>NC_062551.1:130942938-131608771 GCF_016906955.1 Phacochoerus africanus | reverse complement strand
TCTTAAGCAACATGTATGGAATATAGTTTTACCTATTTTTTTTAAACCAAGATTTATAATTATCAGTATTAACTGTGGTATTCCAAAGTTTTACAGAGGTACCCTCTGCAATAATTACCCCTGATAACGGCTTCTCATGGTTAGGTTCTTCAGCTTTTTTGTCTGTGGCGCTCTGTCTTCTCAACCTGTGGAAACTGTCCATCGAATTAGCCTTCTTCATCCCTTCTTTATTCTCCTCCCCATTTTTTTCCCCCCTAGTTTACCACTTGAGTCTGTTGTGGTTTGGGAAAAGAGATAACAAATCCAGCTGAATTGTGTCTAAACAGTAAATAGGTCTTGGTGAGGATCCAGTAAGTTCTTGTAAATCTCCTTATATGTGCATTATATTTAGGTTTCTATATGTACATTCATTGACAAGTATTTATTGAATATCCAATGTGCTTCAGGCACATAATCAGAAAGACATGGCCCTTGTCTTCATGAAGCTTACTGTCTACCCAGAGAGATAAACATAAAAGATTACCCAAAATTTTTTTTTTTACTTTTTTTGGGGGGAGAGTGCCACACCCATAGCATATGGAAGTTCCCAGGTTAGGGATCTACAAATCAGAGCTACAGCTGCCAGCCTATACCACAGCCACAGTAATGCAGGATCCAAGCCATGTCTGGGACCTACACCACAGCTCTCGGCAATACCAGATCCTTAACCCACTGAGCAAGGCCAGGGATCAAACCCATGTCCTCATGGATACCAGTTGGATTCATTACTGTTGAGCCACGATGGGAATTCTCCAAATATTTAGATTGCACAGAAGCTGTGAAGAGGAAACACAGGATGCTCTAATTCCATTTAAAAGAGGGTGATGAGGCTGATCTGAGAGGCTTCCCATTTATGTTGAGGCCTGGAAGATGGGTAGAATTAAAGGGGCCAGATAAAGAAAATAGCATATAAGGAAAGTGTGTAGTTCACAGAATTTTTCTTTTATTTCTAAAATCTTCTAATTTGGTGAGATGACTAATTTAAAATGTTCTTAATAAAATAGTACCTTACTACATAATTTCTCTTAAAGAATTAAAAAAAAATTTTAAATCCTGTAGTTCAACCTATTTTCACCCACTTCTCCTTCATGAACTTGAGGGGACTCGTCTCTAAATTCTCAATGCATTTACCACTTAATTGTGCAGTGTGACTCTTCTGCAACCAGGCCACTTATGCTGCCTTACCTTAAGGACAAATTTCCAATTCTAGACTATACTCTGCTCTCAGTCTGACTGTAGAACTCCCACTGATGGCAATTGGAGCTGTGCTTGTATATCTAGGAAAGTACACTGCCCTCTGTGTCACTGTCAGACTCCTCTGGCACAGAGCCTGGAAGCCTAAGTGTAGATGTGAGTCTCTAAGGAAACGAAGCTCTCAGCGGTGCCCACTGGCAGTAGTGTGAATGGAAGCAGAGAAAATAGATGAAAAGGAAGGGCATGGCATCTGGACTAGCACTCTTCATCCCACCAATCCCCCAGGAGAAGGAGGAGCGGAAGGAATTACAATCATTTTTTTTTTCTATTTCATAACATCATCAACTTTATAGGGGCCGATTGGTTTTTAATATTACTATAACCCCTAGCACATACAAGCCCTGAACATGAGTATAAGTGGAGACCCAAACTTGAGAACAGCCCTACCCACTTCCCACTTGCTACTCTTTTCTGCAGGGCAAGGGACCTACCAAGTGTGTGTATTGCCTGCATGTGTCTCACCTGCTCCCCACCCCAGACAGCCACACCCATATGAGTACTGACCCAGCAAGAGGCCCAAGTTGGTCTTGGAAGTGGGCTTCAGGCCATCTTGACAGGGAATTTCTAGAAACATTTGCTCTTAACCACTCACTCACCTGTACTGCCTTAGATGATGGGGAAATGTATAATGGCTTGGAAAAAAAAAATGCATAGGTTTTAAGGATGAGAAGGCTGTGCCTTTTTAAAACTTGTTTTTAAGTCAGTGCTTCTCAAATAATGGGCATGAGAATCATCCGAGGATCTTCTTAACATGCAGATTCTGAGTCAGTAAGTCTGGGGTGGGTTTCCAGGGTCTGCATTTCTAACAAGTTCTCCGCTGATGCCTGTCTATGGACTACACTTTGCGTAGCAAAGCCTATGTGAATATTACTTGTTTCAGTTGCATATGGCAGCATTTGTGTGTATCCATGCTATTACTTTAGGAAGGGAAGTATTAATAGTGTTTGTGAAAAGAAAAACCACACGATTAACATAAATTTAAAAAGACATAGGTAGCTTTTAGCTTTCTCATTATTTAAGATTTTTCTCTCAAATGATGTCCCAGATAACAGCCTTTCATATCTATTCCTCCTTCATGTTAATTTGTTATCAGTGATGTCACCATGTCCTGTTTTTAAATTGGGCTCTCAAGTGTTGCTTTAGCAGCCTACTAAAACCTTATAGATTTCTCAGAGTCGTATTAGAGCCAGTGGAAATCTAAATGTCTCCTGGTGTAGAAAAGAGATTTTGATTAAATTTAAACAGCTGTCATCTCTGAAATTTTTCTCTCGAAATCATCTTCTGCTTTCAACAAGCTCTTATATGTTGCTTTCTTGGTACCCTCTAACTACTCATGTTAACTGTGTCCTGTGGTATGGAACTAATACATATTTAAGAACATCTTCACTAGCTAGAAAGGCACTTGGCTTAGCGAAATTTTATTCTGGCATCTTCTCTGCCACAAAAACTATTTTCTCCCTGTGTTGAGCAAAATTCAGCTGCATGAAGGACAATGATGCTGCAAGTTGTACTGCTAAAGCAGTTTCGAAGCTTTCATAAAAGTTCTTACTTATTTTACCTTCCTGAAATGCAATCCAAAGTATATGTGTTTTCAAAAGCAACTAAATCTCAATTATCGAGATCCCTGGGCTTATAGAAAATGACAATTTTAAATGTTAACATTAAGCCAAGATTACATAGTGGAAAATGGACTAGTGTTTTAAGGATAAATGAATTTCTAGATTGTGTTATTCTCTATTTTTTTTTTAAATGTGAAATATTCTACTGAGAATTGGACTAAACCTTCCCCTGAGAATTTATAGATTATTAACTGAAGTGGCAGTTTTCTTGTTAGTCATGATCAAAGTGATTGGGGAATGTCTAAAAACATGTGAAAGTTGATTACACATTTTATTGCTGGCACCACATTGACTGGCCACCCATATGATGGAGCAATTGTAGCTGTGGACTGGTTCCAACTAGCCTCAGGGAAAGAGCACACTGAGTTGAGACCTTTAGAAAGCATTTCTTTGCTTGCCTCATTTAGTCAAGTGACTTTTATAATTTTCCAGCTTTTAGCCTTATTTATTTCACATAATGAGAAAGAAAAGTATTTTATGTCTGGCATTTAAACAAAGACTATCCACCATTTAAATTTTATTTCAAGATAAAAATCCCCGTCTTTTCCAAGAAATGTTCCTGTTTTGTTTTTCATAGAGACAAAAGACATACTTCAACAGAATTCTAATTGATCTTAAAGTAACCGTATGTGTTGAGTCATACCTATCCCTCAAAATCCTATCCAATTTTCATGACCCAGGAAAAAACCCTTATCTTACAAGAAGCCTCTATTTCTCTACTCAGAATTATTCTCATTCTTTCTGTACAATAGAAATTAGGCGATCTAACAATATGTCTTGTAATCTTTGTGGAGTGCAACTAGGTATGGGCTACTAGAAGATGAGCTCTTGGGGAACAAAAATCATTATTTATTCATTTAATTTAGTAAATTTAAGAAATTTATTTAAATTTATTTGTTACTGTTATTTTCCAGAAGAGCCTAACCCAGTGCTTTCTAATCATAGAGGTGTGGGGTATAAAGTTTGAATTGAACCTATACAATTGTCAAAGACCATGGATGAATGCACTGTGGGGTAATCACTTTATTCATTATCACCAAATCATCATATTGACCTTTTAAGAAATGACCCATAATAAATGATTTTTATAAATTATTAATGCCCTGGCAATATTTCAAATTGTAACATTTGAATATAAGTTAAATAAAATAAAATCACACATTTTTATTTTTATTTTTTTGTCTCTTTGCCTTTTCTAGGGCCGCACACACAGTACATGGAGGTTCCCAGGCTAGGGGTTGAATCGGAGCTGTAGCTGCCACCAGTGGGTTGGGGATCCAAGCCGCATATGCCACCTACACCACAGCTCACCACAACACTGGATCCCCAACCCACTGAGCAAGACCAGGGATCAAACCCGCAACCTCATGCTTCCTAGTCAGATTCATTAACCACTGAGCCATGACGGGAACTCCTAAAATCACATTTTAAGATGTTTTATATCCAATGAAACTCTAATACAGAAATTTTTTAAAATTTAATGATATTTTTCTTATTTTTAAAATTTCATGCAGCAATTTCCTCTTGTGTACACCTAATGGTCATAGACTTTGTATTGCTGGTATGTCAAGATACCTCTATTTTGTATTCAAAATAGTATTTGTATTTTGCACTGTCCTGTATTAGCTGAACTATCACATAATGAAGTATACACTTAATTATCATTTCTTTATCCTGTTTTCTATTATAGGAAACTAAATAAGACAAGCCAATAGAAAACCAGAGGCAACATTAAACAATGTTTATCCTCTGGCTCGTTTTACCTTTTAATTTTTCACAATAAAATATATAGTTTTATATATTTTCTTTTCTGCCTTTTCTACTAATGGGCAACCTTGGCAACTTTTCCAATTTCCCTATTTTTAGAAGATTTTTAGCAAGTCCGTAGTCATCAGAGGAAATATACTCTCTGGAGTATTAGAATTTAAGAAATGATATAATGATAATATACCACTCCAACCCAGGGTGCTATTTTACAGTGGCATTGAGAGAATTTCAGATGGAAAAATGTCAATTAGTCATTTAAATAAATTTATTTATTGTATTTTTAGGGCCACACCCACATCATATGGAGGTTCCCAGGCTAGGGGTCGAATCAGAGCTGTAGCCACTGACCTATGCCAGAGCCACAGCAACTCAGGATCCAAGACACATCTTCGACCTACACCATAGCTCAAGGCAATGCCGGATCCTTAACCCACTGAACAAGGCCAGGGATTGAACCCAGGTCCTCATGGATGCTAGTCGGGTTCGTTAACCACTGAGCCACGACGGAAACTCCAGTAAATGCAAACACTAAATTCAGCAAAACTTATTCAGAGTCGTTGGAGACCACAGAACAGAAATAAATGCAAACACTAAATTCAGCAAAACTTAGGTTTACCAACCAGATCTATCGTTTACTAGTTGAATGACCTTGAGAAAGTGACCTCATTCTTTTAGGTCTTTCAAATTGTTAGAATCCCTAATCTGAAACAACATAAATGATGATAAGGCCTACCTTCTGGGTGGTTGAAGGACTCTAATGTACCTAAAGCCCTTAGCAATGTGCCTGGCATACGGCCCACCCTGAAACCAAGGTCGCATGGTGTGGTGCATCTCATTCCTGAAAGCCAGTCCCTGCCATTCATCAGGCAGTCAGGAGCCTGTGTGTCTCCTCACCAATTGTTTCTGTTTTTGTTTACTCTCAGGCAAAAGGGGACACCAGATTGTAGCAATTAGGAGTGAAAGTGGAGAACCCTCAAAGTCAGAGGAAAAAAAAAAAAATCAAAGAAAGACTTAGTCACTAAATCTTCCAGAAGGAAGGAGGAGAAAGAGGAGCTAAAGCTTGCTGGGCTGAATTCTGAATGTAGTTTCTTAAAAGGAATTTTTGTGGTAAGGGACAATGGAAAGACACCAAGTTACAATACAAACCCAAGGGCAGGCCTCATGGAAATCAAAGAAAGTGACACTCCAGGCACATTGTAGAATAAGGGAATGTTTGAAAAGAGAGGGCTATGTATTTACCATTTTGCTTGATCTACATATCAAAAGCATTCTCCAACTGTATATAGAAATCCTAGCAGGAAAATGTTTCATAGGAAAAATAAAAAAATTAAATAAAAAAAAAGAAAGTGCTGGAGGCCATGTTATTTTATTTTATTTTTTCATCCTGTTCTTTTTCACAGATTTCAGGCCAGGTGCAAGTAGCTCATGCAAAGGAATACCTTCCCAAATCATGGCAAAAGCAAAAAAAGAGACTGGGAAATAGAACAACCATGAGATAATCTAACTGAGAAGTAGAATTGACTGAGAAAAATTAATTGCCAACTCAGCATAAAAAAGTACAACTTTTTCTTCTATCTAAACACTTGATGCAATAAAAGCCCACTGTGATTGCTAGGAAAAAATTAAAAACTTCAGCGACTTTATCTCACATAACTTTAGAAATTTTTTTATGTATTTCCTTAATTATGTTGAATCGGTCATACTGAAAAACTGAAAGTCAGATCTCCAATACATGGAGACTGAGAAATTAGCTATTTGAAAACCTGTTATTACTCTATCCAGTACTAGGCCTCATCTCTAGTAGACTTCTTTTTTTATCACAAACTAGTAACAATTGATTGAAGTTTTCTGTGACTTAGCAGGAAAAAAAAAAAAGATTGTCCATGCATTTAACCAGGACCAATAAACGGTTCTAAGAGAAAAAAACGACGAGTTTGATCCCTGGCCCAGGAACTTGCGTATGCTGTGGGTACGGCCAAAAGAAAAAGGAGAAAAAGAAAAAAAATGATTTCAATCAAAATGAAAGTGCTGAATTTGTCATAACATTCAGTCAATTTTATGATTTACTGGACTTTAACAGATTTCATTAATGCCACTAAAAGATTATAGAAATGTATGGAGAACAAAATGGCTATTTAGAAAACTCCGTTTCTAATCCAGACTCAATTATGTTCTGGTTTTGACAGTGAACATAGTCTCTCCCTTCCTGAACTCTATGTAAATCAGAATAAAACTACCTATTGTTTATAGCACATCATTACTGTGATTTGAATAAATTAACATATAAAAGTAACGCAGCCCAGTTCCTGAAAAATTTGGAGTGCAAGAAAATGTTAGTGTCATTTCCTAAGAGCATCACCATCTCGACAACTGTTCAGGTTTTCTCTGTCTTCTCTTGCACTTCCCAGGTAAAGCCCCTCATTTCCTTATGCCTTGACTAAAACGGTGGCCACGTATTTCATCCTTACTTACAGACTCAACTACTGCCAACCCATTCTTCATGCTGAATTTTCTTTCTAGAGAATAAATATAATCATATTATCCTTCTCCTTAAAACTCTTCATGACTTCCTGATGCCCATAAAATGGAATTAAATCTCCCCTGAGTGATGCAGAAGAGCCTTCATCATTAAGTAGTTCAATATCATCTTCTATTTTTTATCATATACCCCATGCAATAGACACACTATACTACTATCCTTTTTCCTGGATGTCTGTCTTTGCATTTGCTGTTTCCTTTGCTTATGATCTATTTCCCACCCTCTGACAGTGAACAACTATTCATCTTTAAGACACAGCTGAAATGTCACCTCCCACATGTTGCCTTCTCAGAGCACATAGGAAGAATTTATCATTTCTCTAGGACCTATACCATTCCTGCAGGACTTATTTCCATTATACCACACCATACTTTATTAATTACTTGTTGACATGTCTGTCTCTACACAGGACTATGAGCTCCACTGTATAACATAGAGCCAAGAATATGGTAGTTAGTATTTGACAAATATTTTCTGAATTAATGATTGAGAACAACAACAGATCAGTGATGTCACAATAGGTCTGCTCATAATTTAATGTGTCCCAAATTTTCAAGTTGCCCTTTATTTCTACTGAATATTTGTAGCCTCTGTCCACACAGGGAAAAAAAAAAATGTAATTGAGATTATCATTTAGGGAAGTCTACAAAAAAATATCAACCCTTTGAGTCAATTATGTTGATACTATAAGCAAATGTATCTTTGGCCTAAATTATCACTTTTAAATGTCTCACTTTATTCTGTTTATTTAGATCCAGCATGAACACTGAGGTGTGTTTGAACGTCTCAGAAAATACAGATTTTAGATCATCTACTCTTTTCTGTTGCATGCGATCACAAAGGAAAGCAGGAGATGGGTGCAGCAGCACACTGACTTCTGTAAAGGGCTTCATCACGGACCCTCCTCAAGTTCTCATTCAGCCCACTCTGTACCTTGGTTCCCCCTTCTGCAGAAATGTGCAAGCTTCTATCTTCAGGCCGTTGTGGATTTAATGAGAAGATTCAGTGGCGATCCTTTTTTGTTGTTGTTGAGAAAATAAGAATGGAGTTCCCACTGTGGCTCAGCAGAAGCAAATCTGACTAGCATCCATGAGGATGCAGGTTCAATCCCTGGCCTTGCTCAGTGTGTTAAGGATCCAGCATTGCTGTGAGCTGTGGTATAAGTCGCAGACACGGCTCAAATTCCACCTTGCTGTGGCTGTGGTCTAGGCCAGCAGCTACATCTCTGATTTGACCCCTAGCCTGGGAGCCTCTATATTCAGCCCAAAAAAGAGGGAGGGAGGGAGGAAAGAAGGAAGGAAGGGATGGAAAATAAGAGAGAAAAGTAAAACATCTTGGCATACAAATATAGGAGTCCAGCTTAGTAATTAACTCCATTTAGTGCCTAGTATAGTGCTGCTGACAGTGAATAAATGTTCCTGGTGCTAGTGATGAAATACTGAATGTAAGAACTTGTGTTTCTGGTTCTGCACTGTCATAAAGCTGCTATTATTCGGCATTTATTAGGTACCCACAGAGTAGGAGGCATAAATATGACAAGTAGAAAACATACAGTCCCTAACCTCTAAATTACAAAAGACAGATGCACAGGAAAGTAGGTGGACCTCGAAATTATTTCCAAATGGCTGTTTTTAGGAAGCCTTAGAGAGTAGGGAAACTGAAAAGGAGCAGGATGGGCTGGACAGCATTGTTAAGAAATGGGAGGTGTAAGAGTTAGTGTTTTCATAAAATGAATAGGGTTGGTGGTCAGGCCAATTTCCAAAAGTTTAGGAGTGAACGTGAGAGATCCACTGGCGATAATGAAGAATCCAAGGGAAAAAAGAAGGAAGAGTGTTTTCTTATGGCCTCTCCACATCCAATTTGCTAGTAGAGGCACTTCCTCTATCTTCTCTGGTTGGCAATAAGTGAAAAATCATAACTTTTTTTAAAGACACTCCCAAGCTAAATGAATGGCTTAGCCATTTACTAGCCTCAGTTTCTTCATCTTTAAAATGGAACAATAACACTTCAAAGAACTAACCTAAAAAGATGAAGCATGTAAATTTGACCCACACTGGTACTTTGCACATAGTTTAGGAAGCTAATGCAGAGCCCGTGGACTCTTGGTCTACTGTTCCAATCTTTGATGTCCCAGGTTTCCTGCTTTTTATTTTCTCCTTCTTCTGTTTGTCAAAAGGAGTGAGACATTTTCACAAAAGAGAGAATGAAGTTTTAAAGAGCAATGTTGGTTGGTAAACATATAGATCAGATTTATGTTAATGCTAAAGCTTCCTCTCCAACCGAATTTGGGACCACTGAGATTTTAAGGTAGTAAAATTTTTTTTTTTTTTTTTTTAGCAATCATTAGAGATAAAAAAAACAACAACAACAACACAGTAGGAGCCTTATAAACTGGTTCTTGGGGCCCTCGAGGGCATTTCTCTGTCTTTTCATCAACAGAGCTGGTCTATATTGTAAGTCTTATTTATAAGGAGGCTTTCAGGCAATTTCACACCGCTTTTCTCTGATATAGCCCCCCAAAACCATGTAAACCCAAGGGATTAGTAGCGACTTAAAGGGAAAATAGTGTAAAGTTACCCCATGAACTGTGGCAGTGCAGCTGCCTTGATGCACTGTTCCCTTGGGCTCCTACAGTGAATGAAACTTATCTAAGTGGCCCAGTTCACTCCCTCACTGCCAGATCCTCAGCCCTTTGTTACAACAAGCACAAGAATTGCTCAATCTCAGGGGGCAGCCAAGTCTGTAATGACCTGCATTGTAGAAACACACAGGATTTCACTATCTAGGAATGAAAACTTAAATCTCCTTTTATATTTCTTTGTTGACAGTTGCAAGCAGGGCTGTGTAAATAAACAAAATGTTTATTCTGGCAGTGTTGCTTTCATAGGCAGTTCAGATACATTTATTGAGTAGGGCAGCAGCCTGAAATGGAAATGAAATGGGAATATCATCTGAGGGCCATGCAGAAGTCCGGGAAAAGATTGAATATTCCCCAAATGCAACCATGAGGAGGCTGGCATACTTACACTGATGATCTCATCAGACCAATAATTAATAAGCATGAATGAGGCTAATGAAATCAGATAGGCTAATGAAAGGCAGCCTCCTACTTGTTAGCATTGCTGTTTTCTTCATTATTTAATCTCTAGCAGAAACTGAATTTGCTGCTTGAGATCTAATTGAGCCTATTTGACTTCGAAACCTTTTTTTTAATTGTTCTGAAGAGCCTATAAGAAGGTGGAATTGTGAAAATATTAAGAATCTATATGGCCCATGCAACACTGGGAACACAGATTAAATTAGAACAACTGTTGGCATTTCCTACTCCTTTGATAAGACTAAATTGCAAGTAAAGGAAATGAAGAGGAATTTTTTTCCCCCCAAGGCTGGGATTTTTAAAAAGCAGTGATTCTCCATCCCCAAACAGTAGCTGCTTTAATTTTTGACACACATAATTTAGTAAATAATTAAATGGTAACACATCTTTCTCTCTGAGGGTAAGCACTCTTAAGTGTGATCTGGAAAAGTTAATGGGGATCAAAATTGAGCCCTTCGGCCTGTAGAAGAACAAAGCTGTGAAGACGTGACCTGGAAATGGACTGGGGAAGATCCCCTTCTCCAATGAGCGTGCACAAACTGCCACTGTCTTAAATCTGCAAGAAAAAGGTAGATGTGAGTCTCATGTGATTTGGTTTTGATTTGAGGCTTCTTCCCAAAGAAAGCTTGAGAATCTGCAAAAGGAATCAAGGGCAGAGGAAGCATGTGCTTCCTATCCTTCTTCCCATTAAGCAGCATGTGGATTAGGGAGCCCCTTGCGAACTGGAAGTGTTTGCAGCCCATCCCAGTGACTTCACTTGCTGTCATGTCTTCCGTTTGAGTGCCGAAAAAGAGACAGGAAGTATGCATTTGTGAGTAAGGGGTTAAACCCAGCAAGATGTGTGGATAAAATCACAGTATATTTCCTATTTGATAATATTGGATCTATTTTGAGATTACTTATCAGTCGGTTATTGTGCTAATAATTGCCTTTAAAATTAATAGTACATTTTGGGAATTAGGCAAAGAGCTAACAAGTTTGCTTTGACACAGAGCTTTCTAAAAGCAATCTGGGTAACTTGTTTCTGGAATGCAGCTGTGTAAGTTTTCATTAACATCTTGCAGGTGGAGCCTAATTTTAGTTCAGCCTTGAGAAGGGGGAATTGTTTGCCTCACCATAGGCAGAGCACCACAAAAGCAGTAAAGCAGGTGGGGCTTCGCCAAGCACTTGTTTACTTTCCTGTTTTTTAAAAAACAGATGATTCATATCGTTAATCATACAGTTTCTATTTGATTTTACCATGTCTTTAACAGAATAGTCTGGAGTACATTTGACCTACAGTTACTCAGATGTGAAACAAAAGCAATGAAATGGAACATGATAAGAAAATGAGCAGCGAATCCTAAATATAGTGAAGGAGAAGCCAGTGAATGAAGTAAAATTTAGAAATACATCTGTTTGGCTACAAAAGCATTTCAAAAAGCAACCTTCCAGATTCTGGTTTGGCAATTTGAAGTTAGCTCAGTTAGAAAGTTCAATATTTTTTTCTGCCATTGCAAGGAGGAAACTATTAGGGGACGGAAGCAGTTGGTAAGAAGGGGGGAGTCCAGGGGTCAGAAAGGACAAGTGAGATGCAGATTCTTTTCTCTTGCAAGTTCTCCCCTCACCTTTGAAACTCAGGGAATGACTGGTAATCAGCTTAAATTTTAGGGCTGAGGAAAAAACATTTTAAAGCATCAGAGAGTGATTAATGACAGTAATTTCTCCTTTAATTTGTTTAGGAAATATCTTAAGCTTTATGTTAAGCTTCCAGGGCACAAGCCCCATACTTTTGGTATGTTTAAAGTGGCTCAACACAGTGAACCTACTGTGTGTGTTTCTTTGGATAGAGGACACTGCGGTATGGCCATAATACTTCTGTGTGTCATCTGGCTTAAACAAGCATCCTTGAATGTCTCTACCCCGTGGGGTGTGTGTGAAAATTCCATTACCTCCGCAGAGAGGGGGCAGCTCCACGTGCATATTTGTTCCTTTCAATTCAGCCTCTCAGAATGGATGGAATTTGTGATTATGCTGTAGAGAAGTCTGTTGTTTTGAACCTTCAAATAAACCTTTTCTTGAAAACCCTCTTCTGGACCTTGAAGGTCACCGTTCAAGGCCTCTGCCTTTATGAAAGTTCCTAACCTGAGATACAGGTCTGTTCACGAAGGTGCTTCGAGGTGTTCGCAAACTGTCTTGCTTTGTTTGTTTGATGTGACTGTGCATTTTCTTTCTCATGAAAGAGTCTACGACGTTCCTTGAATTCCCCAGTGTATTTATAACAGCCCAAATCTTGAGAACTATTGCCTTATACAGAATGTTTTCGAAGACTGCCTTTAAAGAAAAAGGAATTAAGTTGTTTCTGTTGGCTAATGATTAGAACTAAAATATAGTATTTGTCAGCCTTCCTCATGTCGTGAATCTTAGTCTCAGGACTAAGTTTACATTATGTGTGTCTATTTACTTTTCCTGAGATATAATAATCCTTTCTTTCTAACCTGTGAGAATGCTAAATGAGCATCCAAGAGGATATTACATTTTTAAGATTTGTTTCTTTATTCTACTTAGATTTGTTAAATGCCTGTTGTACGTCTGGATTTCAGAAATACACGACAGTCTCTTTCTTTCGGAAGTTCCCAGACCTGCGGCAGAAACAATCAACTAGGAAAAGACACTCAACCCATTGATCTGTGTATATAAGGGGAAGCAGTTCTGTGAGGTCTCAGATTTTCAAAACATATTGCTCACTCTCGTTTTGAGATGGAAATGCAAAGGTTAAAAACAAACGACAGAGACCCTCTGATAATGTGACAAGAACTACACCACACCCAAACCTTTCGTTTTGTCATTCCATTCCACCCACCACAGATGTTGCTGGAGAAGGGCCTTGTAGGTGACAGGACAGAGGGTCGGAACTTTAGAAATGACTCGCAGGAATGGAACGGGTCATCAAACACCAAGAAAAGAACAAGTTCGTGTAAGACTTAGGCTAAGGAAGTATCTTTGACTGATTTTATCTTACAGATACCCTAAACTCCATCAGATGTGATTTCGCAACACTCTTAAGGATAGTCCTACTGGAGTTTTCACAAACACAAAGCCCTTTTGTCTTCCCAATAAAACGCAGTCTTAGGATGATATCTATCTCTTGCAGGTACCTGAAACTCAGGCTCTGTTACTGCTTCTTCCACCCCTCAACATCTGAGGCTTTTCTAACCCTGTTCCAAATTTTTCTTTGACTCCCACTTATTCACAAAGATATGAGGACAAAGAAAAAGGGAAATAAATTGATATGGAGCAAATACTTCCAATTCTCTCTCACTGTGACCCAGACTACCAATAGCAGACACCATAGATTTGATCTTCCCAAAATTCACTTTGCTTTTGGTCTCATTCAGAATGTAAAATTCAGTACCCAACTTCTATTTATCATGAAATCCAGGACTATTTTGGAGAGGATGAAATGGAGTTGCAGCCCTGTTTAAATATATATATGATTGTTTTGGCTATCTATACAGCATATTCAATTTTTTGAATATTCCTAGTTAAAAAAAAAAATCACAGAACTGGCAAGCTGCCTTCTTCACTTCGAGGTTTTTCATTTCTTTGTAAATTTTTCTTATACTCCTCTGTAGGCAGAGCTCCACTTTTCCTGCTGAGATTCCTTAAGTCCTAGGGTAAAATGTCACCTATAGGAAACATGTGATTCATTTCATTCTTGCTGGTAGGTACATTCAGAATTCTACTTCAAGAGGCACTTTTTTTTTTTTTTTCTTATTTTTAATCTAAACCTCATTGGGCTGCCTGCAGCGGAAGCCTCAACCACAGCTGCTGAAATCAGGTCTTTACAGAAGCGCTTAAAGAAGATCTGGTTGTTCTGGTACTGCTTCTGAATAAGTTCCAATCAGCACCAGGGTAAAATTTATGGGAGGCTTATGAGATTTTTGGTTTCTTAAAAGAGCACACATGCCACAGAGAATATGTTCTATGAAAATGATACAGAGCTTTCAACCAGCTCAGGGACAGGCATAGAAAATTTGAGAGGTCACTATTTGTCAGGACCACACTAAAACCATCTCAGGCAAAGGAGATAAATCCTGTTTACATACTTACAAGTGAAAGAAAGAGAGTGTGCAAGTCCCCAGTCTGCTCAGCTGGGGAGTCCTGCCAGTACCTAATTATTTTTAGTTCTAGGATCTGTCTTTAGTATTTATTGGTATCAACTCTGCTTTTTTTTTTTTTCATCTACAAATTGGGTATGGAGAAACAAAGCTTTGGCCAAAAACTGTGTAAGTACATGAGAATCTCTACTTTGCAGAAAAGAAATAATAATTTAAAAATAGTATTTTGATAGCCCATACCAGTATGTTTGGGTAATGTCTACTCTTAGTTTTCTTTTTTAGATTTTTGATTATTCAGTTACGTAGGCAGAGGCAAAATGGCAAATATATAACCAAAATAAATTTAGTATATAATTGAATTAGAGAAAGTATTTTTTTATGTGTGTGTGTTTTTTTAGGGCCACACCCGAGGCATATGGAGGTTCCCAGGCTAGGGGTCTAATCGGAACTGCAGCCGTTGGCCTACACCACCAGCCACAGCCACAGCCAAGCCAGATTAGAGCTTCATCTGCAAACTACATCACAGCTCACAGCAACGCCGGATCCTTAACCCACTAAGCGAGGCCAGGGATCAAACCTGCATCCTCATAGATACCAGTCAGATTCATTTCCACTGAGCCATGACAGGAACTCCCCTGAGAAAGCATTTTTAAAGTGTGTATAACTATCCTACTGTCAAAGGAAGAGCCAATACTCAGCATGATTCAGGTTGGATAACAGAAATACCAACCAACCTTCACCTAGCAGTAATCAGGTGATTCCTTTGATGACAGTTGATGGTATGCCATGTTTTTTTACATTAAGTGGTAGATAAAAATTAAGATGAGGAAGAGTGAGTGAGACACAAATCAGCTTGTTGAAAAATAAGAATTGGTGGCTTTAATGTAACATAAATGCTATTTCAATTACTATAGCACATTGTAATTCTTGAAGTATTTATCTTACAAGATGATTTGAAGAGTTCCCGTCGTGGCGCGGTGGTTAACGAATCCGACTAGGAACCATGAGGTCGCGGGTTCGATCCCTGGCCTCTCTCAGTGGGTTAAGGATCCGGCGTTGCTGTGAGCTGTGGTGTAGGTTGCAGACATGACTTGGATGCCGCGTTGCTGTGGCTGTGGTGTAGGCCAGCAGCTATAGCTCTGATTAGACCCCTAGCCTGGGAACCTCCATATGCCATGGGAGCGGCCCTAGAAATGGCAAAAAAAGACCAAAAAAAAAGATGATTTGATTTTTCTAATCTTTCTGACAAAGATAAAGTATTATCAAGGCATTTTATAGAATAGAAAATGTAAATCAAGGGTTGGAGAATGGTAACAGAGTTTTTCCTGTATGATATTTAATAAAACATTAAATTAGTTGTCAATACTTTTTGAATGGGAGATTTCACATTAAAAAAGAATGGCTATGTGACTTATCTAGAAAAGTTGAAAGTTCTGGTACCACTGGATAACGTTGGGCCTGTATCGCTCACAGCATCACAGTACCAGCACATGTTATTGCCTTATCCCAAGTCTTCTCATTTATTAATCTTTATTTGCTTGGCCTTTTTAGGCATTTGATTTCTGTACTGCTGGTGTAAAAAGACTCCCAAAGTCACGCCTTGAGGCCATGACAGAGTAGGCCTAAAGTGCAGTTCTGCTACCTTCTTTTATTATAAAATGTTCACACCAGAAAGTGTGGCTGCATGTCCTCTCCTCTCCTCCAAGATCCTTTCGCTCCATTGAACTTCTCACAGTTGCCCAAGAAGTCATGTGTCCCCCTGTCCCCATGTGATTGATGCCGTTCCTTATACTTTTCACACTGCCCACTTGCCACCCTCCCTTTTCTTGACTAAACTTTCCTCCTCGTGTTCCACCCAAAGGTCTCCTGCTCTCTACAGCCATCTCAGAGCCCACCTGCAGCTTCCCACCTCTCCCCATGCCATCATTTATTCAGTCTGCCAATAATTTAAAAAAGATCAGATGAAAGAATTGAAGAGAGAAAAAAGTAGTATTTGCCAACACAAGGCTGCATTTGACTTACTCTTCCCCTGAGGTCTACACTGGGATAAAAAATGTTACAGGGCTTCCTCCTCTGTTTAAACTATGGATCAAATCACTTAATAATTAAGATTTGGGGGAGAATGGTATTGAGTCACATCTATCAGCGGCAATGTGGGCAAGCTTTGGGCAACTTCTCTTTTGAGGTAATCCAACATGAAGCTTGTTGATTCCGTACTTTTAACTTCATCAAAAATGCTCCTTGCTTGAGCAGTGAAACTCATGTTTCTTTAGCACTTTAGTTTAGTAAACAGGGGAAAACATTAATTCAAAGTCTAGAGCATGCAGTACTCTGCTTTCCCCCAGCAGGAGATAAATTGGTGCCTGGTAGGGAAAATTATGCATCAAAAAATGATACAGAAAAGATAAGGACTAGCCCCAGTTATTGATTCATTCAACAAGTGTTCTCTGACACCTGCTGTGTTCCAACACCAAGGCAGGCTCTGGAGATAAGTAGTTATGCAAATAAAGAGGTACAGTGGGTATGATGGGCATATGTAGGCATTTGTATAGGGTACAAGGTATACAAAGAAGACGGCGGTTAGCTCTGCCCAAAAACTCAGCAGAAGTTCCATAAATAAGTTGACTCTTCAGCTGAGCCCTAACGTATACAAGTATATTTTGTACTCAATTGAATAGGATATTAAGAATTGCTGAGCATGACAAAATAAATTGGAAAGACAGATTTCTTTTTCATGAGGGTATAGAGCATATGAAAAACACTTAAGGACATAGTGGGTGCATAAAAAAGCACACAATTGGAGTTTCCATTGTAGCTCAGCCGGGTAAAAACCTAACCCAGTGTTGATGAGGATGTGGGTTCAATCCTTGCCCTTGCTCAGTGAGTTAAGGATCCAGCGTTGTCACAAGCCACAGCGTAGGTCACAGATGTGGCTCAGATCTAGCATTGCTGTGGCTGTGGCGTAGGCCAGTAGCTATAGCACGGATTGTAGTCCTAGCCTGGGAATTTCCATATGCCACAGGAGCAGCTGTAAAAAGAAGGAAGGAAGGAAAGAAAGATAGAGAACGAGAGCGTGAAGGAGGGAGGGAGAGAGGGAGGAAGGAAGGAAAGAAGGGAGGAAGGGAGAAAGAACACAAGAGATGCAAAATAAATGAATAAAGCACACAATCTCCATACAATATCCAGATTCTACCTGAGTTTCAATCCTGGCTCAATTATTTGCTTAACAGTGTGACCTTGGGCAAGTTGCTTCACTTCTCTGAGCCTCAATTTTCTCCTCTATTAAAGGGAGATGATAACATTATCTATTTCATAGAGTCATGGTAGTAATAAATGAGACCAGATATGTAAAATGTTTAGCACAATACCTAGCAGATAAGAATAAAAAAGGTGACTATTAGAATTATAATATAATGTAGTGTAAGTCCATATACTAGTTTTCTTTGAAATAGCCAGCATCAAAGAAGGTTTTATATATTTCAAAACACTTATTAATGAAAACTTAGGTAATTAAAACAAAAAAGAAATCTCATACCTAATATGCCCTGCATCATTTATGTTTCAGTTTTGCATTTTATTCTCACTCATCTTGGATAATGAAACCAGACTAGGTCCCATAATTGCCCTTCTGCAACTAACTGTTCAGTATTCAGTTTCTTAAATTTTTCAGTGAGTTTCATCTTCCAGCCATAATGCATTAGCATAATAGTACTGTGCTGATGCTTCCAATACTGCATATTATCAAAGAGAACCATTCTCAGCAACAAATTTTTAGTTTCAAACATTGATTGAAATTGTGAATCTTAAATTCTATTACATACACACACATGTATAACCTCTTTTTAATATAATCTATATTTTATTCATCAGAATTTATTATATTTATTAATATTTATTAATATTTATTTTATTAATAAGAATTACTATTTTATTAAAATATTTTAGAAATACTGAGATAAGAGCACAGTGTTCCTCTGGAAAAACATTTTTTCAGAAAGTCTTTATTTCCTGTGAATTTTTGGTTATTCCTGTGAAATCCATATAAAATTGATGCTTTTCTAGATAGAGTAAAACAACATTTTCAAAAATCTTTCACATCTGGGGGACTCCGCATTCTCTAGATAACATACCTTCCTTTCTTTTATGCTTATCCAGCAGAAATAATCTTAGGCCTCTCTGTGTGATAAAAATGTATACTATTCTATAAAAGAACTAAAGCAGCTCTTAAAAATACAGTATAATAAAAGTACAATTAGGGAAAAGTCATGTTAATAGAAAATTATAAGAAGATAAGGGCTTTATTATTTTCTAGTACCTAGTCAAACTGAGATAATAAAAGTGCTTAGCAAAAAAAAAAAAAAAAAGGAGTTCCCATTGTGGCGCAGTGGTTAACGAATCCAACTAGGAACCATGAGGTTGCAGGTTCGATCCCTGGCCTTGCTCAGGGGGTTAAGGATCAGGCGTTACCATGAGCTGTGGTCTAGGTCGCAGACGTGGCTTGGCTCCCGCGTTGCTGTTTCTCTGGTGTAGGCTCGCGGCAACAGCTCCGATTAGACCCCTCGCCTGGGAACCTCCATATGCCGTGGGAGCGGCCCAAGAAATGGCAAAAAAAGACAAAAAACAAAATGAAACCAAAAAACCATGAAGAAGAAGCTATTTCCCCTTCTAAAGATACTTTTCATTTTACGAAATTGAGGTCATCTATGTTATTTCCATCTTGAAGAAAAGGACCTTGTTCTGTACTGTCGTTCCTGGGTCACCACTTGGGTTAGCACAGTGCTGAGGCAGCTACGTTTTGAGATTTGAGTGTGAGCAGATTCAGAATATCTGCCTCGAAGTTCCCGTCGTGGCACAGCAGAATCGAATCCAACTAGGAACCATGAGGTTGCAGGTTCGACCCCTGGCCTCGCTCAGTGGGTTAAGGATCCAGCATTGAGGTGAGCTGTGGTGTAGACTGCAGATGTGGCTCAGATCTGGCGTTGCTGTGGCTGTGGTGTAGGCCGGCAGCTACAACTCCAATTAGACCCCTCGCCTGGGAACCTCCATATGCCACAGGTACGGCCTTAAAAAAAAAAAGGAATTTATGCCTCGCTATAGTCCTCTGTTGTATTCTGGGCTTTCTGCCCTGTTCTTGGGCAACACCTCACACCACTACTCTTTTCATATCTCTTCCCTTCTTCCTATGTCCAAGTCTTGTTTTCCAGACTGACAAACTGTTTATAATTCATTATAGAGAAATTTAACTCTGCCTTTAGCCAGTGCTCCTGGTCAGGCTATGCACCAAAGGACCTTTCCCTTCCTTAACTTGAGTACCTAGTCCAGATTTACGTACTTGTTTTCCTCAACAAAAGAACCATGTGTGATATAAATATTGCTCTTCCTGAGAAGGCAAAAAATATTGGTCTTTTAAAAAAAATTTTATAAAACCATTTCTGGAGCTTTTCTCCCTCTCTGTTGTATAGATTTTTTTCAATGAACACTTTTGAAGAGTGTTATATGTATAAGATTTTGTTTTGTGCAGGGGAATTCAGTCTTCACTTTCCTTCCAATAATTCCCATTATGGGAAGTGAACCCCAAGAAGGTGAAGTTGATAGTTAGGTAAATGTGTTCTGGTGTCATCAGGAAAGAAAGCCTCAAATATGTTCATGGAACCTCTGCCAGTTATTTTTTCAGTATCACAGAGAGTGGGGCAGAGTTAAGCAAACTACAGACAAGTCAATGCTGATCTGATTTTGTTAGGAAAAAAAAGATTCTGTGAACTGCAAATCAGTGAGTTTGACGTCAAGCCCTAGCAAAATCTAGACAAGATTATTAAAGTCTATTAAAATCTTAGTAGCAGTGACTGCTATGAATCAGTATGGGTTCACTAAGAATGCAGCAGCCACAAGTAAACTAATTGACTTTCACTCTTCTAAAGAAAGTATAACTAAATGTAAGCCTTTTAATCAACGTACTCATATATTCTTAAAAGATAAGTTAGAGCTAGTTTATAATATGCTTAGAAACTTACAAAAATAGCAGAATTATCTCTTGGAGTAACTATGAACTTGGAAGTCACACAGTCTTGGGGTTTGAATTGAAGCCCTGCAACTTATTAGCTATGTAAATTTGTGTAAGTTGCATAAACTCCTGAATCTTAAGCCCCTCAACTGTAAAAAACTGTCTATGTTACAAAGACATTGTGCTTCTCAAATGGCCTAATGTACATGAAATGCTTCTTACCTATCCTTAAGTTAAATGTGCAGTAAAAATGAGAGATGTACTTTATTCTCATTAGTAAAGACTGACTGGTAGTTGTCAGTCTGAAGAGGGATTTCTGAGAGGTACTCTGGCAGTTTTTTTGCCAGTAATTTGAAAGAAATAATAATAATTATAGGAGCCATCTCCTTGCTATGCTGTGGGCTCTTTCAGGAAAATGACCATATCTTCTTGCTTTTGGGATCAGCACTGCCTGACTTAGTGCCTGACTCAGAGTAACCACTCAGATGTCTTTTAAAGAATGACACAAAATGAAATATAGTAACTAAGACACTGGATAGCAAAATCAAGCCACAAATAATTAGTTCAGTGGACCAATACCAAGTAAGAGTTCTTTTATAAATGGATAGAAAGTCCACTATTTCCATCCAAAACATCAATTGCAACAAAAAGAAGTTGCAATAGATTTGATGAGACAGATTTTGGTATGAAAAAGATTTGACATTTTAGTTTCATAAAAGTTCAAGAACTAAAAATATGATAATAATACTAACCCCTCCTAAGAGTACATTTCCTGCCTTCATTCTAAAATTCCAAATTGTTAGAATAGGGTCCAGAGCAAGGCAGGCATCAGTACCCATTTACTTTGCATAATTAGACCACATCTCAAGCAATGCGTTCAGTTCTGATGCCACATTAAGAAGAGACATGGACAAACTGGAATCTATCCAATATGGTGAGAGGCCTTAAAAGCCATCTCATATTAGAATGATTAAAGCAATGTTCAGGCTGAAAGAAGAGTAGACCTAGGGAAAAATGATAGCCATTTTTCAAATAGTTGAATAACTTTCATGTGGAATAGGGATTAAATTTATCCTCAGAACTTCATGAAGCCTCAGAAAAAAATTCATACCAAAGAATAGACAATTCAGGAAGATATTGTCCAAAAATACAGAAGATCTCTATTTAAAGCGAGAATGGGTTTTCTTAAACTTAGTAATGTATTGTCTTGAAAGTTGTTTTATTTCAATTTACTTAGCAAATGATTACCATTCACATATATATGCAAACCTTGTATAAGCCCTGCTAGGAAAGGAAGCCTTTAAGAATTTGCAGTAAGTAGTTTGATGTAGGCTTGTGGCTACAGCTCCAATTGAACCCCTAGCCTGGGAACTTCCATATGCCACATGCACGGCCTTAAAAAAAAAACCAAAAAAAAAAAAAATCTGCAGTAAGTAGATTTATACCCTTTACAATGTCCAGATTCACAGTTAAAATGTACTGCTAAACATTTACTTAGAAGAAAATGTATGTATTGAATATCACTACACATCAATTTTATGTAGATGGTGGTCAAGTCCAAGAAAAGGCAATATTATATAGGAATTCCTGCTTTGAGTAAGATATTGGACCAAACTTTGATATTCAGAATAAATCAATCCAAAAAAACAGTTTGCTTGATTTAAATGTCACTGAGGAACTGAGGGATTTGAGAAAATTAATATCCCACCACTTACCAGAATACATTGATACGCTGAATAGAAACCATAAGCCAAAGACATGGCTATTGGAGTTCCCACTGTGGCGCAGTGAATCAGTGATCCAGCTTGTGCCTGTGGAGACACAGGTTCGATCTCCAAGTTAAGGATCCGGTGTTGCCACAGCTGTAGCGTAGGTTGCAGCTCCTACTCAGATTCAATCCCAGGCCTGGAAACTTCCATATGCTGCTGGGCGGCCAAAGGGTGTGTGTGTGGTAGGAGGAGAAGGACAAGGCATTTATACATATTGAGCCCCATGTTTTCTAGACTCTTCTGATCTTGTTACAATGTTTAATAAAAAGATAAAATTTTGGCATGTTTCTAAAATCCTGTCTTGCTATTTCATACCTGAATTTCATTTGTGCATATGCATATAAAGAAATATGTGAGTTCCCGTCATGGCTCAGCAGTTAATGAACCCGACTAGTATCTATGAGGGTCAGGTTTGATCCCTGACCTTGCCCAGTGGGTTAAGGATTTGGTATCGCCATGAGCTGTGGTGTAGGTCGCAGACGTGGCTCAGGTCCCGTGCTGCTGTGGCTATGGTGTAGGCGGGAGCTTACAGCTCTGATTCGACACCTAGCCTGGGAACCTCCATATGCCAGGGGTGTGGCCCCCAAAAGACAGAAATATACGTAGCCAATCAACTTTTTACTATACCACTATCCATTAAAAAAGCATTGAAACAAACAAACGAACCAAAAGCATTGAGTGCCGGCTGTCCACTACTCCTTAAATAATAAAACATTGCCTTTTCTTAAGAAGTTTATTGGACATTTCTCCTATTATCCTTTTCTTTCAAAAAGACGTAAAAGGAACAAAACTATTTGATTTGCTATCAGAAAATTTAAGAGCAAAATGTACAACATATGCAGTGATGTTCATTTTAATTATTTGGGGAACTCTAAATTTATTTGTCTTTTTATTTTGCAATTGCTTGCTTTAAAAAAAGGTTAACATATAGTAATTCCCTATGCTTTACAAAGTTATATTTTAAAGGAATGAACATCAAAAAGTATCCATTTTTGCTAAATAGTTCATTAGAAGAGGATGGCTTCTAAAAAGGAAGCAAACAGAAAGCAGTCGAACTGCCTAGTCCTGCTCAGTGCAGTCCAATCCTGATTCAGCAAATAGGTATGTGCCAGTAGCAATGAGCATTGTGTACCACAATGACGGTGCTGCTTCACTCGATACTGTTCCCACACCTCTGTCAGTCGGGTCCAGTGCGTGGGTAACTCATGAAATCACCGGTACTTGAGTGAAATATTGAAAGCAATGAAGGTTATGAGGGTTTAGAGACAGGTGGAACTGGCTACATGATCATAGCCACACCCACTCTTAAAGTGTACTTGGCAACGAAATTCATGCCAATATGACACCTGTCTGCGTAGGAAATTCACAAGACAGAAGGGCAGACTTCGGATCACGATAGTAGTGTTGTGACTGTGCTCTCCCCAGAGCCTCTCTGGGAAAGATACTCCTTTCTCACTTGTATGCCATTTGGAATTTGAAGGGAGCTGGCTAACTGATGTTCTATGTGGATCCAGAAGTACTGCCAATAAGGTAAGGGCAATTATATCTCTTGGTGTGATCCCTAGAGATAGATTATAAAGAGATTCCCGTTTAAATGTAGATTACTGGGGCAATCTTCTTGGCAGTGTATTTCAGAATCTTGAACTTGAGAGATAGAATTGTTGTTGGTACCTGCTCTGAAAAGACAGGTGCATCCAGCTGTGGCAATAGCTCTCTGTGCAGTCTCTGGCTAATGGGGTACAGAGAAATGAGGAGATGGTGAGCTGTAGTTGAGTAGTAAGAAGTGATTTCAGAAGAATGTGTTTGTACAGCAGAAATTGAAGAAACATTGTAAATCAGCTGTGTTTTAATAATAATAAAAAGAAGAAGGCATCAAAACGGCTCCTCTCCCAGCACCCTGCATGGAGATGTGTTTAGTAGCCAACTGTATTCAGAGATTTAAATTTATGAAAAAAGAATCCTGATGGATCTTAATTGCTCTAAGGGTGTCTTTGCAAAGGAATTGTCACAGAAACAGGTCCTTCAGAGGAACGGTGAAACCAAAGGGAGATGGCTTTATTGCGGAAGAGCTAAGGAAAGCCTTCTGCCCTAGAAGTTAACATTTATGGATGTCGTTGGCAAATAATGGTCTCCGTTGCAATACTGCTCTGTTTGATGAGGATTCAAAAAGTCTTAATCAAATCTAGCAGTCATTGCTGATTCTTTCTCTCCTAATCGCCCTGATTCTGAATTACGAGATCCTTATCTATTAAAATAAAAACAGCATTTGTTAAAGCATTTTCAAAATTAGGACCAAAACCATCAAAACTAATTGTTTGCTAATATCAAATAAACAATTTTTTTCAGTTTGATGAATTGTTTGTAAGTGCTAATCAAGTGGGTGGAGTCATAAAAGATGGGAGGAAACCAGCTGAAACAATATATGTAATTTGTTTGCGTTATTATTGGAGATAATTACAAAGCAGGCGTTTAAAAGCTTCTTTTTTTTTAATCTTTATACCAGAAGGGGGAAAATAGGGAGGAGAGGAAAAGCACAAGAACACCCAGCCATTATCAGCTGCAATCTAAAATATTGCCAGATTCACAATTGTCGAATATTAGCATTACTAAGAATGCCAGGGACAGAAGTGTCACGTTGAATGTAGAGTGATGACTTCATAGGAAGGCAAAGCGGAGGATATGACCAGTTTGCAGTCACAGAGAAATCAGCTTTAATTAATTTGAGTGCCAGCTCTGTGTATAATTACACAGCGTGAGAGTTTGCATGCAAATGCGGAAATGCTGATTGTTCAAATACTTGCACTTGCTCATTAATACGTTGGGACTAAGCAGGGCTGGCAAGCAGACAGGGTACAGCACACACGGTGCCTGCAGGCTAATTTGTATTATACCATAGTTAGCAAACAGATTTCAGATGTTTCTCCTTCCTTTCAATAATAAGCACAAAAATATGTGTCATTTTCATCTGTGACATACCTCGTTTTCTTCTTGATTAAAATAAAACGTTTTGGGCTTTTAAAAAACTGTCGAGGGCACACGAAATACTGCCTTAATACCAATTTATAACTATTGGATGTCAATAACATTTGTAGAAGTTACAGAATATTTCTATTTGACATTTCATATAATTACCCCAAATGGTCGTTTTTCATAATTGGTAAAACTATATTCAGAAAAAGACAAATTTATATATTAATTCCGAGGAGGAATAAAGCAATGGTCACAGTTGAACTCTCTAGTTGTTTATCAAATCCAGTATCTTGGGTTCAGCATCGGCTAGGGCCAGAGGCCTCAGGGAAAGGATTGATTTATTTGAGAAAACAACTAATGCTAAAATGGACTGAGGTGAGATTTTCCATTCTGACCTCTAATCTCCTGGCAGAGATCAGCTTCAACCAAACTCCCAGCTTCTTTGATATTACCCTAGGGGGGAAAAAACCTTCCTAAATCAAAACCCTGGAATAATCTGATACTTTCTTCAGAAAATGATACAAGAATATAAGGAAGCTACCCAAGTCCCCCAAATCGGCTACTGTTACTACCAGTGCTATTTCCATGTGAATGCATTTAATACATTTCAATTCTACAGATACTTATAGAGCACCTATTTCTGTTAGATATTATAAAGCAGAGGATGTGCAGTGGTGAGCAAGATAGACACGGACCCTGCATTTGCCATCTCCTTTCTCTCAGGAATTGCATGAAGGAATCTAGCTCAGTTTCTCTGGAACATACATGCTCTTAGCAGTTATCACCTTGGAAAAGTCCACGTGGCAGAAACCTGAATCTATGGCCTTCCATAAACACGGTTCTCCTGGCCTTTCTGGGAGACTAATTCCCTCCCTGGCATTTTTTTTTTTTTTCCCAACCTGTTCTTGTATAAGATGAAAAGAGACACTTCTGGCTGGAAACTGTAAAGGATATGTGAAAGAGTCTATCAAGCAAACTGCAAAGTTTTGTAAGAACAGGTTGAAGAGGAAGGCCGTGGTACTCTTCTCTGAAAGCCTGTATCTGTAAGAATACTCGTTTCTCAAGGAGAAAAGGAGGACATGTATCTCATGCAGTTGATCTAGCACAGACCCTTTACACCATTTGTGTGATCAAAAATACGCAGTGATCTACTAAGGGTTCTCACTCAGTTCAGGAACATGAACTAGAGAACATGACCCTTCCTTCCCAAAATGTCTCTTCAAATGGTCCACTGCCAAGGACTTCCTGTGGAGATGGGGTACATCTATGTACAAGGGGGGACGTGACCGTAAAACACTCGCACACACCACCTAGGCTCCCACTTCACTTTCAGAGTGGTCATAACCCTATATCCCTACATATTAAAAATATGCAAGAAGAAAGGAGAAAATCAAGGAGGGTGAAAGGGCTTGAGGCTATCTCCATGGCATAAAACACAGTCATTCAGAAACAGTGGTTTTCAGGGGCTGTGAAGTCCACGTGCTCTGAGCTCCAACAACCCTTCTTGGTTCTGTCATGACTGGACCCCTATGATCAGAAAACACAACACAAATAAACCAAAAATAAAATATCCAAAAATGTATATAATTAAAAAAATTCTACCTGCCCAAACATTAAAAAAATATTTAGTATGTGGATATAGTCAGTATCTTTACCAAGAGAACAAAAAATCTTAGTGGATTTCATCTGTAGGAGAGGACTTCTAGTGTGAGGTAGTGGTGATGTATAAAATGACTTGTATTCACAGCTAAGGCCAATAATTTCATGAAACGATCCCAGGGTAGGAAGGAAAGAGAATAAATGTGTAGAGAAGAACACAGTTCCGCTGGCGATAGAAAGTGTTCAGGAAACCTAGGAAGCTCTAGCCACAGACATGAAGAAATTTTGGAACCCAGCAGAGAAGCACAACACACCAGGCTGATTCAGAACGGCCACCTGTGCTGACTGTCACAGAGTGGAATCTTAGGGTCATGATTCAGCAGTGATGAGGAAAACAAAACTCTTTCCACAGATTCGTGGGTGCAGAATACGTATGTCAAGGGCATAAGAAAAACGAAGGTGTCAGCAGGAGATGTGTGGACTCTCTATTCGTAAAGTGAAGGAGAAACGGGAAGCAAATGTGGAGAATGAACCATGTTTGTAGAAGGGAAAAGAATGAGTGATGCAGAAGCCATTGGAGGTTTAAGGGGAAACGTGTCTTTCATGGGGCTGGGGTTGGGGAGAGTCCAGGCAGCTGTGCTAGCTTTAGGAATTTTTTAAAAAATATGACTCCCAGAAAGGAGAGGAAAAAAGGGTGATGACAGAGAAACTCTGAGGAAGAGGGGAGGCAAGTTGTGAGAGTGTGTGTCAGATGCCCTTGATCCTTGTGAAAATGTTGGTGAAATCATCCCCTGGGGAGGATACAGGAAAGGGTGGATGTGACATGGAGATAAAGATGATGTTATTTTCTTATTTAAAAAAGAGAGCAAATTGACAGTAGTCATAGGTGAAGAACAGAGGGACAATGGAAAAGTGGAAAATTGTCACTATAAAAGCTTCACTGAGGAATTTCTGTCACAGGTCAGCAGTAATAAATCCAACTCGTATCCATGAAGATGTGAGTTCAATCCCTGGCCTTGCTCAGTGGGTTAAGGATCCGGCATTGCTGTAAACTGTGGGGTAGGTCATAGATGTGGCTCAGATCCAGCTTTGCTGTGGCTGTGGTGTAGGTCGGCAACTACAGCTCCGACCGGACCCCTAACCTGGGAACTTCCATATGCCAAGGGTGTGGCCCTGGGAAAAAAAAAAAAAAAAAAAAAAGAGCTTCTCTTAGACATTAACTTGTGCCAAGATACAGTGAGTAATGGGATTCGACTTGTAATTACAAAGCGATCTATAAGTTTACATTCCCCTGAAGTACACCTGAAGCAGTTGATCACAGTTTAGCGCTCGAATTCTCCACTGAGAGAGGAACTGTGGGGAAGATGTCTGCACATGGAAGTAAAGGAGACAATTCATGCAGAAAAGAGCTTAGTCTTGGGAGAAAACCTACCAGCCCTCTGGGTTCATCATCCCTCCTGCCCACCTGTGGCCTTGCTGGTAACAATAGATGTAGTTATTCAACAGAGGAGAAAGCTGTATGGAGCTGTCTATGGAGTTTCCCTTTATCGTAATACTTCCCCACTACATACCCAAGTTCCTGTTGTCTCATACCCCCTGGGTTAGGCACCAATAACAAGGCAGCTTTTCCTGAAAACCAGTGTTAAATACAGAATCCATATATCACTTGGCAAAGAAAGAGAAGCTCTCAAAGGTCTGGAATTACCATTAGCATTTTAGGACAGGTATATTCTTAGGCTTAGCTGGCTCTTTCAGGTTTCTTGCCAGACAACAGAAGCACATCAGTCACTAAGTGGCTGCCAGTGGACACAGGACAACCCCTGGGAGCAGGATGCTTGGGACTGGTAATAACAGGACATTGAAATGCTGAGATTCCTGGAGAGGTCAGTGGTGGTAGCACATGGATGTCTGGGACCCCCAAAGACCAGGTGGCACTTGGCAAAAGGACAAGACAGTGATTGTCTCAGAACATTTCCAGCCTGCCACTTGCTGCCAGTTGCTCCTCTCAGTTTCCTTTTGGTCGGGGCCTCTTTCTCTGCCTTTTGCGTATCCCCCCTCCCAACCTTTCTCAGATCCCAAATCTAAAGGTATGAGAGTTCATAGCTAGTTCATAGGGACTGTGGAAGGTGTTTAAACAAAGAAATAACCCTCAAGCCAACTTATAAATCAGAGATTTCTTGAGGGTCTACTTTATGTCTGTCACTGTAGCAGACTTGGGGATTTGGGGATAAACATGTGAGGCGCTTTATGTTTGGAGCTCATCTTCAAATGGGAACATGAACCTGTTAGATTAGAGCACTTGATAATATAGAGACACCAAGAAGAGAGATATTTCTTCTATAGGAGAAGAAAAATATTGGCAAGGCAAATGGCTGAAGCAACTGAATTTAGATATGGAAATGCACATCAACATGAGCAAACTGTGTTTGAAAGAGATTTTTCTGGCAGCAATATATAAAGTGGTTTGGATGCAGAAAACCTTAAAGTGCAATTAGGAGGCTATTGGAATAGAATGTAGAAGAGAGGGGATAGAAGAAAAGGATACAAATGGCAGAGGTATCACAGAGGAAGCATTGACAGGGTTTTGCAAATTATTGTGCAAACAGATAGGAAAGTTGTCATATTTGACTTCAAGATTTCAAACGTTGGTGGTGACAGTAAAAAAAAAAAATAGGAAGCATCAGGAGGAGATGAAAATGTGAGAGGGAGAGACACTAAATTCAATTTGGACCTAATGAGTTTTCCGAGGTGTCAGATCCTATCCTTGTGGAAAGAGACGAGTGTCTCTTGCTGTATGCAGCAAGGAGATGACAGGGCCAGAGAGAGGGCTGTGAGGGTCACCTGCAGGCCAGACCCAAAGAGTAGGTGTGATTGTCAAGGAAGACAGAGAACAGGGAGAGAAGAGGCCTGAGGAACAAACTTGAGGTCACAGCTATGAAAAGTGTGAAGTGGAAGGAGACAAAAGTTGTCGTCATGCAGTTAAAAAGAACACTGGGAATGTCCTCAGAGAGGAAGGGTGGAGAGTTTCTGGAAGAAGGGCCTGGTCAGGAGACAAGGAAAAAACAGACAAGGAAGATGAGCCATGAGAAAGTTGAATGTCCCAATTAGTCATTGATGACCTTCAAGAGAGAGGTTTCACTCAAATGATGGGAAGAGAAGCCACATGACTAGGTGGTAAGTTCTTCTTGAATATCTTCAGTGTATTTAAATATTGGAACTAAAGCAAAGCATTAAGCTTTCTAGGAGTTTACTCTTAAATTAGAAGAAGACAAGGAAGAAGAGCTACTTCAAGAGTGAGGCAAGTGGCACCTGTTTAACTTGGTTTGCTGTACTGTTTTACCCAACCAGAGACCTGTTGTAATTCTGGTTTCTCTCAAGCTCTTACTTCATGTTGTCAAGTGAAGGTGGGTGGCAGTTAATGGGGAAGAGTTGATGATACAAAAGATGACTAAAGCTGTAAAAGACAATTATGCTCTTCCTACAATTCATGCTTAGGAATTAAAAGAATTTTCCCCTAAGAAACTCATCTCCACTCCACCCACTGCTCCTGACCTATTTCATCTTTCTGATCACAGTTTACCCTCATAGATGTGTGTGTAGAAATGCCCTGTCTTTGGTGTCGAGCTCGTTTGAAAAGGCCTTGATAACATTTCTTTCACAAAAAGTTGTGCTGTTCTTCAGCTACTGGCAATTTCCAAAGGCTACAGAATTCTCAGAAGAGCTTTGTTTTCCATGTAGCAAATTCAGTGACGTCTGTCCTTATTATATTCAGCTTAAGTAATAGGCTGATCTGGAAAATCCTAAATGAATGTACATTTTTCCTTGGCTTTTGTTTTGATGTATCCATGTGTTGTAGTGCTCAGTGCTCAGGACCTACCCAAAGAAGATGTGATAAGAATAGTTCCAAACCACCTGTGAGTAGAAAAGTATTTTTTGCCCTATTCAAATACTTTTTTTTTTTTTTTTGAGCCACCGACGAATCCTCTCCAACTCTCTACTAATGCCTACTTAAGTGTGCAGCTGAGGTGCAGTATCTAGATGACTAGAAGAAAATATAATTATGTGTTTATCTAACAGATAATCTCTATGTTACCAAAGAATTTGGTCTGGGAAATCCGAATTGCTTGTGTGCCATATTAACATAACATTCAATTGCACACAGTTTGTGTTGTTCTTTTCAAAATATAGGTAGCTGTTTAATGTTTCTAGGATTTTTCTGTATTTATTTTTAGTTGGAAGAATATCTCTGCCTCTTTTATAATTCTACACAATTTTCATTAGTCTAAATATGTATACATATACATAAACACACATGTGCACATGCGTGCTCGCTCGCGCTCTCTCTTTCTCTAACACTCAGGGAGGCACCTTCATAAACTTGTCCTAGATGGTTGTTGGTTTATCTGTCAAAGAAATTCATTACCAAGAGAATGCCTTGCTTTATGTGCTTACTAAATTTTTAAAAAATGTTTTTCATTATGTTTATGCAAACGTAACTTGGCTAGCTCATAATTTACCAAATGTGAGCATTTGTCAGGGTTATTTCCAATCACTCAGAAAAATGTGCCTTTGTGTATTTTGATTATTTAAAGCAATTTTGTTTCCATTATGAGTATGTGCAGCCAGAACAGCATGACTGTCTTGACTGAGGAAGTGGGAATGCTCTTAATTTTCATATGTGCATCTGCAGAAAAGCTTTTGATTGTTTAACCAATGTACAGATAGGGATGTGGGCATAAATGGTTTTGCACACATTTATTTTCTTTGGCACTTCAGAAAAGAGGGGTAATGCAAAGAAATTACATATGCTATTGTTTGCATTTAAAAGTATATATGCTCAATTGTAAGCTGAGGAAATGTTTAATACTTTGAAGCATAAAAATTAGAATACACTCAAAAATCTCTGCCTTGTGACCACATCTTATTTACACATTAGCTAAACATCTGGATTTTTTTCCCTTTTGCACTGTGGGCTGAAATTTTTTTTTCCCCTTGTGCAAACTTTGTACCAAACCCTGAAGTTATCAGGGAACAAATCATGTCATTCAAATTTGCTTACTTTGCCTTGAAGCAAACCAGCTTATTTGCTCATTAGATGAGTCCACTATTTTCCAAGGAGACAGGAAAGGGAAATAGAGGTGACTGATAGCATTAAAGACCACTCTCCTGAATGTAGTGTCACCATACAACTGTAGAATCAAGTTTCATTTAGTTTTTCTGGGCTACTATATTTCATTGACTCTAAGATGCTATCAATAGTAAGATATACCAATATTTTCTATTCTACAAAGAAAATTTAAAACTCTGCCAATGAAGCTATGATACACCATTCACTGAACAACCCAGCCCAACCTCAGAAATGTAAAAATGAGGGGGACATTGGTGATTTACAATGAATAAAATTGCACATATAGAATAATGACAAAGGCTTAGCTCTTGGATATAGTATGTTAACTACGTCAGCACAACTCAAAGGTGCTCCTCTCCTGGCAGAAGATGTATTATCTCCTTTTTCAGTGGGACTAAAAAGCATGTACCATGGGAAATTCCATTGTGCTCATGGGGTTAAAAACCCAACTAGTATCCATGAGGACACAGGTTCCACCTGGCCTTGCTCCAATTCAGCCCCTAGCCTGGGAACTTCCATATGCTGCAGGTGTGGCCCTTAAAAAAGAAAGAAAGGAAAAGAAAAAAAAAAAAAAGATACCATGTATTCCAAACTGTTTTTACCTTTTCTCATTCGTGGAGTTATCAGAACTTTTAAGAGAGTTGATGCTATCTTTTGGGGGGAGAGCTTTATTAAGGTAGAATCAACAGATAAATTTGTGATATATTTAACATGTACAACATGATTTGATATAAGTATACACCGTGAAAGGATTCCTCCCATCAAGTTAACACATTCGTCACCTTACATGTTTACTTTTGAGTGTGTGAGAGAACAGAGTTGACCTTATTTTGAAAGAGGAAAAATAGTAGTGCAAAAAGAAAAAAAAATAAGATGTAGAATTTTTAACAACTTCTGATTTCATTTTCATTCCTGTGAGATATCAGATTGCAAATTAATCTAGCTGAGACTGTACCCACCCACTCTGTCCCCTCAAGTCTCTCTTTCTCTGCCCATCCAAACTCCCCCTCTATACCACTCCAGGACCAACAAGCATTTAAACTTTTGTTATAGGAAACTGGTCGTGAAATGAATACTAAATTTTCTATAAAACGCAATGATAAAACAATCAAAAAGTCAACCAATACTTTAAAAACTTTCAGAAGATGTTAAAACGATCCTGTCCCAAACAGACTATCATAAAATCCATACCTCAATAATCACCCAAATTCTTTGATTTAGCCATCAGATAATGGACTTTAAGAGAAATAATTTATTTCTCTCTCTTCTTCCTTGCCACCAATACCTAACCCAGTGCCTGGCAAATAGTATTTTCCCAATAGATGTTTCTTGGGTGATTTAATTAAGTTATTAGTTACAACCAAAGAGCCCTTATCTCATTTTTGGAGATAGGCATAATTAGGCAAGAAAACATGGTAGGGGGAAAAATATCAATTGCATTTTAATTGATTCCTCATATATTGTAATCAAGATATTTTCTATTATAGTACACAATGCTTTTGCCACTATATGTAATGTTCAGTTACTCATTGCTAACCCATCTATTAAATAAACATAGGTGAAATAACTGGTAACTACCAGGCACTCTGGATACAAAGTTGAATTTTGTTACCCCTAGAGCAGTGGTTCTTGAACTATTTAGTCTCAGGACACTTTTCTACTCTCACACAAATTAAATATAAAATTTTAAAACATTTACTCAATTGGAAAGCAATAATAGGAGTGCCCATCGTGGCGCAGAGGAAATGAATCCAACTAGGAACCATGTCGTTGAGGGTTTGATCCCTAGCCTCGCTCAGTGGGTTAAGGACCTGGCATTGCCGAAAGCTGTGGCGTAGGCCAGTGGCTACAGTTCCAATTCAACCCCTAGCCTGGGAACCTCCATATGCCGTGGGTGCAGCCCTAAAAAGACAAAAGACAAAAAAAAAGCAATAATAGGCTTATTGCATATTAGCATAAAAACACATTTTTATGAAAAATAACTATACTTTTAAAAAGAACAATATAGTCTGAAAAGTGACATTGTTTAAATTGTTTGCAATTATCATTAATATCTGAATTATGAGAAGACAGCCAAATTCTCGTATCTACTCCTAGGTCAATTTATTGCAACATATTTTTTATTTGAAGTGTAATGCAGAAAATCAGCCTTGCAAAGATATTGAATATGCAGCAGAGTATTTAAGCCTTTTCAGATAAAATATCCTTCTTTAATATTAAAGCAAGCCTCAACAAATAGTGGTGGGTTTTTTGTTTGTGGTTTTTGTTTTTTGGGTTTTTGTTTTCTTTTCTTTTTAGGGTCGAACCCGCAGCATATGGAAGTTCCCAGGCTAGTGGTCAGATCAAAGCTGCAGCTGCTGACCTACACCACAGCCACAAGAACGCCAGATCCAAGCCAAATCTGCGACCTACACAGCAAGCTTGCAGCAAAGCTGGATCCTTTAACTACTGAGTGAGGCCAGGGATTGAACCCACATCCTCATGGAAACTAGTCGGATATCTGCTAAGCCACAGTGGAAGCTCCATATCTCACCTTTTGAATAGATCTTTAACTGATGCATTATTTACATGATTTTGTAACATGATGCACTGGTCACTTCGTTGGCTCGCTGAGCTATGCATATTATTCAAATATTGAGATATTTCGGAAAACTTTTTTTAAAAAAAACATTACTGTTAATGTTACCACCAAGCTTATTAGAAAAGTATTTATGTATTTGGAAGTTGTCAAGCTCACAGTGGCAGATACAAATTGCTCTTTAGATTATCATTTTTGCTTGAATTTTACCATTGGTAATAAATACCATTGGTTGAAGTGACTTGCTTTCTTTCATTCATCTTTTGAAAAATATCTGTGAATACTCAAGTCTGAATAATCATAGTTTGTCTGTCAGTTGCTTTTTAAAGTAAACACAGTATTCTGTGAAAAGAAGAGCTATTTCAGCTTGCAACTCAAACATTTATCTCACAAGTGCTATTCTTGGAGACAATTCTCATACTTTGGTACATAGTGGAATTGCTTTTTACATATATCCCATTTTGTTGCACAGAATATTAAAGACAATTACAGGTATGGATTTTTAAATGAGTACTAATTTTCCTTGTTTTTTCAAGGACATTCTTAATTGAAATGGATAGTTTTATTTGTTCTTCATTTTGTGTTGTTTCTGTGTGTGTGTCACTACAAATATGAGGTAATCAGGGCTGTAAGTATTACCCCACAGTTTGATGTCACCGTCTTAATTCAAGGTATTAGCAGTTTTATACATCAGTGCTTTTGCATCATCAGTGCAAATGTCAATAGATTGAAAAAGGCAAATTGCATCTTAATATTATTTTGAAAATAGATTTGATTTTGCAAATCCCCCTAAAAGGAATTCGGGGACCCTGAGGAGTCTGCTGATTTCATTTTGATAACTGCGTCTCTAGAGATTTAAGGGTCAAGGGAGCAGATAGATAAATGAACATGAAATTTCTGTGGTTTGTCATAAGTTCAGTGGTAGAGGAAAGCATGGGGTCTTTCAGGAACATAGCCCAATAGAGGATATATCTAAGTGGGCCCCTGAAGGACATCTAACTATCAGCCAAGTAAAGAATCATTTCTTTGGCTGATGGAATACTGTGCTTTGGAACATAAGTTCTGTTTTCATTTTACTAATGCTCTTTCTAAAGTCTAAAAAGATCTCAACCATATGGTTCCTATATGGCAACTGGATTCCAAAAAACATGTTTGCCCAGTCAAGTAAGGTCATTAATAAGCTATTACCACTCAAGGTTGAGTTACTGTGGGAATTTGAAAGAGAGAACCTGGATAGTTGCATGATATTCCATGTTGGATTGCACAGACATTTTTATGTGGTAAGCCAGATGTCATCTATTTTATGTGCATTTGGGCTCTGTGTCCCGACAGAAATAAATTCAAATAGGTCCTTGTCAATGTGACCTAGCTAGATGTTGCTAACTATTTTAACTAGCTATTTAAAATAATGTAAAATAGCTGACAAGAATTGAAATCCTAATATGTGACTTGGTGTCCTTATAGGCATTATCGCATTTAATTATCAAAAAAATTGACAGGTATTTATAGTATCCCAATTTTTGAATTATTTTTTTATTTTTATTTATCTATTTATTTATTGTATTTTTAGGGCCACACCCGTGGCATATGGAGGTTACCAGGCTATGGGTTGAATCAGAGCTGCAGCTGCCAGCCTACGCCGCAGCCACAGCAATGCCAGGTCCAAGCAGGGTCTGCAACCTACACCACAGCTCATGGCAACACTGTATCCTTAACCGACTGAGCAAGGCCAGGGATTGAACCTTTGTCCCCATAGATACTGGTTGGGTTCGTTAGCCACTGAGCCACAACGCGAACTCCTACTTGAATTTTTTAAGAATCATATGGAGACTTCAAACAAATTTCCTCTGAAAAGAAAAGAATCTGGAGTATTCCCAGATTGTCCAAGAGTCAGAGTTTCTACTTCTCTACATTGAGGGGACTTTTGAGATGCACTCTGAGACATTCATTCTTATGTCAAACAAAACAATGCGTTTTTTACAGTAACTAGACCAAATGCTGTCCAGGTAGTAATCCAATCAGCCTCAGTCTAACATGCTCATAAAGTGTTCATAATTCCTGATTGCCAAGAGTGCAAGTCAAATTTCTAAAAAACGTTCTTCCACAGATGTGACATCAGTGAGTACCATAAAATGTGAGCTTAAAAGGAGACAAGCAGTTAATGCTAGTATTTATAAACAGCCACTAATGGCAGATGATGATAATTATGAGAATGAGTATGACAAAAACTGTGTGTTTTATGTATGTACCCTGTGCTAAGCACTATGCATAAATTCATCATCTTAAGTAAACTGCACAAGTCATATAAGGTGCTTTTATCCCCATTCCTGTGTGTACCCAGACATAATACTATTGTATTCATGTTATCCCAACAAATCTATGAGCTATTATTATCCATATGCTGCCGACAACAAAATTGGTCTCAGAGTGAATAAGTAATTGCCCAGGTTTACACAGTAAATAAATGATAGAAATATGCACAGACCCCTATGGGCTTATCTCAAAAGCCTCAGATCTTTCCATACCAGGCTGCTTTGATATTAGGTGGAAATAACCACATAATTTTTGTCTACGCTTGGATACCTTTGAGAGTAAAGAGGATACTATTAGAAATTGTGCCAGAGCAATATACATAAATTGGGACTTCCCCAGACAACAAGGAATTAATGGTTAATTTGTTACTAGGCAAAAGTAATGGCTATATGGTATCAAACTTCCTAAAAAGAAGTGCCTTTGAATACATTTTGTTTAAAAGTATTTATCAAAAAAAAAAAAAAAAAGAGTTGCCATCTTGCCACAGTGGAAACGAATCCAACTAGGAACCGTGAGGTTGCAGGTTCGATCTGTGGCCTCACCCAGTGGGTTAAGGATCCGGCATTGCCACGAGCTGTGGTTGCCATGAGCTGTGCTGTAGGCTGCAGGTGTGGCTCAGATCCCACATTGCTGTGGCTGTGGCGTAGGTCGTGGGCTACAGCTCCAATTCGACTCCTAGTCTGAGAAACTCCATATGCCACCAGTGCAGCCCTAAAAAGCAAAATAAAATAAATAAATAAATAAATGAATGAATAAATAAATGTATTTATCAGTGCTTAAGCAATTTTTGTATTTATGGGAAAAACACCTTTGTGTATGTTTGATATCCAAGAAATTGTTTTACTATAAGAAGACATTAGAGTAAAACATATGCATCTTCTTTATACATTTTTATACACAATGAAACAGAAGTCAGGCATAAAACTCTAAAGGGGATAAAGAAGATTTAGAAAACTCGATTCAGTATTAGAAATTAATGAATGTGGCACTTGCGGTGTTCTGAATATTATAACTCACTGATTGAAGGGAGAAGATTCTGAGAAGTATCTTGCATACTTGAGTATACTCCTATTTCAGAAATAATCCTATAACAATAACTTGAGATGGTTTTATGTAATTGTTTCAGGTAGCTACTCCACCTTGATCCGTGTACAGGTTTGGGCATGTTTGTCTGTTTCTTTTCTTTTTTTTTTTTTCTTTTATAGTTGCTTCTACTCAAATGTATCATAGTTACAAGTCTTAATTTCTTTCCAGTAAAAGAAGAATAGCTCATAATTTCTTTTGTTTCTCTTTCTTTGATGTACCAGTTCTCTCCTCCCAGTTTTTAACCTGCTTTGTTCAATCATTTTTTTCTCCTCTCATTTTTTCCTGTCTCAGTAGATTTACATAAAGTTAAGTGACTTAAGCTGTTTGTAATATTATTTTTGGATTTTACTGCTTCTTGCTTTGGCTGCTTCTGATCATATCCAGATTTATTTTCTAGAGGAAGCTATTTTAGCAAAATCTTTCTTTACTTTTTTTTTTTTAAATAAAATTAGTCCTATAAACTTTCTACTGAACTGGCCGCTCAAAAGTGGATTCCTTCACAAACAGATGAATTTTTCTTTTTTTAATTCTAAAAACATAGCAATATATTCTTGAGTGATGCAATATATACTAGATTTGAACAAACATTTTATGCAGACACTGGATCTAAACAAGAGAAAGAGCAGCAACTCAAATAGTACATTTTACCACTATGAGATTTTACTCTGTGCATCTGTGTATCTTGTAAATTTCTGTGCTTAAAGTCGTGTTTCAGTCTTTTTAAATCATCCTTATGAATCTTTTCAGTTGGCTGGACATAAGAAAAGAAGGCTTTTCTCTTGAATGAATATGAGAGTTATTATGTTAAGCGTTGAGTAAGAGTGTGCTGAGCCCTTAATGCAACATGACATGCGTGGTACTCCCCACAAGCTCACCTTCAAAAGGATGAGACAGAGACAAATATAGATCTGCATACATGTCAAATTGCTGAGCACTGGGGAAAATATCTCTTATCCCCCCTGCTTTCTCTTTCATTGTCTCTTCATGAGACCGAGGGCACAGAACATAATGAGGAACAGAAGTCAAAGGAAGCAGAGTTCCTGGGTCCACTGTGCACATTAGTATCACAATTAATGACTGAGGTTTTGAGGCCAGCCAGTTCAGGGAAGGCAAGGAGTCCTCTTCCCACAGGCACCCTTAGGCTTGGCAAATTCTAAAATTCAGGATGGTTTGTTTCTTCCCTTTATGTATGGCAACCACTGCCAAGACATCCAAAGCCCTACAGCATCATAATTGCTCAAAATAAATAATATGCTTTGCTGAAATAAACAATATTCCTTCATAGGAAAAGGGATGAGGGCAGAGAGAAGCCAGATGTGATAAAGGAAGAAAAAGAGGCCTATACACCATTGTATCTTAAATAATGACCTTTACTCCTCATCTCTAACACCGTTTGTCAGATCTTAAAAGTTATTTCTAGCCTTCAAGAATGTAGCTTTAAACAATTTGTATTTCTAAAGATGGCAGGCAGTGTGATAAAGGCAAGACCAAGGTCCCTGAAAACAAAAGAGATTTGTATTGGGTCAATTCTGCTATAGACTTTGAAAAGCCTTCAGCAGTTTCCTCAGTTTATTTATTTCCTTAGATTATTTGAGCTCAATTTTGTTATCTGTAAAAACGGTTGCAATAATCTCACTCCAAAGTACTGCCCTAAGTGCCAAATGAGACCCTGTACCCAAAGCATGTAGCCCAGCATGTGTATATTCAGTGACTACTGTTGTCATTGAAAATACAACTATACTCCTACAAATTACATTTTGTTACTATTAGAGTCATGGAGAACTCTCTCTGAGGAGTAGCAAATTGAGGAACAACAAACTAAGGAACCTCTATATTCTTTTTCCTAGATGGTTAACATTGTTTTAAAGAAAAATCTCCTAGAGGGAAATTAAAACAGTATAACCAACTGTGATTTGTCTGTGTCAGACAAAAATGTGCACACCATCACCACCGCCAACAACAAAGTCAGAATCCAAGACCTAGATTAAACTGGTTAAAAACCATCAAAAGGAGCACGGAAGAATAAAACCATAGGGAGTTCCCATTGTGGCACAGTGGAAATGAATCCAACTACTGTCCATGAGGATGTGGGTTCAATCCCTGACCTCGTTGCTGCTAGCTGTGGTATAGGTCACAGACAAGGCTTGGATCCCACATTGCTGTGGCTGTGGTGTAGGCTGGCACCTGTAGCTCTGCTTCGACCCCTAACCAGGGAACTCCATATGCAGCTGGTTCAGCCTTTAAAAAAAAAAAAAGAAGAAGAAGAAGAAGAAGAAGAAGAAAACCACAAAAATCAATGTAGGGGAGCGAGGGTGGGCAAAAAGTACCGAGTCCAGTTATGGAATAAATGTCATGGAGATGTAATGTTCAGCATGGTGATTATTATTAATGTGACTATCCTTGAAAGTTGCTAAGAGAGTAAATCCTAAAACTCATCTTCTCATCACAAGAAATAAAATTCTGTAACTATATATGTGACAAATGTTAACTAGACTTGATTATTTCATATTATATATAAATATTTAATCATTATGTTGTGCACCTGAAACTAACAACGTTAGGTGTCAATTGTAGCTCAATAAAACTGTCAATGTTTATCCCAAAACGTATGTACAAAAGGTCAGTTACTTTTTTTGCTTTTGGTCATGGTGGTGGTTGTAATAGACTGAAGGTAAGAGGATTATCTGAAGTCATTAAGAATACTGGACATAGGAGTTCCTGTCCCAGCGCAGTAGAAATAAATCTGACTAGGAACCATGAAGCTGCGGGTTCAATTGCTGGCCTTGCTCAGTGGGTTAAGTGCCGGGGCCAGCTCAGCAGGATGGGGCTGAAGAACGGGTGCTGTGGAACTTAAGGAAAAGTTAACATAAAACAAGACACAGAGACATTTATCTTAAGTAAAGGTGGGAGCCGGGGACTCAAGGTCTCTGGGACCAAGAGCGCCCTGCCTCAAGAAACCACACTGCTTTTATTGTGAGATCAAGTGAGGAGTGGCTATGGGTGGATGATACAGGGTTTGTTTACTATTATAATAAGTTCTTTTACTATTTAAAAAGCCTCTTAGGTGGTAAAGGGTTAAGCTCTTACTCTGACCTCTAGGCACATAACAGTTCTTAAGCTTAAGTCACTTATGCCTTTAGGTCTTTGTTCTTAAGTCATTTACCAGCACTGTGACTGTTTTTCCAAGAAGCAAGATGGGATAAAGTAAGACAAGAAAATGGGATAAAGTAAAGAAGGACAAGATGGAGTTTTCAAGGAAACATGTCGACAGTTAAGGATCCAGCATTGCTGTGAGCTGTGTGTAGGTCACAAATGCAGCTTGGATCCCGCGTTGCTGTGGCTGTGGTGTAGGCAGATGGCCACAGCTACAATTTGACCAGTAGTCTGGGAATCTCCATATGCTACAGGTGTGACCTAAAAAAAAAAAAGCAAAAAAAAGAATGCTGCTGGACATAGGCTCAAGCCCAACTCTTCTACATAGCATTTGATCATCAAAAAGCAGAGTCTTGTCTCTATGTCATTGCCATTCAATCCCAGGCCTGGTGCAGTGGGTTAAGGATCTGGTATCCCTGCAGGCTGTGGTGAAAGTCACAGACAAGGCTCGGATTTGATCCCTGGCCCAGGAACTTCCATATACAGCAAGTGTGGCTGAAAGGGGGGAAAAACAACAACAACAACACAGAGTGCTCAATGTTTTTGATCCTCAGTCTTCTCATCTGTAAAATGAGGACAATAATAGACCTACGTCATAGGATTGTTGTGACGTTTATGTGGGATAAAGCATGTAAAGCAATCAGTACAAACGTGGGTAACACTCAGTACTGTTATTAGTTCACATGAGCCTTTTGCCTCTATTTAGCACTGGTTGGTCACATTGTCTCCACTTTTCTTCTGGCTGTTTCTCAAAGTCAAGACTTCCCAAAACAATGTCCTAGAGTGTTTGCTTCTAGAACACTTGAGTGTATTTGAGAGCGCCATGAGAATGAAGCATTCTAGAACACGTCATGAATCAGTCATGTATAATTCTCTGCCGGGTCCACAGGAACCCAAGACCAGGCTTTTTTCCTTTAGAGAGAGGTGCTGCTTGGCTCCCAAAAGCACAACTACAAGTCAAAGTTCATGCATCATGTTTTGGCATTTCACTCTCAAAATTAATCTATCAGTGAGATTTAGTTCATATAACTAATCTTGTTCGATTTGGCCATGAGGTGAAATGTCAATAGACTTCCTATTTTGACTGAAATTATTAAATATACCAAAGGGAATATTGCGTGTGTGTTAGTCATCCTAGAATAAAGATGAGCATGCTTTCCTGGAAAGTTCAGCTATACTAATGGGATAATGGAGCACCAGAATACTTTAAATGCGAAATGCATACTTCGTCCACATTCTTGCTTCACTTGGAGAATTGTGTCATTGTTGCCAAAGTCTTGGGTTTCCTTTACCCCATGCCTGGATTCTCCATTGACACTAATGGAAATTTCACCTTCAAGTACAAGACAGTATATGGAACTAAAATGACAATAGCAGAAGGTAAAGAATACATTTTATACATTGTACTACGTAATATTTTTCTTGACTGTTTCTGTTATAGTCATTGACTAATCCTAAGAAAGATCCATTTGGAAATCCAAAAACACATTGTCTCTAGAGGCTAGTCTTTTGAAAACACACTTTTACCTATACATGTCATCACAAATTATATAAAAGAATAATTATAAATCAATCTATATATTTAAAATTTTATGATTAGTTGATTACAAAAGCATATCCCTCTGGCACTACCATTAGTCTGTAAAGTATGTGTTCTTTTTCCAATCTGAAGGAATATCATTTTTGGAGGAAAAAAAAATTGCCCATATTTTCTTGAGGAAACATAATGCAAAATATGCCACTTATTGAAATTTAAAGTGTGATGAACTCTTTGTAGTTCATGTTCATACATTAGCAAGAACCTGTAGAGCTATGAGTTGTTAGAATCTAGCATTAAAAAAGAAAACCTGTGTGGAAGAAGAATAAATACAGAGCCTGTATTTTATGAGTGACCAAATGTCAAAAATGTATTAAAATGGTTTACAGGCTATCCTGTTTATTATTTTGCTGACTTAGAAACCTTGAAGTGTCTTGTATCCATTTCATTATCTGCAGAAGTATGAACTCTAATGGAATTTACATAAAAATCCTGCTAGAAAGTGGGGACTATACTGCATAGTCAGCTTTGCCTCCTAATCCAATCTTCCCCCAATGCAATGGGTATGGCGGTTGCCAAACTCAAACAGCAGGATCTCTTTTATAAAGAAAAGTATGAATTTGAGCCGTAAAATGAGCACAAGTATTTTTCTATTACTCTGGATGCTTCCTCTTGCTGAGTTTACATGAGAAGTTTAGCAGGAGGTGTTATTAAATAGCCTCAGAAATTAGCTCCAAAACAATTATCTTGGTGTAGCTATGTTAAAAGACATGAGAAGCTTAATGAAAAGAGCATTTAAATTTTTGTGATTGCATATCTGTTGGACACCTCTGTAGTTATTAACCCTTGTGGGCAGGATTTCTGATTTTTTGTTATTTTTAATTGAATTATTTTTTGGAAACTGCAGATTAAAAGCAGTTTTCTTCCCTATGATAGTCAGAGATCCCAGGGCAAACTGTGTAATAATTGGTTCTTTAAAAGTTTGTTTTAAGCCTTGCTGTTTGGCAAGGAATGTAGCCTTGTTCAACATAGATTTGGATTTTCATATTGTAATAGATTTTAGAAATGCTAAGCTGGACAAAATGTCTCCAGTCGTGTAGTCCACCACTGTGTACTTCCTGTGCAATCATCTTCTTCCAACACTCATGACTTTCTTTGCATTTAGTAGTAAATTGGCCATGAGTCAAAGCTTCCTATGGACTCCTGCCAAGAATATTCCAAAAGTTACTATTTTTATTGTTGTTGTTTTTCATCTTCCCCCCATGCATAGCCAGAATGTTGGCTTTCTTAATTTTGCTTCTTTTCCTGGAGTCTTTTACCACTCCACGTAAATTCTCTGTCATTATAGTACTTGCTATTTAAAAATATTTGTTGGCTCTTACCATGTCAAATCTTAAGTTACTCAGTCACTGACTTTCATCATTCTTCCCAAGCCCCCTTCCAGTCCCATCTCCCCAGTCACTTCATCATTTTTTTACATTTTCTCTTAACTCTCTCCAATCTTCCACATATTTCTGGAATTGAGTTTGTCCTAACTGAACGTACTTTTCCAGGTGCATCATATATCATTCCCTAAGTCTGGGATGTGATGGCTCATTGTACTCGGCCCAAATGCTGGAGGAATTTGTCTTTTTTTTCCCTGATCACTGTCAGCATGTTGACTCAGAGTGTTTTCTGAACATCTCCCACTGATTCCTGAGAGAGCCTTTCTGAAAATCGGCTATCTTCTCTCTGGCTAGTCTGTTTAAGGAATGTGATATGAGAGAAAACAAGATTTTGTGGACAGGGTTAGAAAACATGTCCAGTTACCCCAACTCTACCCCCTGCCATTTTTAGAAACACATCTATTTTCTTGGCATTTTCATTTGTGTTAACTATATTTTATTACAAAAAGGGAATGGTGACTGTGTAAACAAATTGCTGCTATGGCTACCAGAGTGAGAGTGGAGAACTCTACTTACGGCAAAATGATTCTCATAGTTGTATCATAGATGCTAAAAAGATAAAAACTGAAAAGGCTGGCACTAAAATTAAGGCATTCTTTCTTTAATGTTAACAAGCCAGGTCTTTGCATTTTCTTCACCTTTTCATTCCAATTATCTTAACTGCTTTTTCTGGCTGTGAAAGCAGTTCATGGTAGGTACCAAATTGGAGCTGAGAAACAAGAGAAAAGAAATATAAAATTAGATATGATACACCAAACTTTTAGTAACATTAAGTTATACAAATTTCTTAGATGGAAGTAGGCTACACCAAATTCAGCTACAAACCACTTCCAATAGTATAAGAAAAGCCTGTAAAAAAACCTAGGCATCAAAAAAAGCAAATCTGAAGAATATATGAGCTGAGGAATATGAGAAAAAAATTGTTGTCCTCCCTAAGTTTTATATATTAATTTAAATATATATAGAATGTTCATAAATTTGAAAAGGCTATCAATTATAAGATCTAGTTCATACTGATCTGATAACAGCATTTTAGAAAATAAACTACATCAAATTTACACACATAATTTCTTTTTGCTAAATGGCAATAACATACATGTATCTATATAATTACATATCATTCTTATCTTCAAATTACAATCAGTTTGACTCAAAATCTTTTTTTAATGTATCCTTGGAGTCACTTTTGAGCCTTTATGGTGACATCAAAGAGACAACCACATTGCTTTTCAGTTAATTCACCTTCAATTTTCTATCTCAATCAATACTCCTTCAGTTATGTATTTAAACAACAGAACAGGCTCAAATTATCATGAGCAAAAAGAAAAATGATTGGCTTTTTAACTTAAAAATCTGCAGATAGTCTTCAGGTATTGCTGGCTCATGGATTCAAAAAACATTACTATGATGTGATTTCTCTCAGTAAGTAGGTTCTCTTCCATGCAGTCTCCATACTCAGCAATGCTGCTTGTGGAAACTGCAGTAGCTCCAATGTCATGGCCTCGCTTTTTTTTTTTTTTTTGGTCTTTTTAGGGTCACACTGACAGCATATGGAGGTTCCCAGGGTAGGGGTCGAATCAGAGCTACAGCCACAGCCACAGCAACAACAGATCGGATCCACCTCTGTGACCTACACCACAGCTCATGGCCACGCCAGATCCTTCACCCACTGAGCAAGGCCAGGGATGGAACCCTCAACCTTATGGTTCTTAGATTCATTTCTGCTGTGCCATGACAGGAGCTCCTCACAGCCTTGCTTTTATAGGGCCTCTCTCTCTCAGTCCTTGCAAAGCCCCACTGGGTCCCGTGTCCTTTCCTGGACTCATCACCATGGCCAGTTATATGGGACTTGCTGAGCTTAAACCACCAGCAGTATTCAAGAGAACTTCCTATGAGGATTGGAATGTTCTTTAATCTGCACTGTCCAGTATACTAGCTACTTCTCATGGGTGGCTATTAATCACTTGAATGTTCCTGATGCAACAGAGAAACTGGATGTTATATTTTATTTTAAGTAATTTAGATTTAAATTAAATCATCACTATTATATTGAATTGCACAGCTCTTAAAATTTGGTATGTGAGCTAAACCTTCTTAGATTACATGAGTCGAGGAGCAGTTCCCATAAGAAAGGGTTTTGAGGGGAATAGGTCCTTATTTCACCAGAAGTGAGAAATAAAGTTGCCGTGGGGTAAAAACAACAAATGGTCACTATACTTTACCCTAAAACGTGAACTTTTATTAATACCTTTTGGATCAATAGTTTAACTTCACATTATATGACTTGCATCCGATTACCTGCAGTTTTTCTGTTCTGTATTGTTTTGTTTATTTCCTCAATTAAAATGCAGACAGTAGAAACTTTGGACACATAACTGTTCAGGCTTGAATGGGAATCCATCTCTAGCTATTGTTAGGTAATTCACATTTAATTGAGTTAAGTTTTATGTACACTGTACTAATCATTTCAAAGAATATTTTATACAACATATATGGATACAAATGTAAGTTAAAATTCTTGTGGCATTTTTAACACAAAGAACTCAACCGAAGTGACAAAAGTATGAATCTGTTTATAAACATCATTGATGTCGAGCAGTCACAATGTCAAGCAGTCACAGTTGCAGTTCCCATTTGCCTGAAGTATGGAAATTTTCTTTTTGACACCAAAACATGTGTTGACTCAACTAATTTTTCACAGCAGACATGATTCTTCCCTCACTGAACTTAAAATTTTAATCTTAATTTTAAATACATAAAAATGTAAAATATCATGCGTCCTAAACTTGCAGCAAAAGATATCAAATTAACACATTATAGAAAATTCAGAAATATGAAACATAATAAAAGAAAAATTAAAACTGTCTATAATCCCATCATACAGAAGCAACTACCATCAGTGTTTTAATATATATTTCTTTCAACTGAAAAAAATGAGTACTTAATGCATTTTTCGTAAGAATATGCTACTACTGTACATAGTATTATTATGTAATATTTAACTTAACATTGTGTATCCCACTGTGCGACTGAAATATACATGTATCTAAAAAGTACAACTCAGGTTAAAAGGATATGTACATTTTTAAACATTTTGAAAAAAAAGTTCCATGCAAGCAGAGATCTTTGTCTTGTCCATTGCTGAATTTCAGTACCTAGAGCTGAATTTCAGTATCTAGATATTCTGACATCTAGAATATATTCGATAAATATTGTTGAATGAATGAGAATTGGTATGGTTCCCATTATAATTCAATCAACCAAGTATGAGATAGACCCATTTCCCTACACCCACATAAACTCTGGGATTTTTTTTTTTTTTCTTTTCAGTTTTGTAGACAGAAGATGGCATCTCATTACTGTTTTCTTCTAAGTTCTTTATTCCCACCAGAAGTACTAATTGCATCAAATCATGCTTACTTAGGCAAAAACACACTCTATAGAGTAAGAAACTTGGAGCCTAATTTTGGCTGAATGTCTCAAAATCTTAAAGTTTTGACTAAGCAAACTCTCGTAGGAGGATTATGTGTTTAGAAATCATATTCCAGTCTTCTAAGAAACCATATGACTTCGAGAAGTGACTAAGCACACTTTACCTCATTATTATTTCATAACATGTACAGCCTACAAGTGCAGATATTGTGTTTTAATAAATGATCAGACAGAGAAACGTGAAAGAAGAGAAATGTGATGACTCTGCCTCGTATTTAGCTCTTCTCCTCTTTCTGCATAAACTTATCTTTTCTCTAAGACCTGAAATTAACTCTTAGCATAATACTTAAGCACAACAGAAGTTCATTACAGGAGGAGTTCCCATCGTGTCTCAGCGGAAACAATCCAACTAGGAACCATGAACTTACAGGTTAGATCCCTGGCCTCACTCAGTGGGTTAAGGATCCAGAGTTGCTGTGAGCAGTGGTGTAGGTCACAGACGAGGCTCGGATCTGGCATTGCTGTGGCTGTGGCGTAGGCTGGCAGCTGTAGCTCCGATTCAGCCCCTAGCCTGGAAACCTCCGTCCACATGTGGCCCTACAAAGCAAAAAAAAAAAAATGTTCATTGCAAAATCCATAGGGACAGAGGTCCCTGCTGGCTCAGTTTGTTAAGGATCCGGCATCATCATTCCTGTGGCTCTGGTTACAGCTGTGCTGCAGAGTCAACCCTGGCCCTGGAAATTGCCACATGCCAAGGCGTGGTCAAATAAAAACTATGGGGACAACTTGAAGAAACCAAATTTGCATGCTCCAGTCCAGTCAAACCTCAGACAGAACCATAACCAGAACAAGCAGAGCAAGAACATTTCATTGGGAATGTCTTTCACTGAGTTCTACTTTTCTCGTGCTCTCAACCCTTTTCTCTCTTGTCCCTTCGTGTCTCTCTCTCTCTTTCTCTCTCTTTCCTCTTTCCTCTCTCTCTCAAGTGACTTCCTCTGCTTTACCACAGGCACATGCCCAAACATGGCTCTGAACTGGCTTTACAACCCTTTTCTCTCGCAGCACTTTTATTAGCTGTGCTCTAACTCCAAATTCTCTAGGGAGGGAATCACATCCACTCATCTTGGGGCAGGCGTCTCTCTTCCCTCTGCCCCCAGTCCAACTTGCTATGACGACAAGCAAGGACCACCTAGTTCACACAGCCTACTAGCCTACTAACCTCAAATCTACTAGCCGCTATAGATATGGGTCTGGTTCTCAAAGAAGAAGAGTTAGGACAGTAAACATCTGCAAAAGCATTTCTCATATTATGCCTGCACTCATTAAATGCTGTGATACAAATATAAGTAGAAAGTGGCTCCTTTTTATGTAATAATTCGCTAAGCTAAATTCAGTGTGCAATCTAATAAAATCTTCCAACCATCACCAGTTTAAAAATCATGTATGAGACTCACTTTTTTTAAAAAAATTAATTTTAATTCTATGGCTAAACTTCTGTTTTTCAACTGAAGTGTTTTGCCATTTATCCATGTCAGAGGTTTTTTTTTTTTTTTTTTTTTCTGCTTATCACTCTGTTCTCTATTTCTCATTGCTGCAGGAAATCCTGTGATTCTCAAACTATACCCATGGAGAATAATACAAAAGTGCATGTCAGAGATCTAGATTCTGTAAAAACAAATTTTTTTTAAGTTTATTTTTTTCTACAAAGTATAGGTTCCTATTTGTAGTTATTTTTAACCGGGATGCTGTATCTAGCAATTTTAGTACTTTATTGCTGTACTGGTTTTCTCAAAATTATCTGACTTGGCAAAAATTAAATAAATAAACAGAACTACCACTTGCAGTGCCACATTTCAAGCATTTTTGGAGACAGTCCATTATTAACTGTACTAAGCAAAATGATTCATCTGAACTAGTGATCTGATGACGAGAGTATTTCTTCCATATTTTCATTTTCTTTAAATTTCATAAATTTTATATTTCCCCCATTAAATTTTATTGTAATTTAAATCTGTAATGGGATAAACTAAATCATTTTCTCTTTCTTATCTAAGTAATTTCTGGCAGTTCATAATCCTAGTCCTAACTAGGGTTAATGTGAGGATAAAGAAAGTTAATTGGATTTAAGTTACGCCTATGAAAAATAAACTATTTAAATCAAGCCATGTCCACCATTAATATCCATTGCCCTGGCCATAAACTCTGGATCGTGTAATATACGATGAATGACTCAGTTTATGGGATTGGCCATGTTGCCATTTCATTGCTTCCACTCTTCCCATATGTCCTCAAATTGTGGCAATTTGCGTGAAATGACAGCCTTCCTTAATGACTGATGGGGATGGTCTCATCATGGTTCTGGCCATTGTGATGAGTATCAATCACAGAGACAGGCAAAGATATCAAATCTGCTGAGATGCTCTTTAATCCTGTGATCCTAGAAAGTCACAACTACCAACACAGATCCAAGCAATTGTCTAGCTCAGCGGTCCCTAACCTTTTCCAGTTAGAAGAACCATATTACACCAGAAAACACTGCTGAAGATTTCCACTTTTAGTTTTGTTGGAAAAAAAGTATACACTAGCCAAAACCAGGACCACTGCAGCAAGAGATATTTTAAACGACCTTAACCAACCCCTCGTCTCTGAGAGCTGCTCCCATATCTATAGAGGCAGCATCTTGCTATGTTTATGGCAAAAAATATTTGTAAATGAAATATTGGTTTACTAGCTATCATAACACTCTTTCAAAAAATAAGTGCAGGAGTTCCCATCATGGCTCAGTGGTTAACGAATCTGACTGACTAGGAACCATGAGGTTGCGGGTTTGATCCCTGGCCTCACTCAGTGGGTTAAGGATACGGCATTGCCATGAGCTCTGGTATAGGTCACGGATGCAGCTCGGATCTGTTGTTGCTGTGGCTGTGGCATAAGCCAGCAGCTTCAGCTCCAATTCGACCCCTAGCTTGGGAACCTCCATATGCCGCGGGTGCGGCCCTGTAAAAGGCAAAAAGACACACACACACAAAAATAAGTGCAAAACATGCTTTTCATTCAGTCAACAGATAGTGTGCTTTATCTTGCTTCAAAAGAGGTGAGGACCGCTGGGCTAGAAAATATACTCTTTATAAAACTCACTCTTACCTTAAGAATTCAGATAATTGAGGGAAAAGTTTTGTTATTTTATTCTTTACGCTCAACGTTATTGATTGACTTGTTCTCTGCTTCACCTAATGTATGCAGACAAAGCCTGTGATTTTATGGAAAATCATATCTAGATATCACAATTACCTTCCCATGATTCAGGTAAGGCAAAATTATGAGTGTATTTCCCTGAGGTGCAGTAAAATAATTTATTTATTACTACTTCCTCAACATCTCACTCACAGGTGGTTAGATTTTGAAAGATTATTAACTAGGCTTGTGTAGGCAAGTATACAACAGTTTGACTTCAGTGAGCCATTATCTGAGCCAGCCTCCCTCCTGCTAGGACCCAAGGATATTATTTACAGAAAGGAACCAGTGTATTATGTTTAATATATTCTTAGAACAGTTGTACATATACTATATCAAAATTCCCTGTTTAGATGTTTCTGTGTTACATGAGTTCATTAGACAATTTCCACACATAATTTTTCCCTTAATTCCATTAAGCTCTTAAATTCCTAGGCTTCCTAATGTATCAATGTTGTATTTCTTTTTACTAAATGAGAACTCTCGTCCCCTTCAAATTTTTATTCAAAACTTATTTCCTCCAAGAATTTTTCACAATAATTTCCACTTGATTTTGCATTTCTTCTAGAGACTTCCTAAGATTTCAAATGCTCTATAGTCTTTTTTTTTTCTTCTGATGCATCATATATACCGTGCTTAAGTATTCAGTTTGAGCTTCTTTTTGTTCTCTCTCTCGCTTTTAGGGCCACACCCATGGCATATGGAGGTTCCCAGGCTAGGGGTCTAATTGGAGGTGCACCTGCCAGCCTACACCACAGCCACGCAATGCAGGATCCAAGCCAAGTCTGCGACCTACACCACAGTTCATGGCAATGCGGTATCCTTAATCCACTGAGCGAGGCCAGGGATCAAACCCACAACCTCATGGTTCCTAGTCAGATTCGCTTCTGCTGCGCCATGATGGGAACCCCCAGTTTGAGCATCTTTATATATATATATATATATATATATATATATATATATATATGCTATTACTTTCCTATTTCACAGGTGTGTGTGTGTGTGTGTGTGTGTGTGTATGTGTGTGTATGCTCACTCCTCTCTTTGCATCTTGATAATGCTTTGCTTGAACCTGAGGCAACATGGCTTATGTGGTTTTTGGGTTTTCTTTTAATTTCCCAAACAGGGTTCAGTACCATTTATTACTGTTGACTAAGCAACTACGTAATATGTTATTCCTAGGGAAGAGTGATGACAGACTTTTCAGTTGTTTATTCAGTAATTTACCTGTTAAAAATTATGTGTTGGTTTCTTCCCGGGTGCCTGGAACTGTGTTAAGCACTTGAGATCAGATGGCATAAAGGAGACTCAGGCCCTGAAGAGCTTACAGTCCAGATCAAGGCAACCTGTTCAAGGCAGTTGAATCACAGTGCTATCAAGCCTATTTCCAGTGATCACCTGTCAGTCACAGAGGCTAAAATATCACTAGTCCCTTGCTAGTGTTTCCCTTGCTTTTCTCTGTAACCTATTTATTACACTTAACATGGTAAAGGAACATATAGATTACATGAAAAAGCCAAATATTTTCAAAGGGAACTGAGTAGTGGATCACATATTTATCTTGACCTTGGAACAGATCAGAGTAAACACAGAGGAAAGGAATGTTACCTGCTGCCAGCTATTGTACAGGGAGAACAATGAGAGATCCACCCTCATGTTCTAATTGATGTATTGCCCTAAAATCTCTCGGTATGCCATGCAAAGACATTGAAAAATGTATGGTCTCTGGAGGAGACAGTTTGGGGGGGCGGGGAGATGTGCTTGGGCTGTGGGATGGAAATCCTGTGAAATTAGATTGTTATGATCATTATACAACTACAGATGTGATAAATTCATTTGAGTAATAAAAAAAAAGAATTACCTAAGGTAAATATCTCAACAATAAAGATATTTGAAATTATACTTGTCAGAGAAAAGCTTGAGAGAACTCTATGATACTTTAACTCTGTCATCCTTGCTTTCTGCCTAGAATTTGCTAGTATGATTACTAATATTTACTGCTGATTGTCTATGTGTATTGTTTGAATGCCAGAAAAGGCTTACAGATGGGCTGTTTTTAATGACAAAGATACAATAAGTGAAATGGTGATTAAAAATATACTATAAGCTTAGCACCCTCATAAAAATCCCAGAGTGCTTTACAAAAGCAATGAAACAATAAAGTAAAATAACAGGTGTGCTAATCATAAGCTAGTTTAAAAAGATAATACTTCGGAGTTTAGGATTTTTTGAAGCCCATAAATTAAAAGAGGCAGGATTTCATTCTAATGAAAGCTAACTTTCAGAATTTGCTAATGGAAGATGGTCGAATAGGTGACTTAACATACAAATAAAATGTCTATTAAGTTGAAAGGGGGTAGACTATCATGTGTATATCTTGGGAATTTTCTTTTATTAGCCCCAAATTTCTTCTTTTGTGATTTTTATTTTTTCCATTATAGCTGGTTTATAGTGTTCTCTCAATTTTCTGCTGTATAGCAAATTGACCCAGTCACACATACATATATACATTCTTTTTCTCACATTATCCTCCATCATGCTCCATCATAAGTGACTAGATATCATTCCCAATGCTATACAGCAGGATCTCATTGCAAATTTCTTGACATTTAACTTGTAAAAGGAAAAGGTGGATTACAAGAAAACAAGCTTCTATTATGGATTTTTATTTTAAAGAAACTTCTGGTACTCTTCAACTTAACTCCTCTGTACCTTCTAAATTTCACAATAACCATAATATTCATTATGAAGGTCTGAGACACTGTAGAACTTCAGTCATCAGACACTCAACTCTCTTCACTGTATTTCACTTGATTCAGCTATGAAACCAATCAGAATTTCAGGAAGGTGACACTGCCTGAAAGTAGGATCTGAGCAGGAAGGAGAACAAACACAGGGTTCATAACCCCACTGAGTGTAAGGAGTCAGATTCCATGTGTAAACTGCTGGACACTTAAAGAAACTAAAGAAAGCAGGCCAATCGTCAACCTTATGTGTTGTATTAGTCTGCTAGAATGGCCACAACAAAATACCACAGACTGGGTGGCTTAAATGACAGAAGTTTATTTTCTCACAGTTCTGGAGGCTGAAAGTCCAAGATCAAGGTGTCAGCAGGTTTGGTTTCTTCTGAGGCCCTTTTCCTTGGCTGGCAGATGGCCATGTTCACTGTGTCTTCACACAGCATGTCCCTTCCTTCTGTGCCTGGACATTCCTGATGTTTCTGTTTGTGCTCAAATTTCCTCTTCTTATAAAAACACGAGTCAGACCAAATTCAGGCTCGTGCTAATACCTCATTTTAATTTAACTACCTTTTTGTGGGCCCTATTTTCAAATACATTTAACGGATAGAGCTTCAACATGGGATTTTGAGAGAATAACAGTTCAGCCAACAACATGTTGAATATTGTTCCCCTTCCCCCAACCAACAGCTGTGGCCACTTGGAACCTCTGACTCCTTATTTGGAATAAGGATCTTTATAGATATACTTAAGATAAAGGAGTTCCCACTGTGGTACAGTGGGTTAAGAATCCGACTGCAGTGGCTTGGGTTGCTGCAGAGGTGCAGGTTTCATCCTGGGCCCTGAGGCAGCGGGTTAAAGGATCCAGTGTAGGTCGCAGCTGTGTGTGGTAGTTTGGATTCAATCTCCAGCCCAGGAACTTCCATAAGCCACAGGTGCGGCCATAAAATTAAAAAAATATGTATCACTAGATGAGATCATCTTGAATTTGAGTGTGCACTGAATCCAATGATGGATGTCCTTGTAAACAAATGAAAAGAAGATGACACAGAGGGGAAGGCGAAGTGAAGACAGAGGCAGAGATTGGGATGATGCGTCTGCTGGTCAAGGAACAACAAAGATAGCGAGCAGCTACAGTGGCTTGGAGAGAAGCATGGGACTTGGATTTTCCCTGAGTCTCTAGGAGAAACCAACCCTGCTGACAGCTTAATTTTGGACTTTTCACATTCAGAACTGGGAGAGAATAAATTCCTGTCATTTGAAGCCACCCTTTTGTGAGCATTTGTGGCAGCAGCCACAAGAAGTGAATATAGATATCAGCACAGGGAAACGATAAACACAGCTACCATATACTGATGACTTGCGAGTGCCAGACAATGTACTAGGTAGGCATTATGTCAGAAATCTTCTAGTCATTCATGTGAGATAGGTACCATTGTACCCATTTTACCATGAAACACTTAGCTTAAAGAGGTGTATCTAAACTTTCCTGGGAGACACAGATAGTGAATGTCAAGATCAAGATTCAAACTCTCAGTTCAACTCCACACTGCAGTCCTTCCAGTATGCTGCATCGACCTGGTAGGTAAGACTCTTTTGGGGCAATAATGAATTAGAGATTTATGCTGAAGGGGCTGAGTACAGAGCTTAGACAGTGATTCGTGCAGGCACTTACAGAGGAGAGCAGGAGGCAGGTAGATAAGGTATTTGCCCTTGATGTTATAGGGAATACATAGCAGCAGCAGCATCCCATCACTAAGGCAGAAAGTAAGATCTCCCTTCTCTGCTAATGATTCTCTATCAGTTGGGGTCTCTGTGATTTATTTCTTCCCTTGAGGTGCTTATAAACCCAATCTCTCCTACAGTAAGTTCACTGTAGGGCAGGAATGTGCTCTTTCTTGACATGGGCCTAAAGCATCATATTCATTGGCAACTTTGGTTTTGCCTTAGAATCAGATCTCTGTGCCTAGTAACTCCAGTCACCTCAATCTGATTTCTGGGGGCTTCTTTATTGTTCCGGACTCTGAGTATCATGAAGAAGAGTAAGTCATCACTGAAGGCAAGTAGATCAGGATTAAAGAAGAGATAGTAGCTGGAGTTTTCTGTGAGCATTCTTGTCCCTCCCATTTATAAGGTTTCTCTCTTCCCCATTTGTAGCCTTGGAAAGATTCCTTCAATCTCAAGACCTCACCAAGGCTCCAGGTGATAATTTTTTTGTTGTGCTGTTAGAGCCCAGATCTTCTAATATGTAAGTCTGAACTATGAAAGAAGAAATATTTCTGTGGCTCAGCTATTTTCATATATTTATGTACTTTAAGCTCAAGGAATGCATGGATGTTCCATCTGCTCAAGAGCCTGCAATATTGTCAGCATGATCCAAGCACACAAGTGGCAGTTCAGTGAATACCCAATAGAATACTAGCCAAGAGGCTTTGAGAGCCATCCTGGCAAGTAGAGCCTTTACAGTCTGGCCTTTAAAATTAAAACAATGTTTATCTGTGTTTATTTATAGTTGCATAAATACTCACTCATGGGTATTTCTCTGAAGAAAACACAAATACTAATTAGAAAAGATATATGTACTCCTCTGGTTTTGTAACTTTATTTATTTATTTATTTCCCACCTTGGGCTTCTGGCTTGGATCAATCTTTTTTTATTTATTTGTTATTTGTCTTTAATTTTTTGTTATAGTTGATTTACAATGTTCTTTCAATCTCTGCTGTACAGCAAAGTGACATATGTACATATATATGTTTGAGTGTATACACATGTTCTTTTTCTCACATTATTTATAATAGCCAAGACATGGAAGCAACCCAAGTGACCATCAATAGATGAATGGGTAAAGAAGATGTAATTATATCTATTACTCACAATGGACTATTGTTCAGCCACAAAAAGAATAAAATCTTGCCTTTTGCAACACTTGGATGGGCTTAGAGGATATTGTGCTGGTGAAATGTCAGACAGAGAAAGACAGATACCATATGATTTTACTTATATGTGCAATCTGAAAAACAAAACAAAGAAACAACAAAGTATAAGCAGAGTTATAGATACAGAGAACCAACAAGTGGTTGTCAGAAGGAAGAGACACAAGGGGAGGAAAGAAAAAAGTGAGAGAAATTGAGGCGCAGACTTCCCGTTGTAAGATAAATGAGTCACAAATATGAAATGCTGTGGGGACTATAGTCAATAACTATGTGTAATATCTTTTATATGGTGACATATTGTAACTAGACTTACCATGGTGATCACCTTGAAATGTACCAAATGTTGTATACCAGGAACTAACAATTTTATAAGTCTATTATACTTCAAAAACAAGCAAACTCATAGGAAAAAAGATCAGATTTGTAGTTAGTTACCAGAGGTGGTGGGAGGGGGAAAGGGAGTTTGGTTGAAGGCAGTCAAAAGGTACAAACTTCCAGTTATAAGATAAAAAAGGATATTCCTTGGTGGCACAGCAGGTTAAGGATTGCTACACAAGCTGCAATTTGCAGCACAGGTTCCAGCCCTGGCCTTAGAACTTCCACAGGCCACACAGCAGGGGGGAAAAAAAAAGATGAAAGATAAACAAATATTCAGGATATAATATACAACATGGTAAGTATAATTAACACTGCTGGAGAATGCCTGTTGTGCTCAACAGGTTAAGAACTCACCATAGCATCTCTGAGGTTGCAGGTTCGATCCCTGGCCTTGCTTAGTGGGTTAAGGATCCATCATTGCCACAAGCTGCAGGGTAGGTCACAGGTACACCTTGGTTGGTGGTGCTGTGGCTGTGGTGTAGGCCTGCAGTTGCAGCTCTGATTCAACCCCTAACCAATACCCCCACCCCCCAGGACTTCCATATGTCAGAGGTGAGGCTGTAAAAAAAATAAAATAAACTGCTATATATTATATATGAAGGTTGTTAAAAGTTAATCCTGAGTTCTCATCACAAAAAAAGTATTTTCCATTTCTTTAATTTTGTTATTTATGTGAAATGATTGCTGTTCACTAACTTATTGTGATAATCATTTCATGATGCATATGTCAAATCTTTATCCTATATACCTTAAACATATTATACAGTGCTATATGTCAGTTGTATCTCAATAAAACTGAAGAGGAAGGAAAAAACCAACACAAAAAAATACAGTGTATATCTCTGTTTATTTATAGTTGCAAAGTGAGAAGTTCAAATTCCACAAACCCAAATATGTTTACCCCATAAAATGTTATTATTGAAATTATCAAACTATCCTTTGACACACTGGATATAACTAAAGATTTGAGAACAAACTGAAATCCAGTTTAGAATTTAACGTCTGAAACCATTGGGTAAGACAGATCACGGTGGCCTCAGAACTAAATTTACATGAATAGGGATGTCATAAAATAAACTCTGTGTATCTTGTAATGAAGAAAATATATTGACACTGTCCGATTATGTCCTCATGGTGTCATACAGTATGTCACAATTGAGACATAGGTACAATTGAAAGGTGAGCTAATTGATAGCAATATACCAAACAATATCTCCCTTACCTGGGATCCTAATTCCCATGATTCTCGGATTCCCTGAGCTAGGTCTTTTCATTTTACAGTAGTTTCTAGTATTACATGCAGCATCAGTTGGAGAAGCATTTCAGTCTCAGTCTGAATCGTCTGAATCTCCATGAGTAAGGACACCTCGACATAAGGAAGGTGAATGAAATAGCAGAGCGGAAAATGAACCCTTTCCACGAAAGTCCAGAGGTAGCTCCACCACTTTGAGAACGTTAAAGCTGAAACTGAGTGATTATACTCATGCTATTCACAGTCAGAACCTTACAGATAAGTAGGCAGGACAATGTCCATTGACAGATGAATGGATTAAGAAGATGTGGTATTATTTACACAGTGGAATACTACTTAGCCATAAAAAGAACAAAATAATGTCATTTGCAGCAACTAAGTGAAGTAAGCCAGAAAGAGAAATACAAATACCATATGATATCACTCGTATCTGGAATCTAGTATGTGGCACAAATGAACCTATCTACAGAAAAGAAACAAATTCATGGACATGGAGAACAGATTTGTGGTTGCCAAGGGGGAGGGGGAGGGAGTGGGATAGACTGGGCATCTATTGCATTTGAAGTGGGTAAGCAATGAGGTCCTGCTGTATGGCACAGGGAACTATATCTGATCACTTGTGATGGAACATAATGGAGGATAATGTAAGAAAAAGAATGTATATATATATATATGTATGACTGGGTCACTTCACTGTATGACAGAAATTGACAGAACATTGTAAATCAATTATAATATATTTTTTTTAAATCTTAAAAAAAAAAAAAAAAAAGTAGGCAGGCCAGGCACAAAGGGTTGACCAGGCGGTCAGGGTGAGCTGCACAAGAGACCCCACCAAGCTCAGTGGCATAGACTTCTTTCTGTTGCTCCTCCAGTGGTATGACCTTTCCCCAATCTGCACAGTGAGACTGAACTGTGGTGTGATTTTTCTACCCGTTTTCCTGATGCAGTCTGACATTCCACACCTGTGTTTCTGACATCATTTTCTTTGTGCTGTCTTGGCCTCACTGCAAGCCCTGAACTCTGTGCTATTTACCTGGGATCCTTAACCTAGTGACCTAAGTGATCATTTCTCTAGATTCTGTCTTCACAACAATTAACCTGGTTATAGGGCTCCAACCGGCAGGGCCTGGGCAACTGCTGTCATTCATTCCTCCAGGTGCTTCTCTATACCTGCTGCCCCAGACACCAGTGGCCTAGTGCCCCCCTGATAATGCTGGTGCTGTTGCTTTAGGAAGAATCAGGCCAAGAGAAAGAGCTTCACAAAAAGAGCTTTTGTGCTGGCACCTGTAGCCAAGGCAGTCTATTCAGCATGAACCAATCCAGGGAAGCAAGCCTGGCAGACAGAAAACAAAACAAAACAAAACCACAACCTCACACAACAGGAGTTGAATTAATTAACTCATCTATACTAGGGCAACCTTAGTTGTTGAAAGTGCCATCTCTCAAGTCAAATTGCAGAGTGAAAATCTATCCCTGGCTCCACCACTTGCGGCAGGCCTTAGGCAAGTTATTTAACTGATGGGTGCTTCAGTTTCCTCATCTGTGAAAAGAAGATACATATGTTGGGAGGTTAAATATGAAAGCATTTGTGTAAACTTCTACAATAGTGCTGACACATAACCAGTGCTCAATAAATCATGAATGGTTTGATAGAATCCATGAACCCAGAGTTCCCGTTGTGGCGCAGTGGTTAACGAATCCGACTAGGAACCATGAGGTTGCAGGTTCGGTCCCTGCCATTGCTCAGTGGGTTAACGATCCGGCGTTGCCGTGAGCTGTGGTGTAGGTTGCAGACGCGGCTCGGATCCCGCGTTGCTGTGGCTCTGGCGTAGGCTGGGAGCTACAGCTCCAATTCGACCCCTAGCCTGGGAACCTCCATATGCCGCGGGAGCGGCCCAAGAAATAGCAAAAAGACAAAAAAAAAAAAAAAAAAGAATCCATGAACCCATTTTCTCTAAGTTGGGTATAAAACCATCAGCTCACTCAAAAAGTACCCTGACTTAGAGCAGTGAGAAGGAACCAGAGTAAGATCTTTTTTTTTTTTTTGTCTTTGTAAGGGCTACACCCATGGCTTATGGAGGTTCCCAGGCTAGGGTTGAATCAGAGCTGTAGCAACTGGCCTACACCACAGCCACAGCAATGCCAGATCCGAGCCACATCTGCGACCCACACCACAGCTCATGGCAACACCAGATCCTTAACCCACTGAGTGAGGCCAGGGATCAAACCTGCATCCTCATGGATACTACTCAGAGTAGTTTCCCCTGAGTCACGACAGGAGCTCCCAGAGTAGGATCTTATTATCTATTTATGTTAGGACATTATGTGAACTAATCTCTTCTCCCCAGCGCTGCCATATGGGAGGCAGAGAAAAGTAAAAAATAGGCCTAATAAGGCAGATAAACAGAGCAGTGCTACTAGCCTCATCAGCGGCCCTAGAAATATCAAGCTTAGGGTCAACTATACTCATCATACCAAGCAAATCTCAACCAGGCTACAGTGTTTCTTACTGGGAACTCTTAGGGTGAAGTCACTTTAAAGAAAAGAGATGAGTTCATGTCATGACTCAACAGGTGAAGAACCCAACTAGTATTCATGAGGATGAAGGTTCGATCCCTGGCCTTGCTGAGTGGTTTAAGGACCTGGGTTGTTATGAGCTGTGGTGTAGGTCACAGACGCAGCTTGGATCTGGTATAGCCATGGCTGTGGCTTTGGCATAGGCCATCAGCTGCAGCTCCAATTCATCCCCTAGCCTGGGCACTTCCATATATACCGCAGGTATGGCCCTAAAAATAAAAAAGGAAAAGGAAGAAGTAAAAGAGAGTGACGAATGCATTTTTCTTCCAAATAATTCTCTGGCAAAATTTCTCATTTTACTTTCATCTACTAATCAAGGGTTTATTAATGCCTACCGAGTACACAGCACTACTTTAGGTTTATTTGAATCAAGACAAAGCACAGTGAGTTGCTGGTGTCCTTGAATAAGATTTTTGTTTAGTCTTTTTTGTAGTCATGATTGAAGTGGCAACTTATTTTTGAGCCCTGCATAGTAGTCATTAACATGGTATAACGTAAAATGAATTTTTTAGTCTTTGGTATTTTCATGAAGCTGGGTCAAACTCTTTGGTTTGGCCCTCTTTCTATTACATCATAAATACCGTTCAGTCTGGATGATTGCGCTAAATAATCCTTACAATGCTGAGACAAGCATGTGGCTACTCAGACACAGATACGGTGTCCAGACACACATAGGGATATGACTCAAAAGTTCTGAGCCCCCACACTGCTTGCTATCTATACTATGCAGATTTACCACTTGGAGCTCCAGCCAGCATGCCGATTTAGTATTTGAATGTTAAATCGTTTGGTGACATTCTCCTCTCCAAGCCCTCCCTAGATGAGCTTTCTGGAGGATCAGTGGCTATGAACAGAAATTGGGGGCTTTTGAGAAGAGAACAACATGCAATTCAGCAAAAGGGATAACTATAGAGTCAAAACCTGCACACTGAGTGTGGAAAAGGAGAATGATGGATTATAGGACAGAATGGAGAAAGACATGGTTAAAGGTTTTTATTACCACAGAAAGAAAGGCTTCATATGGAAAAAAATATAAGCTAGAGCATTATGTTTTCAGTACACCAAGTAGTCCTACACCCCTTTTGTGAATGATAGGATAGAAGCTAATCTCAGGTGAAGATGGGACAAAAGAATTCTAAGAAAAGTGACAGGTTATAGAATAAGGGTAAAAATTAGAGTAAAGTTGAAGAATGAGGCCAAAATAGACACAGGAAATGGGGGAAAGGAGCCAACAATAAAGAAAGGTATAGTATAAGGAAAAGAAAACCATACAAAAACTAATCTTATGATTTCCTTTGAATTTAGACTCTTCTTACCTTTAGAAAAAAGACATTGTGGGTAGTATATTTTATCCTTTTGGGTGTTAACACTTAGTTCAGGAAGATATAGTTTCAAGATCCATATCCTGAGATCAACTTTAACATAGTAATGAGCGTACGCAGAACATAGTAATTAGATATATTAAATTAAATGTCATCAAGTACTACTTTTACTTCTTACAAGACTTAGGAACTTTTGCACTTAAAATTTAAAGGTACATGTGAATGTTATACAAACCTATCTACTTTTTCTCCAAAAGCTAAAATACTAATAGCCCCTGACTGAATTCCCCTTAGAAGCTATATTTTTCTAAGTAAGAGAAATCAGCTGAAGACAACTCTTAAATATTTCTAACCAAGAGGACTGCAATATTCAATCAAGTTAATGTTATCAGTGTGGTGATTATTTGAATATCTTTGATGTCAGAACCATGCCTCAGAATTTCAAAATCCACTTTACTTTGAAATCAAAGTATACATGCTTTTTTTCCTACTGTAATATAAAATATATATATTAAAATTTTATCAAAAAATTGAACACACAAAAGGAAACCGCAAACTTTGCCAAGGATTTTGATAAAAAATTAATTTGTTTTCAAATATCTTATTATCTATGAAATATATAAAACATAAGCTAACTGTGAATGTGGTGTATATTTTACTATTTGTATGACAAAAGACTCATGCCATGGGTTTACATTAGCATGTGCATTTTTAAAAGACAAATGTATGTATTATAGAAGAAAAAAAAATTAGGTCAGGATTTGAAAAGTCTGTGTTTTAGCCTCAATCCTCCCTTGGCCTCCTAGATGTGCAACTTGTATAATGTTTTTTTCTCTTTTAAACTGGGAATAAATATGTTCCCTAGGTGTTCCCTCCTGGCTCAGCATGTTAAGGATCTGGCATTGTCACTGCTGTGGTGCAGGTTTCATCGCTGTCCCCAAACATCCACATGCAGTGAGCACAGCCAAAATATATGTATTCCCTATCTAGTTCACTGAGCATATAAAAGGTAGTTTCAAACAAAATCTGTAAAAATGTATGAATCATAATTAATTATTTAAATTTAGTTTCCTGGAGTTCCCATTATGGCTCGGGAGTAACGAACCCAACTAGTATCCGTGAGGACACGGGTTTGATCCCTGTCCTTGCTCGGTTGGTTAAGGATCCAGCGTTGCTGTGAGCTTCAGAGTAGGTCACAGACATGGCTCAGATCCCTCATTGTTATGGCTGTGGCATAGGCCAACAGCTCCAGCTCCAGTTTGACCTCTAGCCTGGAACTTCCACATGCTGTGGGTGTAGCCCTAAAAAGACAAAAATAAAATAAATAAATAAAATGCAGTATCCTTAGGAATCAAAAATACTCATTAAAGTTTTGCTATTCAGTATAAGCTATCTCTCTTTTCTTCATATTGCCAAACCCTTGCACTTTCTTCTACTAGTGGAAAAAGTAGCAAAGGGAAAAGAGAGATGAAGATATTTCACTTTTCAAATCCATCCCTTTATTATCATACTTTAAACTACCCTGGTTAAAGATTTGGTGTTTGTTGGTTGGTTGTTTTGGCCATGCCCACTGCATATGGCAGTTCCTGAGTCAGAGATCGAACTTGTGTCACAGCAGTAACAACACTGGATACTTAACCCACTGCAGCACAAGGGAACCTTGGTTGAGGATTTTCAGAAATGAATTCAACAATTAAAATCAAACATTTGATGCCTTATTTGTACCTGTTGACTTTGAATGGCATCATGTGAAGTGTTAAGAATGGAAGCAGGAATTCCTGTTGTGGTTCAGTGGAAATGAATCTGACTAGTAACCATGAGGACACAGGTTCAATCCCTGGCCTCACTCAGTGGATTAAGGATCTATGTCTATAGGTAGCAGACATGGCTCAGGTCTGGCGTTGCTGTGGCTATGGCATAGGGCAGCAGCTATAGCTCTGATTCAACCCATAGCATGGGAACATCTATATGCTGCAGGCGCAGTCCTAAAAAAAAGACGGAAGAAAAAAAAGAAAAAGATAAAGAAAAGTATGGAAGCAAAGAATGCAACAAAAAATAATATTTCATTAAGGAACACTCCAGAAAGAAGATATTTTACTGTTAAGATTGTTATAAGTATTCTAGGCCCTTAGAATACAGGGGATCAAGGTTCTTTGTAGTATGAATCAATGAATAAATTAATAAATGCCTTTATCTTTGCAAGAAAAATATAATTTTTATTCTTCTTATATTATTTGCCATGGAGTCATTATTGCCATGATTTTTTTTCTGTCTCTAAGTAATTGCATTTCCCAGTATTTTGGAATTGTGATTTGCTGCCATTTTACCAAATGTAGGACCTATAGTCATTTCTTAAGTTTGGCAAGTTCAGTAGCAATACCGATGTTTTCTACTTAATCTAGAGGTGAGATTTCCAGAAACATCTTTTAGAGAAGAGGAACCGGACTTAGAGAACTTAAAAAAAAAAAAAGTGATGTAAGAAGTAAAAAAGTTAAGAGACAAAACTGAACAAATGCGTTTGGGGGGAAAACTAGCCTTTTGCAGAGTGAAAGGAAACAAAGATTGAAGTACTTTGGCCAGCCTAATGAAGGATTTTGAAATTGAGGGTCCTTAGCTGAAACCTGGAATTAGAACAAGTTAAAGAAGTAAAGAATGTAGGGAATGAATGGAGAGGGCTTGTTTGTCTAGAGATGGTGCCTTAATAGAAAAAAGGCAGACCAGTAGCAATGGCTGCAGCTGATAAATTGGCATGTATATGAATGGGGCAGGAAAGCACAGTGCTAATGGCAGAGACTTTTTTTTTAAGAACACATGAATTAATCCAAAAGAGTTACTTAAAATTACCGTTTGCATTTTTTTTCTCTCTCTTTCTCAGAATTCTTTAAAGAGAAAAGGGAGAGGAAAAAGAAAGGAGTAATTTATAGGATGTACCTTGGGAACTATTATTAGAAGAATAAAAAAGAGAACTACTGGCAAATGTAAGTGCATTAGAAGTGCAGTAATTAAAAGGTTCTATAAGAAAAAGAAAAAAGTCAGAGTGAACAGTCTTCTGTGAACCCACTGTGTCTTTGACCTCACACTGCATTTTTTTTTCCTAGGACAAAGATCCCGGTTACCACGTGTAATACCTACATCCATTTTGTTGTTGTAGCATGGATATGTAGTAGCGAGTAGATCTTAATTTGTTTTTGTAGGTTCCTCTAGCTTACCACTCTTAATTTTAGGGCAGAATTTCTCTGTGCTTTGAAAAGCACCCCCCCCTCCCCGGCTTTTCTATGTTAGCAATTGATGTCTATTTTGGTAATACTTATCAATAAGTGATAAGGGAAAACAATGAAATGCATTACAACATTGAAGGAAAGGTAAGAACAAGGACAGATGTAACTGGTGATGATGTATGTGCATTTATGCTGGGAAAACTGAGATGGTATGTAAATGTTGGGAAGTGGAAAGTTAAAGATATATCTAGAAAATAAAAGGGGATAAGATAATTGCAAGGGGTGTGATGAACCAGTTCTTAAGGAAATTAACCTAAATTCCTGGTGGATATTTAATCATTCTATGAACACGTGGAGGCACTTGTGTTTCTAAACCTTAAATTAAGATATGCTCAAAATTTCATGAGAAATCAATATCCATTAAAATACTCAGTGTGTTTGGCAATGTTCTAAATGCTCCTTACACTGTCTCATTTAAAATACTTCTAAATTATATAAAGTAGGCACTAATATAATCCCCACTTTATAAATGAGAAACTGATGAATAGAGTTGTGACGTGGCTTGCCCAAAGTCACACAGGTAGTTAAGTGGCAGAAATTTCAAATACAGATTAAGTCTGGTTTCAAACACAGGTTGATTCCTGAGTCCAGCACTGGTCATCCCTGTACCCTCTGCCTCCAGGAGAATCATAAAGATACAATATTACTCTTGTAAGTGAACTATTTACAAAGAAACCAGAAACAGTATTTAAGTACTTCATTGGAAAGGCAGCACATGCTGAGGAGCTAAGAGCTTAGTATTCTTTATGCCAGGACTGAAGACAATTCTTCCTGGCCTTATTTGCAGTGAACCAAATGCCTCTCAAAGTTAATGTGTCAAAGTGCCTAGCTTAGGGTAAGGCAGTGTCTGAGACATTGATGAAAACAGAGCAGAAGGGCAAACTAGAACAACCAGATGTCCTTACTTGGGTTCCTCTTTCTGCTGCAGTATATACTCTCCCCTGGTTCCAGCTCAAATTAAATCACAAGAAATTATGTTTAAAGATTACTTGTGTGCTACTTGAGAGAAGATAAAAGTTCATAAAATTTTAAAAATTATACCCAGTAGCCCTTGCACCTTGTTTGTCTCAGGACAGCATAGGAATTAATTTGAGAACAAACCAAAGTACTTCAGTACCCTAATCACTAGGCATTGAGTTGATAGCAGAAAAAGCCATGAAAAGTGGATTCAATCCCCGGCCTCGTTCAGTGGCTTAAGGACCCAGCTTTGCTATGAGCTATGGTGTAGGCCGCAGATGCAGCTCAGATCTAGCATTGCTGTGGCTGTCGTGTAGGCTGGCAGGTGTAGCTCCGACTGGACCTCTAGCCCAGGAACTAACATGTGCCAAATGTGAGGCCCTAAAAAGACACACAAAAAAAAGCCAGGGATGGGTGACCACAGTTCACCCTGTCAGTTCCAAGGGGAAGTATCTTAAAAAACATAAGTATGAGAGCTAGATGCGGCATTATTTTTGGTTTATGAAAGACCCATTGTGAAGCGAAGACTTCATAATATTAAGAACAAAAATAGTATAAATTTTTTAGCAATATAAAGTTTACAAAGTGCAGAGAGTCTCTCTTTTTCTTTTTTTTATTACTCAATGAATTTATTACATTTATAGCTGTGTAATGATCATCACAACCCAATATTATAGGATTCAATCAAGTCTCTCTTGATTTGTCTCTCTGACAAGCAGAGAGCTGCGTATCCTTGGGAAAGTCACTTATTCTTCCTTGAGCCTCATCTTCCTCAGCTGTAAAACAGGAAAAATGGTCATTCTCCTCAAGCAAGTTATTAACCTCTCTGTTCCCATTTCTTCACTTGTAAAATGAGAAAAGCAATAGCTTTTGTTTGGGGAGTTCCTGTCATGGAGCAGTGGAAATGAATCAGACTAGGAACCATGGGGTTGCAGGTTAGATCCCTGGCCTCACTCAAGTGAGTTAAGGATCCGTCATTGCCATGAGCTGTGGTGTCGGTTGTAGACACAGCTTAGATTTGGCGTTGCTATTGCTCTGGTGTAGGTCAGCAGCTACAGCTCCAATTAGACCCCTAGCCTGGGAACCTCCATATGCCGCAGCTGCGGCCATAAAAGGACAAAAGACAAAAAAATATATATAGCTTTTGTTTGAAATTCAACTGTTTTTCACATACAGAAATGGCAATTTCATATGGTTCCATCTTATACTTACAGTGTTATTGTGAGGAATAAATGCATAGTTATAATTAAGAGTGAGCCCAGGAGTTTCCGTCGTGGCTCAGTGGTTAACGAATCCGACTAGGAACCATGAGGTTGTGGGTTTGATCCCTGGCCTTGTTCAGTGGGTTAAGGATCTGGCATAGGCTGGTGGCTAGAGCTCTGATTAGACCCCTAGCCTGGGAACCTCCATATGCTGCGGGAGCAGCCCTAGAAAAAGGCAAAAAGACAAAAAAGAAAGAGCCGAGCTTTTGGTACACGCTCAGCATTAGTTGTGTGAATATGATGTCAGTTCACCATCATAACAGCCCTGAGAAAGTTAACAAAGTTCCACCTTTGCGAATAAATTCATGTGAAAATACATACAGTATTTACGGATTTATAAGAGGGGAAATGCAATTTGTCCTGTGGCTTCTTGGCTGCTTGCTGTTTATATACTGTATCACACAGCTTACAAAGGCTTTGAGCTATTTCTCCCTCCCGTTCAATCTTGGCATCCACAAGGTGGAGGTGATTGGCTAGTTTTGTGCTGAAGGTTGTAATAAATCCTCATATGACTTTGTTTACCCATAAAAAGGCTTGAAGCTAAAAGAATAAGGATTCCTTTGCTCATCAATTCAGAGGGAGATATAAGCATGTCACTATGTCAGAGGAAATTTTTCTTTTTGTTTTTGTTTTTAGAGCCACAGGTACAGCATATGGAAGTTCCCAGTTTAGGGGCTGAATCAGAGCTACAGCTGCCAGCCTACACCACAGCCACAGTAATGCCAGAACCAAGCTGCTTCTGTGACCTACACCACAGCTCGCAGTGAAGCCAGATCCTTAATCCATTGAATGGGGCCAGGGAATCTAACCCGTATCCTCATGGATATTAGTCAGGTTCATTTCTGCTGAGCCGCAACAGGAACTCCTATCAGAGGAAATTTTTCAATGGATTCAGCATTACTTGGTTAAAAAAAAAATTAAAATGTAATTTATAATAATGCACAGGTATAATAAAATTAAATTTCAGGGTCATTTGTTTGTTTATGCTGATTATTTTGTGGAAATGTTTACACTTTGGTTTTGATTTCTAAAATGTTAGTTGTATGCTCCTTGCCAGTGAACACTGCACCTTTGCAAATATGTGTATAATATTAAAATTGCCATGTATTAAGTTAGTATATATTAAAAAGGAATAACTTACTAAACTGCAAGTATAGAGTGCTAAATATTAGGAAGGCAAAAAGAATAAAAGAAACAAATATTTATAAAACTATTTAATCTATATTTGATAAAATACCTTTGGGAATGAACAAGAAGAATGATATGCATATCCTGTAAATTATTCTCTACTATGAATAAATGAACTATATAAAAGTCAAGATATTATCATAGTTAGTAAATCTTATTATTAGAGTCTTTTTCTAATAATTTACAATAGTTATTCTTGGTTACTCTTCAAGCATATGTAAGCAAATTTGTACTAATTCATACTTGCACTAAAGTATTTTAAAATATTATTTATTTTGAAAATAACACAGAATTACCAGGATTGTTTCACAACAAATATTTTTGAATATATGTGAAATCTAAATGATTGAGACGTAGTCATCTTTTGTGAACACTATAAAAAAAGATGAAAAGTAAAACATATTGTAGCTTTCTCCTACCCTTTCTTTCTTCTCCAGTGTAGTCATTTGAAATTTTTAAAAGAATGGAAAGGAACAGAATGGTAATCTTTGTGAAAAAGAATTTTAATAATTGAGTTTTCAACATATTATCTTATCTGACTAAAAAAATAATTTTTCTTTTAATAGTATATATGCGTGTGTAGTGAGAGAAAGTATATATGTAGAAATACATTGGATCAGTAGAATTTTTTCCTAGGGCTGCACCTGAGGCTTATGGGAGTTCCCAGGCTAGTGGTCCAGTCAGAGCTACAGCTGCTGGCCTACACTACAGCAACATAGGATTTGAGCTGCCTCTGTGACCTACACCACAGCTCAAGGCTACACCAGATCTTTAACCACCTGAGTGAGGCCAGGAATCGAACCCACGTCCTCAGGGATACTAATCGGGTTTGTTACTGCTGAGGGAACTCCAAATAAATGGTGACTCAGACACAAGCTAACATCATCTTCATTTTACCAAAGAGAAGACTAGAAATAAGTAATTGGGGTGACTTGTCCAAAGTTACACAAGAACTAGGGCAAGTTCAATCCAAGAATCAAAACTTCACGTCCAAACTCTTTCTTTTATATATGAATGCCTAGTGACTTGTTTTACTAATCTTTCTTAGAATTTAACCACTTTAACGTTCTTACTTTTCTTTCTTAATTGATAATATTGATTCTTTAAATTTATAATGGTATCTTTAGAATCGACATATACCTTTTGAGCTAAGAAATAAAATACCAATTTTTGCTTGAGATTAATAGAAGAATTTTGGACCATATCCAGAATCTAAATTATTAAAAAAGAGTTACTATTTGTGGGAGTTAATGAATTTATCTAGAAAGTGGCTAATGAACAATAGGAAGATTTATAGATTTTGTCTTTGTGAATTGCTTCGTTTTCTATTCATTGTTGTTTGAGGACACATAAGCTCTATAGGCAGACTATTTAAAGTAGAATTCAGCTACTATGAAAAATTTTTATTAAAAATATTTTTTTTAAATTATGAAGATATTGGAGTTCCCACTGTGGTGTAGTGGGTTAAGGATCTGTAAGATGGCACAGGATCAATCCCTGGCCTAGTACTCTAGGTTAAGATTCAGTGTTGCCACAGCTGGATTCAACCCCCAGCCCAGGAACTTCCATATGCCACGGGAGTAGCCAAAAAAGAAAAAAAATTATGAAGATATTGTAACTCAGGAGGAAAACCTAAGCAATATAAGAAAATTCCTTTTTCAACTTAAAATTCCATTCACAATGCCTCTCAACTAAGCCCTTCATTCCTTCTACCTTTCCAATTTACCATCTTGAGTGGTATTTTTCCAGTCTTTACAAAATGATTTAGATGCAGCTAAGAGTTTACTATAAATTTGACCTCAACCTAAAGAAAACCAGCAAATAAATAAGGGAATAATATAGTTTTCATCCTGAGAAAGATAATCTCATTGGATAAAATGATGACAAAAAAACTTATCAGCTGTGTAAGACAGCTCACCTACCATTACTTCCACTCATTCATTTTCTGTTTTATCATCTTTATTTTCATGCTTACCATTTATAATAACCTGGCATACCACATATTGTTTGTTTATTGTCTTTTTTCCCTCACTAGATAGTAAACTCCATGAGATGGGAAAGTTTGATAGATTTTTATTTTCTTAAAATGGCCCTCATATACATAGATGTTTCATAAATACTCATTGACTGAATGAATAAGTAAACTAGAAATTAGTTGTTTGGGGAATATAATTTTATAGTTAACTGAATGAAATTATATTTGCTGAAAAAAAATTCTAAAATATCTATAGTAAGCATGGCAATATTTCAGTTGTGATTGAATCTCATATTCTTTTTGTTTTTTTATTTGCCCTGCCTGCAGCATATAGAAGTTCTTGGGCCAGGGATCGAGCCTGTGCCACAGCAGTGACCTTAGCTGCTGCAGTGACAACACTGTATCCTTAACCCACTATGCCACCAGGGAACTCCTCCTGTTCTTTTTTAGGGTCATAATTCCAAATATTATTTCTTATTATATAGTATAATATAAAATTCATGGGAGTTACAGTAAAATCTATAATGATTCCACAACTGACTCTGTTTTGAATAAATCTTCCATATGAATATGATTTCTTATAATTGGCCAATTTCTTTGAAAAGAAAGTAAGTAAAATATATTGATTAATTGGGAACTGCAGATAATAGGGTTTTGCCAGAATTTATTATACTGGCACAGAGTAGGCACTCAATAAATATTTGTCAAATATGTGAAGTCTGGTTGGTTAAATAGACTTACCATTTTATTTTTAGTTCCTCAAATAAAAAGAAAAAATTGAATTAAATATGTAATATGCAATAGCATTAGAATCCACGCAGCAGACAAGTAAGCAAATTAAAAGTGTTTCAAGTTCTCATTCTCTCCTTCTTTTTCACCTTCTTTTCTACTTCCCTTTATTTCCTGAACAATTTAGTCCTAAATCCATTATCTGGGGACAAGTAAGGTGACATCCATAGGGAGTGTGGGAAAGAAAAGCCTCATCAGCCTAAAGAGCAGTGTTGTGGCTCAAAGAGGGTAAGAAGGGCATGGGGGTATTATTTAGCAACAGTAGAACATTAGTTACACACACAAAAATGATCAAATAAGTAAATGTATTAAGGATAATTGGGGAGATGGAGTTTTCATTGTTGGAGAAAGTAGTTACAAATATGAAAAGAGAGAAACCACACTGGATCCTGCGGCATTGGTTTGGAAATGGAGATGTCAGTGTGAACTCCTAGAGTCCCATAAATAGATAAAGATAGAGATAAATAAAGGGGTTAATATGTGTACCTACATGTAGAGATAGATATATAAATAGATGAATTTTTTCATACATGTATTTCCTTGGTTCCATATCCTGAGAACAACATACCCAAAACAATAGGCACGCCTTTCTTCCAAATCTTGGTTTCTAAATACCATTCTCAACTTAAAAAAAAAAAAAATTAGTCCTCCTTGGAGAAATATTGATTTCTGGGCTGAGGCATGAGAGATACAAAAATGAGCCTAGAATATCATATTATGCCAAAAGCGTGGAAGTTATCCATACAATGCCAGGGATATGAAAAAAGTCAGATTAAAGGGGAACACACTGACCATATCTGAAACTATATTTGAAGATCAAAATGAATAATAACAGTGGAGTTCCCATGATGGCTCAGCAGAAACAAATCTGATTAGCATCCATGAGGACGCAGGTTTGATCCCTGGCCTCACTCAGTAGGTTAAGGATCCGGCCTTGCCATGAGCTGTGGTGTAGGTCACAGAAGCAGCTCAGATCCTGTGTTGCTGTGGTTGCGGTGTAGGCCAGTGGCTACAACTCTGATTGGACACCTAGCCTGGGAACCTCCATATGCTGCATGTGCAGCCCTAAAAAATAAAAATTAAAAAAAAAATGAATAATAATGGTATGTGACATCTCATTGGGTAAAATGGATATCTGCAAGTTCATACTGATATAAATAAATAAATAAGTTCAGATTTAATGTATTTTCCCACAATGTAGTTATAAAAAAGGGAGAAAAGAACAATTTTACAATGCTCCCTTTAACCATGAGATCATTATTAACTTAAGTAATCTGCCAACTGATAGGATGCTTTGGGAAGACTGGATACTTTTCTTTAAAGCAACATAAGAAATACATAATTTCAAAAACCATATGATATGGTAATATCAAATTTGTCAATTTTGAATTTAAATATTAAAAATTTAGATTAGAATATTACCCTCATGTATTGAAATAAAACATTTTACTTGGACTTGATCACTAGTTTAGTTGGCCAGTCAAGTAATAATTATTACTATGTCTGGCACACTTCAACTCTATGGGAGACTGTCATTATTCCTCCTGTTACTAGCAAGAGGTCATAGAAGCTGTTGTTCTCTGAAGGTAAGAAATGTTTAAAGGAGATTCCTTTTTGAATATGGCTTTCCCTGTTTTGGGGAATACTCTATTCTTCTGTGGAACTGAGTTGTGGAATGAGGGGGCTAAGGATGACTGGGGAGGTGAGACACGGGCCCCAGGTTATCTGAAATTTATTGCGCTATGTCTAAACGGCTGCCAGCCCTAGGGAGTTCCTCTTCATCAGGCATGATGGTGCATTGACAAAGCCAAGAAATAACAGCAGGATTTCTTGGACTTCATGGATTCTTTCTTCATTTGTGAGAAAATTAAATTTTCATAAATGCTATGATGTGAAGTAATTTATGGTCTTCATTTAAGAAAATATTCAGAATTCCTTGTTCCTAAAGACAAGTTAGGCTTCAGTCAATAACATAGTACAGTGGGTTCAGAATACAAATTTCCTGCTCCATAGTTATGGAAACTTGGACAAATTCTTTAACCTCTTTCTGCCTAATTTTCTTCATATGTAAAGTGAAAGTAATAATAACAGCCAAATCACAGGATTATTATGAGCATAAATGAGTCAACACATATAAATTGTTTAAAGTAGTACCTGGAACATAGGAAACACTCATTAATTCCTAGCCATTATTATAATTATTGAAGATTAAGGAACAAAGACCAAGATAATCATGCAAAAACAGAACAAAAATCAATGATTTCTAGAGTTCTACCATGGCACAGTGAGTTAAGAATCTGATTGCAATGGCTCTGGTCATTACAGAGGTGTGGTTTGATCCCTGACCTGGTGCAGTGGGTTAAAGGATCCAGCATTGAAGTCGGCGGTTCAACTTCAATCCCTGGCCTCAAAATTTCCACATGCTGCAGATGTGGCCATAAAATTTTTTTTAATTAAGTACAAAAGAAATTAACAAATAAAAAGGAAATCAGTGATTTCTTAAAACACATTTTGATTGACCACTTTCTGAACAAATATATTTATTGTTATGTACCTGACACCATATTAGGACATGCAAGTACTCTTTTTTTTTTTTAATCTGTAAAAATGAGGATGATAATAGCAATATTCCTCACAGCATTGTTATAAGGATTTAATTATAAAACTTAGCAATTTGCCTGGCGCTATTAATAAGCACTCAGAAAACATTAGTTGTGTTACTATTGCTAATTATTATTATCATCATGCTATAATAAGACCAAAATTTGAGAGATTCACGTGAGGGCATAATTACATTTTATAGTGTGAGAAGAACCGAAGAGCTAATATTCTTTTTAAGAATAAATACAGTTTTTCCAGATGGAAAGGAGGGAACGTGTATGCATGGATTTCCCATGTGTTTTACCTAAATTTGACTTGTTTTCAAAAAGTCAGTAAGCCCACAGTTATTCCATTGAGAAAATGCTTTTGAATTGACCATGTCCACACAAACTAATCAATCAACAGGTAATTGAGAACCAAATCTGTGAAATATGCAGGTAACGTGGAAGTCAGCCTTCCAGCTGGTTTTCCTATATCCACATTCTCTCCTCGTTAGCCTACTTTTCATGAGGTTGACATACTAATCTTCCTAAATGCAGTTTTCATCATGCCATAACTTGTGGAAAATAGAGTAGTTCTCAAATGCCTGCCGTTATCAAGGGCAAATTGACTCTGTCTAGCCTTAAGGATCCTCTGCAGTCTTGCAAATTAGGGTCTAGCCCCAGCACCAGCATCACCTGGGAATTTGTTAAAAACAGATAATCCCATACCTCAATCTAGACCTACTAAAAGTCTGTAGTTTAAAGTCTGTAGTTTAACAAGATCCCAAATAATGCAAATTAAAATTTGAGAAGCACTTCTCTACAATACTTATTAATCTAAACCAAACAAAATCACTAATCTATAATATAAACTATGATCCCATCAAGAAGAATTAAATTCTTACACTAAATCTCTACATCCAAAGCAATGCTTTTGCTCATGTTCTTAACTGTACTAGAAATACCTTATTTCCTTTCCATCTGCTATTTAAATCCCATCCATTCCTGAAGGCCCAGTGAAAAAATCTCCTATCTTCTGACAAACTAAGACCATTTGAAGCTACACTAACCTTCCTGAATACTTCTTGCGTTTAGGTCAACACTTTCATTCCTCTTACTACTCATACATTATTCATTGAATAATCATTTTCTGAATGCATATTATTGTTTACCAGGCACTGTTGCACGGGCCAGAATGCAAACAAAAATGTAGACTTTCTCTGCCCTCATTAAGCTCACAGAGTAAAAATGGTTCAGTAGAGATACCTTACACTTCATAGGCAAGAAGTGCAAGTGGGTTGACGTAGGAGTGAAGGACCATATTGGGTAAAGCTACATGATTTGTGCTTTTTCTTGGTTAAAGCTGCATAAATAAAGGAAGTAATATGGTTGAAATATATTAAAAGCTTTTGTGGCATGAAGTACACTAACACCTTAACTGATGGAGATAAGATATTGTGCTTTAATTGTTTCATGTTAAATTCAAAACCCAAGAAAAATAAATAAATAAAAGTATTTCCTGTTGTGGCTCAGCAGAAAAGAATCCTACTAGGAACCATGAGGTTGTGGGTTTAATCCCTGGCCTCTCTCAGTGAGTTAAGGATCTGGCATTGCTGTGGCTGTCAGGTAGGCCAGCAGCTGTAGCTCCAATTAGACTCTTAGCCTGGGAACCTCCATATGCCGCAAGTGTGGCCCTAAAAAAGCAAAAATAAATAAATAAATAAAAATTCACAACCCTATAGATGATTGTAAAATTTTCGTTATTGGCCCGCAATGTGTTTTTCTTTATTCATTCAACAAATAACAGAATTTTAAAGTAGCTCCGATTTGTCCTTTTGTGGTTCCTTCAGTTTTAGACACAGAAGACACTAAATAAATACTTGTTGATTGAAGACAGTCTTTGATCTCAAGTTGGGGACTAGGTTTACACACATGGAACAGCCATTGCACACATGCAGCCCTTTCCTCCTGTTCTTGACATAAGGAAAAGTTAATGAATTTGCAGTGACACTTCAGTTTACTAGTTGTACCTTTTGGACCCAGCAGTTCCTCTAGAGTGCCATGGAAATTTCTGTTTATCTATAGCTTATGTTTGTGTTCACCAGGGACTTGTTGGAGGACAGCTAACCAAATGGGGTTCCCTAGCAAAAGCTTTTGTGGGTGAGCATTTTGGAAACAAGTTTTAAGGCCATTTGCCAGCAAAATTTCAGCAGGTGGAATTTTCAGCAATATAATGTAAAGATTTGATTTGCAGAGGCCTGGAGGGGCAGGGGAGATAAAATACTTAATGAATGGGAATATGTAACATCCCATATTCTTTCAGAGTGAAAATAAAAATTAGCATTTCTGGGTGTTGCAAAAAACCCCCACTCATCAGCTTTTTAGATAGAAACAGATGCTTTTGGTAAATAGCCATTCTTCAAAAGATCTCCCGCTCTTTTGAAGAATGTCTATCTTCAGTTTAGATACTGTGAAGGACCTTTGTGAGCCCTTTGGTTCCTGTAATGTGATTCAAGAGTAACATCACACAAGGAAACTTCAAAACCAGACTAAGTGAAAGACTGTATCCAACGAACATAAGTTAGACCTTTACAGGATCTGGTCTTACTGGAAAGATAGATGTTACTTTGACTCAAGACCTATCCATTTCCTTATGTTAGTAACTTTCACACTGGTTACAGTTTTCCTCTATCTTAGCAATCTTGCTGAAGGTGAGCATTCCCACATGATGTGCAATTTTCTCTTTAACTTTTAATTTCTCTGGGTACAGAAGAAAAGCTCTGGACCCTTAATTGAGCAATTATTTTTTTTAAGTGAATACAGAGTTTGAGGAGCGTGCCAAAATCCTCCTTTCATCCAGAGAACAAGTCTAACCTAGGCAGTGGTGTACGCGTTGTCTGGCAGCACCCCAGCTTCAGGTGGAAGAGCCAGGTGAAGACTGAGAGGGGAACTAATTCTTCACCTCTAGTCAGTCCCTGGCATCTACTGACCCTCTGGAAAGAATACCATTTAGGTCCAATTTACATGTCTCTTTGGAGGTGTTAGATATCTCTTTGCTAAGAACTCTTTGTTTTTCTCATTTAGACCATTTCTCCAGAAAAGGACTTGCAAACTTGCTGCTGAATATGCTGTTTGCAGATCATTGCTAGGTTTCCATACCGATATAAAGCACAGGTACTTGAAAAATTCATTAAGAAGTGACTCATCTGAACTCCCAGATTTAAATTTGTGGAGTGGTTCTACCACATTTTTTCAACGTTGTCCCAGATTTCAAGCAACGAAAAAAAAGGGTTCATATCCAAACAGTTCATGGAATATGCTTAGACAGGGAACTTGCTACTTTATAGCTTGTGCCATTGTTTAAGTAATTCTAATTATTTTGTTTTTTTTTTAATAGAGCCAGATTTTTTTTTAAAATCTACTTTTCTGGAACTTTTATCATTTGTCTTAGTTATCTAAGACACTCACTGTCTCCTTTGCATAGCACTTTCAGATATTTGAAGGTAGGTTCTGAGCTTCTCCTCCCATTTAGGTTTCTTTTCCTTTTTGTGTGTGTGTGTGTCGTTTTGTCTTTTTAGGGCTGCACCCACAGCATATGGAGGTTCCCAGTCTAGGGGTCTAATCAGAGCTGTAGCTGCTGGTCACAGCCACAGCAATGCCAGATCCAAGCTGCATCTGCGACCTACACCACAGCTCATGGCAATGCCGGATCCTTGACCCGCTGAGCGAGGCCAGGGATTGAACCTACAACCTCATGATTCCTAGTCGGATTCATTTCCGCTGCGCCACTATGGGAACTCCCCATATAGACTTCTATTTTTAATTAAACATCTCCTATTCATTCAGCTATTCCTAAGGCTATAGGGCCTCCAAACTTAATCATTAATGATACATTAGCTTTTCAATAATCACATTTTGAATATAAACTGCTAATAATCAGCTCAATTAAAGTTCAAAATATATAAGATCTGTATTTTAAAGAATTATTTTTTTATGTTTGGTTACGTTTTGATTGAATGCTATGTTTAGTGGTCTGTAATACGTAAGACGCAATCTAGAAATTGCTATTAAAATATTGGACTGGTAGATCTAACTGCAGAAAGCATCTTTTCGGTTGTCTCAGTTAAAAATTGTAATAGACACTACTAAGCAGCAATTGAAAAATCACGCTAAAATATTACTATCAGCTTCTGGTGCAAAATTTCTCAGCGGAGAACTATTGCAACTTCAGGATAAAATGTTTGCTGTCTAAATACAAATTTTAGCAGCCATTATTAGAAAGACTTTAGATCACTTTGCTTCTTAATTACCATTTAAAATATTTTTTATTACACAGAAGCAAATTAAAATATAGTTACTATTTGCAAAATCCCAAACATCTATAGAAATATAATAAGCTAACCCTTTAGACTTGAAGACGGTTTGAATATTCCTCATCTGCCCACAAAAATTTCACTAGTCTTTTGCGAAATGCTAAAGTGATGATTTGTCCAAGAATGTAGGTGGTTAATACTTACCCAAGTGACATCAACAATTTAATGCATCATGCTTTCACTTCTCATTACAATTGTTTGTATTACTGAAACTTAACCAAATTTTCTTCATGCTTGGCCTTCTTTAAGTCTGACACCCTACAGTTTTCTTCCTATATCAGATTTTGCTTTGTCTTGAATTATTTTCCTTCTTCTCTTACCTGCTTTCAAGAAATAAAAAAAAGGCTCTTTGATGTGCCAATTCAAAGTATGTTCAGATAAAAGGTAAATAATTCAATAGGCTTTTGAGGAGGGTTGACATTTGAATGTTGGAGGTTGTTTCCTTTACTCATCGGCTCTCCTATTGAGGTCAGGTGACCCATGATAGTGACTTCAACTGGAGTGTTTTGAATTTACGAAAAACTTCTAATAAAGAATAGTGACAGAAATAGAAAAAAAAATCAATGAAGGAGGAAAGTCCAAGTGTGTGTTCTTATCAAATCTTACACTTGTCCAATAGTTACAAACCTCTCTGAAAATATTTATATGTGTGGGTGGAGGCAAGTTGCCATTAAATTGTAAGAAGTGTTATCAGATTTATCAGGACTTGGTTGTAAATTTGACTACACAGTTTTGGCTCATAGAGAAATGAGGAGGAAATATCAGATTAAAGTGTGCATTGCTGCTGAGGCAACTGAATGTTGCCATAGCAATTGAGATGAAATGTGCAAGAAGTGAGATAATTAAATCTAACCCCTTTAGTAGTTTTGACAGTCAATGCACTGCCAATAGGAAAAGTTATCTACAGTATTAAGATAAAACATATTCCTCATGGAAAGTCTCCTTACTAGTATTTTGTTGTTCCTTTTCTAAATACATTGCTTTAGGTGTCTAATTTGAATGTTCTCTTGTAATAATCAAATACAGTTTTGACCTTGGTCTGCAGCTGCCTAGAATTTCTGCTGGTTTATTGTATCATGGGAACAGACATCTATAAAAAATATGCTTTTCCCCCCCTCTAATTCTTAAAAAAAATATACTAAAGCCAAAGATGTCATATTTGAGCTTGAAATTTAATAATATCTAGAACGTGCTGCCCTCTTCAGGAGCTGATGCTTAAAAATACAGAGTTTTTTAGCAGTTTTGAAATTATAAGCTATGATATCAAAATTCTTTAAGAATGAGCACTACACACAATATTTCTGTCTAAAATTTTCCATTAAAATATTTCATTTAAAAATCAATAAATTAAAATTTTTAATAAATTATTCATACTTATAATTAAATATGAAAAACAATTTCCTTAGAAGAAACTACACTCATGGAGAATTCCTCAATCATTACACAATGTTGGACTTCCATATTTACTATGCAAAAGTTTTTTTAAGATTAAAAATGTCTTAAAAAAGATATTTTCGGAGTTCCCATGGTGGTTCAGCGGTTAACAAATCTGACTAGGAACCATGAGGTTGCGGGTCCCGAGCCCTGGCCCCACTCGGTGGGTTAAGGATCCAGCGTTGCCGTGAGTTGTGGTGTAATTTGCAGGCGAGGTTCGGATCCCGCGTTGCTGTGGCCGTGGCATAGGCCAGGGACTATAGCTCCCATTAGACCCCTGGCCTGCGAACCTCCATATGCCACAGGTGTGGCTCTAGAAAAGACAAAAAAAAAAAAGGTATTTTCTATGTGGAAATTTAAGTAGGATACCTTTCAAATCTTAATTTTATTTTCCAGCAAAATATCAGTAAATTTTGTCAATGTATGTCATTTGAAACATTTACTGAAACATCATCTTTCTTGGAAATAATGATTTCAAGTTACACTAACACACTATAATTTTTATTCAGGATTACTTTATTTGAAAATAACATTGAAAGATCTGAAATGTTATTATCCAAAAATTCAAGTAAATCCTTCTTCTGCATATGTTATCTATTAACATGTCTTAAGCCATCATCTAGTTTTGGCACAGGGAGATGAACTCAGTATGTTTTTCTCTAGATTAAGTTTATGATTCTTGCAAAAACATAAAGGAACAGAAAATGACTAATGTATAATGACATTATATATCAGGATATGAGAAAAGCATATTTCTTACATCCTGATATATTCTTTATATTGGAACTATTGATGTAAGAAAGGTTATTTTTTACTGATTATTAAATGTGAAAGTCAATGTTAATTTAAAAATTTTTAAAGACAATAAATTCAAGAACATATATACCTTTTCAAAATACAAATTTGTTCTAATTCTTACAAATTTTTTCTTCTTGTTCTAATTCAAATTTGCTCTAATGCAATTAAAAGATTGCTTTTGCATCTGTTAACCCCAAATTCCCAGTCCACCCCACTCCCTCCACCTCCTCCTTGGCAACCACAAGTCTGTTCTCCATGTCCATGATTTTCTTTTCTGTGGAAAGTTTCATTTGTGCTGTATGTTAGATTCCAGATATAAGTGATATCATATGGTATTTGTCTTTCTCTTTCTGACTTACTTCACTTAGTATGAGAGTCTCTGGTTCCTGGGAACTATATCTAGTCACTTATGATGGAGCATGATAATGTGAGAAAAAAGAATATATACATGTATGTGTAACTGGGTCACCTTGCTGTACAGTAAAAATTGGCAGAACACTGTAAACCAGCTATAATGGAAAAAATATAAATCATTATAAAATAAAAAATGTTTTAAATAAACATTGTTTTTAATCAAGAGAAAACAGTAAGAAAACATACTGTTCTTTATTATCATTTATTTAGTGTGGAAAAGTTAGAAACTTGGACTCTTAATTCTGTTTCTCAGCTCCTACATCAAATTGTCATTCAATATTTCAAAAAGAAATGTATTGGTATATAAATAGATGTAATGGTCATTAATGCTGACTTCAATATCAAGAAAGTAAAATGCGGAGTTCCCCTTCATGGCTCAGTGGTTAATGAATCCAACTAGGAACCATGAGGTGGTGGGTTCAATCCCTGGCCTTACTCAGCATTGCCATGAACTGTGGTATAGATCGCAGACAAGGCTCGGATCCGGTGTTGCTGTGGCTCTGGTGTAGGCTGGCAGCAACAGCTCCGATTAGATCCCTATCCTGGGAACCTCCATATGCCATGGGAAACAGCCCTAGAAAAGAAAAAAGACCAAATAAATAAACAAATAAAATAAAATAATTTAAAAAAAAGAAAGTAAAATGCCCTCCAATTTTTCCTTAAAGAATTTTAGGTATAGCTCTCCCATCTGTATCAATAAAAAATTTAGCTGAACTGGGAAGTTCCTGTGTGGCACAGTGGGTTAAGGATCTGGTGTTGCACAGCTGTGGTGCAGGTTGCAACTACAGAGCAGGTTCGGTCCCTGGCCTGGGAATTTCCACATGCTGTGGGTGTGGCCAAAAAAAGAAAAAAATTGAGCTGAGCTAAATGGGAGAAAGAAAAAGGTCTTTTGACCATATTCTCTTAATCTAATAATATTTGGGGAAAATAAAACATTTTATTCCAGATTTTGAAAGCTCTTATCCCAACAATTGTTTAATCATAATGCAGCTCTGTCCAAAGGCATGTAATACACATTCAAGAATTCTTAGAACATTGATTTGTGTTCTCTGCAATAGATTTACTTCATTTTTGTTTTGCTCCTGATTCATTGCATTTGGCAGTTAGTATCCCTGTGGATGGAAGTATAATAAATAATAATATTTTCTTTGCTTTCTAGGGTATTTATGGCACAATGATAAATTTCATCTTTCCCAGAATGGTAAGTAAAGAGCTCTTTCCTGTATTTGATAGTACTAAACACAAACAAGAAAACGTGAATTGTTATAATAAAGGTGGAGTATCATTTGCTAAATGTACTGAATGGTCTGATAATTGTAAGGTAGCATATACTCTTGAAATAAATGGATACTGCATTCAAATTCTATAAGCATTCCAGAATTCTCACCAATATGTTATAGTCTCTTCAGAGGAAATATAAGGTTTCTGTCTCTGTTGGACTGCATTTGAATATAGCATATTCCATATTTTGTTTTCTGTAGTAATTTATTTTAAAATATACACAGATATAGAAATAAATGTGGTTTACATTCTATGAGCAGAAAGAAAAAACATATCTGTGATACATATTTAGAGTGGGTGAGTAAGAGTCCTTTGGAATTTTTACTGTTACATAAAAACTGATTATAATTTATGTTTGACCAGGGCTTTTCAGCATCTGTGAATTTAAAAATGTTTGTTTTCTAAGAACATAAATCGTAACTTCTCCTAGGCAAGCTAGCTACTGTATGATTTTTGTTTAAGCACTTAGTTTTATTGTCTTTATATTTTTATCACTTAAAAAGGTAATGTTTCATTTTAGTCTTAATCATAACCTCTATATAATTCAAATAACAATAAAAATCAACCTTATTGAATGGAAAGGTCAATGTAAAATGGTATTTCTCAACAAGTTATTATTGTCTGCTATGAAGTCCCCCCCTCCCCCGGTGGTTCCTTCATATTCCCTATAAAAAGAATGAATTTCTCACTGTAGCCAAAAAAAAAAAAAAATCACTTTGAAATAAACCAATCATCAAACAGTGCTATGTTAAGTGAAAAAGCAGAGCACATTATAAACACATTATAGGTTGTGTGCATTTGAGCTTGTGTATTGAGGGGAGAGAGAATTGAGATCATATTGTGGGCTTAGAAAAAAGACTCAAAAGGTACCAAAACAGTGACAATACAGCTAATTTAATAGTCTTCATTTCTTCTTCATTTTCTGAATTTCCTATAATAAATAAGTAGAATTCCTATCAATAAAGACACTATTTGAAAAATAGACTATTAAAAACAGTATATTATTAGTAATAAACTATGTATATGTATAACTGAGGAAATACCTCTTTGTGCCAATTACATAGCCAAAATGATCTTATACAATTAAAACAAAAACTTCCCACCTAATCCCATAAGGGACTAAAACTATAAACTGAAGATTAATTGGGTAAAACTGTACAATGAAGGATTTAAAATGAGGTTGAAGCACTTACTTTCATTAGTTTTACTCAATATAAAAAGCACTCCTAGAATTCAGGCATTTGTGTGAAAAAAACATTTTCAAACTGAAAAAAAAAAATCTGCAGCGCCACCCACATTGGTTTCTAGTATATAAGAATTTAGTACTCTATGAACTTTTTTGAGAAGAAAAGATCTAGCTAGAAAAAGGCCAAAACTTAAAGTCTAAAACTTTTAAAATAACTCACACTTTTAAGTCAGTAGATCATAGTAGGTAATGATTATAGAAAACGATCTTTAATTTCTCCATCTACAAACAATTATCATCTTTGCAAATTTAATGTACAAAATTATTTTAAGGTCCAAATTTATTTTATTTTATTTATTTATTTATTATTATTATTATTTTTGGTCTTTTTGCTATTTCTTGGGCCTCTCCCGCGGCATATGGAGGTTCCCAGGCTAGGGGTTGAATCGGGGCTGTAGCCGTCAGCCTATGCCAGAGCCACAGCAACTCGGGATCCGAGCCGCGTCTGCAACCTACACCACAGCTCACGGCAACGCCGGATCCGTAACCCACTGAGCAAGGGCAGGGAATGAACTCGCAACCTCCTGGTTCCTAGTCGGATTCGTTAACCACTGCACCACGACGGGAACTCCTAAGGTCCAAATTTAAAAGAAAATAAGGTATAGGGAGTTCACATCTTGGCTCAGCAGTAACGAACCCAAATAGTATCCACGAGGATGCAGGTTTGATTCCTGGTCTCACTCAGTGGGTTAAGGATCTGGTGTTGCCATGAGCTGTGGTGTAGGTCGCTGACCTGGTTGGATCTGGCTTTGCTGTGGCTGTGGTGTAGGCCAACAGCTGCAGCTTGGATTCGACCCCTAGCCTAGGAACTTCCATATGCCTTGAGTGTGGCCTTAAATAGAAGAAAGGAGAGGCGGGGAGGAGAGAGGAGGGGAGGAGAGGAGAGGAGGAGAATATTAGCAGGAAATTTGCTTTTAACCTCAAATAATGTTAATAAATTATTTTTATTAATATTAATAAATACAGTAAATTTTAAATATAGTAAAATTTATTAAAATTAATAAATAATAGCAAACGTAACAGTGCAACTAATAGAGTATTTTTGAGATTAAAGATTTCTTCTCAATGGCATTTTTATTATACAGTGAAAACTTAGCATTAAAGTATAAATTGTATTTATGTCTCATGTGTCCAGCAATTATCTGGAAATAAGCCAATAATTTCAGAAGACATTTTGGGGTAGAGAAAGGTGTTCTAGCAAAATCTATACAATTCACATTAATGCTTCCTCGGTCCTTATTTCCAGCTTACTTGCTCTCTGATTACATAAAATTAGGCCAGAACTGGTTCTCAATTGTCTAGCTTGCAAATTGGAAGGGATACTAACAAAGCTGGGAGGAAAGAGAGAATACACTTGAAAAGCTAGAGGTTTTTCACACTTACTCACTAGCACTAAGAATGAGGGACCAAAGACTAGTTGTATGATATCGACTAAGATAGATCAAGATAGATGGTACACTTGGGTTTAAAATCCCTGATCTGCTAAATTAAGCAGTTGTACTGAAAGATTTTTAATAAAGTCTAAATTCCTTTCTAGCCCTAGAATTTTGCAGTGAAATATCCTTAAGCTTACTATACAGAGCATAAGATAATATTGAGAGAGTTGAGAGTTGTTAAAATGATAAAGGTTTTAATGATTAAAAGGGTAAGTTTCATTCTTTTGCAAAATTCACTTATATTGATCCAAATTATATTCTGTATATGATGAATTATATATTGCTATATTGCATATTTTGATGATATTCTTTACATATTGCTATTTTTAAAATGTACCTAAAAATCTAACCTGAATTTTCTCACTTGGCTTTGAATGAGGTAATGCTGTACATAATATATGAGAGAAAATCTAGCATTAGCCTCCTCTAAAGAGTGGGGAGGCAAATCCATACCTATTTGTATATGGAAACATATTTCTTTTTTTTTTGCTTTTTAGGGACACACTCGTGGCACATGGAGGTTCCCAGACTAGGTGTCAAATCGGAGCTACAGCTGCCAGCCTGCCCCACAGCCACAGCAGTGAGGGGTCCAAGCTGCATCTGCGACGTACGCCACAGCTCACAGCAGTACCAGATCCTTAACCCACTGAGCGAGGCCAGGGATTGAACCCGCAACCTCATGGTTCCTAGTCAGATTCATTTCCACTGTGCCACGATGGAGACTCCCAGAAACATATTTCTAATAGGTTTACGCTGCCAAGATGCTAATCCAAAATAACAGGGAATTAAAATTTTTAATTTATAAGTTTATTTTTTTACATCCACTCTGTAACATCTTTTGTACAACCAACATAACATGACATTTTAGAAAAAACAAAATTAACCTCCTATTCATAACCAAGAGCAGGGTCAAAGTAACAAATTATCAGATAAATAAAACATTTGCTTTATTCAAATGATTTCTTTCTGAGTTATAAGTGTGCAAATTTAAGTAAGCATCCAAAGTTCTGAATTACTACATGAAATGAAATGAAATGTAAATATATATTTTGTTGACATGTGTCTATTAAAACTAAACTTTAAAACATAGTAAATACAACATGTTTTAATAGATTGGAGATAAATGCCAACAATTTAAATAAAGCAAATTTCTGTGTAGTTAATCTGCATTTTAACAAAATAGATCTTTCATTCTTAATGAGCAAAGATTGAATGTACATTTTTGTGAATAGTCACAGCATCTATTCTTTAATCAACAACAAAATATACTTTATATCTGAGAACATTTAACTTTATTTCATTAATGATAAAATTTCCATATTGGACTTAACTATAGCCCTAGTCTTTTTTCATTTATCTTTTAAAATTCACAACAGTTTCCAATATACCAAATGTCAATTTTTAGGTCAGATGATACTAATGTTAAAACACTGTTAATTGGCCAACAAGTTGATTACTTTTAAGATTCTGAAAAAAGCAAAGATAAAAACAGTCCTCTCCTTTTCTTTCAATTAAAATTGCATGCAATTATTCTTGTAGATTACAGATCTCTTTTGGGATTTCCGGTTTCAAACAACTTTTTGGTTCATTTCACAGGAATAATATTCATCTTAATTAGAAAAAACAATTGATGGGCTTTTTTACAAGAGGGAGTTCACTCCACACACTGATTACTGCCACTAGATTATCCTGTTTAAGAAAAAGAAAGCCTTGCTTTTAAAGCAGGAGGTTGAATATGTTATATATCAGTAGCCATTGTCTTTGAAAATAGAATATCTTTCCATTTTGTTTTAACCACTGAATTTTCCTAAGTAATATTCTAAATTGGCTTCTAAAATTATTTTGAATATGCAAATATACCAAATATATAAATCAAGATTATGAAATAAATAAAAAACATTCTGGATATGTTATTGAATTGTTTTATACCATTTATAGAGTTAAAATACTTTGTTTCCTTTTAAAAAATATTTTTTAACATTTAATAGCTAAAAAGTAAAATTTCAAATACATAAAGAATAACAAATCATGAATATTTGAGTCCCTTGTGACATTTCAAGTACTCTGTTACCCTTCTACAATGACTTAACCCTTGATTCAATCACAACTAAACATTATATTAAATTTTCTGTATCCCTTGCTTTTCCTTATAATCTTGCCTCATGTGTTTGCATCCTTAAATATACTATTGTCTGGTATATACATTTGCAGTAACATGTAAATGAAAGTAACTTTTCCATTCAACGTTTAGTTCTTGAGTTTCAACCATTTGCTACACATAACTACAATTCATTAGTTTATACTGTTGTATAGTATTCCACTTCATGACATGATTTGTCTTCTTTAACGTTAATAGATATTTGAGTTGCTTCAGTTCTTTGTTTTGGTTTTTTACTATTATATGTGGTGCTGCTGTGAACATTCCTCAACATGTATAAATTGACAGGTACAAAATTTCTCTAAGGCAAATGGTTCCTAACCTGGAGTGATTTTTGTCCCAAGGAATATTTGGCAACATGTGGACACATTTTTGGTTATTGTAACTTGGGCATGCTGCTGGGTTTTAGTCAGTAAAGGCCAGGGATACTCTAAATATCCTGTGAGGCACAAGGCAGCCCCCATGGCAAAGAATTATCTGAACAATACAATCAATAATACAAGGTTGAGAAACTTTGCTCTTGAATATAAACTTGAAAATGAAATTGCTGAGTCATATTATACAGAAAGTTTCAAATTTATTAGATAAAATTTTGCTAACCATTGCTCAAAGTAGCAATTTTATATACATCTGCATTCTTGTTAGCATTTAAATTGTTAGATACTTTAAAATTATTATCAATTTTGTGAATGTGAAAAAAAAATTCCTCATAGTTTCAATTTTGGCTCCTTGATTACTTACTAGTTAGATTCTGTATCTTTTCTCGTATTATTGACACTTAGGGCTTCCAATTCTATGAGATACTGATTCTTTTTAACCAATTTTAAAAATTGAATTTTAGGCAATATATATACTAATCCATTGGTCTTTTTTTTTTTTTTTTGTCTTTTCTAGGGCCACTCCTGTGGCATATGGAGGTTCCCAGGCTAGGGATCTAATCGGAGCTGCAGCCACCGGCCTACACCATAGCCACAGCAACATGGGATCCGAGCGAGCTGCGTCTGTGACCTACACCACAGCTCCTACACCACAGCTCACGGCAACGCCGGATCCTTAACCCACTGAGCAAGGTCAGGGATCAAACCGGCAACCTCCAGGTTCCTAGTTGGATTCATTAACCACTGAGCCACGACAGGAACTCATAACCCATTGTTCTTTACTTGTGTGGCATGTCTTTTTCTAGTTCATGAATTGTCTTTTTAAAAAATATTTTTTATTGTAGTTGATCTACAATGTTGTGTCAATTTCTGCTGTACAGCAAAGTGACCCAGTCCATGAATTGTCTTGTCACTTCTTTAAGGTGGCCTTTTATGGACAGAACTTTTCCTCTTAATGCAATTAAACTCAGTGAACATTCCTGTCTTGCTTATTTGTTACTTTTTCCATTTAAGAAATCTTATCCTTTATCTTCTAAGTGTTTTAACATTTGCTTTTTTACAGTTAAGTCTTTAATCCGTTTGAATTTTTTTTGTATGACGTAAGGTAGATATAAATGTTTTAAAATAGAAACTATAGTCTTTGTACCATGTATTGCATAGTTTATGTTTTTCCCACTGATCTTCAAAACTAACCTTTTCATGAATCATATTTCCATATACTGTACTTTTTTTTTTTGTCTTTTTTAGAGCCGCACCCATGGCATGTGGAGGTTTCCAGGCTAGGGGCTGAATTGGACCTGTAGCTGCTGGCCTACACCACAGCCACAGCAACACAGGATCTGAGCCACATCTTTGACCTACATCACAGTTCACGGCAACCAGATCCTTACTCCACTGAGCAAGGCCAGGGATCTAGCCTGAGTCCTCATGGATGCTAGTCAGATTTGTTTCCACTGAGCCATGGCATGAACTCCCATGTACTGTATTTATAATCTAATTTTGGCTCTCTGTTTTACTCTGTTCACACTGCTAAAATTGTTAAAATGTTATAGTAACTATTAAAATCTGATAAGTTCTTCTATGTATTCTTCTTCAAGAATACTCAGTTTGGGAGCTTCCACTGTGGTGCAATAGGATCAGCAGCATCTTGGAAGCACTGGGACATGGGTTCAATCCCTACCCAGCACAGTGGGTTAAGGATCTGGTGCTGCCACAGCTGCATCTTAGGTCGTGACTGCAGCTTGGATCTGATCCCTGGCCTGGGAGCTCCATATGCCCAGGGGCGGCCAAAAATGAAAAAAAAAAAAAAAATAGTGACTATCCTAGTTTCAAAAACAAAAACAAATAAAAAGGAGTTCCCTGGTGGCTCATCAGGTTAAGGATTCATGTTGTCACTGCTGTGGCTTTGGTTATAGCTGTGGCATGGGTTTAATCCCTCACCCAGGACACTTCTGCATGCCATGGGCATGGCCAAAAAAAAAAAAAAAATCTTGGTTCCTATGGCCCTTTACTTTTCTATAGAAGTCTTGGGAAAATCTTGTCAATGCCACCTCCTACACACACACACACACACACACACACACACAACTTGATTGAAATTTGTTGGAATCTACAGATCAATCTGAAGGGAACTCAGACTTGTATTATAACTTAATGTTCTAATCCAAGAATGTAGTTTATTTTTTCTATAACTTTTTCACAAAGATTTTATTTCTCCTATAAATTGGTTATATTTTTCTCTAAATACTTTTTAAATAAAATATTTTTAAATTATATCTTTAACCATTTCTTTGGCATAGTGATAATTTCTAGTATTTGAGGCAATGAAAAGCCAAATAATTTTGTTTTTTTATTTTATCCAACAGATCTTCTAAACTTTCTTATTAATTATCATAATTTCTCTGTATTTGCTCTTGGATTTCCTATGTAAACAATCTAGCTTCTGTGAGTAATGCGAGTTCTTCGTTTCCAGATTTTATACTTTCATTTTTTTCATTGTGTACTCTACCAACTAGACCTCTAGTTCAGTATTATATAGAAATTGTGATGGTAAGCAACTTAGTTTTTTCCTGATTTTTGAAAGAAAATGCTTTGAACATTTCAACACTAAGTTGTAGGGGTTTTGTAGATATCCTTTAACAAGTTAAGAATATGTCCTCCTCCCCCCCTCCAGCTTTTTAGGGCTGCACCTGAGGCATATGGAGGTTCCTAGGCTAGGAGTCGAATCGGAGCTACGCAGCCAGCCTACACCATAGCCACAGCAACTTGGAATTGAGCCTCATCTATGACCTACTCCACAGCTCACTGGCTCAACGCTGGATCCTTACCCCACTGAGCAAGGCTAGGGATTGAACCTGCATCCTCATGGATACTAGTCAGATATGTTACGGCTGAGCCACAATGGGAACTCCTGTCCTTTTATCTTAGTTTGTTTTTATTTTTTCTTTTAAGTCTTTGAGGATGTTGAATTTCATCATTTTTTTTATATTAATTTAGAGGGAAATATGATTTTTCTCCCAAAGGGCTGCTGAGAACTGAAGTATTTTTCACTCTAAGGACATTTATTGAGTGGGGCAAACATATGCTTCACTTTTCATGTCCTTGCTGGCACAAGGGAATGCAAAATGGATATATCCTCATCATTAACCTGATCTACAAATAAATCCATCCCATAGAGGACTGCAAGGAAAATTGCAAGTCTTGAATACATAACTAAAGAGAAAAAAGTTCTCGGTTGAAAATTCATAATTGTAAATCAACATTACTGTGTTTCTAGAAAGAATTTTATAATCTCAGTGGGCAAAGACTCCAAGATAAGAATTTAGTTTAAACTTGCCCCTAGTTGTACCTTTTGTGCCCAGGAGAATCAAAAGAAAATACCCTCTGGAGAGCCTAACTTTATTCCATTCCTCCTAGAATTTTACACATGTAAGATTCCATCAGTACAAGCCCACACTCAGAAATCACAAATACACTGTAAAACAAACAAGCAAAATACAAAGTAAAATTTTAAAAAAACAGCAGGAGTTCCTGCCCAGCTTAGAGGATCTGGCATTGTCACTGCTGTGGCTATGGCTCTGGTTACAGATATGTGAGAGTTCGACCCTGCCCTGGGAAATTCCACCTACTACTACTGCGGGTGAAGCCAAAAAAAACCCCAATCAACCAAACAAACAAAAATCAGCAAAACATAGATGAGCAGGAATCAGATTTAAAAAAAAAAAGGTAAAAAGCAGAATCAGATCCACAAAATCTTCAAATATTAAAATCACCATTTCCACTCTTTTTTGTCCTCTGCTTTTTGTTCTCATTCTTTTTTGCCCACAAAACTATATCCAAAAATATTTTTTTAACATTTAGTTTCCTCAGAATAACATGTAAACCCTTCTTTTGTATAAAGTGAGAAATTAATAATATAACCAAGTTCAACCTGTTAAACTAAACCTGGTTACACTGAAATGGAATTTGATCTCAACATGTATCTTGCAAGCTATAAAAACTGCAGTGAACAAAAAAATAAAAGTAGAAATAAGAATAGTTACTTTTCTGTTTAGTTTAAATAGACAAGTACAATTATAAATATTGTATTAAACTAAAAATACCAAAACAGATATTGATGGCTATACTATAGAATCCTGTTTTCAATCTTTAATAGTTTTAAATAGATTACATTTAGCTAAATACTCAAAATGATAAATATATTATAAATTATGAGAATGTCTTTTATTTGTGCAGGATATTTTCACCCCAAATCTCAGTGACTTCCAAATACCTTTATATTTGTGTTTTGAAAATTTTTAAAAAGAATTTGTGTTCTCACTTGACCTTGTATCCTTGATTGGTCTCATGTTGTGCACTTGGTCAAAGGTGAGCCAATCATAGTCTGTCCTTGTAATTTTATGAACTGGGAGTCATGGAACAGACTCTGAGGCAAAGAGAAAATATATTGGTTGATGAATCCCAGGGAAGACTGATTCTATACCTTAATTCCAGTTATTAAACTTTCTAGGGATCCATGAACCAGTAAATTGCCTTTACTGAAGCTTATTTAAGTTGTTTCTATAACTTGCAACCAAAACAGTCCTGATACCCTTATATAAAGAAAATTAAATTCTGAGATGGTTTTCTTGCATGCTGATAGTCATAGGAGGCAATGGATGAATAATACCTTTAATACCTTTTCCTACCATAAGGGAAGGGAATTGTAAAGAGTTCCTGGGTGAGTTCTTTTGAAGCCCTGCCTGGACTAGAACATACCTTTGCCCTCTGATTTATTCCCCAGGCAGGTCAAAGTAAGGATTACCTAAGATTATTCCTTATAGCAAGGTTTAAGACCACTGGTATTTTGGCATTTAAACTTCTGATATCTAGAGGGTTTCCATCAAGAAGCCCTTTCTGAAATTAGTATTATTTTCCAGTTACTGTCTACTCGAGATTTTACATGGCCTGAATCAAAGAGGAAAGCACTAAAATTTAAGAAAGGGGGGTTGACAATTATTGAGCATTTTAGGCTATGTTAAGAACCGGGCTAATCTGTTTTATTTCTAGTTAGTTGTTAAAAGCTGAATTGTGTCCCCCTCAAACTCATGTGTTGAAGTCCAAACTGCCAGAACCTCTATTTGCAAACATTCTTTAAAGACTTTATTAAGGTTAAATGAGGTTTTGGGCTGAGCCCTAATCCAATATGACTGGTGTCTTTTTAAGGAGAGATTAGGGATTTCTCTTATGGCGCAGCAGTTTAAGGATCTAGTGTTGTCACCACAGTAGCTTGCGTCGCTGCCATGGCGCAGGTTCAATTCCTGGCCTGGGGAACCTGCACAAGCACACAAAGGAAGATGACATAAAGACAGAGAGGAGATAGCCATCAACAAGCCAGGGAAAGAGTTCTCAGAAGAAATAACCCTGTCTGTCAAGTTTACTCATAAAATTTCTTTCAAATGTCTGCTCTACTCTGTTTCTACTATTCCTACTTTAATTTAGGCTTTGTTTTTCTTACGTAAAATATTCTAATGACCATTAGCACCTCATCATTCTGAGTCAAGCATTCCTAGTCTTGTTAGCCAAACCACTAGATTATGAATTTGTTGAGAACAAAGTCTGCTCTGCACTCTCTTCCTATCCTCAGTTTAGCCCATGATTCCTAAACCTGGCTGTGCATCAAAATTTGAGGTGGCATTTTTAATTACAAATTTGAGCTCCAGACCATGTCAGTTGAATCAGACAGCCTTGGGGGCTAGAAAGTGGCATTTTGAATATGTTCCTAAGTTGATCTTATAAACAATAGAACCTGTTACTTTTACTTGCCCGTCTTTTTCTTAATAGTCATGTGACAGCTTCTCTGAATCTTCCTACCTCAGTTTTTGTCTTAGATTTCTTACTGGGCCTTCCACTGTCACAATGTTTTTTGAATAATAAACCTCATTACACAGTTTTTTAAGTAAGATGGTTTTTATGGGGTTTTTTTGTTTTGTCTTTTTTGCCATTTCTTAGGCTGCTCTCGCGGCGTATGGAGATTCCCAGGCTAGGGGTCGAATCGGAGCCACAGCTGCAGGCCTAAACCAGAGCCACAGCAACTCAAGATCCGAGCTGCGTCTGCAACCTACACCACAGCTCATGGCAACGCCAGATCCTTAACCCACTGAGCAAGGCCAAGGATCAAACCCGCCACCTCATGGTTCCTAGTCAGATTCATTAACCACTGAGCCACGACGGAAACTCCAAAATGGTTATTCTTTTACATAGATGATTATTTCAAGAGTTTTCCTGCTGCAGGCCATATATAATATAGGTTATTTCTGTCTCCTGAGAAGCTACAAAAATGCCATAAAGATACTTTGACATGTATAATAGCAAAAATACATGAAGCCTATCCAATTTGTTCACTGTGAAAGTGATTAAGCAGGTTTCAGCACTAGGATGGTCCCTTCACAACTGTTTCCATCTATATGCAAGAACTGGCAGAAGCATTGGCTTCTCTTGCAGTTATTGTGTGGTCTGGCCCTATTCATACTGATACAAACTATGTGGGATGACCACAAACGAAAGTGGGTTTAGAGTTCACCTAGGAAAAGGAGGAAGTAATATCTCAAATTCCACTCTAGTCCTCTATATTATAAACTTAATTTATATACTTATCATATGGCAAAGACAGACAACTTTATCCTCTGAAAAGGAAAATCATACTGCTTTTCTAACTTAAAAAACAATGTCAAGGCTAACACAGTGGGTCTTTGCATCTACGCACAGATAGGAAACGTGAATCTGGAAAATGCTAACAAATAATGACAATCCTTAGAAATAACCTCTGCTGTTATTCTATACTTGAAATCAAAGGCACGCTTTCCAACCATACTTAGATAACAAAAGAAGAACTTGCTGACTATATGTGTCAAACTGATTAATTCTATTGATATCTGTTCTGTGTCTGTTATATCAAGAGTTACATAAGAAGATCAAAACAGACATGATTCCTAATTCTGTGGCATTTTTCAATTTAGTTAATAGAAGTCCTGGATTTAAAAAAAAAAAAAAAAAAAAAAGGATGCTTACAGGAGCCCAGAATGGAGGCAGAGTGTATGAGAAGAGGTCACGCCCAAATAAGGCTTCCTGAAAGGACCACTTATTCTGTGCTCAGATGTCAACAGCCAGGAGGAACTTGAATAAACGAATGAGCATGACCTCTTTCAGTAGGTCTTTGCTACCTGTGTGTAGTTGGTAAAAAGGCTGGTACAAAAAAATAATATTATCCATAGTCTACTTTTTTTCTTTCTTTTTTTTTTTTCTTTTTAGGGCCACACTAGCAGCATATGGAGGTTCCCAGGCTAGAGGTCTAATTGGAGCTACAGCTGCCAGCCTACACCACAGCCACATCAACGGGGGATCGAGCCGAGTCTACAACCTACACCACAGCTAACGGCAATGCTGGATCCCCAACCCACTGAGCGAAGCCAGGGCTCGGAACCCGCAACCTCATGGTTCCTAGTCGGATTCATTTCTGCTGGGCCACAATGGGAACTCCTACTTTTTCTATTCTAAATGTATACATTGACGTATTCATTACACAAATATTTTATTAAAATCACTTGTAAAATAAGGCCCCTTAAGCGGACTGAAAATACCTCAGTGTAAAGTGATATATTAACTAACTACCTAGTCCTTGGCTTATTTTTTCCTAGTTTATATTTCTAACATCGTGGATCCTTCAGATTGTGATTTTAACCACACAGAACAATACAATTTTAGTGTTTCCTGACTTGGGTTAGCATTTCCCTGAATAGGAAAGTCATGATTTCCTCTATCAAGATATTTTATCTTTGAAAAGTCTGACTAGAAGAGATTCTGTTTTTAAACAGAAATAAACTTCATTACATCCTAATTTAGTCTCTTTGGGCCATTTGGAATAAAGCTAATCTTTCTTTCCTATAATAAATTTTTAACTCAGAAAAATATAGGTAATATTTATATGTAATTAGGATTAAGATTAGGATAGTCCTAGTAAAGAAGATCTGGACTATTAAAAGAAGTAGATAAATGAAGCAAATAGCCATATTTGAGTACTGAAAACAACCACATTTTAAATTTTGATATGTCTATTTTGAGAGGTTTTACTGTAAATAATTTTTATTCTCTGTTATTTTATATAATTTTATCAATATAAATATACCCATACAAAACAATTTAGTTTCCATCTATATGGGGGGAAATCTGCTGTAGAGGATAAGTGGGCAGCACTGGAGAAAGACCGGGGTTCAAATTCAAGCATTATCACTTGCTAGTGTTCATTGCCTTGGTTATGCTACTTTCTCTTCCTCAGCCTCAATTTTCTAATCTATAACTAGAACCTACTTCTTGGGGTTGTGGCTAGCGTTCACTAATATAAAATGATTAGCACAGGAAACAACCTAAATGTCCATCAACAGAGGAGTGATCAAGATGATGTGACATATACACAATGGAATATTACTCAGCCATTAAAAGGAATGAAATGCTGGCATTTTTAGCAACAGGGATGGACCTAGAAATTATCATGCCAAGTGAAGTCAGCTATACAATAAGACACCAACATCAAATGCCTTCACTGACATGTAGAATCTGAAAAAAGGACAGACTGAACTTCTTTGCAGAACAGATGCTGACTCAGACATTGAAAAACTTATGGTCTCTGGAGGAGACAGTTTGGGGGGTGAGGGGATGTGCTTGGGTTATGAGATGGAAATCCTGCAAAACTGGATTGTTATGATCATTATACAACTACAGATGTAATAAATTCATTTGAATAATAAAAAAGAACAAAAAGCAAAAGAAAAAAATTCAAAAAAATGATTAGCACAGTGCCTAGAGAATAATAAATGATGAAAAATGAATCAAATTATTATGTTTATACAATTTAGATATTGCTATCAAATAGAACAACTTTCAGGCTAAAGTTCCTCTGTCCTTTCAGCCTTTTCTCATAGGAGATTATTTTAAGTCCCTTTACCATTGCAAGCTGCTAAATACTGAAAGTTTTCTAATCTTTTCTTCATATCTGCCTTAAAATATTGCTCTCAGAACTGAGCATGATAATCTGAACAGCTCAAAACTAGAGTTGGATTATGTCCTCTATTGTTCTATGTACTTCTTACATTTAATAATGCAGCCACATTATCTCTTCTTCATCTTTTGCTTTCTCCTTCTTTGCTTTCCTCTCCTCCTCCTTTTCTTTCTCCTACTCCTCACCCTTCTTGTAACCATATTATGCCATTAATTCACTGCCAAGCAAAGCTCCTCTTTTTTTCCCATGAGTACTGTTACTAAGTCACATAACCCTCAAATAGAATTTAGACAGTTAGTGTTTTGATCCCAAGGCAGGATCTCATAATTATTCCAACCAAATTATATACCGTTAGATTTTGTTCATCTTTTAGTTTTGAAGAATTTCAGATCCTGATCTTGTAATCCAATGCATTTACTCACCTTCCTTATCTCATGTAACTAATTTTTAATAGGAATGCCTTCTTATAGTTTTATCTCAGTCATTGATAAATATGTTTCACATCAGACAAGGCCAGAGACAAAGGCCTTGATAAACCTTCCTCTGGGCTGACACAGATTCATGAAAATTGCCATTGGGTGCAATCATTCAGCCAGCTATAAAAACACATAGTAGTACTATCCCTAAACCTGTATTTTTCTATGTGACCCACAAGGATATAAAGAAAGACTTTATTAAATGACTTTCTAGAATCCAGGTATCTATATGTAGTGCCTTGATTTACTGGTTTATTAACTTTATAGAACATATAAAATTGGGCTGAATAGCTTGTTCTTGTTGAATTTACATGTTTTCCTAATAACCAATTTTTTTTTAAATGCTCACAAAATTGTCTTTTATAAGTATAATCTAGGCTATTCTCCCTGATGTAACATCAGTTTCGTGGATCTGAATTTTGCAGACTCTGCCATTTTTTGAACATAAAGTATTCTTCTCTTATCCCCTCTACTCTCTTTTCTCAAAAGGTAATCAGCTAAATATGCCATTTCATTTAGAAGTCTCTGGTAACAATTCAGAGAGGTCAAGAGACATACTGTCAATAGACTCGTTAGGGTCTCATAGGTGAAGCACTCAGACCGCGGACTTAACTATCTTGGCTCAAATCCTAGCTTTATACTTCTTTAGTTGTAGGATCTGGGACAAAGTATTCACCCTGATATAATGCATGCTTTATGGAGTGGCTGTGATGATTTAATAAGTGAATGCATATAAATACTGAGTGTATGACACCTCCTAGGTACTCAGCATTACCTGTGTTATCAGCCCATTGTCCATTTTGTTTTTCCATTTTTAGCCAGTGGCTAGTGGTCTGACTTCATTCATTCAACAACTATTTCTGGAATAGTACTTGGTACATACGGGTCCTTGGAATACTGTTCTGAACAAACCCGAGTCCCTGTACTCACAGAGCTTACATCCTAATGCAGGAGATAGTGATTGCTTAAGTATGTAAAATAATGGCAGTCGGGCAGTGATTACAGGAATGAAAAGTTTAAGGATTGGAGAATGTCAGAGAGCATAGTTTTATTTATCTAATTTTTAAGGAGGGCTGCGTCCACAGCATGTGGAAGTTCCTGGGCCAGGGCTCATGCCATAGCAGCAACCCAAGCCCCTGTGGTGACAACAACACAGGATTCTTAACCCACTGCACCACCAGGGAACTCCTCAGAGGGAATTATTTTAGAAAGCGTGGTCAGGGTTCTCTCTGAAGAGGTGACATGTAAGCAGAGATATGTATGAACCAGCAGGGAAGGAATATAAAGGAATAAAGACATTTTGCTTTCTACTTTTCATGAGTGAATTTTATGGTTTCAGATTTTTAAAATGGGTCTGCTCCTGTATGGATTCTCTTCCTCCTGTCATGATAAGGATATCATTTTTGTTTCTCTTTAGTATCTTTCACAAGTCCCAGCTCATTTTGTGCTTTAGTCTTACTGATGATATTTTTATAGGTCTATGCTACCTTCACATATCTGTGCTTGATTAGGGGTCTCCTTTAACCATCTTTTGCACATGCTGTTTGAAATTCGGAGCTTGTCAGTAGGTCCCTCTGCATCACACTGGTTTCTTTAGTTTCCTCCCCATTTTCTTGCTCATTAGAATCATTTGTGTTTGCATAGGCAGAACACTGCTTAAATCAAACTCCAAGAGTGCATGGTTGCTTTTCCCCAAGGTTCCAATCATTTCCATTTTACCTACTGGTTTCTGTCAGAATTGGGTTCAGAGTGGGAGTTCCCCTTACTGCTTACTCTGCCTTCTGGGAAATGAAATTATCAGCAAGGCCAGTCAAGAAATTGTCAGTGTTTTGCTTTCCGAGGAATGAGAATTTCTGCCGATAATTCAAGACTGAAGTCCCTAACACTAAGATATGTTGCTGCCCTGATAATCTTGTGATCTGCACTAGAAAAGCACCCTTCTGGCCAGGAAGTCTATAATGCAGCCACATAATGTTATCACTTCTCTGTGTCTCTCATTTTAGATTCATCTAGATTTTCTCCAGTGTTCCTCCACCCACTTGACTTTACATGTAGGTTCCTACTTCTAACAGCAAGGACTATTCACCTAGTTTTCAATCAGCATGGTCTAATTAGAATTTAAAATAGATTGGATTAAAAGTTTAATTGTTTTATGATCAAATTTTATGCCCAGGAAACCAGGATGTTTCCATACAGCTTTGTATTAACAAGCAGCATGAAACCCTAGAAAACTTTAGAATAGAAGGTGGATTCTGTTCTTGACAAAGCCATATTCTAGCTTGCAGATTCATCGTGTGTCAGAACTCAAGGGCCCTGAACTTAAAGATGAAAGATCTGGACCCTCTGCTTTTATCTGGACCTTCTGCTTTTACCGACGAGCAAATGGTGACCTAAAAAGGTTAGCTGACTTTCCAACAGTCTCACAGCTAGTTAGAGATAGTGATTGCAAGAAAGGTTATTTTTTTCTTTAGGCCAGTAAATTTCACTCCTACCATGTTACTTACGGGATTAATAGAACACAGCCTTACCTCCCCTTCTGTGAAATTCAAATAATAATATCCACTGCCCTTCCTACCTCTCAGAGTTGTTGTGAGAAAGAAAGGAGATAACAGGTGTGCAATAAAAGTGGTTGTGTAAGGCAGTATTATTATGATAATGCTTTTAATGATTTAATCTGGAGGGTTCGCTGGGCTTTTTTAACTGCTTGTTTAAGTGATTTGCATTTTAAATTTAAACCTGTGGTGAAATGTGCATACTTTGTTAAAGAGTTACAATAAACTGGAGGCTGCATTCTACAGGAAAAAGAGCCAGGGTTTTGGCATCCCTGAGATGGTAATCTTTATTTCCTTATTCAAGGAATACATGACAATGCAGCCTCTTAACTTCTCTGATTTTAGTTTCCCCATCTGTTGAAGGCTGAGCATTCCTATTTTTTTTTACAGTTCTGAGAATTGATACAGAAAGGCTCAGTATCAGTGGTTGTTTTTGTTTTATTTTTATTTGATTTTTTGTTTGGTTTGTTTTCTCTTCCCTCAGACTGCGAGCTTCTTGATAGCAGACACTATTTATTTATCCTTGTATTCCTAGGGTCTGGCACTCAATAGTTACACAGTATGTTTGTTAAATGAATCATTTACCAAGGTGAACAACACAGAGTGGGTCTGAGGGTGGCAGCATTTTGTAAGTCAATGTTTTTTCAAGTCTACTCCTAGGAACACAGCATTGAGTTTTGTGCAGGTACTTCAAGAGCTGGTAAAAACGGTGATGTGGGCATAACTGAGAATGAGCTCTTGGCCTTTATCTTGCTTTAATCAGAGCAGACATGCTTATTTATTATTAATATGTTGGGCACTACATAAGACTATTTTCAGAGGAAAAAGTTTTCCTCTGAAAACTTTAGAGTCTTAAAGACACATCTTCCAATACTTCTTTTACCGTGAGAAGTAACCTTACTTTCCCAGAGAAACAAAGTAAACCTTTCTTTGTCATGATTTTTGCATGTGTCATAGGACGTACAGCATTTTAGATTGGTTACAGATGGGTAGAAAGACATTACATGCACACTTGCCATTTCCCCAATGTATTTAGCCAATAATACCAAAGTGGATTCTACCTGGACCCAGGTGGCTGCTTGTTTCAGAACAGATGCATGCAGACCCAGCATACCTTGGCTTGGCTTTCTGCCTCCTTGGCTTCTCTATGGGCCACACAGCTGCCAGGGACACTACTGCCAGAGTTGAAAAACACACTTTTTAAACTCAAACTGGCCACTCTGGAAGAATTTATACTCACGGTCTAGGCACTTCCATGTAAGAAAATGCTTACAGACATCAGGCTTTCCCCATTCTAGAGCAAAATTAGCCCAAGCAAGAAAACCTCCTCTAGGCAGAATGGGGAGGAACTGGCAAAGTCAGGACCAGGGGTGCCTGAAGAGTTTCTCTGTCTCAAGCTTCCTGTGCTCCTGTCTCCCTTAAAGTTTATCTGGAGAATGAAATAAAGTATGAGTAACACTAAAATATTTAGTAATGTGTAAATTGCTGGGCTTGGGCACCAATACATCAGAACAGATGCTGGCCATAAACTACCAGCAAGCCTTGCCAGGGCTCACCAGCTGAATGCTGGCTCTAAAATGAAGTAACATTAAAATGTCTTCATGATATCCGACACATAGATAGTGCTTGATTACTATTCATCCACTAGACTGCTCCCTGCCCCACCCCTGTCTCTTGAGCAAAATCCAGTAAAAACTAACAACACAAAAGGACAAGTCCACAAAGATGTATCCCAAAATCCCTGAGAGGTCAAGCTTATTATCTCATTAGTAGTACCATACATTATTAATACTGAAATTTATTCTGTGGTCTAGAGTGAAATGGATATACATTTTTTCTTTTCTTTCTCTTTTTTTTTTCTTTTTAGGGCCACACCCATGGCATATGGAAGTCCCTGGGCTAGGGGTCGAATTAGAACTTCAGCTGCCGGCCTACACCACAGCAATGCCAGATCCGAGCCACATCTGCAACCTATGCCTCAGCATGTCAGCAATGCTGGATTCTTATCCCACTAGTGATGCCAGGGATCAAACCTACATCCTCATGGACACTATGTTGGATTTTTAATCCATTGAGCCATAACGGGAACTCCAAAATGGATATATTTTTTCAAAATTAATTGTAAACTATTCCCTGAATTAGAGCCCAGCTGATAAATTATGGCTTATCTTAGTTATATCTTAAATATAACTAAAAGGGCCATTGTCTCTCTTCTGGGTTTCTTTCTTTTTTTTTTTTTTGCTAAGAAGGTTAATTCCTTAAATTTTCTTATGTTCTTTAAGGAAATGTTTTCCAGGGGTTGGCAGTGGAAATGGAGCCCACTCTACCAAAAACCACTTGTATCTTTCTCTTCATTCCCCTAAGTCCTTCCAGAAATTTTGATGCCCTCCTCCAATTAAGAATCTGCCAGGGAGTTCTCTTGTGGGGCAGTGGCTTAAGGATGTGGCTTTGTCACTGTGGTTGCTTAGGTAGCTGCAGTGGTGCAGTTTCTACCCCCGGCCTAGGAATTTTCATGTGCCTCGGGTGAAGCCAAAAAAAAAAAAAATGTATAAAAATCTACCCGAAAGAGCCTTTGGAAGTGGGCATAGCATACACTAGGTAACATAGCTCAGAGAAAAGCAAAACCAGCCTTTGGGAGGTTTTGTTGCTGTTATTGGAAGGAAAGCTGTATAGCAGAGGTAAAACTGGATTATATCAACTCATTAGTGGAGATCACAGGGTGGAGGGATGAACCAGAAGTAAAGAAGGGATGCAAGGACATTTATTCAGGGTTCTCTCTGATCTTAGCATCAGGTCATGCATTTGCTGAGTGCTAGGACTCTTAGAACAGCTCTTCTCTTTATGTGGCTGCCAGAAAGACTAAAAGCAAATCTAAGGCGGAGTTCCCATTATGGCTCAGTGGAAACGAACCTGACTAGTATCCATGAGGATTCGGGTTCAATTCCTGGCCTCTCTCAGTAGGTTAAGGATCTGGTGTTGCTGTGAGTTGTGGTGTAAGTCACAGATGCAGCTTGGATCCCTTGTTGCTGTGGCATAGGCTGTAGCTGCAGCTCCAATTCAGCCCCTAGCCTGGGAACTTCCATATGCTAAATGTGTGGCCCTAAAAAGCAAAAAAAAAAAAAAAAAAAAAAAAGGCAAATCTAAGGCTAGCACTCTTATAGGCGTATGTTACCTGCATTGAATTTCCCTACTTTTTTACTTTCTAATCCGTATTTTTACTTTGCCTGAGCATTCTTACTTACTCTTTTTTTTGATAGAGGTATAGTTGATGTGCAATATTATATAAATTACAGATGTACAACATAGTGATTCACATTTTTTAAAGGCTGTGTTCCACTTATAGTTATTATAAAATATTGACTATATTCTCTGTTGTACAATATTTCCTCATGGCTTATTTATTTAATACATAGTAGTTTGTACCTCTTAATGCCATACCCTTCTCTTGTCCCTTCCCCATTCCCTCTTCCCATTGAACCACTATTTTATTCTCTATAGCTGTGAGTCTTTCTTTTTTGTTATATTCACCAGCTTGTTTTCTTTTTTAGATTCCACATATAAATAATATCACGCAGTATTTATCTTTCTTTGTCTGACTTATTTCACTTAGCTTAATGCCCTCCAAGTCCATCCATGTTGTGGCAAATGGCAAAATTTCATTCTTTGTACAGCTGAGTAGTATTCCATTTTGTGGTGTGTGTGTGTGTGTGTGTGTGTGTGTGTGTGTGTATGCACGACACATCTTCTTTATTCACTCGTCTGTTGATAGACACTTAGGTTGCTTCCATATCTTGATCTTAGTTATTCTTATTTTTGGACCAAGAAGGGTTATAAATTTATGAATATAAGTTAGGGTGCGTAGCAGACAACTGTCTTTGAGTTTAGCTCTTACAGAGTATGATAAGTTTAATCAGATAATCTGATGTTACATATTGAGTTTAGCTCTTACAGAGTATGATAAGTTGTGTTTGGTTTTTTTTGTTTGTTTGTTTTTGGTTTTTTTTGTCTTTTTGCTATTTCTTTGGGCCGCTTCTGTGGCATATGGAAGTTCCCAGGCTAGGGGTCGAATTAGAGCTGTAGCTGCTGGCCTACACCACAGCCACAGCAACGCAGGATCCGAGCCGTGTCTGCCACCTACACCACAGCTCAAGGCAACGCCAGATCATTAACCCACTGAGCAAGGGCAGGGATCGAACCCGCAACCTCATGGTTCCTAGTTGGATTCGTTAACCACTGCGCCACGACGGGAACTCCTATAAGTTTAATCAGATAATCTTCTGATGTTTCATTCTAATGAATGAAAATGGTAAGCTATGAACATAACTAGGAGTGAGTGAATTCTTCATAGGGCTAACAAAATAAAACAAACCACCAGCAACAATAATGGGACACATGTGATAATAAATTTTATGTAGTCAATATAAAGCTGTATGTTTCAAAATGTACTTCTAAAATTCTTTGCTCTAATACAACCTGATGTGTAAAATATGTAAGAATGTTCAAAATTGTTCTGCATTAGCTCATCCAATTTTAAGTGTTTCTGTAGCTTAAACTGTCTTATAGTATTGATAATACGAAAATAATAGCAAATATTTGGGGACCTACTTACTATGTACCAGGTACTACCCGTATTAACTCCTATAACCCTTGCAACAACACAATGAAATACATATAATTATTATTCTCATTTTACAAATGAGGAAAGAAAATAAACATTTAGGAGTTCCTGTCGTGGCACAGTAGAAACAATCTGGCTAGGAACCATGAGGTTGAGGGTTTGATCCCTGGCCTTGCTCAGTGGGTTAAGGATCCAGTGTTACCATGAGCTGTGGTGTAGGTCGCAGATGCTGCTGGGATCTGGTATTGCTGTGGCTGTGGCATAGGCCGGCAGCTACAGCTCCAGTTCCCTAGCCTGGGAACCTCCATATGTCATCAGTGTAGTCCTAAAAAAAAGAAAAAAGAAAAGAAACAGTTAATTTAAAGATGAGCTTCTGTAACATGCACAAGGACACACAGCTTGAAATCCTGTGGAGCAGAGAGCTGAACCCAGGTGGTCTGGTCCAAATTCTAATCTTTTAACGTACCTTACTTTTCTGAAAACTTTTTTTGTTTTTAAAGAACATCTTAAAATTCGCATTAACCAAAGTTAACTGAATTTACACTTTACTTTATAAGGCCCTATTCGTATCTTTTTCAAGGTAAGAGAGAAGGTTGATCTTCAATATAGTTTTATTTTTTTTAAATGTGGCTTTTTTGAAAGGATGTATCAAGTGCTTCAGTGGTGATGTTTCAAAAACTTTTGCAGAGCAAAGTGATTTAAAATGGTATTTACTAAATTCTAGAGTGTACCAAATTGCAAAATTTTAAGTAAGAAGTGAATATAAATGATTTCACTAGGTATAGCTTCATGGAATGTTTTTAAGCATTAAGGAAAGAAATTCCACTTTTCGATGTATGTATTCTGCTGAAAGTCAAAAATAATATAAAAATGTTTCATACTTTTTAGTGTGGACAGAATAATTGGCCAAGTTTATTACCCAATTTTATGAATTGACTATATCTTTTATCTTACAATTTGGTAGGAAAAGTGAAATGGGAGAAAAAACAAAATTTTTGAAAAATATTACTATAATTACTGAGAAGCTCAATTGTGTTTTTGTCACTTAGAAGAGCCTTGATAGTGGGGAAAAAAAAAAGAAAACTTAAAATATATAGGGGATTCTATTATATATGCTGATGTTGGTTTCTAGGTTGCACAGGAAGTGATTAGTGATGATTTCCTTTTAAATAATGTCTATCCCAGCAACTGACAGATGTAATTGTCCTAATAAAGTTTTAACGGTGAAGCTGCTTAGACAGTTCTTTAATAAAATAATAAAAAGGTAGGCAGGTGTTTGTGTGATTTAAGAAAAGAACAGTCGATTTTTTTTTTTGTAAAACTGTTAAATAGAGGAGAGCAGTATTTCAATAATACTTCTACAGTAAGTTCAAAGGGTCTTTTCAGAAAGTATAATTACTTGGGATTTTTAACTGGTACAAATTATAATTTATAAGAACTTTTAAATACTAGTATGTTTAATATGAGTGATTCTCATTTTGTGGAGTAATTCATTATGATCGTATTTTCTAGTTGGCATACTTATATGAATAAAATAGAGTTACATTCCATGGGAAGATGTTTTAACCTATAATGATAATAAAAATTTGTATATAAAAATATAAAACATAAAATTACTGCTACTAATAATACTAATAATACTTGCAGCACTAAAAAAATGTTTAACTCAGGGTCAGTAGATAATCTCAATTCTAAGTCTCCTTTGAAAATTATAATCTTAAGAAAATATTTTTTGAACATATCTGAGGCCATCAATTTCTTCTAGTAATTTTTTAGTAAAGGCTTAGCTTGTTTGCCTGAAAACATTTTGTACTTAACTATTTCTGCTAAATGAGCATGTCTTAATTATTTGTTTAACAAATAAGTCTTTTAAACTATATGTATTAATCCTTAAAAGGGCATTTGCTTCTATTTGTTTGGTTGAAAAAGACTGGTTCCTTTCATTTGTCCTCTCTGGGTGAACTATACTTGAGATATTAGGTAAGACTGAAGAATCAAAATCATCATTTGTTACTGCTAAGGTAACTTTCTATGTAGGGAAACTGAATAGGTCTCAGAAAGAAAAGAAAGTGCAAGACTAAAAAGTGGTGGAAAGTGGTTTCAAGTGGGGAGAAAAGGAGAAAACTGTTTGGTGTATTTTTTGTTTTTTTTTTTTTTGCTTTAAGGGTCACACCCCCAGCACATGGTGGTTCTCAGGCAAGGGGTCCAATCAGAGCTACAGCTGCCAGCCTACACCAGAGCCACAGCAACACAGGATTGGAGCCACGTCTGCGACCTACACCACAGCTCACAGCAAAGCCAGATCCTTAACCCACTGAGCAAGGCCAGGGATGGAACTCACAACCTCATGGTTCCTAGTCGGATTCTTTTCCATTGCGCCACAACAGGAACTCCAAGAAAACTGTGAAATATGAATATAAGTAGAGAGGAATGAGTGAATTACTAAGAATAAGGGGGACACTATAACTTAATTATCGAGTTATGTACTAAGTCCCCAGTGAGTTAGTATATATGTAAATCATCTGAACAGAGAAAAGCATTATTACTACTATTTAATACATTCCTTCATATCATTTACTGTATATTAACAGTATAATTCACATATAAATTGCTTGTCACTGGAACTTAAAAATTAAAATATTTACAAAAAAAGAAAAAGGAGTTCCCTATTTGCCTAGCAGGTTAAGAGTCGGTTTTATTACTGCCATGGCAAGGGTTTGATCCCTGGCCCAGGAATTTCTGTATGATATGGATTCAGCCAAAAAAAAATATATATATTTACAGAGGCCAGGAAGAAAAAGTGAGTGAAGGGCAGTTGGGTGAAATGTAGTTTTCTTGATCTATCTTTGCATTTCCCACTTTAAAGAGATATAGGTGAAGATACATTTCACTTTCTTTTAATTCCATTGTCAAAGTAGAACACAAAGCATTATCATAAATTGGGTGACTTGTGGCAGAAGATATTGCCTTGTTTTTTTTTTTATGATACTGGAGTTTTTTTAAATGAATTTTTATTTTATACTTGGCTTACAATATTGTTAGTTTCAGGTATACAGCAACGTGACTCAATTATACCTATGCATATATCCATTCCTTTCAGATTCTTTTCCCACAGAGTATTGAATAGATTTCCCTGTGCTATACAGTGGGTCCTTGTTACTCATCCATTCCATATATAGTAGTGTGTACATCAATCCCACAGATAATAAAGAGTGTTGGAGGAGTTCCGTCATGGCACAGTGGAAATAGGTCCAACTAGTATCCATGAGGATGCATGTTCCATCCCTGGCCTTGCTCAGTGGTTTGTGGATCTGGTATTGCCATAAGCTGTGTTGTAGGTTGCAGACGTGGCTTGGATCTGGCTTTTCTGTGGCTGTGGCATAGGCCAGCAGGTGTAGCTCCAATTTGACCCCTAGCCTGGGAACTTCCATATGCTGCAGGTGCGGCCCTAAAAAGCAAAAAAATGTGTCGGGGGGTGCTGTTGGAAAATGTTGGGAGTCCAATAGCGCACGTTTTGTTGAAAAGGGAAAGATTCTTTTGCCAGAATATTGTTATGAGGCCAAAGATTGCAGGATCTATCCTTTTTTTTTTTTCCAGAACCTAGAAATCCATATTTTAATTGATGCCTCCTAATTTAAAGTTGCCAAAAAGTAGATTAAAAACAAACAGAAACAAAACACAGTGTGGCCCAACATCAATAGGGCTAATAAATTACCTTCATTGGGTAGATTTTATACAGGTTAGCAATCTGGGACCTCTATTATATGCTGTCTAAAATCTGGGCATGTAACTTAATAAGATTTTAAGCAGCTTAGTGTCTACTGGGGGAGGAGTAAATCTGTAATATACAGTGCTGTGTAATAAGTGTTATGCTAATCAATGTTCATCTTGATGGTCCTTCAACACTAAAAAATTCCATGTCATCAAAGAAAGACAAAATCATTTTCAGTATGATTTTCTTAGATGGCAAAGTACTGTACTACTATATCTTGGAAAATTAAAAGAAAAAACAGGCATGTAAACAAAAAGAAATAATATTTCAAGTGTCAGTAGAGGAGTTCTCTTGTGGCACAGTGGGTTAAGGATCCGGTATTGTCACTGCTAACCAACTATAGCTCAGGCCCTTTGCTAGACAATAAAGAAGCCACTATTCTTCAAAAACCTGAGAGTAGGTGAAGGAGTTAAAAAAAATTACTTCATCTGATTGATGTATGCCATTTTAAACTGTAATGTTACTTCATGAATCATATGACTTGGAGATATTTGGGTGTCTATTTACATTTCTAGATACAAGAATATGGGTAGGGAGGAAGGTGCTTCCAGAGAGGAAGTTCCAGAAAGGAGTTTGGGGGCATTTAATGAACTTTTAAAAGACTACCATCTACCTATGGGTTCCTGATGCTACTGTGGTATATCAGGAACTCTCAAAGTTTTATGAGACTGCTGAGGGATTCTCAACCCTCCTTACCAACATCTGAGGATTGTGAGTACTGGGTATAAAACAGTATAGTGTTACAGCTGGGTTTATGGATGGTGGACAAGTGGGAGAAGAACTGGCAAAGACAGACTTCAAATCGTATTACACGTCGCAAGCATAGACTGAGATTTTCATATGAATAAAGTTAGTAGCTCCTGGTAAGTCCAAGTTAAAAGAAATTTGTTGAAAGGATGGGTCACAAAACTAAAGTAAAACCCAAATGAACCCACCAAAACCTAGTGTAACAGAGAGGGGAACAGTGCTGCAAAGGAAAAACTGGATGGAGTGTCCAAAAGAAAGGTGACTTAGAAGATAAAAACAACGTGTGTGTGTGTGTGTGTGTGTGTGTGTGTGTGTGTATACAAGTTTGTTATATGTAGAAGATACTTTTTTTTTGTCTTTCTGTCTTTTTTTTTTAGGGCCTAGGCTAGGGGTTTAATCGGAGCTCCAGCTCCCGACCTATGCCAGAGCCACAGATATGGGGATCTGAGCCTTGTCTGCGAACTGCACCACAGCTTATGGCTGTAGGAGATACTTGAGTGAAAGCTTCTTGTTTAAAAATGAAATTGATGAGAAATCATCATTAATTTTTTCCATAATCTCACTGACGTTGTGGAAAAATTCAATGGTTTTATTATTTTTATAAGTAAAAATGCATCTTTAGGGGAAAACATAATAAGATCTATCTGAGAGAAAATTTTGTGAAGTAATAATCTCTGAAAAAATAGTATATAGTTAAAATTCCCAAATGCCATGCATATTAAACATATTATATAAGTCTCTAGTCCTAATTAGTTTTGTGTATTTGCTTATGAAGTTTTGTGTATATTCTTTTTTTATTTTCCATGTGTGTTTGCCTTTTGTTTCCACAGATGATTTATTTCTCTAGGGAGGGAGTATGTTTACCACTTTCCAGTAGCACCTATAGTACTGAATTGAGGAAGGCAGGTTTTCTTAGTGGTGAATAATTGCCTTTATTATCTTTACATGTTGAAAAATATGTCAGTCTACGATCTCAGTAAAAATGCAAAATTAAAAATGAATATAGCAAATGACGTGCATGTTTTTCTGACATTAAATTACCCTGTTGTGCCAAATGTAGCACAAATGGCCCTTTAACAGGGGTTCTTATGCAAACAGTGGGTGATCAAAGAACACATCAGCAGCAACACCAAGTCACACCCGTGGTGTCAAGGACGATGTATTCTGATTTCTACTTTGTATTTCTTCTGTGATATTGCACCAGAACACAAAGATATAGACATATATATATATATATATATATATATATACACATATACATGTGCATATATATATATTTTACATAATTTAAATAATTCATTCCAATAAATTATTTAAATGATTTAAAAATTCCTTTGTCAAACAGATTAATGGAACCTTGTTATTCAAAAGATAAATCATTTTATATGAAGTGGCAAAGACTTCAAGGGCTAATAAAGGTTTTATGAGAGATAAACTTTTAATGAATTAATACTTTCCCATGTACTTATTTTCTGTAAACAAATATACACACAAATGCTTACAATGATATTTATACCAACATTTCTGACTGATTTTTAAGAAAACTATTCACAGTGTTTAAAGTATTTTTATAGATTTGATATTTGGGGTATTTACCGAGCAAAGTAGAAAGAGGTTTAAGTAATAGTGCTATAAATGTTATTATTTGTATAATGATATAAACAACTTTTTTCTCTTTATAATTTATATGAATCCAGTAATCATTAGTCTTGAACAATTTTATATATGCCATTTTCTAGGGCTTGAAATGTATTTAGCACTCAAATCTTTTTGCTGTGGGGGTCTTGATCACAAAGATATTTTGCTCTAGAAAATTATGGAACTAGTATTTGTATAACAAGACCTTGAGACCCTGGGAAAAATTTTAAGGATTTTTATGAAGCTTAGTACACATTCTTCAGCTAAATTTTGGCATAGTTTCAATTTGAGACTCCAGTGAAATTCAATTGGTTTATTTTATAATTAAAAACAAGGAAATCATAGTAACAAAAATATATAATGTATAGCACTCGTGTTTATAATAGAAACATCCATAAAGAAAGAAACATGTTCTAAGTTTTCTCATTACTCCAAAGGGAATTGCATCTTTAATCACAGAAAGCACAACTGCTTTCTAATTTTGTTTAAAGTGTTTCAATACTTACAAAAACCAGATCAGGTTATTGTAAATCTAGAGCAAATTAGAATCATTGGCCTCTGCTCAGCTCTATGTAAGGGTTCTATGTAAATCATAAATTTAATGGCATACTAAGACGCACATCTGTTTCAGTTTTGTAGAAGTTAATAATCTAACTGCAGAGTATTTAAACACTTCTTTCATTAACTGGAAAAGTGAGGCAAAGAAGACTTCCCTCAGTGATAAGGTGTAACATTTTACCTCCAAATTTTGATAAGCTATAAATTTACTTAACAAAAGAGTTTTCTGAAGATGCAATTTAGTATCTATTTTCAACATTACATGATTTCCTCCTGTACAGAAATAGTCAATATAAACAGGCCTGCATTATTACCACAAATCTATACCTGCATAAATTTCTTTGATTTATATATATCATATATAAAATGATTTTGCAGTAGGGCACTGTGGAGAAAGTAAATGCTGAATAATTATATGAAATGTCAAAATTCATTTTAAAAAATATTTTTCATATTCTTTATTTGATTACCCATAAGTTTATTTTTTAAATGATATATGATAGTCTTCTGGGATCCATATTACTTAAAAATAGTTTACATTCTTGGACTTCTCAAACATTTACATTTTACAGCTAGCATTCTTTTCTCTGATTTTGTTTTGATACATTCAGCTTTTCTTTGATTTTATTTTAATAAACTATAAATTTTTTCATGATCTCTTTCCTTGAGACATGCTACCTCTTCATATATAGCAATAACAAAGCATATTATTGTATTTCAATTATCATTAGATAATAAACAGGAAATTAGTTTTTCTTGCAGTGTATTCTACATTGCCCGAACAGTGAAATATAGATGGTTTGAATTTGGGTCATTAAATTCGGGTAGTAAAGACATAGTACTAATTAAATTGGTGTCATAATTTACATTCCCATAATGAAGGGGAACACTCTTTTAATGCACTAATACTCCTTTTTAGTTATATTGTAGATGTGTGGTTTTGGTAACCAGGACAGTTGGATAAGAGTGTGGATTGTTCAGTGCAACACATCTCCATCACTGAATCAAATCACTTAAAGAATATATCATCCAGTGATGGTTTGGCCACTTCTTTCTAATGCAACCTACGCCCCACCTGCGGGAACGGGAACGAGGTTCCTTCCACCCACTGCCCTGAGCCGGGGATTGAACCTGCCTGCACCTCTGCAGCTACTGGGAGCTGCTACAGTCAGATTCTTAACCCACTGCACCACAGTGGGAACGCCTATTGTGTGTATTTATTGTTTAACCTAAGCCAAAAATTTTACATTGAATATTACTCAACAGAACTTTATCACTACCAAATCATTCAGTACTCCTTTGCGGTACAGATGACATTTTAGTATGGTTCTAAATTTGGATGCTAATTAAAAAAAATAAAAGATTCTAATGCATTGTTATTTATCAGAAAAACATATGCCTATTACATCATTGTTTGGTCTGGGACCTAGTGATTGGTTTCATAGTGAATTTAAGAATGCATTGTAAAGAGTTGCAATAAGCTGAAAACTTAATTTTAAAGATTTGAATTATTCTCAAAAGTAGAGATGGCAACATTCGATTATCCTATCAAGAAACTAGATGAGAACTAGAAAAAAAGTTTAGAACAAAAATCTTTCCAAATTGTTAAGTTTCCACATGCTCAAATTTATTTTTCTTAAAATATATACAAAACTTTTTTAAAAATAAAAAAGTGGAATTAAAAAATAATCATCATATTAGAGAACAAAATAATGAATAATGTTGGTTACAGCTAATATATATAATCAGAAAAATCAAAAAGTCAAGATCAAACATGTTACACAATTTTAGATTATCAAATATTTTCAAAACTGAAACAAAACCATTGTTTTAAAAAACCAAAAAATTCTATAATTACATATTATAATTATTATTTTATGCTGTATCATTAAGATAACTTTAATGTAGTCTAATATGAAATATTAGATCTGTTATATAATTTTATCTTTGAGTCACTTTCTAAAATGCAAAGAGGGCATTTGTGAGTTTGTTTCCTGACTCTTAAAAGCCTTTTGCAAGTTTTGCCGTGCTACAATGAACTATGACATGAATAATCAAAGTCATATTCTCAGAGGCACTAAAAATTCAATTTAGACTTCTGTGAAATTGCTATTTGGTTATCTTTGAGGATTTAGATTCAGTCAAAGTGAAGTTGCCTCTACTATTAACCACTGCCTTGCTTTTGTTCTCATCCAGTGCATGTTGCCTTACCAACAAATGCCCACTCAAATGTTTTATATTTAAAACAAAAAATGGTGATTTTAGGTGGCTCTTCGTTCAACAATTTCTTTAAAGTTTAAAAAATTTCAGATGTATTGTTGACAAAGGTTTGCATATATTAAAAAAAAAAAAAGGATGAGGAGGCCCATTTTTAAACCACATTGTTTTGGAGTTCCTGTAGTGGCTAAGTGGAAACAAATCTGACTAGCATCCACAAGGACGCAGGTTTGATCCCTGACCTTGTTCGGTGGGTTAAGGATCCGGCATTGCCGTGAGATGTGGTGTAGGTTGCAGACACAGCTCAGATCCCGGATCTCGCATCCTGTTGTTGTGGCTGTGGTGAAGGCCAGCAGCTATAGCTCTGACTCAATCCCTAGCTTGGGAACTTCCATATGCTGCGGGTGTGGCCCTAAAGAAGACTAAATAAATAAATAAATAAAAATTTAAATTTAAACTGCATACTTTTTTTTTTTCCTTTTTTTGATTGTGCCGTGGCATGTGGAAGTTCTCGGGCCAGGGATCAAACCCGTGCCATAGCAGCGTCTCCAGCTGGACCCTTAACCTGCTGTGCTGCATGGGAACTCCTTAAACTATATACTTTAATAAGAAAACATTTGATTATGAGTATTTATGATAAAAAAATACTTATTATAAGAAGTCATAGTCAGCTTTGTATAAAATGAGTGTTCTTATAGTTACACTCCTGAGTTTGACAGAAATACTGATTGAATATCTATAAAACATGATTATAGAAAATCCTCAAGGTGCAGAGATTACCCAACAGTTATGGGAACAATCTATGGGAAAGAAAGACTAACTTTGAGTTGTTTAAAGACCCGGTGGGGCAATGATTATAAGGGATATCTTTTTCAACTTGCTTACTTTTGAGTTATCACAATGGTATAAAGATTGTGTATCCTTAATACACAATTAGACATATATAAACACTCCAAGTGCACAGAAAGAGTGACGATATCAGTTGTTTTGGTGGATATTTTTAAGAAATATTAATTACAAAATGATAGGTATGTAATAGTATATGTGATTATATACTTCTAAATAATATCATTAAGCACAGGACACCATAATCATATTTATAATATAGTTTAAACTGTCTTTATTTTTGGAGACCGCATATCTACATTTTATATAGAGTTTGGCCTTCTTGGACCAAGATTTACTCAGTGTGGAGAGAGCCTAGAGAATAGTTAAAAACTTATTGGCTCTGCCAAATGCTTTCATATGTTTCTGCTCTCGTGGAAAATGAGTTTTGATTTCTTTTCAGCCTACATGCACGGCAAAGCTAAAACGAAAAACAAAACTAGGAACTTTCAACCAGTTCTAGTTAAGTTTGGTATTCACATATTGCTTTGATCTGCTCTAGCGCTTTAATAACTTATTTTCTAGAGTAGGTTAAACTAGTTTCAGCACTAAGCATCATTGAACAGTAACGATGAAGAAAAGGGAACAAAGTTTAGGATGAAATCTAGCTAATTTTATTTCTATTTCTCTATTAGCAACCAGACCAGTTTTATATGCTTTTTGTTTATTTTATTTTAGAACACTCACAGAGCCCTTGTCACCGGCAAAAATGATGCATACAACCTATCCTCATTAGTTGTTCTCTACAGCATGTAGCTTAAACTTCACACAATTTTTGGCCTGAATCAAGACCACTAATCCAGACCTGGATCTTCTCCCTGCCACACTCCAGTCTACCCCATGTAGCCCCTTGGGAATGGGCTTATCTACAGCAAATTTTGTGAGAATGGGGCACTGAAGCAGTTACTCACTGTGTTCTCTTGGCTTATGCTAATCACAATATTTTGCAACCATGCCCATTTTCATGCCTTTTCAGATTCTTTACATTAGTCCCATACTATTGTTTTTCACACTTGTATTTTGACAAGTACCTTATCACTTCGCTCTAAACAAAGTCGCCTGGATGGTAAATAGCTTTAAAAATTAGCATAATTTCTGTATCAGGAATATGTGAACCCATTGAATAAAATAATTTTTAGTTTCTTAAAGATGCTTAAATTAAAAACATGAGTTTCTACAGTTGGAAAAAACATGTATGGTTAAAATGTTTGAAGCCCATCAATCTCTCAAACCACATAAGCTAATGAGTTCCTTCTGTTTTCTTTGAATGAAATCACCATGAGTGGTTAGATGTTGATTTAACATAAAACAAATGGAAATGGGTGTTTCCTTTGTCCTTTGGAGAATTTATTTTTAAAAACAATTAGCAAGCATTATGAAGAAGTCAATGATTTTGCCATTACTTAAATAATAATACAGACTGAATAGTTAAATTGATTGGATTGTAGGGAATGCACAACATACTCCATCTCCCCTTAGCAGGCTAACATCTGCAGACATTATTAAACTTCTCATTTCATTTTTTTTCCTACCATAACACCTGTATTGTTATAAATTATGTTTTGAATTGTCATGAAGTGTCAGGCAAATTATGTTTTCTGGATGTGTGTGTGTCATTTAAATGTTCCTTTGTAATGGCAGGTTTGTGGCTAACAGCTTAATCTTAAATATATCAATGCAATTAAAAGCTCTGCTTCAATTCTTTGTGGATACAAAGAGGTTGAGGCATAATGATGTGTAAACTGCAAGGAAAGAATTAAAAATTCTTTAATATTTAAAACATTATGCTAGAGAAGGAATACATTTTGATGTAATTTTAAAAACATCAAACTTACTATATTCTCAGGAAAAAAGTATTGAGCACTTTGAACTCTACATCCTATTAAATTAAAATTAAAAATCTGTTGTGAGGCATTTCCCACTCCCTATAGCTTTAACCCACTTCCGACAATTTCTTCCCCCTTCCATGCATCCTCCTTTTTTGTAGTCTCTTTAGAAACAGTACAGAATGACTCACTTATGTCCTGAGCATCAAAGAACTTCAGACCTAAGAAATGTAGACAATAGGTTCTTCCTGAGATTCTTTCTGAGAGAGTTAAATAAATATGCAAATAAGCCAAAATAGGAGCAGCTTAATTTAGGCAAAATTTTCTATTGATTACTTACTACGCTTACTAAGTAAAAACTTCAGCCCAAGTTTTGCCTCCCCAAAGAAAACAGAATTAGACTGATCTATGAACTCATTGGGGCTTCTTGTAAATTGTGCCTACATGAATGAAAAACCTTCAAAGATGAAAAAAGGAAGGACTAAAATTTTTCGGTAAATGCAAATCATTATTTGTTTGCCATATTTCGGTTTACGATCTTGAGTAAAATAATTTTAAATTCCAAAGGAGACTGTGATATATATTAGGTCTGAGAATTCCATAATTCTGCCTCCTTTCCAACTGCTTTAAAGAAGCCTGATTTAATTTTCCTAGGTAGATCTGTTGTATGAATAAATTTTGACAGATGTAAAAACAGAATACGGTTTCACACCAGGCTGCATAAGTGGGTTTTTTTTTCCCAGACTAGTTTATTTACTGCATTGATAATATTTGAATTATGTTATTTAAGAAATCCAAAGTGGAAGTGTTTATGTAGTTTATGTCACCAAAGCTCTCTGTGGCTCCTCTTATCTTTTGGATTGGTTAAAATATTTAAACATCAATACATTAAGTAGAAAAACATTTGATCATCAAGGATTCTTGTTTGAATATGAGAATTATAATGAATTAACTAAAAGAGCATGTTTCATTTATTCGCACATATGTACTTTTAACTTGATTTTTTTGCAAGTTGAGAGGAAATTTGACAAATACTGGATTTACTTTTATACTACAAATATCTGGCTTTGTGGCAAAGTATAGGTATTTAGAGTCTTCATGTCTTTTGAACAATTTGCTGTTGACATTTTAATAACATTGTTGTTTGAAATGATTTCTGAAGTATGATGACTGCAACATACCCACAGCAAGAAAAAGTACATGTTTCTGAAAGCAAAGAAGCTCAAGTTTCAACCTATTTTCTAGAGATTTTAAATCTTGGAGAATCAGTTTTTCTCGAAAACCAATGCAAACATGCTTCTTTAATTGATGTCTGCATTTATTAGTATAAACAAGTGATTTAGAAATACATCTGAAACGTAGTCACTTTCAACTCAGAAATTTTGTAATTAAAAAAAAAAAAACAGGTTTGATTTTATTCGTATGCAAAGGACACTTAACTGGTTTTTAAACATTTTTTCAAGCATGATTTGCTCCATCGTGATCTTTTCTCTTCAGTTTGGGTCCATCGTTGGCACTGCCTGGCTGTTTGCTGACACTAACAACAGAGAAGTGCAAGGAAGTGTGGTCAGAGGACAAGAGCAAAAACAGTTTCAATGTAAGGAAATGAGGGAAACAGACCTAAACAGCACGATGAATGCACTTGCAAGTAAAGAGCCTTGTAGTCTCCTTTCCTTCCTTTGCTTATCCTGGTGGGTTTAATCAAAAACAAACAAAACGCTCTTGTGAAATATAGTCAATAAAGTCAAAGTTTGGCTGACTCTCTGTAACTACAAAGACAAAGTCATCGCAATTTCAAAAAATGTAACTTTCATTAACGAGCCCGCCGGAAATCTCAGGTATCAAAGACGCATTAACCCTGGAGCGTCCCCGGCGCGCCGCAGCCGGACGGAGGCAGCCGAGGCGAACAGACGTTCTTTCTCTAGCGAGCAGTCACACAAAAGGAGGGCCGCGGAAACTAAAAGTTTCGGGGCCTCTGGCTAGCTGTGTGGAGAAAAGAGAAAACCTGGAGACGGGGTGGGTAAAAGACGCATCCTGGGCGCCTCTACGAAGTGCAGGCGAGGAGCGAGCTCCTGAGCCTGGAGGGAAGAGGGGCGGGGGCCCCGAGCCGGGCCAGCCCCCTGTGCCCCGCCTCCGAGGCCGGAGCTCCCGGCTCTCCAAATACCCTTCACCCCGTTCCAGAAATAAAATAAATGTTTTTAAAGTGCGTGTGTGTGGACAGGATGGAGAGCGCGCGCCGGTGGAGCGCGCGGGGGACCGAGCGCGCAGTGAGTGGAGTTTGGGAAGGTAGGGGTCGGGATGGAATGGGTGTGTATGGACGCGGGGGGCCGGCGGTAGAGCCCGGGGATCCGGGTGTGTTGTAGGGGGAGACGATGGGGGAGAGAGAGGAGGGGCGCCCGTCAGCGCAGGCCGCCTCCGGCGCGCGTTCCGCGGCGGTGCGCGCGCGTCCCTTGTCGCCGCCGCCTCCGCCGCCCGGACAGCCCTGCAGCCGCCCCGCCGGCGGAGCCGGGGCCGGCCTGTTCTCGGGCGGCTGCTGGGCCACCGCCACAGCCACCCGAACAGCTCGAGCCCGTAAGTGTCCCCTTTCGTTCCCCTCCCCCTGGCTCTGGTGCGCTGCCGCCGCCGCTGCTCAAATGGAGTGGAAAATGGCCATTGGGTGGCAATGAGTTAGAGATGATCTGCTCCACGTTTTGTACTTAGCTGCTCGTAATCTACTTTGGAGTTTGCCTGAGCCTCTTGCTAAAAAAATCGGGAGGGAGAGATTTGTCCTTTGCGGCCGTACACGCTAATATGTTTATATGATTAGCCGAACTCGCGAGGGTGGGGAAGTGGGGAGGAGGAGGAGGAGGAGGCTGGAGGTGACTCCAGTTCAGACCTTGCGGAGAGTCTGTGTCAGGACTTCGCACTCCCCCGTCTCTCTAGCTCTCTCTCCCTCTCACTCTCTCCGCACACACATACACACACACACACACACACACACACACACACGTAGAGGTACCGGAGCGAAATCGGGAGCTTACCGGAGAATTCCTTGGGATCGTTGGGGCGCGGGGGGGGGGGCACCTCCTCTCATTTACTGTGCGTTGCAGTGGCTCGTCCCTGCACCTCCCCGCTTCCCCGAGCCCCGATCGTTGCCTTCCTCCATTCGCGGGGCAGCGGCCACCGCTCAGCCTTGGTCAGGAGACCCGACATGTGAGGAGGGGGCCGCTGCCGTTTCCCGCCCCAGGCCGCAGGGTTGGCCCAAGGGATGCCAGCCCTCCCGGCGCGGACGGCGGGCTGAGGGGCTTCTCCGGAAGAACTGAGTTGGCCTCGCGCCGCCGGCGTCGGCCCGCCCCTCCCGCGGCCGCCGCTCGAAAGGGACTCCTAAGTCTGCGCACCTCTGTTGGGCTTTTGCCTCAGCCACCCCTTTCGCTCCGCTTCCCGCATTTCTTCTCTTTGCGAGGGAGTGTGCGGTCGAGGGGGTGCGGACTCGCGTGTAAAAGAACCTCTCGCGGAGCGGCGTGCGGGCAACTGCGGGAAAATGTTGACCTAACCCCAGGAGCCGCCCGGCGCTGGCTGCTTGGCTGGAGGAGGCAGCGGCGGCCAAGCAGGAGGACGCGCCGAGCTGCGGCGCAGTATCCGGCGGGCGAGCCACGGCGCTGCCTCCTGCAGGGACTCGGCGACCCGCTCACGGCCGGCCTCGGCCCTCGCCGGCCGAGGTGGCCGCTGCCCTTGGCGCTTCTCCCCGCGCCAGACGGCCCGCCCCCGGGGCGCGCTCGCCGACCGAGGTAAGAGTCGCGGGAGCGAACAATGTGCCTCTGTGCTGGGCTTCGGAGACCTGTTTGCTTTGCGCCTCCCGCCTGGGGGTGGATGCTGGAGGTGGAGGGAGCCTCTGGCCAGTTGGGGCTTGACTGTTTGTTTCTGTTCAGCTGGGTCGAGGGGAAGACCCAGGCGACCCGGAGCTGTCCCCCCCCCCCCAACTTGCTCCCCCTCCTCTCCTCGGAAATCGATCCGCAGGACTCCCCCTTCCCGTCCAGCCCGCTGCTTCGCCCTGCGAGTATCGTGAAGCTCTCCAGGCTTCACTCTAGTTGCAGGGGACTCGGAGGGAGGTATTTGTAAGGATGGGGTTCGGCATTTTTTGATTTACTGAAAGCCTGGGTGAGAAGGTGCCGTTCGCCCTTTCCCAGCCTGTCTGGGGAGGGAGGGAAGGTGGGGCGCGCTTTCAGCGGGGCCGCGGGGCAGGAGGCCAGGCGGGGAGTGCGCCCCTGTCCCCCGCCCCGCCTGCCTGCAGAGCTGTCCCGGGCTGTGAGTGGAGCCGGAGGCCGAGCGCTGGCAGCGAGTTCAGGGCAAGTGGACGGTGACGGTGTGTGTGTGTTTGGTGGAAGTGGGGCGGGTGGGACGAGTTGTTGCGGGTGGTTGTTTCTGCTCGTCGGTGGTTAGATGGTGTGGAGAGGCGAGGATGACAGCAAAGCACAGCCAGATGTGGCCCGGCCGGCACCGGGGCTGGCAAAGATTAGGGGCGGCCCGGCGGGGCGGGCGGCGGGCCCCGGGGAGGCCGAGTGCCTCCCGCACCCGCAGTGAGAGGGCAGCAGCGGGCCGCGCTGCGCCTGAAGGCGAAGTTATTGGGGGTGGGCTTCTGGGCTGGGGCTGCAGGGCTCGGGGGACGGGGTGCTGCGTGGGGAGCGGCCGGGAGGAAAAGCCATAGGGAGCGCGAGGCCAGGGAGAACCCCCCCCCCAAAGTCCCGGGCTGACCGTCGTGGACTCCTTGATTGGCTGGGGCCCTCCGACCCCCTGGTGGAGAGGCGAGGGCGAGCCCTGAGACAGAAGCGCCCCAGCGGTGGGAGGCACTCCTGCTTGAGACTCCTTCACTTGGGATCAAGAAAGTTTGTTCCTTTCGCCAAACTACGGGGCTGGGGTTAGGGGAGATCTCTGGAAGCTTTTACTTTGTGCCAAAGTATCGCTGAGCGGCGGCGAAGGAACGTATGTCTTTATTCATAGATGTATAGTTTGTTCTCTCTTCACTCTGTCCTCTGAAAGCTTAGTTGGAGGGACAAGTCCTGCGGTGTCCGTCTTCTTTCCCCACCTTCTGTGGACTCTCCACCCCTCGCCCCTATTCTCCCCCCTCCCCTGGCCCCCTCATTCCGTTCTTCCCAATGCAAACTATGTTGTCTCAGATTCAGACCGAGGAAATGTTTTCCTCCTGTTTCTTGAAAGGTGTCAGGCTGTTTAGCAGCTTCTCCAGGCAGCCTGGGAGCATCTGAGCCGCAGCCACCAACCATATGGTTCCCGTTACAAAGGCCAGGTTCTTGGGCCCCTCCTCTCCGCCCCCGCCCCCGCCCCCAACTCTTAAATTTTCTTCTGCATTCTTTATATGTGTACTCCTCCTCTCTTCCAGAGTCATAGATTTAACAGAGAAGTGGTTGGTCCGTTCATTTCCCTGTTAATGTTTGTGTCTGAAACGGGCCCCACCGACTTTGCTCTTTGCTCGAGTTGCACAATGAGGAAAAGTCACATCCGTTTGGTAAATAATTGCCTGTTGGGATGTCTCTTACTAAATCAAGTTTGATCTTGGGCAGATCTTAGAAGATGGGCACTAAGGAGGCATTCTGCATCCATAGCAGAAAAATAGAATAGTTTCTGTGGTGTCTGGCAACATTCCCAGTTGTGATGGAACTCGTGACCTAGGTAAAAGGTAACTTTTGTAACTTAAACTTAGTATCTTTATAATACTTGAGAAACCCTTTATAAGAAAATCTACTTCTGTTCAGGTGTGTTAGGGAACTTTTTGTTGTCCCTCCACACCCTCCAATGCATTTATGCATGATAGAGAGAATACTGCAGAACAAATGTTCTGTTGTTTAGTTTCTTCAGACATTCCGATTCTCTTCTTTTGTTGCTTGCCTCTAAAAGAGGTGCCATTTCACATCATTCTGCACAAATTGTTTGAATTAATGCAAGTGTGAATTCTTACCGTTTGAAGGGGACTATTAGCATATCAAAGGTTTCTTAGCTTCAGCTCAATTGAGAAAACTTCAGCCTGTCTTCCATTTGCTTCCAAGTGGAGGCCCAAAGGGCAATGAGAATTGTAAAGGGTAAAAATAGGGAGGTGGATTCTGGCTGTGTTTCTGAACTTTTACTATTTTGTAATTATGTGAGTGAAAAACATTGTCTATTGCTGTGGAGCCCTTGCAAATGGAAAGACAATTATTTTCTATTGATAAATGGTTTGTCCCTAGAAAAAGAGTGACTTTTTTTTTTTTTTTTTTTAATGATAGTCACTGTTGCCTGTCCTTTGGGGTCTCTTCTGTGGAAGAGAGTTGAGAACACTTTTCCTTCTAACTTAATACTTTTCTGGGGCCTACACTTTGTTATATTAGTAAAATGGTTAAGAAAGGCTTTTAATTAGTGTATAAAACAATAGAAATCTTATGATAAGGGGACACTCATTTTTACGCTTTTACACTTGCTAAATTAATACATTAACATTTTACACTTGCTAAAGTAATATTAAAAAATCAGTGCAGTTTTGAGTATTAAAAAGGTTTCCATGTGACACTGAAATTTTTCATGAATTGTATATAGAGATAATTTGAATATTGATTGTTTTGTCTCAAAATTTTTGTATTTTATCCATCATAGTAAAGTCGAGAAGTCAGCTTTAAGTTGGTTTCTTTTTCTTAATATAACATAGTGTATTTGCTGATATTTTTTTACATTTGTAGAGCGGTATGTTCTTTGAATTCCTTTTAACAACTCAGTATCCATGAATGGAGGAAACGGTTAAGAACAAGTTCTTGGGTCATTTGGGTCATTTTATGGCCAGCAGATGGGTCAAGGGAGAACTTTTATCTTCAACTTCTGGGGAAATATTAGTTTTCTTTATTTAGCTTTAGATTTCCTAAAACCTGGTTTTAAGATGAAAATGAATCTCAGGGACCATTTGGAGATTTGTAAGCTCATGTTTTTTATAGTTTTACCTTTGATGGTTGGTGGATTTTGAAGGTGAATTGATATCCCTTCATTAGAGGGGGCCTTTAAAAAAAAAAGAAACAAACCACATGTTCAGAATTCCTTGTTTCTCTTTTAAAAGTGAAAATTACTAAAAAAGTTTTGGAGGGAAAAATAATCATTAATCACCTAACATTTTCAGTGTTCAGTTTAATAGGATGATGATTTTTTTTCAGATTAAGATGAGAGGTTTTTAGTGGCATTCAAATCATGTACAATTACTCTGAACTCATTTTATGATAGTTTATTTATCTGATCCCTCGGTTGTCTAAGAAGTACTTTCTAGGTAAAAAAGCCCACATTGATGTAATTGCTATTATTGCACTTAAGTTGCTGTTAACTAGTCTGCTTTGAATGCAGAGTGCTATAAAGAAAACACATTATCCTTTAGAGCTATTAGTGATAATCTAAAAATTGTCTTGAAAACATTGCTCTTCATTTTATATGATGGTGATCCTGGATTCAGCAAATCTCTAAAGGTGTAAAATGCAGTGTAAAGAATATTTTTCAACATTTAGATGGCGAAGTTGGACTACTTAGAGAAAAATTAATGTATTGTAGGAGCACTTCAGCTGCCATTTTCAATCACTGTGGGTTACTACTATGTGTTGGTAACAGAAAACGAATTTAGAAATGCAGATAGCTGTGGGAGCAGGTAGTTGGGGAGATCAGAATATTGAATCATGTGGGGTAGAATGAGCCAATTACTTGAGTTTTTGACTTGAAAATTTCCAACAAATGTAATTTTTTCCAGGCTTTTGACTTGGCTTTATTAATGGACTAACATCAAAGCAGACAACACAACTTCAAAATGTTATAAAAACTAATGTAAAGATATAGATCTCACATGGAGTACTGCAAATCTTAATTTAAGACAAGCAGTTGGAGTTTTTATTGCTGCAATTTTCACAATAAGCATAAACGTTAACACTAGGCTTCTGGGCGTTTCCTTTCTTAAAATTAGCAAGAGGAGAGCTTTCAAACTAAGATTTACTTAGGGTTAGAACTTTATTTGATCATTATGGGAGCTTTCTGTGTTTCATTAGAATTTTTAAAATAATATTTTAGTGTCTTAACTAATAGAGGAATATATGAGCTAAGATTGAGATGTTGGGAAGGTCAGGAGGTAACTAGAAATCTGCACACCATAGTAATAAAATGTTATAGCTCTATTTTCTATCAAAATATTTATTTGACCTAACTTTTGTGAATAAATATTCAGTAACACTGAGTTTACTGACAAGTGTAGTATGAGATGAAGAGAGTCTTATATTCTAAGGTATGGGCTAAACACGCTTATCCCAACCTAAGAGAAATCTATTGTCATTTTAATAAGAACCCATACCACTTGCACAGTTTAGCATAGATTAACTGTATGTAGTTTTGGACATTTGAGAATTTAGTGTCATAGGATTGCTATTTAAAAATAGCAGCTTTAGCTGCTGGACTTGGAAGGGACTTAAAATCTTGTTTGTTTTGGTTGTATCAGTTACTAAGGTAATTTGTTTAAATATTACTTCACAGTACCTAAATAGATAGCTGTTTTGTAACTATTTTCAGGAAAGACTAACACATTTCTATTTTAATGATAGATTAAAATCATAATTGACTTTATTACATAACACTAATTAGTCTGTAGCCCCACCCAAATATTCATCTCTCCAAATAATTTTTGATTGAAGGTTGAAAGGTTGAAAAGTATTTAATCACCCATATTACTGTAATTAGACTTGATATTATCAGAAAAATTAAGATTGTTATCTAAAATATTTTTACTACTCAAGATTGGTCAAGTAGTGATTGTTACTATTTTTTAAAGCCTTAAAATAAAGGTTAAGGACATGGATTAATTTAGAGATAGTTAATTATTGGAATTACGGAATTGGAATCCTAAAATAATGACAGTTTTCTTGACCTAGTGTGATAACTTTTAAAGGAGTATCTATAACTAGGATCTCATTCCTAAATTTTATTCAGGACATCAATATGATATTTTGAGTTGAGTATATAGGTTTTGTTAAATATATTATACATTGTGAAAATCCCTTAAATTGATGTAAGTAGGAATTTTTTTCAGTGGCTCACTGTGCCATATAAGAAAAGGTCCTAAATAACCAAAAATCCTTAAAAATCTTTTTAGGTTACTTTAATAATGGATTAACTGTAGGCAATAATTTGAAGATACTCTCCAATATATTCTTTTTAATTGAAGTATAGTTGATTTACTTTTCAGTATATTCTTATACAACAGTTTTTTAAAAACTATATTTTACCAAAGAATTTCTGTATTTTGCAAATAAAAACCTTCTTTAAAAAAAAAAAGTAGAGGGAATGAAGGGACCAAGTGCTTAATACCTGCAAGTAAAGTACAGTTTCGAGCAAAATGCTATTGATTGCTTTGGAATCACAGAGCAAGTTTAAGTACAATTTATTTAATTACAACAAAAATGCAGTTTTATGAAGTAACATAGTTTGTCTTCGTAAAGGATTTTATGCATTGTGTGGTGGTAAGTAAAATCCCATCACAGTTGTATAAATTTGTTCAATTACCAGAACGCTAAAAGGAAAAAAAAATCAATTTACTTTGAAAAGCAGCAGAAATTAGATTACCTTGGTTGGTAGGAACTTCCAGCAGTCTCTAAATTGCTTAATAATAGCAAAAGTTACCATGTTTCACATTGTAAGGATATTGGTGCCTGTTTTTATATGCATACATCTTGTTTACTTGGTGACTTTCATTATGTGAACATTTTTGTTCTTTTTGCCCTCCATTTTTGTTTTTGTGAACACTGTTGCATGACATGGTTGCTTTTCTGGATTTCGAGAATTTGTAATCAGTTGGTATTTCAAATCCGTGTAGTGAAAAGCCAGATGTAATTTTATCCATCAGGAGAAACCTGGTCCATCATTAGGTATAGCTAGATTATTATCAGCCAAAGAAACATATTAGAAATTATTCCTACTTGAGGATTATACAGAACTCTAAATCTTAAATTCTTGTAGCAGTAAAGTGGCATGGGAGTCATCGGAGAAGATAGCTGGGCACCTGTTTTACTACCACCTGGATCCCTTGTGGCGCCCAGATTTCCCAAAGCGCAGAACAGGCACAACTGCTACTCAGAGCCACCCGGCTGTTTTTAGGTCATGAAGTCAACTTCCTGGAATTTCTGGGGAAACCAGTTGAAAAGGGAGGACAAATGTCACTTTAAATAGAGATGTTTAAATCAGATTTCTGCCTGAGGGTAAAATTTAGGTCTGTTTTAGCCCGGATGTAATGTCTCCCTCTACAGAGCACAGCATTAATCACGACCTGACAAGAAAAACGTATGCTGAGCAAAACGGGCCCCTGTTGGTCTTGTCATTGATTTTTCCAATCTGTGAGGAGTACATTATAAACATTAAAATTCACACACGGGATTACACCTTAATCTCTGAATTTCCGTATTGAAATTAGCTGCTTAAAAAAAAGCCTTCTTAAAAAAAGCTGAAAATTCTTTGGGAGAGTTTAGGATAAATTCAATACTTTGATAAAAATAGAAATAGAAGTTTAAAACCAGGCAGGTTAAGCAGCAGTTTCCTTCCATGACCACATCTTAATTCTGTTTTAAGGTGCATGAAGTAACTTCAAAACTTTTTTTAATCTGGTATCTGTAAAAAGAAACAGATAAAAACCATTAGTTCTTGGACATGATAGGTAGGAGAGGTTGAAAAGATGGTTAACTTTGGACTTAACATCCATTCAAACACATGTTATTTTGTTAGAACAAAACCAGATACAAGCGTGTATCTTTTTCTGGATAAATAATAAAGACTTAACCATTGTAGTGGCAAAAAAAAAAAAAAAAAAAAAAAAAAAAACATTGTGAGAGTCCTAATAAAAAAGAATTTAGTTTTGCCTCTTCAATTATTAGATAATGCTCTTTAATTCTTTTTTTGATCATGTACGCCCATGTACTTACTTTAACGAATTTATATTGTTTGTTTGTATACAGCAGTACTTTTGACAGTTATGGGCTAAAAATTAGTGCACATGCAAGTTTAAAATGTAAAATATGAATGATTAAGATATATGTTGTCAAACTGATTTTTAAAATGATATAATGTGTTTGATCTCTATTTTATTCTCAAAGGTATTTCCTGCCTTTGGACCATGAAATTTTTGGCTGTACACATTTTGCCTCATTTTGTAGGTATTTTTACATCAGTCCCCACCTCAAGCAGATTATTTCACTGGATTTAGATGACAGAATAATCTAACCCCAATTACTGTCAAAAATGGTTCTTGGCTGATTGGGGCTGTCTAGGTGACCTTGCATTTAACTAATGCTTTCTCTTGTAGAGGATGGTAAATAGTGTCTATCTGTAGAGAGAGGAAAAGAATTTTACCTGTTTTGTTCATGGAGTGAGTTCTAATTTTAATCATTTATTCTTAACATTAAATACTGTGATGCCAGTTCTTCATATAATGGGTGAGTCTATAAGATTTTCAAAAGGTCTTGAGTTGATAGAATATTTCTGTTTTATGTGGATTATATTTACTTAATCAGTTCTTCACTACACTGCAATGTACTACATAGAGAAATCATGTTGAAAACTATTTTCCCTGTGTCTTTACTTTGAAGCAAATTATTTCTGTGTGGAATTGTTTTTTCTTTATTACACTGGTGCCTTCCACGGAGAAATTTCATTCCTCTGCTTTAAAAGCCTATTATTTTTTTAAACTGTGTATTACTATGGTTATTGATTAGGAATTAATAGAACATATTTTTTTACATAGCATTTTCTTAACTCATCTTTGTGTCCTTAATCTTAGGATGCTTATGATGTGTTTTAAAACTTAAAATTCTTGGCTTTTCTGTGTTTAATGTCTAAGACAGTTTGGGGAGACATTAGTTTTGGTGATGTAAGCTTATGCATTTGTATCCCAGTGATTGCACATATTTTCCTAGAATTTGATAAAGGCTTAATGTGTTAAAATGAAGAATTGGTCCATTGTATCTATTTTGTTTTCCATTTTAAAAAAGGTAGACGTAATTCTAAAACATTTTATTTTGCTTCATATGCACCAACAAATACAAATTATACTAAAATTATGATGTCCTAGATACTGTCACTTTTAACTACAAACTTAACTGTTTTTGTCCTTTTCACAGTTCTCTTTGTCATGTGGACAATATTTGACTATTAGGTACTTCCTCTGATAACTCTATGAATAATGGGGGGACATCTCTCTGCTTTGATTTTTCTGCTGCAAATGCTGTCACCCATAGCCTTCACGAAAGCCACTTTTTGTATTGCCTTTGGTTTTAAACCAGGTCTGTAAGTGAAACGAATTTTTTTTTCTCGTAAGTAAAAAACTAACTGAAACCCCTGCTTATTTTGTGTCCTTTTCCATTAACCCTATTTTTTTTTGTTTCATTGGAAAAAAGAAATATGATTGATATCTCTGTATGATATTTCTGAATGTTTTAGCATGAAAGTTAGCAATGTATTTCATAATTTTTGTTTGTTTAATAGGGGTCTTAGTTTTTTTAAAAAAATCACTTTTTATAAGCCTGTGAATTCATTTTTAGATAAGTGAAACTGAATGTGCCTCAAATTTACAGTCATTGCTTATATTACAAAGGTGGTGTATGCATATTGGAAGCGGGAAGTCTTAAAGGAGGGGGCATCCATCATTGTCCAGAAACAGGTTTTTTTTTTTTTTTTTTTGGCAACACTTTACCCTTAAGACTTTGAAATGGTTCTTTGCTTTTCTTTTTCCCTCCCTTGCGGAGATGCACCTTATTCTCTATACCTGGAGAAAGGGGTGTGACAAAAGAGAATGTGTAAACAGAAATCTAAAACAGATTCTGAAAAAGATACAATGGAGGGGAAAAGAATGTTTTGCAAACCAATTCAGGGTTTCTTTTCCTTTTTTTTTTGTATTAGATTAGTAAAAATATATTTGTTTCAGAAGTAATATTCTCAGGTTTAAGGGTGTGAATTATTCTAAATAGGAGGAAAACGTAGTTTTTAACTGTAGTCATTTAAAATTGATTTTTTATCTTTCACTGTAAAGCAGTCCTAAGACGTGGCTTTTGATTGCTTTGTGATCAGAAGATGCACCAGATAAACGGGTTGAGCAGCTTTGTTTTGGGTGGTCTGCCATTTCAGGCTGGTGCTGTGTAAGCAAGGTAGTGTTTTCTGTTTCTTGAAATACATTTCGAGAGACAGCTTTTGCGTGACTGAGGAAAAAGTTTGTGTATCCTGCCTGCTCAAGCTGCATTCTTCTTAACCAAGATGAGGGACAAGAATCATCATGTTGAACCACAGATTTTCAGGAGCAATTATTTTAATCAGATAATTGGTAAGGAGGACGGAACAATGCTAGGTAATAGATAATAACACAGTGGTGACCTGCATCTGTATGCACACAACTTGCCTACATGTTTCAAATATTTTTGCTAACCCTTGTTATTACCTGTAGAGGGAGCTTGCATATGAGATAAAATAATCTAGGCAGTATAAATTGATTATTTCCCTTTTGAAAGTGGTATTTTATCAACATGTTTTCTATTTTTGTTTGAGAAGAATTATTCTAAGGAAAATAAAGTATTTTGAGATTACTCATATTCTAGTGAAATTTAATACACTCAATACCAGGTATTTATCATTTCCTATATTTAGAGATTTCAAATGTACTTTTTACCTTCTAATGACTAGTAAAAATTAATAGAAAGATAATAAAAATAATCAGGTTCGTTTGGAGATTCTAGTTTTCTTATGGCTAGCTAAGGCTCTGGGAGGATGGATGCTGCAGAACATTCTTGTTTAGTACTGAATAATAGTTAAAAGAGATTTTTTAGATAATTTTCCAGATCACGTAAAATATAAAAAGATCACTAAACAGTAAGGGGTAATTACATTTATCTATGTTTAATTAATAGATCAAATTAGATGAATTGTATATGCTCTTTTCATAAACAAAAATGATCACCTTGGATTAGTGACTACTTGCAATAATGGACTAATTCGTGCAGTGACACTTAAACAGGGAAACTATTAAGGACTATATTAAGTGGGTTAGAAAACTGCTGTCTAACCTGGCAAAAATAAAAAAAAGAATGTAGGCATGATAGTGCTTGATTAAAAACTTAATTGTTTATGAACCCCGTGTCAACTAAATTTCTAAGAAATTATTAATCAGATACTTAGAAATATTTGAGAGTTGCAAGCAGGTGTTTTGGTGAGCCGGGTGGAAAACCTTTATAGCATCCAGATCTCTTTAGCGAGCAAATTTTTCACATTACCTGCATACATTTATTTGTGACAGGAAACTTAAAGATAGGATATTGTGTTAAATTCTACTAAAAATGAATCACTTTATTTTACTTTTACATTTTGGGATAGTAACAATACTTGAGAATTGACTTGTTGGAAAAAAGAAAGGTTATCCACTTCTGCATCCTTGAAAAGAGATATTAATAGTTATTTTTTTCCCCTTAGTTTGCCAAGGAATGACATGACAAATTAAAAATATTTATTTTGTATTTTAGAAGGCTATTTTTTTAATGCCGTTTACTTTTGTGGATTTATTATTTTATTAGCTAATCTTTACTAATGTGAAAAGTCAGATTATTACAGTTATACCGATTGATCCTCTAAGTATGGAAACTGTTGTCCAATAAAGAGATTTATGGTTCTGGCATGGGCTTTTGTATAAGCATTGCATGGTCATGTATTATCTTAACGAGACTGTGCTACATTTATGCAGAACATTTTCATATCAGGGTAAGAATATTAGCAACAGCAATTACATTTCAATAGCATTACGATGGTATGTTTTACAGAAGTGTCCAAATGTTCCTTTCCATAGAATTATTGATAGGCATCCTATATTGCCAACTTTACCTTACCGCCTTAAATAATATCATCAAAAGAGATATTCTTATCATGATTGGTGCTAAGTATGATAGGCACTGGAAAATGGAATCTGATATTACAGTTCATTCCCTTTTCCCTCAAATACCACACCTCCCTTTATAGTGAGGTAAGGGTTACTAGAGAGAATTCATTCCAGGAAAATTATTACGTGAGGAACAGTAACTGTCACGAAGTGCATAACTTCTGTGAGGTTATTGGAAAGGCACAGCTAGGGTAAGTTCTACTGGTTTTGTCTGAAATCTGAAGGTAGACTAGTGAGTGATTTTTAAAGTAGTGAAATTTGAATTGTGAAGAAAATGTGTTATTGCAAAGTTAAAATATTGCTGTAAAAGGATTATTGTTATTTTATTATATTGGGGATGTTTATGATGAGGAAGTTAATTTCAGCTGCTCTTCAGTTTAAAATAACCCCAATGTTCTTTGTAAATTATCAAAGAAAGTTTTATTAAACATTCTTGAATGAGTAGTAAAAAAGAATATGAATTATGATAAAACATCCTCTCATGTTAAGAGTTAATATGTATGCTACATTTATGTGAGCAGACTGCTTTTTTAAATAAGCTGTATTATGAGTGGAATATAATATGAAGGAATAATTCTCCAGATAAGGTAGTATGTTACAAATGTAGATTGTAAATAATCATTTTTTAGTATAAATTTTATAGAAATGGAACTTCCTATTTAAAAGAAAAAGATGATACATTTTATACTGTTTGAACTGAGTCAAATATTTTATCATGTTAATATTTTTAACAGAAATTAACAAAACATGTAATAAGCCTAAATAATATTTATCCAAAATTTTATATGTACCTATATGAAAAATCTGGGAATGAAAAATTATGAATCTTCATGTTATAATAACTGTATTGGAAAATAATTTTAAATGTACTTTAAATTTCCTTATTACCAGGATTTAAAAACTACTGTTTCCATTTTAATTATAAAGATAAACAATATTAGTTTGCCTTTTATGTTTCAGAGGCTTTTCCTTTTTCCATTGGATAGCTTTATTCAAATTGAAATCTAACAAAGGTTTAAAAAGACTAGTTTTTATTATGTATCCTTTTGTGTAGTATGAATTTGTGGCATTCACATAATATGGCCAATTCACAGCTGCATTAAAGAGGGAAAATATTAAGATCCTAGAATATAAAATTTCAATTCATTTTTAAAAAGAGTAAATTTTAAGATACTACAAATTATCTCCAGTAATTTAGATATAATTGTACTACCTTACATAAAAACAAACACAACTCCCCTAAAGAGGTATCTGAAATTCCAAATAAAAATGCTGATACTTTTTACTTATGGTTAGTTTTGTCCCTTATATTTGTGTGATTTTCATATTTCAATATAAATATGATTGTAAAACTGCCTTTTTTGAGATTTACATTTAAGAAGGAAAAGAAAACCCATTGAATCACTGAATTTTTATGTATTTTTAAAAATTAGTTTGTATTGTTATTTTATGCTCTTAAAATCAGGTTATTGATTCAAAAGCCTTTTTTTGTTTTGACCAAATGTAAGTCCAAGCAGAATGATAATTGTTATTACTCATATTAGTAGCCCTAAATAAGTTGGTTTATATTCAAGGAAATGGCTTAGCCCAGCATTTTACTGCTTGTAAGAGCATCATAGCAAATGCTTTGTTATCCCTTAGTAGTATTCAGTGGCCCAGAATAATTAATATAAAAATAAATACCCGGACGTTTGAAATTATTCGAATTACATTTCAAGAAAATCTTTTGTTTTAACTTTTTACCATGTGAGATTCAGATAACAGCTGCCACACACTAAGGTGTTTTAGAATACAATTCTAAAAGCTCTTTTCTATCTTTGTAATCGCTATAGGAACTATTTTGTAGAATTGTGGTGACACAGAATTATAGTAAACCTGATGGTCAATCGCAACTTTTATACTTGGCTATTTTACTAATATAGTCCCTCCCACACCTCCCATGTGTTTTTATTTTTTACCTAATTTTCCTGTGTTGTGTTACTAATAGGTTAAAATACATAAGTTCTCTAGACAGTTCAGCCTGGAAACCTATAATTGGTTTCATTAAATGAGAATAAATATCTTTTTTTAAAGACAGTTACAATTCAGTTAATAATACCACATGATTAAAAACCCCAGGAACAAATCTTAAGTATCTTAGAATTCGCATTTTCTAGCTGAATTTTTCAAAAATGTCTAGAATTGACTTTTAATACTTTAAGAATATTCTTTAAAGGGAGTAGAGAATAAGAATTAGAGTTCTTTAGAACAGTGCTAAACTGAAAAACCTCTAATACAACCATTGCTTAAGTATTTTAAGAATATTGAGAATCTTGTAGCACTAATAGCTTCATTCTCTATATTGCCTGTTAATTCTGTGAAAACTAAGAGGAGCGTATCGAGGGTTGCAATTAACTCACCAAGATGTTAACTTGTAATTGAAAATAAACTAAAATATAGCTTTAATTTGTTAGCTTACCTTTTTCCCCTCTCCTTAACTTTTGTTTTTATTAAAACTGATGTTGGCTGTTTTTAAGGAATAGGTCATCATAAACCTCAGCATATTTATAAAAATGAAGATAATGTCATTTGTTTTTTTGTGCTCTTAACACTATTTTGATAGTTTGTATACTGCTTTAGTATTTTTGATATTCCCTCTGATGGAATGTTTTCTTCAGACTTTGTTTTAATGACTTGATGTTACTCATTTCTGAGTCAATGACTGAGGGCCTTATATTTCTCCTTTAAAAAAATTAAATCATATTTTTTATTTGACTACCCAAAGTAGGCTATTATTTGACTTCCTAAAGAGAGCCAAGTTAGTGATAAGTATCAGTGTACAGTTTTTTAAATTTAATGTGGATTCTGATTAGGTGGTGGTGGTCTTCCAGAGTGTTTCCATATGATTATATATATATAATATATATATATTAAGGCGGCCATAATTAAAAAAGGATATTTGCTATATCTTTATGTGAAAACATCTGTTTAGTGTTGGGTCTGGTAATTGATCATTCATTATAACATATGAGTGATCTTTTTATACTTGCATACTTTTATTCAACCTACAAAATAAAAACTCTAGGAAAATTTTCTTAAAGAAAATAGTTTTCATAGAAGCAGTTTTTTTTTTTTTTTGGCTGCGCTTGTGGCACGCAGAATTTCCTGGGCCAGAGATCAAACTCGTGCCACTGCAGTAACCAGAGCCACTGCAGTGACAACATTGGATCATAAGCCCACTGAGCCACAAGGGAACTCTCTTAGAAGCATCTTAAATGACAGTTTGAGGAATACATATGTACTGTCATCTTATAATTAACTTTGTGTTATGAATAAAATTATTTAAAGAGAAAAAGATAGTTTGTGTATAAAAAGGATTGGCATGGGCAACTACGTAGCATGATTGGTGCTTTTGGTTAGCCTGCCATCCTACTTTCTTTTATTTAGATTTGTTTCAAAACATGGTAAGGCAAATACATGTTTTAGTTCTTAGCCAGGATTTAGCATTGTCTTGATCTCATTTCTTTTTGGCTGAAAGTTAGGCTCTTTCTGTTATCTAAATCTATAAATTACTGCATTATGTGTAAGACAAGTTTCTATTGATTTTCCCTCATCTTTTCTATTATAATCTACGACTTAGGTAAAAACTATTGTAGTAATTTTACTGTTTTAATTTGTTAACATTATATTTATTACATAAAAAGATTTGAAAAGAGGAGAAAGTATATGCATAACACAGGCTTTTAGATAGGGAACCATAACAGATATCAATAATTTAAGTGGTTAAGAGAGTCAAACTAAAATTATTAGAAGGAAGGCAGGAAACGTTATGTAATTTTGGCTAAATAGTTAAAATTTTCATTAACACTGCTTATAAACGTTAATTTTTGGACAGTATCACAACTATACCTTTCTGAATTTTTAAAGTTCTGCTTATCTCTTTGAACATTAATTCCTTATTTGTCAAATTGACTTTTTAATGTTGAACGCTTATTAAAGCTTCAGGATTTTATATCATTTTACCATACAATAGAAAATTGATGAGATTTGAGTGTTTGACATCTAGGTTAAATTTTTTTTGAAATCACCTATCGTGGTATAAAAAGAGTTTTAAAAGTAGTACTTCAGTCCATTTAAATTGTTGTTGCAAGATTTATGAAGAGATTGAAAATTATTTTAACAAACAATTCAGTGGAAATTAGAAGCTCCCTGTCTTCAATAGTGAGCTTCCTTTTTATGGAGTTTGAGTTTTATTTACTCTACACAAGCACAACAGGTAAAGAATTGAATAATAAATTTAGAACAGCAGTCTTTGATTGCATATATTACACATATTAAAAAGGTAAAAACTATTCTTAATTTTAAATATAATAATCAAACTTATCTTTCAAAATATAGTGCAGATACCTAAAGGTGTACTTGGTTGTTTAGCTGAAAGGCAGCTCTTTTCATTTTTGGAATTAATTTATATTCAAGACTATTAATCTAACTAAAACTCCTTAAACCAAGTTTTTTATTTATAGGGACATTTATAGGGTACAACTAAGATCTTAAAGACAATTTTGAATGCAGTAAATATATTTACTTATTTATTCATTCATTTTCGGCTGCCGCACAGCATATGGAGTTCCCAGGCCAGTGATCAAATCTGAGATGCATTTGTGACCTATGCAGCAGCTGCCGAAATGCTGGATCCTTTAACCCACTCTGTGGGTCTGGGATCGAACCTGAGTCCTGGCGCTGCAGAGATGCCGTTGATCCTCTTGGGCCACGATGGGAACTCCTGAGTGAAGCAGATTTTAATTTTTTCGTTCAGCCTTGTCATCCTTCTTGTGTTGTGCACTTTATAAGTTCTCAAGGCCAGAAGCTATCACCAAGCCAGAGTGATCCAATTTTTACCATTATCCTACAGGTTACCCTGTTTTGATAAATTAAATTGTATTAAGATACACAGTAGTAGAGGACTTTTACTATGTAAAATAATTCTTTTGAGAGTTTGATTAAAATAAAAGTTTTGCCCAAATCTGGTTTTGAGAAATAGGATATTTCATATGTAGGTATAGTCTCAAAGTACATTAGGCTTCTGTATTTTAAAGCAACCATTCCCGGCAGTGTTGCAGGTGTAAAAATGATAGGTAAGGACTTGGATTTACTTTAATAATTCACAGTATTTATAATGTTTCGGAGTTTACTTTCAAGACAGTGTGTTATTTTTGGTTTCCTATGACACCATAGAGGTTATTACAGTAGTATGTGTGGCTTTAAAAATGTGATAGAACTTCTGACATCAAGTTTGTCAAAACTGCCAGCCCAAAAGTATGCATTTGCTTCAATTGGTGTTCAAGTCTGTATTTTACAATATTGATTGTGTTTTACCCCTTACAAAAATAGGTTTATCTAGAAGCACATACTAGATGAACTTCTGGGTTTTAATTGTTTTCATTTTAGATCAACAGCTCTTTATTAAGGCCCCACCTGAAGAAATCTGTGTAAGGACTGTGCTCTGTAAGTACTTAAAATCTCATCAGAGAAACAGACATTTCCATAAGTAATTATAAGGCAAACTATAATGACTTGCCAACCTGACATGTGGAGGAAATATAGGGTAGGGGCAGTAAATTAAAAATGAGGGCTGTGGAAGAAGGAGAATTCGTTTATGTAGACCTGAAGGCTGAGGAGAGTTTCTGCAGATGCGGGCTTCTTGAGGAGGAGGGAAGTCAGAGGTAAAGGTGTAGAAAACAAAGGCAGAAAACGGTTCCTTAAGGAGAATGTATATGGAGTGTATGAATTGCACAGGAAGCTGAAGGAGGTGAAACTGGGATGTTAGCAGAGTAGAGCCTACCTTGCCGAGATTAGACTTAATCATGAAGGGCATAAATAGCTGTTAATATTTTCAATTGAGATAGTGTTATCTCTCATTGCTAACTCTCCCCGGTGGTATAGCCCATGAACTAGCGTAGGGAAATATCGGGAGAAAATAGAAACCTAATTAGAAGGTGCGGATGCCAAGTCCAGGTGAGGGGCCAGTGGCAATGGACAGATTGGAAAAGTTTTGTAATGATGTGATGGAATTTGGCAGTTGATTGGATGCAGGGTGGAGGAAGAGCTGTGAATCAAAGCCTAGGTTTTGCAGAAGTCTTTCATTCCTGCCAGTAGCCTGCTTGAGAGCAAGGGAGGAAGGAGACCATTTTTCTGACAATACTTAGAGGTGTGTGCGTTGCGCTAAAGGATATCAGCCGCGCAAGAATTGCTTCAAGTTGATGTGTATATTTTTAATGCAATTCATGAAAAAATATTATTTCATGTCTTTTATAGATGTCTTTAAAAATATTCTTGAGTGTAATACCATCATATGTTTAAGTGATGTTCATATATTTTCAACTGCTGATTAAAGTGAAAATTTTTGCTATGTGGATTTGAGACTGTAGTAAGATTTAGGTTTTGGTTTATATGTGTTTTATATGTGGTTTCTACAAGGTAATCAAGACTGTAAAAGTCAGCTATTATAATTTGGTTAGGACAAAAATCATTATTTTGTGAAAGAAAACTTTTGGCGTGGTTAGACCTGTTGAGATATTCTCTTTATGCCATTTTTAGTAACATGCTTAACAGCTCTTTAACCAACTAATTTGATATTCTTAGGTTTCCTTAGCTACCAGCCTGCCCTTTGAAAGCTCTTTAAAAAAATTTCATTGCAACTTGTCTTTATTGTGGCTTTCTCTTTTGTTATCATGAACTTAGATATTTATTCTGTTGGCACATATGAAATTTCCCAGCTACATCTTGTTCTTCCTAGGAAGAATGAACTCATTTCCTCATTAGTTTTTCCTTCCTTTAGACCTTGCAGACATTTAGGTTTTATAGCTGATCCTTTTTATCTAGTTAATTACGAGCGACAAAGGTGAACAACAACCGAAAGCACCTATCAGCACCTATAGTTAGTGAGTAGCTCTCGATATATTTTTGAATGAACAGTTATCATTGATGATTATGAAGATCACAATAAATTGCTCTAGAACCTAACCGGTTTCAGATCTATCTTAGATGTAGGAACTGTAAAGATAATGCTAAAACGGTTTTTTAATTTTTCTCTGATAATCCAGAGGTATGCTGATAATCCAAAAGTATTCTTGCTCCCATTTAATAGAGCAACTTTGTGTGATGCAGTTGCCATAGTGCTTAAAAGAGCTTTGTACATGGAAAACGCTCAGTAAATGCTTATTATTTTCGTTATTGATGTGGATTAAATTAGGTTCCTATAGATTCAAGTATTTAAGTGTCCTGTGTCTTTTGACATCTGTTCTCACTCTTTAGATTTGTTTTATTTTTTTCTCTCATTTTTGTTTGGGAGATTCTTCCGTCTTTCTTTTCTCAGTTCTGTTCAGAACTTCTGGTTATTTTTATTAGGTCTTCTCTTATTCTTGCTGTCTTCCTTAGGTGTTAGATCAGTGACCAACTTGACTGGTTTATCAAAATTGATATTCTGATACTGAAAAAAGGAAGTGTTAATGTATACCCATCCACCTGAAATATCAGTACTTTTGGCTTCCAGTTTTACCATGTGGTTAAGTAAGAAGGATAAATTGTTTTTGTCATTTTACTCTTATGATCAGTCTGATGCCTGACTGAATTACCATCTGAAAAATATCCAAATAGGATTTTTTTTTGGCAGTTCTTCTCCCTGACCTGCAGTCACAGCTCCAAAATCCCTGCCCCCAAATTATCCCCAAAATTAGGATCCTCCCATGTATTAACAGTTTTAAAGGAAGTCAGTAGAGGATACTTGTCAGAACTGTCTCCTGATATGAAGCCTGGCTTCTCAACCTTCTGCTGGTGGATCAGTTATGCTGAAGAAAAAATACGGATTTGAATTAAGGTAATCAGCCTGACGTAGAGGGAGGTTAGCTAAATATGGCCATTGATACTGCAGTGTGAATTTTAGTTTATTTAGTGGTTAGGGAAACCATAAATTATAATAGAAATGTTTAGAAAGCCTTTTTAATGGTCATAAGATAAAATATGTAAAGAAAAATTTTTATAATACTTTAACAAATTCATGGTGTAACTGTCTAGATACTTAGTGACCTGTGAGCAATAACATTTAATATCTCACATAGACTTTTTAGCAAAGGTGGCTCAAATTTAGCATCAGAGATATTTTCTGGTATGCAAGGAGCCATTCTTCCACGACTCCTTTCCTCAGTGGGTAATTAGATATCACAGGCAGATTATCTTTACCCTTAATTGTAAAATGATAGTTTTTTGGGGGTGATGGTGGTTTTCTGCCTTCCAAAATGTTTTCTAGTGACTAATACTAATATCTAATTAAAATCTCTTTGTGTTCTTGTATTCACAACAGAAGACTACTATAAATTGCATTATATGAAACTGAATAATAACTATGGTTTGATTTAAAGTAGTAATAAAATCTAAATTTGTACATTGTAGCTGTAGGGTTTCAAGATTTTAATTTAATGCCAGAAATGCCAGAACAGTTTCTTGTATTTAGTTGGATGAGTGTTATGTGAGAAGCTCTTCTTCCCAAATTAGGACAGACATATATGTTGTACCATTTACAGAGTCTAATTATTAAAATCTGTTAAATTTCATGTTTAGTATTTGGATATCTTTTTGCAAACGAACTGCTTAGATTTATTGTCAACATTGTTTTACTTGTGTATTAAAGTCAATTAAATTGCAAATGCTGGTCTAAGAAGGGTGAAAAGTTAGAATTTAGCAGTAGCCATGGTTTTTCAACAGCCTCGGTAAATCAGAAATACTAAAAAGAAATAAATTTGCAGTGCAGTGTGCATTCTAGGCAATATCTGATACTTTAATTGCAAACTAAGGCTAAAGTTTAATTCCCAGTGTGAAATTTACTGTTTTTTCATATAGAGGTGAGGCATATAGCCCAAGATGGTTGTTGACTTAGAGTGCTAATGTCAGTCCCATAATTTTGGAGGAGAAAAGAGGTGTGGATTTTAATTTTTTCATGCATTGTTCTGAATGATGACAAAAGTATATTGTATCTTTATGTTGACATTTATTTCCCAGAATTGACTTTTAGGAGAAATTTCGCTGTTGGAAATAGTGTTTTCTCAAAATCAAAATATTGCTGGAAAGATAGTGTAATTGTGGAAGCCTACCTTGTCAACAATTTTGCAAGAAAAAATTAGCATTTTTAGTGTACCTTGAAAGTAAATGCCAAATTTGCTTATTTACCCAATCCTGTTTCTATTTAAAATCAGATTTATCAGGTATATTTAGTATAGTTTCATATAATTTCATATTTTATAATACTTTAAAATGTCTTAAATTATCTTTGGTATTTTAAATTATAAATTGTTTTTGTTGATAAATCATTGAATATTCAAATACAGACTCAATTTATGATGGTTCAACTTAGGATTTTTTAGGGTATGCATTCAGTAGAAACCATCCTTCTTTCAAATTTTGAATTTGATTTTTTTCCTGAGTCCAGTGATATGCTGTATAATACTGTCAGGGTGCTGGGCAGCGACAGTGAGTCAAGGCACCCAGTCTCACTGACAAAAATCTGCACCTGCTGTATAGTCATTCCGTTTTTCACTTTCAGTACAGTATTCAGTAAGTTGTATGAGAGCGTCAACACACTTTTATAATATAGGCTTTATGTAAGATGATTTTGTCCAATTGAGGTCTAATGTATGTGTTTGAGCACATCTGAGTTGGGCTAGGCTAGGCTATGATGCTGGGTGTAGGTACGTTAGGTACATCAAGTGCATTTTTTTTTTCTTTTTTTTCTGCTCCCTGGCATATGGTGTGCCTGGGCCAGAGATCACAGCTGAGCTGCAACTTTGGCAGCGCTGGATCGTTAACCCAATGTGCCTGGCCAGGGATCGAACTTGCCTCCCGTTGCTCCCAAGATGTCGCCAATGCCATTGCACCACAGCAGGAACTCCTGAATGCATTTTTTTTTTTTTAAGTTATTGGTCTGTAGGGTGGCCAAGAAAGAAAAAAAGAAAAAAGAAAAAATTAATCTTACTTGCCAAGGGGGAGGGGAAGGGAGTGGGATGGACTGGGAGTTTGGGATTAGTAGATGCAAACTGTTTTACATTTAGAATGGATAAGCAATGAGGTCCTACTCTACAGCACAGAGAACTATGTCTGATCTCTTGGGATAGACCCATGATGGAAGATAATATAAGAAAGGGAATGTGTATATATATATACATATATATGTTTGACTGCGTCACTTTGGTGTACAGCAGAAATTGTCACAACATTGTAAATCAACTATTCTTTAATTTTTAAAAAAGGCCTTAAACAGATACCTATCAAAAAATAAAGTTATACTCAAAATGTGGGAAAAAAGAAAAAAAAAGTTATTGGGGTATAGTTGACTTATAATGTTGTGTTACTCAAATCCATTATTATCATTATTATTTTTTGGTCTTTCTCTCCCTCTCTTTTTTTGCATTTTCTAGGGCCGCACCTGCAGCATATGGAGGTTCCCAGGCTAGGGGTCCATTCGGAGCTGTGGCTGTCGGCCTACGCCAGGGCCACAGCAACCCGGGATCTGAACTGCGTCTGTGACCTACACCACAGCTCACGCAAAGCCGGATCCTTAACCCACTGAGCAAGGTCAGGGGTCCGGGGTAGAACCTACGTCCTTATGGATGCCAGTCAGGTTTGTTAACCGCTGAGCCACGACGGGAACTCCTCAAATCCATTAGCGGCTTGGGTATTTTCAGCTTACATGGACTTATAAGGAATTTAACTGCATTTTAAGTTGATGAAGGTATGTATTTTATTTTATTTTAAAGAATAATTTCATCAAGGGACTTGGGGTTTGGTTGAACCTGAATTGCAGGTTTGATTTTCCCACAAGAACTGTAGACCTTTTTACTTCCTCAGTCATACAGTGAGGAGGCTCAGTGATTTTTCAGACTTCCTTGAGGGAATTTCTTTGATGTCTATAAATGATAACAATGATAAGGTGCTATACGCCAAACACACATATTTCTGAAAAATAGCCACTTTTATTTTTTGTGTCTTAAATTCCTCAATATTTAACTAAACAATTAAAAAACAGTCTCTAGTAGAAAAAAAAAAAAACACTCATGAATCCCTGCTTGAGGAGGTCTCTAAGTTTGTTTCCAGTTTTAAAAAAATTATGTTTTGGTTTTATACTTCAGTTTCTGAATTCATTCACTTTTCTTTATTCTTCCCATGATTCATGGACCATACTTGTCATGGTTCAGTTTATTCATTCACCCTTTTCTCCCTCTCACCTTTCTCTTTAGCTCATTTCCTCCCTTCTTTTTTGGTTGCAAATGTTTTATCATGTCGTATTTGCCAGGTATTATGCAAGTGTAGCAGAACTGAGGTTATAGAGGTTATAGGATTCTGTTTTCATTTAACTTACAATAATTTTGAAAATGGTACTCTAGCTACTTGTGCTCATGGTAGGCATGTTGTACTTTGGACACAAATGGCAGGGCTCCCCAGGTGTGTGCCATGGATGTTTAGGGAAGGAGAGAGTTAGATGGTCAAGTGATGGGCCTAAACTGAGCCTTGGAGAAGGAAGAGTAGTTGACAGAAGGGATTCTGGGCAGAAGGAATAGCATGAATATGCCAAGTAATGTACAGAGGTGAGGGAAGACTCCTGTGGTCCCCAAATTGAATTACTTTAATATTTAAAGAGAAAGAACAGGAAATGAAGAAAGGGTGGTCATTCTCAAAATTAGGTGTTAGCCAAAAAAGAAATCCATTAAAATTTATAATTTCCAGAAAACTGATTCACTTAGTGTATATTCACTGTATTAATCACCAGGCTATTACAGTGTTTATCAGAATCAGGATTAAAGGGATGAGCAAATGCTGTGGTCCATAAGGCGCTTACTTTCTTAATTACATTAAAGAAATATGTAAGGTTATTTGTGCCTTTGTGTTATTTCCTTATCTTCTGCATCAGTGTATTAGCACCAATGCCTTCAACAAAGTGTATCCTGAAGGGTTTTTGTTTTGTTTTGTTTTGTTTTGTTTTTTGGTTTGGTTTGAAGAGATCTGTGATGGGGAAAAATAAATGTTAACAATTTTGATAAAAGAGGTTTTAAAAATAGTTTAAAAGCTTAATTGAAGAGGATTTATAAGAAAACCCAAGAGTAACTGTTACACAAATGTTACAAATAATGACTGTAGGAATTTTAGGAAAGAGAGAGGTTTTTTTTGAGTGGAGGTGATCCAGTTGGCTTTCTGGTACAGGTGATTTTTAAACCTGTTAAGTCTGTATAGAATTTCCTTAGGTGAAGGAGGGAAATCTGGATTAAAAAAAATCTTGAAGTCAGTTTGAAAAGCATGTTCAGAATTACTGAGCAAATACGTTTGGCAGAAGTAGAGGGTTGAATTATTTTTGAAGTTAGATCTGTTTGGGCTCTATTCCCACTTTTGCTTTTTGCCACTTAAAAAATTTCCTTTTACCACCGCCCCTCCAGCCCCTGTATTGTTAAAATAGAGATACTAGATTTGTTGTGATAATTAAATTACAAGATAATAATATGTACTTACGAGAAAATTTGAAAATCGGCCGTTCTGAGGTCTGCCTTTGTCAAGTAACAACCCCAAGTGTTTTCTTTATCTTATATATAAAGTGATTTCTAGGACTGGTTCCAGTTTTACCCATTTTTATGGTTTAGAGTGAAATTAGGAAGATTGGTCTAATGAAGGTTGGCAAACTGGAGGTAGGGCAGGAAATCAGCTATGAGAGTTTTGCAGAAGTTGAGAAAGAGGTGAAGGCAGAGGGAAGGAAAGGAATGAGAAGGGATTAAGACATTTCAGAGAAAGAATCAATAAAACAGTGAATGAATGAGTACTGCCTTAAAACGAAGTACCTTTTATGTTCACAGAGCCGTATTTTATCCAAACTTAGAATGCCTAATGCTCCAGAGGATTTTTGGTTTTAAAAACTATTAGCGACTGAACTAATTTTCATTTCTGTGTGCATGTATCTATGCCTGCACAAGGGTGCGCTTAGCAAGCTTGGGTCAGAGAAAATCGGCCACTTGATAGTGGTTGTGATTTTTTTTTTTAATTTTACTCTTTCCCACTAATGTATTTCTTTGTTACTGCAAAGCATGTATGTATAATTCATGCTAAATCAGTATAATGGTCTAGAAGGTTTTTTAGGAGACTAATAATGGCGTAGAGGCATCTTTAATACATATGACTATATAAAACATTATTAATGTTGACAGATGTTGAACTTTAATCCCCTAGAATGATTGTTTGGTACCAGCAGGAGATTTATTAAGCCTGAATTGTGTGAAATTGTGTGTGCATAAGCTGCTACTTAGATTGTAAAAATGCTATTGAAAACTATTAAAAAGTTTTAGCTATAATTGGCAGAGAAGTATTAACTGTGCTAAAAGAAGTATGTGTGTATAGTTGGCCCATGCGCCTTAACCTTTTTATCATTTATCTTCTTGTATTAATGTCACTCAATTATTAATTCATGAGCCAGGGTGGGAAGTGTGAAGGCACCATTTAAATGTGTGGCAAATTTATCCTTATCGCTAGAGACATGAAAAAAAGTCATTTTGTGTTATCTGTAAAAAGGAAAGGACATTTTAAAATTTCATTTACAGTAATCCACTTCACTTTCAGTAAAACACCTAGATTATTACTACCATAATATAATGCTCTTATTAAAAATTTGTAACCTCCACTCTTTTGTCTTCTATATAAAATTGATAGAAAAGTTTAGCTTTCATATATTTTAAATGTGATACCTATTAATTGTGGTTTGGAAATGTTATTCTTATGTTACAGAAACTATAGATTGCAAAGAATAAAAATATTTCCTTTAACAGTAACAATCAAAGTATTTTCATTGGGGAAAGGCTAGATGTAGGGAATTGGAAAGCTCTAAAAATACCTTTATTCTAAAAGAAATGTGTGTATTCATTGTGACTTCATCATTTTTTGGAATAAGATTGGAGATGTGCCCTTGTAGAGTTTTTAGCTTTATAGCAAAAACTCAACAAATTAGAATTTAGCAGTTTCCTGCAGAATTCAGTGTGGGACTGGGGTATCTCCAGTATTTCCTATGGGTGAGCGGCAGTGGTAACAGAAATCTCAGGAGTTCGAAGCCACTTTTACCAACAGCTATGTGAAGCCATCATACTAATGGTAGAATGCCTCAGGGGTCTTGTCCAAACCTCATTACTTTTCAGTCTCTCATTACTTACTGTTTTGGTTGGTTTTACATTCACTCCTGCCAAACTAAGTAGTAAGATAGGTTATTGTGGTAATGCCTTTTATTTTCCTTTCTGAAATTTCTCCCCAAACACTGTACGCTGTACATATGGCTCTGTCACACACACATTGAAACACTGATTTGTTTTGGTCAGTATAATGCTGCTTTATTTTATTTTTCTCATTCCAGCATGGCTAATGTACCCTCACATTAACATTTAAATTAATTTCTTAAAATAACAGACTGAAGTTGGCTTGAATATTCTGGTAGACATTGATAGTTATTGGTTAATTCATTACTTGACTGAACTGCATTCAGTTATCTGTTTTATATTGGTTCATCTGTAGCAGGGGTTGGTACACTGGCTGGCTGGCTACTTTTGAGCACACAGCCATGCTCATTCATTACCCATTGTCTGTGGCAGGTTTCATGCTATGGAGGCATAAGTGTATAGTTGTGATGGATACCATGTGGTCCTTAAAGCCGAAAATATTTACTTATTGGTCCTCTACAGAAAAAAGTTTGCTGATCTCTGCTCTGTAATTTCAGTCTGCAGAATTCCTTGCTTCTCATCTTTCTAAAAATAATGGAATACTATTAATATGTTTTAGCTTAAAAGATTAGAAGAATTACTAGTTGTTAGCCTTGGTAGTTATTAAGCATAGTTTTTTTGCTTTGTATGTGGAGTAGCAACAAGGGATACATTGTCCTCAAAAAGATTTGTTGAGGAGTTCCCGTCGTGGCGCAGTGGTTAACGAATCCGACTAGGAACCATGAGGTTGCGGGTTCGGTCCCTGGCCTTGCTCAGTGGGTTAACGATCCGGCGTTGCCGTGACCTGTGGTGTAGGTTGCAGATGCGGCTCGGATCCTACGTTGCTGTGGCTCTGGTGTAGGCCGGTGGCTACAGCTCCGACTCGACCCCTAGCCTGGGAATCTCCACATGCCGCAGGAGCGGCCCAAGAAATAGCAAAAAAAAAAAAAAAAGATTTGTTGAAATACTGCTAAAATATATGTCTTACCAAATGAGGCTTTTTTTTTTTTTTTTTTTTTTTTGCTATTTCTTGGGCCGCTCCCGCGGCATGTGGAGGTTCCCAGGCTAGGGGTCGAGTCGGAGCTGTAGCTACCGGCCTACACCAGAGCCACAGCAACGTAGGATCCGAGCCGCATCTGCAACCTACACCACAGGTCACGGCAACGCCGGATCGTTAACCCACTGAGCAAGGCCAGGGACCGAACCCGCAACCTCATGGTTCCTAGTCGGATTCGTTAACCACTGCGCCACTACGGGAACTCCCAAATAGGAGAGTTTTAGTAAGGAATTCAAGCTTCTAGTCAGTTTTTCTCAGCTTTTTATAACCTATATTTCTTTTAATTTAACACCACTTATTACCTCTTTCTGTTACTTGAAATTTTAATAGAGGTTAAAAAAAATTATATATTAAAGTCAAAAGTCGCTTTTCCAAAAACAATATACCTCCTTCAATCCATGATTGAGTGGTTAAGAAACATTAAGTTTATTATAATGAAGCAAAGTTGTGTTTTTAATTTTTTTAGTATTTAACAATCATTCAAATTAACTTAGTACATTACTGTTTTTTAATAGTGTCTATAAATATTTTTTCTTGACCTCCTATACATCTTCTAAAGCCCTTTAGAGGAATCAGCCTCGCTTGAGCACATAGAATCTCAGTCTAACACTGGAAGTAAGAGTCAGTTCGGTTCGTTCACTTAGACCACAACGTGATTTCGGATATAGTGAATTTTTCAGAAATAATTAATACTTTTTTTCTACCACTCAGTAAAATGCTATTAATTTAAGTTTTGCTTGTAGACACAGAATATATAGTATGGCATGTAGGACCTGAAGGAGACTAGCCTTGACTAAAGCACAGGAACTTGCTTTTTCTGGAAGAAATCCCTGGTGTCATCTTGCTTTTTTATCATGTAGTTTTCCTTCCAAGGCAGAGTGTGAAATATGTGAATTGAATAAGTCTCAGGTTATTATACTATGGCTGCTAATGTAATAATCTGTAAGTAGTTTTCAAAAAAATTTTTTTGAAATAGCAACTCTCTTGACTACAATTTTTAAACTCTGAATTATTAGAGTAATTGCTGAGAGATATTTTGAAACATTGCATTCGTCCCTAAGAGTCTTCTTTAAGATGGAATCAGGACCGTAAATGTGTAATTGAAATAATTGAGAAAAAAATGGCATAGTGAATTTATTGTATATTCCTGCCCTTCTGTATAGTTGCTGACCTTGAGGCCCAGATGATTGTGATTTGTCCCAGTCCTCAAAGGGGTAGGTTAGATCAGAATTCTAGACTGTGTTCCTGATCTCAGTCGGGCTCTTTATGTCAAGTTGATATTGGTTGACCTAGGTACACATCTCAAGGGAAACACAGGTCCATAAACTGCTTTTCTTCATCTTCTCTTTCATTATTTTGGTAGAAAATACCTGAATTAGCCTTAAGAGTTTGAGAGTTTAGCAATTATAATTAGTACATAATTGGGATCTTTGTCATTTTCATATATATTTAATTCTCCTTAAAAGATTATTAACTTTTTGAATGTGGCAGGCATATCTTCATCTGTTTTATAATTCCTTTAGACTCTAACACAGGGCCCGTATAGAAAGCAAATAGAATAAATGAACAAAGGACACTCATTTCAGTACTCAGTATCAAAAATACCTAGAATGTAATCACTAGTCACTGACCTAAACTGGCCTCCATGCAGTTTTAGTATTAGTATTATTTATTTTATTTCAAGTTGTGATGACACTATATATATATTAATGTAGCTCGCAGATGAGTTTTATCATTTATTGTTTATAAAAGGCAATATGCTATATGCTTCACAACAATTTCCTTCAGCTTCTTACTGTGTATTCTTTGTAGTTAATTTTTCATATTTATTTTTAAGTTCATCTGAATTATTTTGCTCGGATTACCTCATTATCTCTAAGAAATACCCGATAGTGATATTGGTGATCTAATACATGACAGATCCTGGGTCATTATTATTTCATTTAGTGGTTGTATGTATAGACCAAGAGGGAATCTGAATATTGATTCAGGGAATGGCTAGTAACAATGATTAATGAACAAAGGATCCAGTGTAGTGAGCCAAGTATAAGATTGCATCTTATGAGCAACATGGAATTTTTTTTCTTTTCTCTTTGCCTCAACAGTGATGACTCCATAATATCATAGATGTTAACATTAAAATATTCTTTCCATGACTATTAAGATTCATTGTTAATTATGTTTGAGATACTTAGGTTTATAATTTTGATGTGTAAGCAACTTCTCAGATATTTTGGCGCCTAAGATTCATTGATCTAGAATAATTTATTAATTTATTACATATATTGTGAGCGCTTTAATAGCACTATAAATGAATAAAATTAAGATAGCTCAACTGGAAATACTAAAAATGAACATTTAGCTATCATTACCTAAGGGATGTTAGTTTTACACATGTAAACATTTTGAAAATCAACTCATTATTCTTATGGTATTTCATCACTTTCGTAATCCCAGAATGACTTTGTTCTGTTTCTGTTTTTTTATTCCAAAGGGAAAGATAATAAAATACTCAAAGTGAGTAGGTTTATCTTAACTACTTACTTAATCAGTGGCAATAGTGATTTTAGAACCTTGGCTTAATTTTCCAGTCCTGCTATTATTCACTGTCCTTGACTGGGTTACGTAGTCTCATTTTAAGGCAAATTGGGGATAATAATTTACGTTTTTTCAGGATGGTATGAAGATTTCATGAAGCAATACACATAGGTATTTTTGAGCTAGAATGTACTCTCCCTGAGGGTTAGGAGTTTTGTCTGTTTTGTTCCTCAGTACACAGCATGTGGTAGATTCTCAGTAAAAGTTTGCTAAATGAATAATTGAGCAATTAAGAAAGAATGTCCTTCCGTTAGCCTTGATTGGAATTCAAACTCTGCTACCTGCTAGCTGAGTAACTTCTATTTAGTAAAGGAGTTTCCTTTCTGAGCCTCAGATTTCTTACCTATATATTATTCACTTTATAAGGATTAGTGATATGTGCCTGGTACAGTATTTCATGCATAGCAGATACTCAGGAACTATTTTCTGTCCGTTGTACCTATAATTTATATTCAACTTAAAAAATTTCGTGAGAATTCTAGATGATTGGAGAGCTAAGAGGAAATAAAATATCTTAACATTGGAGAGGACTGCTATTTAAAAATAGTTTTCTTTTTCCCCCAAAGGAGAAAATCTAACTTCTATGTTATAATTTTAACAATAAATGCAGAACATTTTAAACAAATGGATTTGTGGTTTTTTTGATATAAAAGTTGGCAGATCATCAGCCATCATGTTATATAAGGTAATATTTTGCACTTGAGCATGTAGCCTTTCTTTTTTTTTTTCCTTTTCTTTTGAAACTTCATTTGCAACTTTATATTCAGTCATAAAATGTCCCCTGCATTGGTTTGAAATGACAGCCATTTGTTTTTATTATTTCAACTGGAAGACTTTTAATGAAGAGAATGGCAGACTGCCCTGTGCTGTGCCTCCAGCATCCATGGCCACAAGCCTCTTTTGCATGCTCAGCATACCTCCTAGATCTTATAGCAGATAGCAGATGTAATTTACTGAGCGCATTCCTGAACTCTCCTCCTTTCTGCTCCTCCTCTAAGCCCTCTTGTAGGAGAATTTATACCTTCACAAGGAAGAAGTTTCGATAAAGGGTAAGACCAATAATGAATGTTAAGAGGACTTCAGTAGAAATAGTTTGAAGTTCTCTGATTCCAGTGTCCACCGAAATGAAATGGAGAGAGAGGGTGGCGACTAGTGGTTGGTCACGTGGTTTTAAAATCTCAGTTAGTGTTCCCAACCCCAAACCTATCCTTGTGAAGCTAATGGAAATAAACTCAAAGGCAAAAGAACATCCGATGTCTAGAGCCAAAAAAGACTCTGATAAGTGATAACAAGGGTTTACTTAGCTTACTGAAAGAAAGCTCCCAGAGTGTGTCAATGTTTTCTCCTGTGTTAACAAGGTGAAATTCTGTAATTTATTTTTCATTTTCTAAACCTTTGCAGTGGGGACAGAGTGGGGTTAGTATCATCCTTTTGCTATTGGTTTGGTAAAAGGTAGAAAAGCAGGTTTCTTTTTTTAGCACATTCTGTCCCGTAATGATTATTATACTTTTATAGTACAAATTAGATCAGAAAGACTGATTTTGTACAGCTATCTTTAGTTCTCATTTAGAGTTGACATACATTTAGCACATAGAACTTTAGGCTGACCCAAAGCATTAATGTTTCATTTTACACAGCATTAGTGCATAATAACAAGGATGAGTAGCTCTGGTGTAGGTCTCCAGCTTCCATGGCTCTTTTGCTTTTCTCTTGTTCTCCTCAGGCTTATAGTAGCTTGAGCTTAATATCCGGTGTGCACAGTAGTTCACTGTCTGTGAAATCAAAGATAAAGCTTTAGCTATGATTCTTTAAAGTGGCTATGCACTTAAGAGAATATCAACCTCAGTTAAGTGTTTTTAGAAAATTTTAAATGATCTTTTACTCATTTGAGACATGCTATCATGGGTTTTCAACAAATAGGTTTTCTTTTTTCTATTCTTGCCAAATAGATAACATCATAAGTGTGATTTCCTGTGAATGTAGTGTAAATATACAAATACTGACACAGTTTCATAGTATTTCCTTAATTTTGCTGACAATTTAAGGCAGGCGGTTTAATGCAGCTAATAAATATAAGCAGGTTAATGTCTGAAAGGCTGCAGCTAAGTGTACATTGTAAGTAGTGTATAAAGCATTGAGGGATATAAACAATGCTGAGGCATGTTCCTGGAAATCACTATTCAGCTTTGGAAGTTTCGTAGTAATGATGCATTAATTGACTTTTTACATGACAGAGTAATAGTTACATTGATCTAAAAAGAAAATCTTGACAGGTTTGGTAGACAATGGCATGTAGTTTATAGAAACAAGGTTAGGATGAATTGTTTAAATTTTCTTATTTGAAGGGTAAGAAAAGACATAGGAGGAGGCTGTACATTAGACGTAGCTTGTATTTTTAAAAATCATAGTCCCTTGTAGTTTAGACATGTTCTGTTTTTATTAGGAAATGAACTGTGCGTGCCATTACGCTCTCAATTTTTCCTGGAAGTTCTTGACAAGAGTTTTTCTAAAAGCCCAAAGTCAAAGTGGTTTTTCCTATGAGGAATCACTTTCTCCTTGTTGAAAAGACATTTGATAGCCCTTTTCTGGTTTTGCTTCTTGTTTTCATTTTGGGTGGTGAGAAACTTTTACTGAGCTTCATTTCTCAGGTAGTTACACAGTTTGCAGTTTTTTGGCTACATCTATGCTTGTGAGTGTCTTGTGGTTCTAGTTTGACTTAGGAGCAATGTTTTCTTGGAGTTAGTTTTTACCATGTTTGATTATTTATTCATTCTGTCCTTTTGCGATTATGGTTTGCATTAACATTTCTTAATGGAAGAATGCTTTTAATTTGGATCACAACAGTAAAATCTTTTGAGTTTTCAAAATTGCATTTAAAGCCTGAGCCTTTGAAAGTAATTTTGTTTGATGTAAAGTGATTGGATATAGGTTGTAGAATGAGAAAAATAAATTTTTATATACACATATATATTACTGCACAGACAGGTGGTCTGAAGCTTTATTTGAGTAAAAGAAGCCATGATTTTATTACATTCCAGAATCTGTTTCTGTTTGTTGGAAACCATCATTTATACTCAGTCCGTTTGTTAACTAGAGTATACTTTTAAAATTGCGTTTTACACTCTCAAACCTTAAAATCGTGTTTCACATTTAGATCTTAAGAATACACTGAAATTTTAGTATGGTTAAAATCAGTTTGTAACATGTTCCGTCCTGGCCAGAGACCACAAAAGCGGTCTGGGTTGTGTGGTTTCCTCCTTTTCCCCTCACTAACAGAGGTTTTCCTATCTTGGCAGCTGTTTCCTACAAGGCAGTCATCAGTCCCTGATTTCTTCCTTCTCTTTCTTCCCACAAACAAGGACTCTTTCAAATAGCAGATGACCAAAGACAGACTGATCTTGGATTGCTTTAAGAAAGAGGAAATGTGTTCAAGAGTTGTGCATGTGGGTAAGCAGCCTGTATGCATTAGTGCATTGATGAAAGTACCCATCACAACCAAAACCTGGAGAGTCAGAATTCTTTGCTTGAGTTAGGAGCATTCCAAAGGCTCACTTAATTTTACTTCTAGTAATTAATGCACCTTATCCAACATCGCATTTATTCAGATTGTTTCATCTGATCATAGACCAGTCTGTGGGATATAGGAAACTTTCACTGATTAGTCTTTTTGATGTGACAGGTCATGAAATTATTTGACTTCCCTCTGTGCTTTATAGAAAATAGCTTGCAGTTTTAAAGCAGGTACACAGCACAGCAGTTACAGGTTTACTTTTGGTGTTGTCTTTTGAGTAGTCTTTGGGAATTCAGAGTGAAAACTGAATAGAGGGGCAGCCAGTTCTGCAGAGTTGTAGGCTCTGCATCTCCAAGAGATTAATTTTGATGTTTCATTCCTCTTTTTATACTTTTGGCATTCAGAGGAAGAAGCTTGCTTTTCCCTTTTTTGTCTTTTTTCTTTGGGCAGAGATGCATCAAAGGTGGTGTTAGAGTTGGTTCCTCTCATTGTGATACCCAATAGTCTTCATAGATTTTAGGGAGAGCTAAAGAAACTAGGCTGATTATGGCACATGGAGATGTACATAGAGAAGCAGTTTTATCTCAGAAACTATAAGCATGATAAAAAAAATAAAACTCCTTGTTACAGAAATATCCTGCTAGTTTCATTTGTGGTTTTTTGGATCTTTATTTCTAGACATTAGATAATAGCCTTAGATTAACTTTTTACATTCTTTTTGATGTTTTGTTGTTGAAGCAAAATAGTGACTTTAGAGCATGGCAAATGTTCAAAACCATTTAGAATCTATCCCCTTTTTTTATTGAAGTTATATTAGATGGTACTGATAGTAGAATATAGAATCACATATGATGCACAGAGCATGTAGCAGATGCAGAGTAGCTCAGATAATGTGAAATAAAGAACTGAAAGTTATCCAGGAAATTTTTGTTTCCTAAATGTTCTTTATGCTTTAGTGACAGCACCTAAATTATGAAAGAGTTCATTTTATTTGAGTTACAGACACAGCCTCTTAAGGGGGAAGAGGGTTATTCCCTTCACTGCTCCACTTTTAAAAAATTCTTTAATCGCACCAGGTTAAGGATAGCTTGGCAAAACTTTAAAGGAAGAGTTTGTAATTTCTTTACCCTCAGAAGTTAGACCAGGAGGCCGGTTATATTTGGGAGCTGCCTGTGTCATGTGTGGTAAGGCTGGTATTTACTCTGTGGTTCCTCTCGCTCCCTAGAGAAAAGCACAACACTTCAGTAGAACCCAGCAAATGGCCTGGTTTCACATGATCCTGGGAACTGATTCATGCTGATTAAGGGGAGTTCCTATCGTGGCTCAGTGGAAATCTGACTAGCATCCATGAGGACTCAGGTTCCATTCTTGGCCTCACTCAGTGGGTTAAGGATCCAGTGTTACTGTGAGCTGTGGTGTAGGTTGCAGATGCAGCTTGGATCCCGAGTTGCTGCTGCTGTAGCATCGGCTGGTGGCTACAGCTCCAATTCGACTCCTAGGCTGGGAATCTCCGTGTGCTGTGGGTGTGGGCCTATAAAGACAAAATATAAAGAGAAAGAAATGCTGATTAAATCACTTCTGAAGTTTTTGCATCCTCTCCAGTTAAAGAACTGGGCCCTTAAGGGCTAGTCAGAATTAGACTTGGCTCTTTTATATTCCTTGCCCCTTCCCCAGTTTTTAAAAAATAGTGATGCAGTGGGGTTTCCGGAGGGTTCAGCATGTTAAGATGTTGTCACTGCTGTGGCTCAGGTTTGATCCCTGCGCCAGGAACTCCTGCATGCCATGGGCGTGTCCAAAAAATAAAAGAATTAAGAGAGTGATGCAGCCTTCGATATATAATCATCATGGTCTGGGGTTTTATTTGGGTCCAGTAGGTGGACTAACCTACTTGAGGTTATAGGTTTGATTTTACTAAGTTTTGCCATAAGAAAAACCAATATATGAACATCTAAAACTTTAAAATAAAATAGTTAAGAAACAATCACTTTTTTAAGCTGCTCCCTCTGTGAATAACTAGTGGTCAGATAAATAATAATTTGATATGTGGTGTTTAGGAATGTGGTGTTTGGAATACTATTATTATATTAAGCACAGCTATGTATTAAAAATTGTATACCTATGGAGTTTTCTTGTGGTGCAGTGAATTAAAGATCCTTCATTGTTGAGTTCCCGTTGTGGTGCAGTGGAAATGAATCTGACTAGTATCCATGAGGATTCTGGTTGGATCCCCGGCCTTGTTCAGTAGGTTAAGGATCTGGCACTGCCGTGAGCTGTGGTATAGGTTGCAGACATGGCTCAGATCTGGCATTGCTGTGGCTGTGGAGTAGGCCAGCAGCTGCAGCTCTACTTTGACCCCTCGCCTGGGAACTTTCATATGCTGTGGGTGTGTCTCTAAAACAGCAAAAAAAAAAAAAAAAAAAGATCCTGTGTTGTCATTGCTGCAGCTTGGGTCGCTGCTGTGGGAGGGGTTTGAGCCCTGGCTCAGGAACTTCCACGTACCTCGGGCATGGCCAAAAAACATTAGCACATCCTCGAATAGAAAAATAAACTTTCATTATATCTCTAATCCATTTTGCAAGGTAACAGGATAACAGTAGATAATATTGCTGTTACCATCACTAGAAACAAACACAAAAGTTATATGTATCCATGAAATTTTGTTGGAAATATTGTTTATCAAAGGTAGTACTTTGATAAAATGACTAATATAGTGGCATTGAAAGACAGTTGTATTATTCTAGGATGACTTTTGAAGCTTTTCTTTTTTTTTTTTTGTCTTTTTGCTATTTCTTGGGCCGCTCCCTCGGCATATCGAGGTTCCTAGGCTAGGGGTCAACTCGGAGCTGTAGCCTCTGGCCTACGCCACAGCCACAGCAAGGCGGGATCCGAGCAGCGTCTGCAAGCTACACCACAGCTCACGGCAACGCCGGATCATCAACCCACTGAGCAAGGGCAGGGATCGAACCCGAAACCTCATGGTTCCTAGTCGGATTCGTTAACCACTGCGCCACGACGGGAACTCCAACTTTTGAAGCTTTTAAAGAAAAATTCATCAGGAATTTATATAACTTATGTGAATTCATATGTTCTGATTAGCTGTAAATTTGGGGGGGCTTTGACTGCAAGGCTCAGACATCCATTGTATAGGAGCAGCTGCCTTTTGGATGTAGAACAAAATATATGCTATTTCTTATATGTAGGAGAAAGGTGGGGGAAGAGGAGTTGTTATTATTATTTTTTCATTTTTTGTGACATTGCAGGACCATAGAGTAAATGATGGATTTGTTTGTTTTTCAGATATGAGGATCAATGATGCAGACTGCTGGGTTCGATGAAGCTGGGCATTTATAACTAGATTCATTAAGGAATACAAAGAAAATATTTAAAGGGATCAATAATGGTGTCTTCTGGTTGCAGAATGCGAAGTCTGTGGTTTATCATTATAATCAGCTTCTTACCGAATACAGAAGGTAAGATACAGTTTACATTTTATATTTTAAGTTTGGGAAAACAAACTATGCAATCTTCTTTATACAGAGTGGCTAGAATGAGGGTTTTTTTTTTGTCTTTTTGCCATTTCTTGGGCCGCTCCCGCGGCATATGGAGGTTCCCAGGCTAGGGGTTGAATCGGAGCTGTAGCCGCCGGCCTACGCCAGAGCCACAGCAACGCGGGATCCGAGCCGCGTCTGCAACCCACAGCGCAGCTCACGCAACGCTGGATCGTTAACCCACTGAGCAAGGGCAGGGACCGAACTCGCAACGTCATGGTTCCTAGTCGGATTCGTTAACCACTGCGCCACGACGGGACTCCGAGTATTTTTTTTTAAAAAACTATTTCATAAATAACTGCTAAAAAGATTTCCCGAATGTCAGTTATATTCTTTTTCCGGTGGTCGAATTATTTCGATTACACAGCTATATATTATAGAATGCGCTATAAATCTGAGTTCATATTTTCCATGCATTTCTAAATATAATCATTGTAAATTCCTGAGAGAACGAAATGAAAGCTTTGTTTTGGTATATATTTTACATTTGTTGACTAAATTTATTCCAGTAAGATTGAAAGTATTTTGTGGCAACCCTTTCACTTCATCTCTAGTTTTGTCTGCTGCTTTAGTGTGGTTGTAGTTTGAAAACTCCAAAATAAAATTTTTTAAAGTTTTCTGGAAAAGGTTATTTTCTGTAGTGCTACCTTTCCAGTGCTGTTGAAGATAGACCTTATTTTTAAAGAAGTAAATACACTTTAGAGAATTAACGAAATAATTAGAACAATCATTTATTAATTACTGTATGGATTTTCTGATATACAATTTTTTTTAGTTTTGTATATTATTTCCATGTGAAAATAACATCCTTCCAGGTGCTTTTTAGAGAGAGAGGTCAGAAATTAATTTGGAGCTAAGATGTGTTAATTTTATAGCTAGTTAGTAGTGCTGGTCATTGTATTCAGCATGAAAATGTATTAATCTTGTAAAATCTGTGAAAGAATGCACAATCTCTGAGAAATGCATATACAATACAATGGATTTTTTTGGTCCCAATTAAATATTCTTGAAGAAAATATTTTAAAATTGGTTTTATATGTACTTTTAAATAATTGCTTTGTACCTATTTATAAAGTGATAGGTGGAAAAAAGGAAGCATACTGTCAACTAATAGAAGCTTATTATTCCATTGTCTTTGTAATAAAGTTCAAAATGTTTTTTCCCAGAATAATTCTATTTAGATTGCTCGTTCCAAAAATTATGTTTCATTATTTCTCCTTGTCCCCATTCCCTACTTTCAAAATATTTAACAAGTTTAAGAAAATTTTAAAAGAACTTCTGTATTCAGCAAGTAAATAATGCTCACCGGGATTTAAGTCACACATGAAAGTTACAAACAGGTTAATCTGTTATTTTCAGAAGATATTGCTCTTTGAATCAGCATTGAAAAGATATATCAAATCTTAACCTTAAACTGTAATATGTTGGAGTTCCCTTTGTGGCTCAGCGGTTAACGAACACGACTAGGATCCACGAGGATGCGTGTTCGATCACTGGCCTCGCTCAGTGGGTTAAGGATCCGGCATTACGTGAGCTGTGGTGTAGGTTACAGACCCCACTCCCATCCCACATTACTGTGGCTGTGGTGTAAGCCTGGCCCACGTAGCTCCGGTTCGACCCTTAGCTTGAGAACATCCATATGCCAAGGGTGCAGCCCTGAAAAGCAAAAAAAAAAAAGAAAAAAAAGTGTAATATGTCTGAATAGTACTGTAATGAGAACAACAAGCAGAAACCGAGTTTAATAATAAGAATCTCTGGCTTGGATTGTTATGAAAATCTTGTGTATAGTCTATAATTTTGCATCTCTTTTTTGGGGGGTCAGGGGAACTAACTGAATTCTTGCTGCTATGTTTGAATGTTTTTATACATTTAAAAAAGATTCCAGGTGCGGATCAATGGCTCATTAGTCCACATAATGGAAATTTTCCAATCAAGATAGAGACCACTTTGCTGGCACAGTAGCTTAACTCAGCAGGGGGGCCTAACAAACAGAGACTTTTTCATGAGATACTGCAGTTTTATTTCCAGTGTCACCTATCAGGTCAGGATTCATATCTGCTGTTAAGAGAAATTTCATTTTTGGCGCATCAGGCCAGGGGGTGTTGCTTTTGAAGCAATTCCCTCCTACAGGTAAAATGAGAAGCTAGGACAAACCCACACTGCTAGCTGTGAAAGTATACACAGTTACTGTGCCCTGCACTGTTAGAACATTGATCCAGCGTCACATGCTTTTGTCTTAGTAAAGTTTTCTGTGACATGTTAGTCCTTTATTACCAGATAGCAAGTAATGCTCTGTGAACACCTACAGAGAAAACCAATCAAAGTTAGATATGAGAGCACAGGAAAGAAGATATAAATTTAATCATTCAGCCATTAAGTGTCTTCCAGGCCCTACGGGATTGTTACTTTTTCATGTCTCTTAGAGATGAGCACTTTTTTGTATCAGCGCCTGGATCCTTGCTGATAAACTCAGCTAAGGTTTTCTAGGTTCCCCCCTTCCTCATTCATTGAGTGACTAAATGGAGCCAGATGTTTAGGACTCAGAACTGCACAAGGGCACAGTACCTGCTGCAAAGGAGCTGGTGGTCTCATACTGGGGTCTGAACCGCAAATACCTACCTATTTGGCCAAGCCAGCAAAGTAACTTGAGTGCCACAGGCCAGCGCAGGTCTGCAGCAGGCAGGAAAGTGATTGCCAGAGGCCCCGTGATTGCCATTCCAGTATTTCGTCTGGTTTTGCCAGTTTTCTGACTTTTCAATAGAAACCAGACCTTAGGTTTTTAAGGAGTAGCCGTGAATTAAGATTTTGTTAATTGAAAAAACAAAACAGGGCTGTGCATTGTATTCAGCCATGAACTGTGCCTTCCTTTTCAGAGCTCTCTTTTCTCCTGTTAACAGTAGTGTTTTACCTTAGTATCTGATTTTAATGGCTCGACATAATTTTGGATTTATTTTACATCTGTGCCTCTGAGAGGTAAACTTCACATATGCAGGAAAGAATTGGGTATTTGTTCCATGTCCAAACATAGATTTGTCATGTTTTGGGTCCGTCTTAAAGAGCAAATCACTAACATTTTTAAGTTTTACCATGGTAAAAGCTAATTATATAAAGGCTTAATTGTTGTACAATTAGCTTATTGCCTATTGCTGTCTCTAGTTCTGTCAATTAGTGTTTAAAAACTAATTTTGATGTCTTACCCATCAAAATTTACTTGTTTTTGCAAAGTAGGAACAGTGTTTTATTTATTCTTAAATTCTCTCCTGTGTATTTTTGAAAATTAGGTTTAGAATTTTCAAATAATAAGTGATTATAAAAGACCAAAATTTCAAAATATTTTGTAAGTTTCTTTTAAAATGTGTTTTATTCCTAGAGAACTAACCTCAAGCCTTTCAAAAGTCAGTATTGTTGAGCAATTGGTGTGCTTTGATTCTTTTGGCCAATTTTTATAAGCCTAGTAACCCACTGTGGAATCATGTATCAGTAAGTAGGAAAGTAAATTGAATTTTTGTGTCCTAGAGAATTAAATTATGCTATATAATGGAGCCCTGGCAAGCATAAGTCAGATATATGAAGGCTTGCTTAAGTGACATGTTACAAATAATAGCAGTTCTTCTGCAAAGTAGGTAAAATGGATTTCAGGTTGCATTCTTTATGCAGTGACTATGTGGTTAGATTTAATTAGTCAAAATTTTAGGGAGTTCCCATTGTGGCTCAGGAAATGAACCCAGCTGGTATCCATGAGGATCTGGGTTCGATCTGATCCCTGGCCTTGCTCAATGGGTTAAAGGACCTGGCGTTGCCCTGAGCTGTGTTGTTGGTCGGAGACTGTCTTGAATCTGGTGTTGCTGTGGCTGTCGTGTAGGTCAGCAGCTGCAGCTCTGGTTTGACCCCTGGCCTGGGAACCTCCATATACCACAGTGTGTGATCCTAAAAAGCAAAAAAAGAAAAAAAAATTTAGTTTACCTAACATTATTGGTTATCCTTATTTCAAAGAAAATACTATGCCAAGTTTAAATGCTAGATATACCAGGTACAGCTTTAGATATTTTATATACATCAAGAAAATTTAAGAACATAGCTGTAGAAATAGTTTTCACTGTACTTTTAAATTCTCGAAGCTGATGTCTATGTTAATGGTATCTTAGTAAAAAAATGTTTGGCAGTAGGGTCTTTTTGGTAGTTGGGTGGCAGGGAAAACGTAGATCTAGGAGTCATATATGAATTTTAAAAGCCGGTTTGGGCATATAAATATTTTTTCTTTCAGAATGGTCCATAATGTAGTGGAAGGAATTGTAATTTTGTTCTCCAAGGTTGAACTTTAGAAGGATTGAATTCATTTGGATGTATATATCTTTATTCTTTTTATCTTTCACTCTTTTATTTACACATGCATGTAATAAAATGTACACAATTTATATTTGCACATAAACACACGAATGTGTCACCTTCACAAGGGTAGGAATCCTTTCTGTTGTTTTTCATCCATGTGTAGGTGCCTAAGAGAATACCTGGCTTAAGTAAACACTTACTTATTCTGTATCCATCACGTGAATAGCATAAATCTTCGAGGACGACCATAGTCTTAATAGTTAGAGTAGTTAAACAGTTGTAATAACAGGATAAGTTCCATGATGATGTACCAGAGGCATTAGGATAAAGGGTAGTTGAGTGGGTGGGTCAGTGTCAGAAAAGGAAGGCTTGTAGCCTGAAGTGATGATATTGCTTGAGCTCCATCTCAATCCGAACTGAACAAGCTAGGTAAAGACAGGGGTGAACATCGTGATGGAGAAAAAAAAGTCAACATAGAGAACAGGGAGGAGGTGGAATAAGTATTGCAGTGGTCCTCAAACTCGAGGAGCAGCAGAATCACTTCGAAGATCTGGGGTGGGGCCCAAACATTCCTGTTTCTGACCCATCTCTGGGATGAGGCTGATGTTTCTCAACATCACACTTAAGAACCTCTAGAATATTGTATGTGTGTAGTGGTTAAGGTGAGTTGTTGGGGTGCATGAATATGGATAGAAAGTAACTTTTTAAAAGTATTTCTGGGAAAAAATTATGATTTAATTCACTTTGATTAAGAAGTGGTAACCAGTTACTGGGAGTTTCTGTCTATATGTTTTCATATGTTCTTTATGCCTCTGATCAGATTCCTTGGGCATAATTTTAAGCTTCAAAGGAATTTTTTTTTTTTTTGATGTATGGAGAAAGAAAAAAAAATTGGAAAATTGACTCCAGATTGGAAAAAACAGAATGTATTTTCTGTTAAGGGTAAATGTTAATGTTTTCAGGGCTCCTAAACCCTTGCTTTACTTTATCTTTCTCATTGTGGTAACCTTGTTCTTATTGGGATTAACAATGTGGCCCTTGCTATGGTAATGATGAATTGACTTTAGATTTCCCAGTCTAGCAAAATTGACTACTGTTGTTCAGTTCAGTATATTTGATTAGTTTAAAGGATTAGTTTAAATTTAGGGGGTAAAGTTTCAGCACAATACATGGATTTGGCTCTATGACTCATTAAACTTAGTGGGAGTCACAACTCCCATTAGATTCATAGGAATTGTAAGGCATATCTGTGTTTGCTGCATAGACAGTGTAACCTTACTTTTTACATTTGTAAGTTATGTAAATTAAAATTGGTTTAAAACAATTCGTTTTTAAAAATGATTTTGTTTATTTTTTAGTACAGATCAATGTGATTTTTACTCCTTAAAAAAGTACCTATTTAGGAGTTCCCGTCCTGGTGCAATGGAAACGAATCCGACTAGGAACCAAGAGGTTTTGGGTTCAATCCCTGGCCTCGCTCGGTGGGTTGAGGATCTGGTGTTGCCGTGAGCTCTGGTGTAGGTCGCGGATGTGGCTCAGATCTGGCATTGGCCGTGGCATAGGCCAGCAGCAGCAGCTCCAATTAGACCCCTAGCCTGGGAACCTCCATATGCCGCAGGTGCGGCCCTATAAAGACAAAAAAAAGTACCTGGTTATGTTGCTCATAGGACAGTTTAAATACTCTTATTGTGTTATAATGTAATTTGATTGCATTAGCTTTCTTCTGCTTTGGTAGTGATGTAATTCCTGTTTCAGGAATATAAATATTAATGCCACTTCCATATTATATGACATTGCTTCTGAAACCAAATGCTTTATAGTATTCCTACTAGGATTCAGAAGCATAGTATATTAGTTTTGAATATGACTTGAAATTAAAAAAAAAAAGACTAAACTTCATTTCCCACCCTGTTTCATCCTTTCTTGCATCTTTCCAGCGAAGGTTGATTTAGAAAAGATTGATTTATCCATAACCTTTGTTGATTCACTGATAGGTCTATTGCTGGTGGAAAAGTGTTATAAATCAGTGTGTTACTACACACAACAGCCACCCAACAGGGTATTGCTTAGCTGTTTGAATTTTTACAGACCTCTATTTTCTGACAGAAAAGACTGCAGTAAATATTTATTTAATAATCTGTTATTAGCTAAATGTAAAGAGGTCATAAACTTGGCCATACAAGAGTAAATTTTTGAAATGCTGCTTTTACATTCATCTTAGGCCTTTATCACAGTTATTGTATTTCGAAATAATCAGTAATGTATTAAAGGTGACTCAAAAACACAGGAAGCATGTAAAGAAAGCATCTTAGTTTTGCTGAACTGTAACTGTGTTCATTACTCCTTACTGTGTAGTTTCAGTTTTGGTGAATCTCTTGCCTCACTTTTTGAATTAATACACCTTTTCACTTTTTTATATACTAGCTTACGGAATTCGAGAATAAGATAACACATCTGAGTGTTAATGTTGACCTGGTATTGCTCGAAGAACTGTTTATCCGCCAAGTTACTAAGGGAGTGTCTTACTGAAGCATATGCTTGGTACCCTATGGTACTCTTTTATTTTCTTTTCACCTCCTGCATGACAGAGAATGACATATGACAGCCGTGCAGTCTACATGTATTAGACATCAATGTGGATTAGTGAATATCTCATGACATCTTTCAACCCCATTCTTGAACTCCTTTTGTCAACTTGACAGAAATGATTCCAGGAGAATACCTAGCCTCGGCCCTGGGATCTTTTGGCTAAAATGTAAGGCTGAAGAGGGAATTCCGTATCAGAGCTTCAGGAAGCAAAAACAGCATTTATAATCCCTTTTTATCAGCATGGGACTCTACTGAGTTTGAGTTTTATGTGTGCCATTATTCTTGCTTTGAACACTTATTTCTCTTAAAAGTTTTTCCCCCCTCCTTATTTTGAGCATAATATACTCTCATGAGAAAAGATAAAAAGAAAGAAAATCAAGACAAGCATTTAGCAGCAGAAATTGATGGATCATTGTAAATCAGCTGTAGTAAAAATTTTTTTTTAAAGATAAGCATTTAAAATTGTTCATTATTTCTAAGGCCTTGATATAACCACCATATACCCTCCCCCTTTTTTTTCTAACACACATATTTATATTATGGATAAAACAAAATTACAATGTATAAAACAAAATTAGGGTCTTTATTTCCATATACTTTTATATTCTGATTTTCCCCTTTGTATTTTCGTAACTTGTAGTACCACGCCACTATATAATTAGATAATAGATTTTAATAGTTACATTGTTGTTTATCATGTATGTGTGAAGAATAATTTAATCCTCCCTCTCTACCTCTTGGTCATTTGAACCTACTTTCTTTCAAGTATAAGTAAAATAATCTATACAAATCTTTTCCATCATATTTTGTTATTTCCTAGGACTGGAATTGTAGAATTCTGATCATGCATGTATTCATCCTTCAAACTGCTTTTTCTGAAGGGTTATACCAGTATTCACTTTGATCATTGGTATGTGAAATTACCAATCTGTATATTTTACCAACATTGATTTTAAACTTTTGAAAGAATTGACACTTTGATATGTGAAAAGGATATCTGATTGTAAATTAAATTCATAATTTGGGAGCAAATTGTGAGGTCAAAGACATTTTGTATGGATTTACTGGCCAGTTATTTTGGTCTGAATTTTTTGTTCACTACCTTTGCCAATTTTTCTGTGCATTTTGTTATAGCTTTTCGTATGTTTTAAACTCTGATGAGATCCTTTTATCATTTTTATTATGAAAAACATGCTTGCCTTTTAATTCATACTTCGTAATTTTTAAATTGACCTTTCAAACAAAAGAGATAATTTTAGTAAAATGACGTGAGTCGTAAATTGAACAACTTTATCAATATTTTACTTGATTTGCTGTATTTACCTCCCCATGCCTTACTTTTTGATATTTAGCTCTTTTGTGAGATCTTCCATTATTTTTATGCTTAAAAATCTGTATCTTGAAATCAAATATTTATTCAGTTACATTTCCCTGTAGTTCTTGAAGGTTTTTATTTAAAATTTTAATCCATTAGGAATTCACTTTGTGATGAGAGCTAAGGTCTCAGTTAATTTTAAACTAAAAATTAAATTATTTGGAATGAATTAGATTTTAACTGATAAAGTAGAGGAAGTTGGGACATACCCAAATTAAAGATGGACAGTGGAAATAGTTTTTAAAAAGTAGAGAGAAAAAGTAACCTAATTTATATCTAACAGAATGAACTATGAATGAAAATGTTCCTATTCTTGTGATTGCAGTAATATTGCTACTGAAATGATTCCATTTTGCAGCTAGTCTGTTTACTGAAATTTCTTTTAAAGGGATTTTTGTTGTAATTAAATTGAGAGAGAGAGAGACAGAGAGAGGCAAGCAGGACAATAGTGATTAAAATACCCCAGGGAGAAGCTCTCCATTTGGGGAATTTTTGGAATGTCAACACCAGAATTTCTTGGGGAAAAAATAGAGGGATTCAGATAAAGCATAGAGTCTACCAACAAAAAGAGATGAAGTGTAATTCTCATTTATTTTGCTGGTTATTTTGCTTCTTACTGTTGCTTTGTACCTATCTCTTTGTATCTAATGTGTGTGTTTATATTAATCATTCATTCTCTCTCCATTTCCTGATTCTTCTTTTTTGTCTTTTTTTGTCTTTGTCTTTTTAGTGCTTGCACCTGAGGCATATGGAGGTTCCCAGGCTAGGGGTCTAATCGGAGCTGTAGCCACTGGCCTACACCACACAGCCACAGCAACGCCAGATCCGAGCTGCATCTGCAACCTACACCACACAGCTCAGGGCAACGCCGGATTGCGACCCACTGAGTGAGGCCAGGGATTGAACCCACAACGTCCTGGCTCCTAGTCTGATTTGTTTTCACTGCGCCACGACGGGAACTTCCCCTGATTCTTCTTTTTCCTCCTTGTAGTATTAAAATCTAAACCAGGTGGCATACTAGAGTCAATATAATGTCTAAGGACTTAATAACTTAGACACAGTAAAGAGGCCTGATGGGGTGTTGCTGGTGGCAGGGGGGCAAAAGCTGTGTTGTGTTTGAGACCCACTTTTATGTGACAGAATGCAACGGTGAGTTGTTTGTGGCAGATTGATTCAAAAGTTGTAAGTGAAGTGAAGGAGACAGGTGGTGCAGGTTAAGCATATTCTATTGTTTAAGGAAAGCTCTTTTTCTAATTTTCTTTTTTGGTTGTTTATAATAGATGTGTTGGATTCCTGAGATTTGTTTCCAGACAGAAAGGAAATAGGATCCAGGGCAAGGACAGGAAGGTTCATCTAGGAAAGGAGAATGTGTATTTTATTTTACTTGCTTTTTAGGGACACACCCTTGGCATTTGGAAATTCCCAGGCTAGGGTCAAATCGGAGCTACAGCTGCTGGTCTACACCGCAGCCACAGCAATGCACCTGCGACCTACACCACCACTCACCACAATGCTGGATCCTTAATCTGCTGAGCAAGGCCAGGGATCAAACCTGAAACCTCATGGTTACTAGCTGGATTTGTTTCCGCTGCGCCACAATGGGAACTCTGAGAATGTATTTTAATACAAGGAGAAGATTCAGGAAGAGATGTGTACAGGGAGAAAAAAATTAAGGGAGGTCGTACTAGATGTCTTTAATCTTATTCATCTAGAACAGTGCTCCTCAAATTTAATCTACATTCAGTTCATTCGAGGATCCTGTAACATTCTGATTCAGTGCTCTGGGATGGTCCTTGAGAGTCTGCATTTCTAATAATCTAGGTGATGCTGAGGCTGTTGGTCTGTGAGAGGATATCTGTCTCGTGGAGTTTTTGGTTATTAAAATGTTTAGTCTAGAAAATCAGAAGAGTTTTTTTTTTTTTTTTTTGCATGGTAATAATTTCTACCTTTGCAAATCAAGGTTTGTTTCTACCTTAACAATACAGCTGAAATACAGAAATAACATCACTTTCAGTTTTATAGTTCATTTTGTTTTAAAAAGACACTAAGCTACCTTGGAACTTTACTAAACATTTTTATCCTATTTTACACTTTTAATTCTATTTTATATACTTTCCGTTGACCTTTTATCTGATGATTTGTTTTGAAAAATCCCTGAGTAACAATGCAGCCTGACCCTTTCTTCCTAATAGTTCCCTCTATTCCCTACTGATCTGTCCTAGTTTCATTCTGTTACATGGAAATATCATTTCTCATAGCATTTTACTACAAATGTTATTACTTAAGGTAACATTATAAAACCCTGTAATGCAAAGTGTGTATTATTCACCCATTTAGGAAAACTTTCTATTTTATTAATTTCTCAAAGTCTTTTTCAAAACCAAGAATTATTGTCATTTTCACTTCAGTATTAATACCCTGGCGTGTTAGCGCCATAAAAAAGTATAATAGGATGCAAATACTTGAATGTAAACTGGTTACCGGAAACAACTCTGCTTGAGGTCATTTAATGGTTTTTCCACTTCATAAGTATTAAACGTTAATCAAAGATGTTTCTTTATGATTAATATTGCACATTTTTTCTTTTCCTGTTAAAGATAAGGATAGATTACCAATCTGTTTTAGTTTTACAAATCATAAATTACATTTTTTTCTTCATGAAGTTGATTAGATTTGTAGCATTTTAAAGCCATAATAAAAAGGAAGTAAATAGCAGGTTTTAAACAAAGAGACTTCTATATTGGTATCTCCAAGATCAAAATATTTTTGCCAAAATTTATGAAATTCCTTTGTGGCACATCAGGTTAAAGATCTGGTATTGTCACTGCAGTGGCTCAGATCACTGCTGTGCCAAGAGTTCTATCCTTGCCCCCAGAAACTTCTACATGCTGTAGGTACCCCCCCCCTTTTTTTTTGGTTAGAATCGAAGAATTTTAGACTTAGAATCACAACTTGAAGATGAGCAGTTGTAGAATTTTTCAGTTTACTGATGAAGAAACTTAGGCGCATGTAAGATTATTCTTTGTCAAGCTCTACTTACTACCAGTCTGTTTTTCTTTCTTTGGAACTTAATATTTTGCTTCAGATCCTTGGTGTATTTTCTTATCTCATGAAGGTTGTCACTCAGAATATTTAAAATATATTTTAAAATGTATTGTTTAACATTGTTTAATGTAATGGTGATGATCAAAAAATTCACGTATTTCAAAGCTTTTTAAATCATTGCTATTTCAAATGAAAAGCTATATTCAGGTTGACTTTATTTTGAAATATATAAATCATGTATCAGAGAAGGACCAATCTTGCTACTAACTCTGTAACTTTCAAATAATCTTCAGAAGTTCTATAGCCATAGGCCTACCTTTAAAAAAAAAAAATCGCTATTTTTCTTTCAGAGTACACATAATTGCTGAGAATGGTAACTACCCAGAACACAAAAACTGAAATAGGAAAATAGTTTTAACTTTTACAATATTTATCAGTTCACACTGATTAGCAGCCATCATTAAAGCTGTTATAGGAGTTCGCATCAAGGCTTAGCGGAAATGAATCCGACTAGGAACCAGGAGGTTGCGGGTTCCATCCCTGGCCTCACTCAATGAGTCAAGAATCCTGTGTTGGCCAGAGCTGTGGTGTAGGTTGCAGACCGGGCTGGGATCTGGCGTTGCTGTGGCTGTGGCGTAGGGTAGGCCGGCAGCTGTAGCTCCAATTTGACCTCTAGCCTGGGAACCTCCATATGCCACAGGTGAAGCCCAAAAAAGACAAAAAAAAAAAAAAAAGCTGTTTAGGCATGCTTTTGCAGACTCTCCTTCAGGTATGGGTTGTAGACATTATCTTTTCCTTTTTGTTTGCTTACAACAGGAAGCTCATTTAATCCTTTGCTTTGTTTTAGAGTTTAAGCAAATAGAGACTATCCCTGTTAGTTTTCAAAAGCCCTTACTTTGGTTGCATTAGTGGCACTCACCGTAGATTGTGTGATCCTGCTTTATTTACCAGAAAGCTCACCTCTGAGAGCTGTCACTCCATCCTTTCAACTGTGTTGTTAATTGACTGATAGCAAAGATTGAGTGGAAAAACCTTTAGTGACAAAAGACTGGATATAGGTGTGACTCCAATCTAAAGGCTGGAGAATCTTTGTTTCTTGATCCCATTTGTGTTTGTACTGAAATACTAAATACTAAAGACCAAAAGAACAAAGTACATTTAAAAGCATTCAGAAATGTTAAGCAACAATAAAACTCCATAGCCGTTTAAATGACAGCAGCTGACTATTTGAATTAACTTTCTGTTTGGCTTAATTTGGGGCCCTAATTATTCCTAACTTACGTGAGTAGATTTCAATTATAGTATCCTGCAGGGATTTGTAGCTAAGGCAACTAAAAGAATCATTTTACATAAAGTACCTTTGTTCAGCTGATTAGGCAAGTTAAAACGTAATGATGTAAAATTGAAACCCTTCTGACAAGGTCCCAAACAAATGTTTCTAGTAATTTTTTTTTTTTTAAAGATTGAACTGAGTTTAATTTTAAATGATATTTTGGTCTTTGGGGAAGATTGACTTCATTGTAATAATGATATTTATATCAATGTGTCTTAGGTTGCATGTTTTAGGGGAGTAGTGAAGCGTTAAAGATATGGACAAGCTTGTCAGTGGAAACCTTCCTAAGTAATGTTTATTTGCTTTATAATCCTCGCTATACAGTTTGACAGCTTCCAAGACATAGGTTTAGAAGAGAAATACAAATAAATAAATTGAATGACTAGAACCTCTTCTCTATTTTGGAATGCATTTCAAGTGAACACAAATGAGAGACTCTTTTATGGATCTGAAATGCTATATACCAAGAAGTTCAAGGACACAAGGCATGGTTGACATTGTGCTACAGTCAGGAGACAACTTACATTTAACTTCTCTTCCTAAATACATTCTCCACTACAAGAGCCCACAATAATTTTGAACACCTTTACCAGAATGAAACCACTTTATGACTGTTAGTGGTAGATGCTGCTTTGGTTCCTTACTAACCTGTGTTATAGGACAGAGCATTAAAAAAAAGCACTTGATGGCATCAATAAGACCACTTTAAGACTTAGCTGTAACATTTCATTAGTCTCATAGCTTCTTCTAGCGAATGGAATTAAGAGCCAGCAGCTCTGTTCTCATTCTTACCTTCTCATTCTTCCCTTTGTTGCTCTTCAAACCCTCAACTCCTTTTCATTAATTATCACCTGAAGACAGTGTGAATATGGAAAATAAATAAATGTAGCTGTACCGTAGTGTATGGCTTGCAGGAGTGGAGTCGTTGGCATTAACAGCTGAGTATACTTACTGCAGGACAATGGGAGCAAACCCTAGTTGCTGATTTTGATAGTTCTTTAAATTATCTGAATGGTAATAACACAAAGTTAGCTAATGTTGCCTTCTTCTCCCTCCCTAAATGGAGGTTCCTTCTTGAAATCCAATGACGTACCCAGCTAATGTTGCCATTTGCTTTCTATGGTTTGAGAAAATGCTTTAGAAGATAATTAATTATGAAGGCATCAGTTAAAAATAATGAGTGATGAATAGCTCTTATTTAGAAAATTCTTATGATCTTGGCTTGTGAATTTCTTCTTTGGTCACTAGAAAGTTTTTCTCTTAATTTTAGCTATAAGAAGGAGGAAATTTTATCCTTTTTTTAAAAAGGTTTTTATTTTTTCTGTTATTGTTGATTTACGTTGTTCTGTTGATTTCTGCTGTACAGCAAAGACTATGCACCATTGTCTTTATAATAGATAATGGTGCATAGTCTTATATATCACATTTGAAAATGTATTACTTTTTTGATTAATGTGTTCTTAATAACTTTATTATTAATATTGAAATGCTTATATCTTATGATAAATGGCTTTGTTGGGGGAATCTTCATAAAGTGCCTTTTAATTACATATATACACATATTTATGTTAGGGTGTATGGAATATCTATGTGTGCATATGTATACTGGAAGTCAGAATTTTTATTCTCTATTTAAATAGCACTTGCAAGTGAATATCTGCTTTAATATGCTGTGAATGTCTCTAATTTATTTATTTATTTATTTGTTGTTGTTGTTGTTGTTGCTATTTCTTGGGCCGCTCCCGCGGCATATGGAGGTTCCCAGGCTAGGGGTTGAATCGGAGCTGTAGCCACCGGCCTACGCCAGAGCCACAGCAACGCGGGATCCGAGCCACATCTGCAACCTACACCACAGCTCACGGCAACGCCGGATCGTTAACCCACTGAGCAAGGGCAGGGATCGAACCCGCAACCTCATGGTTCCTAGTCGGATTCGTTAACCACTGCGCCACGACGGGAACTCCGAATGTCTCTAATTTAGAAAAAAGTTGACAAATTTTATATTTAGTAGAAATTGAGGTAAATGCACAGTACAACTACAGGAAATATTTTCTGTATTTGTTAATTTTAGAAAGAAAGCGTTTGACTTAGAATGGAGAGTTAAAAAAATACTGTGCCTTACTAAGTATTCTAGCTTTAAATACTTTGTTTTTAAAAGATCTGTTCTGAAAACTTGTTTTCATTGACATGCTCAGCATTGATTTGTGGTTTCAGAAGTGTTGGTTTCTGAGCCTCACATTTAATAGTTCAGTATCATCTTTTATAACAATGATGGTGTCTCTCAGATGGAAGCATTATTTTATCAACTTCATTCCTGAATGATTTATATTTATTTTAGCAAGTTACTCCATTGTTCAAATGGACGTTTGTCATTATTTTTAAAAAAAAAGTGCTTGCCATTTTATAGGATAGATAGGACATTTCCAGAAAGGGGTCGAACTGTGCTGTGGCTGCATTACCAGAACAGATGAATAATCATCCAAGTCACTACCTGAAGGGAGAGGGTGTAGTTTATTATGGGGAGAGATATTTATGAATATAATCTGGTATATATGTGGAAAAGTAACAAACAGTAGTACTTTATAAGCACAGTTCATATATTCATTGTTTATATCGGAAGAGAATAAGAATATTATTTTGACTTATTTGACTGCTCATAGTAGTACCTCAAAATATGATTGTATGGGAGTTCCCTTCATGACTCCGTGGTTAATGAACCCGACTAGGAACCATGAGGACGTGGGTTCGCTCCCTGTCCTCGCTCAGTGGGTTAAGGATCCGGCATTGCTGTGAGCTATGGTGTAGGCTGGCAGCTACAGCTCCAGTTAGACCTGGGAACTTCCATATGCTGCGGGTGCGGCCCCCAAAAGCAAAAAAACAAAAAAAAATGATCACACGAAAATATCTGGAAAATAAACATGCATGGATTTAGGTTAAATTTATCTTCTTTAACATTTGCCAGTTGTCTCTATGTGTCTGTCCCTCTCTTTCTCTGTCTCTTGCTCTCTTGCTTTATGTCAATTTAGAAAAAAATTAGTAAACTCTATATTTAGTAGGAATATATACTTTCATGGTTTTGGCAGATGAAAAGTATCACACTATATCTTAATTTGACAGTTTTTTTTTTTAAACTTCGTTAAATTATTTTTCTTAACTGTGCTTAAGAAAATTTTACTGGTATTTATTCTGCATGAGGATCTGATACTTCAGATTTACCCTGTGGAATTCACTGTTTTGTTGTTGTTGTTGTTGGTACAGTTGAAAAAAGTACCCAACTGTCAGTCCGTTCCAAGAGTGAAGAAAGCAGATGTAGCTGGTCCAGAGGAGAGAGGGTCTAGCTGGTGCATAAAAAATTCATGTCAGCATTTTGACACTGCATCCTTTTGGGGTATCTGTTATCACTGAATAGGAAACTGTTTCAAATTGACAGGCAGACAGAATGTTGTGCTGAATGTGTAAATTGGAATTATCACATCTAGCAGTTCCCTTCACCAGGTGCCGGCTTGGAGCTTGGTTCTCTACTAATGTCGAGAGAGTGCCAGGAATAGTTTTATTTGCTAATTATCCCTCATCTCTTCCAATGTCTGGTTTTCTTTCTTTCTTTTTTTCTTTCTTTTTTTTTTTTTAAGTAAACAGCTTGCCCAGGTGTTTTTAGGAATGCCTAGCAGGACAATGCAAGACTGCAGGTGCTTGGCAGGGCGATGCCATACAGAACACTGAAAACATCTATATCCATCTCTGTGAAGATTATTGCTTTCAAGGGTTTTAGTCCCTGGAGTACTGAAAACAATGCTTGTCAGTATTTTGTTGATCCTGAGATATGTATGGGTGAGGGCAAAAAACTGGGGCTGGTGTTTTAAGGTAGAACATTTAATGAAGCTTTATCTTTGAGTCTCTTAAAAAAAAAAAAAAACAAGCAGTGAAGTTTTCCAAGATTGTTAAAAATGAAAGCAAATCATGTGTTAAAGGAATAGTGAAGACATTTTTGCTTGTTCTTCAGACTTTTTGATCTTACTCGAAAGATTTACTGCTACATGATATAATTGCTGTTCATTTTATTTCACTTTACAAAAAAATTCTTTCATAACATAGTACTGTAATGTTTGAAAGCAAAATTTTGATTTTGTTTTTGTTGTTGTTCATTTTTGGCCGCCCCGAGGCATACGGAGCTCCTGGGCCAGGGATTTGATTAGAGCCATGGTCTCGACCTATGCCAAAGCTGAGGCAACCCACTGTGCCAGGCAGGGCTTGAACCTGCATCCCAGTGGCTCCCAAGATGCCACCAATCTCGTTGCACCACAGCAGGAACTCCAAATTTAGAATTTTTCATGCTTTATGAATTCATATTGCAAGCTGTTGCTAAGTACTATTCAAATTATTTGTGCTCGAAGCTTTTATAACAGTGTTACTTTTCTTGAAATGTAATAAATTGAATCACAAAATTGTCTTCAATTACTTCTGTTAATTTTGTTTTTTGATTGCCATAAATATTTTTCTTTTCTTTTTTCTTTGTATGGCTGCACCTGAGGCATACGGAAGTTCCTGGGCTAGGGGTTGAACCAGAGCTGCAGCTGCAGGCCTACGCCACAGCCAAGCCAGATCCAAGCTACATCTGCGACCTCCACTGCAGCTTGAGGGAACCTCCGATTGGTTCCTTAATCCACTGCCTGAGGCCAGGGATCACACCCGCCTCCTCACAAAGACACCAGGTCCTTAACCCACGGAGCCACACTGGGAACTTCCATAAATTTTCTTTCTTCAGCCAGAGTAACCTGGGATCCAAGCTGCATCTGCAGCCTACACCAGAGCTCATAGTAACACCGGATCCTTAACTGACTAAGCAAGGCCCGCATCCTCATGGGTACTGGTCCACTGAGCCACGATGGGAACTCCCAAAATATTTTTCTTAAAGAGTTTTTTTCTTGCCTATTTTTTTTTTATTTTTGCCTATTCTTTGGGCATTGAATTTTCTTATGAATATATTTTCCATTGTAGATTGCTTTTTCATTTTTTTTTCTAAGCATGTTTCCATTATGGTAAGATAATGAGGTATGAAGTGCTCAAAATATGAAGATTTTCTGAAGTTTCTTCTAATTTGCTTAGGACCATTAAAATTGTCATGGCTTTTCAACAGCCAGTCATATTTCAGTGATACTGCTGAAATTTCATAGGATTTATCTTGTCAGCTTTGATTTTGGATTAGACATTATTGTCTTTTGTATTGACTTGGTCTCTGTTTCTTCTCACTGACATATCCTGTAGTGAAATTACATTTATACCACAGTTTCCTGTGGAAGTGAGAAAGGGCGTATATTCAAAGGCAGTGAATTTTTGGTGTAACATTCATTAGTTTAAATTCTTCCTGTTACCAGCTATGAGAACTTGTTGTGGTTTATTTCACATGTTTGCATTTTTAATTTTGTTATAAAATTGGGGAAATAGCTACTTTTTATAATCATTGATGCTTAGAAAAGAGATGCTTAAACATTTATTCATCAGTAATTCTTGAACACCTGCCACGTGCCAGGACTTTGCTATCTGCTAGGCATGGCTCTTGCTTTCAAAGTACCAGACAGAAACTGTGTTACCTTATGACACCTGCAAGGAAACTAGAGAGAGCCAAAGGTTTTTTGGCAGAGATACCAGAACCCGTAAGAAGTGGCCAGCTGAAGGATGGGGCATTCCAGGAGAGGGACTAGAGTGTACAAAAACACTGCTACTGAAAAAATGTGCATTGCAAACTCTTGCATTTAGAGTGGATAAGCAATGAGATCCTGCTGTATAGCACAGGGAACTATATCTAGTCACTTGTGATGGAACATGAGGAGGATAATGTGAGGAAAAGAATGTATGTATGTGTATGACTGGGTCACTTTGCTGTACAGCAAAAATTGACAGAATATTGTAAATCGATTATAATAAAAAATTTAAAAAAAGAAAAATGTTAATTGCAAGCAGCTCAGTGCTTTTGGAAGGTGAGTGGTGACAAGATAGCACGAGATGAAGAGTATGGACCAGATCATGTGAAAGAGTTAGGACTTTGTCACATAGGTGACAGTTAATCAATGAATAATTTCAAGAGTGATTATAGATTTTTATTTTAGAAGTCTGTATTTAGGGTGGGTGGGATTGACTGCTGACAGCAGAGAGAACTCTGTGTAAGTTCCTATGGGGCCAGGCAATTAACATGAAAAAGAGAAGCAGGCAGAGTATAAAGAAATGAAACAAAACTGGAAAAAGCATACTTGTCTAAAGTAGACAGTTGTTAGTCAGCTTCAGGTGATTAATTTGTCATTTTGATATTTTGTCAGAGTCCCTGTGTTGTCAGTTGATCTTTTTTTTTTCCCCAAGAAAACTAAAAGTGGTTTTGAGTATCACATCTCCCTACTTTGAAATATTGACAACTAATTCAGAACACCAGTTCATACACTGAGGGGGGCAAATGAAACGTGCATGTGATCTAGATTCATCCTGTGATCTGCCCATTTGTACGCTTTCTCTGTGTAAGACTGTCATTGATCTAGGTGAGAAAGGATGAGAGAAAGGTGAGAAAGGATGCAGGGAGATTACAATTCCTACAAAAAAGGAATAGGTCAATGAGATTTTAGAAGTAGAATTCTGAAGTAGAATTGATGAGGTTTGATAAATCACTGATGAGGGAAAGAAAGATTTATTCAGGCTTGTTGGTGGTAGGGAATGGAGAGTAATAGATGCTTGAGAATAAAATAAACTGGACTCTCCCTGGGATTCAGTGGGAGTGACACTGCCTGGCTGGCTTGCCCTCGTGGAGTTTGGAAGTTGGAAGAAAACTGGTCATCATAGCCAGCACAGATCTGAGATTTGGAGTAGCAGGAGTTTCTGGGACTCTGTTTATTTGCAGTGAGTTCCCTTGTATTTGCCTGCTCTTCTCCCAAATACCTACTGGCTTTTCTTAACCTCTTCTCTTTTTTTCCTTACCTTATTCTCTTTGCATTACTCATAGTTTCTGTTTGCTCACAGTTTTATCTCAGGATGACTTCTAGTGTTCTCCATCCAGCCTTGTTCCATCCTGACAACTTTTTCTCTAATTCTGGAATTGCCTCGTGTTTCCCAACTCAAGTTCTTGAGAAAGAGAAACTCGTGGACCTCACTTCTCTTTTTGAATGAAGCCATTTCTTGCATTGCTCTTGGGATCATGGACTGACCGCCTTTGAGTTGAAGAACTGTGTCTTGCTCAGTTGCTGCTGGTGGGATCTCATAGTTGGGTTGGCCTTGTCGCCTCACTAATTTTCAGTTAGAATGAACTCAGTGCTGGCAGAAATGGCAATTTATATTGAGGTGTGGTGAGTGATGAATGTGAGGGGTCAAGGTGCATCATAAATTATCAAGGTCAGAAACAGAAAAAGAAATGAATTTGATGGATAATTTGTGAGGTCAGTTGAATGAAGTTACTACTGTCAAAAACATAAGTTCTTGTTTGTTTGTTTGTTTTTTTGTCCTTTCTAGGGCCGCACCCGTGGCATATGGAGGTTCCCAGGCTAGGGGTCTAATCAGAGCTGTAGCCACCGGCCTATGCCAGAGCCACAGCAACGCGGGATCCGAGTCACCCCTGTACCTACACCACAGTTCGTGGCAATGCCGGATCCTTAACCCACTGAGCGAGGCTAGGGATCGAACCTGCAACCTCATGTTTCCTAGTCGGATTCGTTAACCACTGAGTCACGACGGGAACTCCAAAAACATAAGTATTAATAGTGAGCTTAGACTTAGACAAACTTGTCAGTGGCGCATACTCACAGAATTTAAAAAATGTGGGAATTAGATATTTAGTATTAACATTTCATATGGTCTTAGTATTCCATAGTTTATAATAAGCATACAACATGAGGCTTGCTTTTAATCATTAAATATTAAACATGAAGAAAGTTTGGAAAACTTTTATTATAGATATACTGAAGCAATTAGCTTTACATTTCTCTCCCTAATTTGTGCTTTGAATTTAAAACTAAAAGCAATAGCTGCCATTTGTCAGACCTGTACTAGATATCAAAGACTATGCTAGGTGTTTTCTAGTCATTGTCCTGGGTAATGCTTCCAGTAGCTCTGTGAGATTTGCATTATTTTCTCACCTTTTACCTGAGGAAACTTAAGTACATTCAACTAATAATAAAGGCAGAGATGAGATTCATTCATCCCCCCGACTGTCTAATACAACATTCTTGATGCTCTTTAATTTGTGTAATAATGAAAATCCATTTTAAGTTTCATTTTTGGAAGGTTCTTAGATGTATATAGCACGGTGCCTACAATTTAGCCATCCATAATTTAAGCACTGCATATGTGTAAAAGGGAAATGGCTTTTAAAAAGGTTCATAAATGTACACGCACTGCTAACACACAGCCTATGTCTGTTTGATGCCTGACAGTCTATTGGGAAAGTGGAAGATGTAAGCATTCAACATATGCTTTTTGTCTCTGGTGCCAGACATCTTACTTAGTTCTATTTTTTCACTGCATTGGCTCCATATTTTGGCATCATGTCGACAATCAATAGAAAAGCCTATCAGCCCACAGATGCTTCCTTCTGGTGGCAGCCTTCTTCACTCAAATGCACCATCCATTGACAGCTTATGTGCTGGGCTTTTGTGTCTGATCAATAAACAGACCATTGAAAGATTATATTTGATGTGAATATGCAATTATTTTTAATTTTAAATGTGTGTGCCCTGGGTATATGAGAGTATTTAAATATTTATTGAATAAATGAATAACATTTTAAAAACCCATTTTGTGACATATTGAGAGAGAATATCCTTGGCCAGATAGACGATTGATATAACTGTCCGTGAACCCCTTAGAAGAATTTTCTGTGTTTATGTAGCAGTCAGTCTTTTTACTCTCACTGCTGTCATCTCTGTCTTTATTGTTATATTGATATTTTGAGACTGACTTTTGATCATGTATAGGAATGGTAAAATTAACGGTTAGTTTGAAATAGGGAAATAAGGAAATGTAAAGATAAAGATGGAGTTCCTGTTGTGGCTCAGCGGTTAATGAACCCGACGAGCATCCATGAGGACACGGTTTCCATCCCTTGCCTTGCTCAGTGGGTTAAGGATTTGGTGTTGAGATGAGCTGTGGTGTAGATCGCAGACGTGGCGGGGATTGTGCGTTGGCTGTGGCTCTGGTGTAGGCCAGTGGCTGCAGCTCCGATTTGACCCCTAGCCTGGAACCTCTGTATACTGAGGGTGCGGCCCTAAAAAAAGGACAAAAGACAAAAAAAGAAAAAAAAAGATGACTACATTTAGACCTAATGAGATGAAAATCCTGGAAGTCAGGGATGATGAAGGTTAAATATTATAATATTCTAACTCTCCGAGGCTCAGTAGGAGTTATTCTAGCTACTGAAACTTATTGATATTCTCCTGGGATAATAGCAATATTGGTTTAAATGAGACTACGTATAGAAAATTTAAAATTCTGGAGTTGCCATTGTGGCTCAGTGGTAATGAACCCAATAAGTATCCGTGGGGACGCAGGTTCGATCTCTGGCCTCTCTCAGTGGGTTAAGTAAGGATCCAGCGTTGCTGTGAGCTACGGTGTAGGTTGCAGATGTGGCTCGGATCTGCTGTGGCTGTGGCTGTGGCGTAGGCTGGCAGCTGTAGCTCTGATTCACCCCTAGCCTGGGAACTTCCATACGGCTGTGTGTGCGGCCCTAAAAAAAATTAGAAAAGAAAGTTTAAAATTCTATACCTGACAAGTCAGAATGGAGAAACCCAGACCTAGTAATACTTAGGACTTAGACTAGATACCATCGAGCCAATAGTACTACTACTTCTTGACTTGATTTTATAAAGTTGTTTGTTATTTCTTTTAGCAAATGCTATGTTTGAGTTCTTAACTGTATGCAACATACTTTTGTGGTTGGTTGTGTGAGGAACTGAAACTAAGAATAAACATCCTTTTTCCTATTTTTATAAAACTTCCTCTTAGGGCAAAACAAGTGCATTGTAAAAATATTTAGAGCTAAGACTTAAGACTGTATAATCCTTGATCTTATCTTTGCTGCCTTTGCAAAGCATGGCACATCCTCACCTCTCTGGAGATTCAACTTGCATAGGTGGAAACAGGGTCAGTATTTGACTTAGTGTTTTTATTTATTGAATTATTAGAATTGGGAATGATTACTCACATCAGGGCTAGTGACATTTTAGTATCCTTTAAAAATGATAGCAAGTGTATAATGACCTGAAAAAAAAAATCATTCACAAAACTTAAAAAAAAAAAAAGAAACTGTAGACACATTCAGCTTTCTTCCTCTGAATATAGAGTGCTGTTTGTAATTGAAGGCTTATTTTTTTATTGGATATGGCTTATTTTTGGTCTGCTGTGGAGTTTTTATTTTAATATGCCATGGAGTTTATAGTCATATAATGTATAACATTGTTTATTTTTCTACATGTTGGAAAATGTTGACTGAATAAATACAGTTTTGATATATACGTCTATGAAATTAATTGCCCGCAGTTTATTAAGTAGTTATGTTTGAACATTCACATTTTGATTATTAGTAAGAATTGAAACTATACCAATAAATTTGTAAATAATGGACATAGTTTAAGATAGTAAAGAAAACCATAGTGGCTGAATTTTATGATATTTTAGTAATTTGATCATCAGATTATCCAAACAGTTACCACTTAACTCTGACCTGATTGTGTATAAGTGTTCTTTTATTTTTATGGAAAGATAATGTGTTTAAGTCAAGTCATTTTTATGACTTCAATGGCATTATTTTTATTTCTATTGTGTAGAAATTTTTAAATGTTTCTTGTTTTTTCATTTATTTGTTTTAATTTATTTTTTCTTTTTTATGATTTTTATTTTTTCCAGTATAGTTGATTTACAGTGTTCTGTCAATTTCTACTGTACGGCAAAGTGACCCAGTCAAACATATGTGTATGTATATGTATACATATTCTTTTCCTCACATTATCCTCCATCATGTTGCATCACGACTAGATATAGTTCTCTGTGCTATACAACAGGATCTCATTGCTTACCCACTCCACATGCAGTAGTTTGCATGTATTAACCCCAAACTTCCAGTCCATCCCACTCCCTCCCACACTACTGGCAACCTGTTCTTCAGGTCCATGAGTTTCTCTTCTGTGGAAAGGTTCATTTGTGCCGGATATTAGATTCCAGACATAAGTGATATCATATGGTACTTGTCTTTCTCTTTCTGACTTACTTCACTCAGGATGAGAGTCTGTAGTTCCATCGATGATACTGCAAATGGCATTATTTTGTTCTTTTTTATGGCCAAGTAGTATTCCATTTTGTATATATACCACGGCTTCTTTTTTTTGGTCTTTTGTCTTTTCAGGGGCCACACCCGTGGCATATGGAGGTTCCCAGGCTAGGGGTCTAATCGGAGCTGTAGCTGCCAGCCTACAATACAGCTCACGTCAATGCCGTTATCCTCAACCCACTGAGCAGCAAGGCCAGGGATCGAACCCAAAAGCTCATGGTTCCCAGTCAGATTCCTTTCTGCTGTGCCATGGTGGGAACTCCTTGTACCACATCTTCTTAATCCATCCATCTCTTGATGAACATTTAGGTTGTTTCCATGTCTTGGCTATTGTGAATAGTGCTGCAGCGAACATAGGGGTGCATGTATCTTTTTCAAGGAAAGTTTTGTCCAGATATATGCCCAAGAGTGGGATTTCTGGGTCATATGGTAGTTCTATATTTAGTTTTCTGTGGTACCTCCATAGAAGGAGGTTTTCCATAGTGGTTGTACCAATCTACATTCCCACCAATAGTGTAGGAGGCTATCCTTTCCTTCACACCCTCTCCAGCATGTGTTATTTGTAGACTTACTAACGTGGCCATTCTGACAGGTGTGAGGTGGTACCTCATAATAGTTTTGATTTATATTTCTCTAGTAAGTGGTGACTTTGAGCCCTTTTTTGTGTGATTGTTGGCCATCTGTATATCTTTGGAGAAATGTCTATTAGGTTTTTTGCCCATTTTTTAATTGGGTTGTTGGTTTTTTTGCTGTTGAGTTGTATAAATTGTATAAAAATGTTTCATTCTTTTACCCCTCTATAATTAGAAATTTTCTTATCAGTAAACATGACGACAAAACAAAAATTTCAGTATTATTTGTTTAATTCTCTTTTTTGGTGATTTGTACTGAAGTATTATCTGAGGCTTTTTAAAGATATGAAGGCAGTTTAACGGCTTTATTGACTACTAAGCAAATCCAAACATCATAGAAAATGAGAAAGGAAAAATTTAAAAAGGATTTGAAATCCTCATATCCAGAAACTAACATTTTCTTGATGATTTTTTTTTTTTATAAACTAAAAAAAAATACTTGGTTGGTTTTCAGTGACAAACGACATGCTGTCTGTTACTTTGAAGTCTGTTTTGGGGTTTTATTTAGCATATTAAAGTGTTAAATGTGTAATATCTCTAGCAAATTTTATAATCACATAATTGTATGGCTCACATAATGGTCACTTAGATCATTATGTTAACTGAAAACATGTCTCAAGGTTACATGACACAAGAGGTGCTTTAGGGGGGAAATAATTTTTAGGATTCCAAGATTTGTGATCTTGGCTCTGTGTCTTTAGTTAATTTCTCTTGTCCAGTTTCCTCATCTTGAAAAGTTAGGAACTTAGGTAGTTCCCGTTGTGGCCTAGCGGAAAAGAAATCAACTAGGAACTGTGGGGTTGCGAGTTTGATCCCTGGCCTCCCTCTGTGGGCTAGGGATCCAGCATTGCCATAAGCTGTGGTGTGGGTCGCAGACGGGGCTTGGATCCAGCGTTGCTGTGCCTCTGGCATAGGCTGGCGGGGCGGCTGCAGCTCCAATTCAACCCCTCGCCTGAAAAAAAAAGTTAGGAACTTAGATTGGAAGGCAGTGAATATCAATACTAGATATAAATTATGAAATAAAAGTGTTTATTAGAGCAGAATATTTGTTTCTAACTTAAAAAATCGGCTTCCCTTTATTATATATTTTTTATTCTTTTTTCTTTTTGCTTTTGTTTTACGATACCACTTTCAGCTTGTGATGTCGTCGTATGATTACCTTTCAGCTGCCTAACTCGTTTTCATTACATATCCTCATTAATTTTAGAACATGTGCACATTTTACTGACATTTTACTAGGATGATAAAGTATCAAAGTATTTTACCATAGCTAATTTTGCAAAGATTTTAATGTTTTCAATAATGTTCCATCAGTTTAAGAAACTCATCTACCACTTCGTAAGAGATGTCAGAATGTCATGGCAGGTTCCACAGGTTTGATAAAGGTTTTGCTGTGCACGGTTATACCCAGAGAATTTTAATCAGTTCTGTTAATATTACTTCTACAATGTCTTTCAACATTTGATATTATTTTTTATCAATTGCATGAATGTTTTTGAGTAGATCTTGGATATTTTGCATTGTGTGCCATTTTGTTATCAGGGGATTTAGACAGTGTTTTTAACTTAGTCTTTTTATATATACTTTGGTCATCACAGAGCATAGCAGAAGGTTATTTATTTATTTATTGTCTTTTTTAGGGCCACTAGTGCAGCACGTGGAGGTTCCCAGGCTAGGAGTCAAATTGGAGCCACAGCTGCCGGCCTATGTCACAACCACAGCAACTCCAGATCCGAGCCATATCTGTGACTTACATCACAGCTCATGGCAACGCCAAATCCTTAACCCACTGAGCAAGGCCAGGGATCGAACCTTCGTCCTCATGGATGTTAGTCAGATTTGTTTCCTCCAAGCCACAGCGAGAACTCTAGCAGAAGGTAATTTTAAAAAATACGTATTTATCATGTAATTTTATTGCACATGCCAAAGTTACAACTAGCAATGTTGGTAAATAAAGATAAAAGAAAATTAATAATGCTAGCTACTAAGGAGTTAGCAAACATGTTAGCTACTAAGGAGCTAAAATTTAAAACGAGAGGTTAAGATGGATGAGAGAAAAAAGTCTCTAGATTTGAAAAGAAGATAATAGAAAAAAATAGATTAGCCATGCTGTTTTTACATGATCCCAATTGGTAAATATGCCCCCCCCCAATTTTTTTTCAACTGACCTGTAATGAACTAGTACCTTTTAGCAACTTTTGTTTCCTTTTTAATTTGCTGTCACTAATCTTTGAGCTCTCTCTTAGCCATCTAGTGGTCCCTATGGACTCTTTATCTTCCCTCTGGACTATTCTTATCTGACAGTTACTAGTAAGTACTCTTTTCTTGTAACAGATAGATCTTTTTATTTATTTATTTATTTATTTATTTTTTAAACAGATAGATCTTGATGCAAAGCCCGTTTTAGGAGCTTTGTTGTAGCTTCATGAGGGCAGGGGCTGTGTCTTTTGCCAGTGTGTATTCCAGACCTCAGAGAAATGCAAAGTACAAGAAATATTTTTAAATGAATAAATATTTGATGAATGAATGGATAGATTAGTGAATGAATGAATTTCCCAGCAGATGACTATATTAATACAATATGAATAATCCTTATTTTTTTTAAGCTGGCTTTGCTTTTTATAAACCCTAGAGAAAGAGAAATATTTAATTTTTCATAGCACGTTTATTCTTTAACCAAGCAAGTTCGCCTATCACCTTTCATTTCTACCAATGTCTCCCATGCGAGTAGAACAGTGTATGACATAGTGGAGATAAAAAGTATTTATTGGAGGAATAAATAAATGAATGATCCATTTCACATTCACATTATTGTAAAAAAGAAAAATCACCAGACCTTGTTTTGAAAACAAACGTCGAGTTCCTGTTGTGGCTCAGTGTGTTAAGAACCCCGACATAGTGTCCATGAGGATGCAGCTTGGATCCCTGGCCTCCCTCAGTAGGTTAAGTATCAGGCGTTGCAGTTTAGGTCACAGATGCAACTTGGATCCCACATTGCTGTGGTGTGGCATTGGCCTGCAGCTGTAACTCTGATTCGACCCCTAGCCTGGGAATATGCTGTGGGTGCGGAATATAAAGAAAAGAAACAAAAGAATTGCCCATGAAATCAAATAACATAAAAGCTATGCTGGTTTCCTGGTTTCTAAGTACTAAGTCACAAAGAAAGATGAGCAACCACTGGATCGCTGGGAATATAACTTTTAATGTCATATTTGTACTTTCTTATACACAATATAGAACTGTGTTCTAGTTTTTACACAGGCGAGGCAGGGGCTTCTTCATTTTATAGGAGTGTCTAAGAGTGGATTTAAATGATTTATTTGTAATCAACAGCTAGAGCTAGCTGGTGTCAGAACATGAATTAGAAATCTGTTTGTATGGTTCCCAGGCTGTTGATCTTTGCCCAGGGTGGGATTGATTCCTTTCTGGCTGTAGCCCCTGTCATATATTGAGCATGGGCAATAGGCAGCTCGTATTGGTCTTCATAGTTATTGCAAGCTTTTGAGTTATCCAGATGAGAGGAACCATTGGATGGGACTCAGGGTTGCTTGATCATAGCATTTTCCTATTGCTTCCTAAGTATTGCTTAATGCCTGAGGAACCTCGGGGTATTTGAAATGATGGTCTCAGAAAAGATTCTCCTCTGGAAACTGAAAAATCATCTAAAGCCATGTTTGGCAATCATTTTCTTATACTACCTGCCCTCCCTGCACTGCCCTCGATTTGAGGAATGTGACATTTTGCCCCAAACAACCGTGACTCCTGTGATGCTTCTCAAATTGCTGAAAGTGAGTTACAGTGAGCAGATTAAAAGATGACAAGTTGAGGGGGAAAACCCCAGTCTCTTGCTGTTATTTAAATTTGATTTAGGGCAAAGTGAGATTTAATTGTTTACATTAGGGCCAATTAAGGGGCAACCCAAGAAACCAGATATTTGTTGAGAGCCTGCTACAGAATAAACGGGCACATTTTCCCACACCAAAAGATTAGGAGTTGAGTTATATACATTAGCTGCAAAAAAAAAAAATAATGAAGTTGTCTGAAAAGATTAGAAGTCAATACATTTGTCCCAAACTTATTGAATTATGTGTCACAAGTATTAAATCACCTCTAGACTCTTGTAGTTCCTTAGTACCAGGAGTTAAATTAATCTGGATAGCAGCAGATATTTTATTTTCCAACAGCTTTAAGTATTTATAGGAACAACATTAAAAAATAATTACAGTTTTCTGATATAAGTAGCAGTCTGTTGTGGAGGAAGAGCTAAAAGTGCTGGAATTCAATTTTTCTTTATTGCAAGTTACTAAAACTAGGAAAACAGTGTATTACATTTTCAGCATTTCAGATCTTTTAATTAATACTTTAATATGCACTTATTTACCACAGGCAGGGGTCAAATGATTATGACAACCATCATAAACATCCTGAATAGTAAGTTGTTGGATCTGTTTCGTGGCTGAATTCCATATATCCTTCTAACAAAAGGACCCTCGATGAGCCTCAGAACTGTTAGGCATGAAGATTTTGTCCTGTGTAAGATTAATTGCTAAGTGATGTGTCTGAAGGCAGCAGTATCCCTTGGCAAATGTGTACATATTTAGTGAAAACCTGCTTCTGATTCAAAAGAAATTGAATGTGTTTCCATAGCATTGATACAGTGCATAGAAGAGTCCTTTTTCCTTTTTCTCCAAATAGCGGTCATTGACAGATGTAGAATATTGCACCTGAGAATGCATGGACCAATGAATTGACTGGTAGCTTATTATGGGTAAAATTTAAATTATATATTTGCATGATTATTACACTCGTTCTGTTTAATTTGGCCGCTAGTCTCATTTGCATCTTTGTTAATATGGAAGTTTCAGTTACTATAAACATTTTAACAGGGAAGTAGGAAAATGAGGTTTTCCCATCTCCTTGGATTTGATTGTCCATTTTACTTTATTTCTAAAACTCGTGAAAGCTCCCATGTATTGCTTCACAAATAGCAGATCCTCCGTGTGTTAGGATCTCAAGGCTTTTTCTCTATTCACAATTCATTTTAAACAAATAGCCTAACTATTTAAGAGAGATATCAAGTCAGCTGAAGTGCTCCCTTGTCTTTCAGCTTCTCATCTGTATTTATAAAACTATTACCTTAAGTTCCCCAGTGGCTCAGTGTGTTAAGGATCCGGCATTGTCAGTGCCATGGCTTTGGTTGCTGCTGTGGCACAGGTTCAATCCCTGTCCCTGGAGGTTCCATAGGCATGTCTAAAACTCTTAAAATTTGTTACCTGGAATTAATTTGTTTTTCTAAAATTTAATGTAATTTTAACTGTAGATGAAACCATTTGTGACAATGGCTGATATTTTTTTTTCAGTTGCTTCCATGCCATTGTTCAGTTCTGACTTATTAGCTAAAATATGTTGAAATATTGAGAGATGATCAGAGAGACAGGTATGATTCTCTAATTAGACTTTTACTGATACTACGATAAATGTGAGGTATTAAAACTGGAAGCATTTTAGCAGCTTTCACTACATTGCAGCTATTTTGTGTTACTTTTGCTTGGGTATATGGGACATTCACATAGTTTTTACTTTAAGGTTACAATTTATTCAGCCTTCTTTCTTTCCATCCTAACTAACTTCCTTCCAATATGAAAAAATTACATTCCTCTGAGCAACATAATTTAAGGGCTACCTGATCTAGGAGTTAATCTCTAATTCCTCTTGAATTTTGTATTTTTCTCAAATGTGGGATTAGTAGTTTTAACTATTAGCCTTGAACCAATGAATGATTGGTTTCTTCTGAGGGATACCCATGGACGTGAGGTAACCTTCCTAAGTAAGTAACCCACAGACAGTGCTGAGAACAGAATTCCCAAGGTGACAGTTCATCACCCTAAGGGGAAGGGCAGAGAGAACCTACATCATAACTTGTCATGAAAACTTGATTATTTTAAGGGACCTTAAAATTCGTTAAGGGACAATTTGGAATAATTTCATTTAAAATGTTCCACATAGATTGTGAAATTTAAAAAGAAAATAGTGCTTGTTAAAAGTTCAGAAAGACAAAAGGGACACTAGTTTTGGAAGAAGCAAGGAACAATTTATTGGGCATTCTTTGTCTATTGAAGATTTTTTGTCAAGAGTCATAAAGCATGGATCTTATTTTTCTACACTATGTGGATTAGGAAAAAGGAGCTTACAATGTTTTGGGTAATTTACTGCCCATGAACATGCAACTATTAAGTTGATACAGCTGAAATTCAGATCCCGACTTACTGCACTGTCTATGTTGTTACTTAAGCCATGCTGATCTTAGAGGGACTGAAGTGTAACATTGCATGCACTTGCCTTCTTTCTGTTTCTGGAACATGCTAGATTTTTTCTTGTACCTGAAACTCATTCTTCGGCTTGTCAGGTCACTGATTTTTTTCTCATCCTTTAGATCTTGGCTCTAGTTAATGGCAAACCCCAGAGAGGCTTTTCATAACCATCTTATGGGAAGTACCTCTCAAGTTACATCATCCTATTTATTTTCTTTCTTAATTGTTCTGTTATCTGTAAATACTTACCTATTTGTATGTCTCTCCCACTATAAGCTCTATGAGTACAGGAACTTGTCATTTTCTCTTTTGTTTCCTTGAGTTTTGTTTCACAGAATGGTACTTGGCACACATTAGCATACTTAGTTGCTGTTTGTTTAATGAACGAATACAACTCTTCATGTATTTGGCTTCCTTGTAAGTATGTAGAGATAAACGAGTACTATTTTTTTCAAAAAAATTTCTTGAATAATTAAACTGCACTTTGGTTTTAATTTCCAGTTGTTACAGTGGCAGTCGAAAGTTATTTTAAAGAAATAATAAGTTGTATATAAATTTCCATGAAAATTATTGGAAATTCTTAATGGAAACCTTGGTTTATTGATAAAAGCCATTTTGTAATTCTTACATTCATTTTCCACAGAAGATCCACTTTTGCAAAGCAATATATTGATGATGGAGTTATTAAGTAAATTGTATATTTTACATAAAAAAAGTAATTTCTCACTGATTGGGGGATTTATGTGATTATAGTTTTTGCATGAAATAGGTACTTTGAGGACTTGTATGTTGCCTGCAGTGGAATATTATGCATCTTAACATTAACCAAGGGGGAGCTTAAAATACAGAATTGTAAGTGCAAGTAAATGCTTTCGTTGCTAGAATATAAATTACTATCTGTGGCTATAAATAAATTATACAAAGTTATTTAAGAACTGCATCATGTTTCTAGACACAAGAATTTGAGACTGATGTTATAGAGAACGTGGTTACTTTTTAAATTTGGGGAAGCAGCAAAAAAAAAAAAAGTTCCACTAATTTAAATAGTTTTTTTTTTTTAGGGGAATTTAAAAGAAACTTGTTTTCCCTTTTAATGTAATAGTTAGAGAGGATAGATGAAAGAAAATAAACCTTGTAAAATATTTCTAGCGACCTAATAGTAGCCAGTTGATTCTATTTTAAAACGTAGTATTTTCATATGTCGGATTTCTTATGCATCTTACTTGATTTTGGCAATAAGTTACTATTATGATTAATATTTGATGATTACTAAAATCTCAATGTTTTGAAATGTCTACTTTCCAAAAATAACAGAAAATAGTCTAGATGTATTAGTGTTTCACTAGACTGCTGGACAAGGTAGCATTGTTGCTGAGCCCCGTGGGAAGAGGGGAGCACTGTGTTGGGTGTCTAGAGAAACAAACCAAACTTCTTCCCTAGGGGATTCTGACTTCCTTTGCTCTGTGCACATGGACCTGTGCCATGTAGCTTTTTTACGACCAGTATTAGAAAGTCAGTCAGAGGCATTAATATTGATGTATAAGAGAGAAAACAAAAATGAGCTGGCAAGTTTTATATTTAATTCCATACTTGAAAGGTAACTATTTACATATAGTTAAATGACTTTGTAAAATAATATCTATTGATCTGCAGGTTAATTTTTATTCACAACATTAAAAAAGTATCATTGCACACTTTTTTTTTGTTTGGAATTGCTAACACTACGTATTCAGATGAACTACAGTTATAAAGGAAAACCAAATATTTAATTGCGAAGTAAAGAATAAGTAATGGTCTATAAAATTTTAATCCATATGATGTTTGCACTTCATTTGAGTGAATGTCAGGAATTAACTTATCTGTGAGAAACTTGTGTTCTCTTTCATTCTCTGTCCTATTTTATTTTATTTTTTTGCTTTTTAGGGCTGCAGGTGTGGCACATGGAATTTCCCAGGCTAGAGGTCAAATCAGAGCTACAGCTGCTGGTCTATGTCACAGCCATGGCAATGCGGGATCTGTGCCATGTCTGCAGCCTATAACACAGGTCACGGCCATGCCGGATCCTTAACTCATTGAGTGAGGCCAGGGATCAAACCCGTGTCCTCACGGATATGACTAGTATCACATTTGTTTCTGCTGCGCCACAACAGAAACTCCCCTCTGTCCTATTTTAGATTGTTATCTCTTTATGTTCTGTGGCAGACCTACCTTCTAGATTTATGGTGAGATATAGGCTTTGGTTGTTCTTAACATTTTTGAGCTTGTAGACTTCTTGGAGAACCTGGTAAAAGCTAGGCAATGACCCACAGATAAATATGAAGGTTTACATGGATGCAGAGTTTACTTAGTGGAATCTACTAAGTTCTATTTTGGATAGGCTGCCTGTGTGTGTATTTGTGTTTGTGTGTTATAAAAATTGTTGACTTTTTTTTCTTTTGCTGTGCAAAGGGTTTCATTGGGAATATTTATTTTTGTCTCTGCTGTATCCCAGAAACTGGTTGTCTCTGCTGTATCCCAGAAACTGGTGATATTGTTGAAGAAAAACCAGACAAGGTTTCACTTGTACTTAGTTAAAATTACAAATGGGGTAGGTTGTTTCTACAATGATGGTGCTTGGTGGCTACTTTCATCCTTGTCTACCTCTTTCTCCATCTACTCACCATAGTTTGGCAGAAGGGAACTCAATAAAAAGTAATATCAGTCACTTTTCCTGTTAAAAACCCTTTGGTGACCTCAACTGGTAGAAAACCCTAAGCTATCTAACTGAGGATTTTCTCTCCCTCTTGTCATGAAACCAGTCTCCCTTGCTTGCCTTCAGGCATACTAGTCTTATTTTAGTTCCTCTAAACATCAGAGAGCCTTCGTACCTGTAGTTTCTTTGCCCAGAATCCTTTGCCTCTCTCCTACTCACAATTACTTCTTTCTTTCTTTCTTTTTTTTTTTTAAGACTAAATTTCAAATGTTCTTATATCAGAGAAGGTATCTGCCCAATTAAAACCCTTGAGACCTTTGAGCTACATTAGTTTAAAATAGCAGGGTAAAGATAATACACATCAGTTGATTTTTTAAAAGGAGACCGTCATCTTGCTGTTTCTTTCTTAATAAAATCCAATTAATATTGGCCATCCCTGTTTTTAGTATTGGATCACCATATATAATGATTTCCACCATGGTAAAAGTACCTGAGTATTAGCATACAACTATAATAGAAAGTAATTTATAGGTATAGTTTGAATACTTCAACTATTCTTTACAATTATAAAGAAGTACAATTTCTAAATATTGGTCAGAGAGGAAGAATAAATGTCAGTCAAATTGATCATTAAAACCATTGGTTCATTAAATGTTAATAAAATGGAGAATATAATTTGTGACTTTAAAATTGGATGAGATGCACTTAATTTTTAGATGCATACTTTATTTAGGTAGATGTTAGTTTTTTTTTTTGTTTGTTTTTAAGGAGTTTGAATTGAGGTCAGATTTAATTTTAAATTCTTTTGTATTCACTTATTAAATGCCCATATCTCTATATGACAACTTATTAGTCATTTGATCTACATTGGCAAATGTTATATTTAATGGCTACCTATCTTGAAAACCATAGAATGCTTATACCATGTTAAAATTGGACAAGTAGGAAGTACATATTTTTACTTTATGAAATAACAAAAAATTTGTAACACTCATTATGAGATTTGTATGGAATTAAAAGACTTAGTTTGTGCCAATTATTTAGTTAATTTCATACATATTGGTGTATATATCTGCACAGAACTTTTTATACATATTCATAGAATTCTTATAGAAGGAGAATAAAATGTAGTTTATTTATTAAAAATACATTTTTTTGATAGCTCAACATCTGTTGAAGCTGAAGACTTGTACAGAAACTTTTATTTATTCCTCATTACCTAAATCAGAATGCTTGGATTCCTTAGATCTTATTTAGCATACATAATCCCAAAACAAGGGATAACCAGTATTCTTTTTCCACTTATATTTGAAATACTCTAAAAGAAGAACTAAATACTACTATTTATCCTTTCTGAAAACATTTGATACATAAATACAGTATAAAACTTTACAAAGTAACATTTCTAATTACAGGAATCATTTTTCACATAAAACAAAGGTAGAAGTGGACTTTTCTTAGTTGTTTCAAATAATAGTTTCATATTTTTGAAAGTACCCATAATAATCATCTGATGTGAACTTATTTGAAAATTATGGGTGATTAAATTATTTTCAAGATATAAGAATATAAACACATTTTGAGTTGTCAGAACTAGTTCTCATGAAGGCATTTTTACATTTATTTGCAGACAGAGAATAATATGAAATGATCAAGGTTCTGGTTTTTAATGGTGTTAATACTGTTCAAATAAAAATGGTTTTTAATATGTGCTTTTTCCATTTACGTATTAGCATAGTTAAACTACTGAAAACATATATTGGGGAAGTTTCATTTTTCTGTTCATGAAAATTTTTACATTTGTGTTGGTTGGCATTTATTTATATAAAAACCAGTTTTTAAAAAACTTTGTGGGAGTTCCCGTAGTGGCTCAGTGGTTAACGAATCCGACTAGGAACCATGAGGTTTCGGGTTCGATCCCTGGCCTTGCTCAGTGGGTTAAGGATCTGGCGTTGCCGTGAGCTGTGGTGTAGGCCAGCAGCTACAGCTCCAATTCAACCCCTAGCCTGGGAACCTCCATATGCCATGGCAGCGGCCCAAGAAATGGCAAAAAGGCAAATAAATAAATAAATAAATAAAAACAAAAAAACTTTGTATATGTATACTTTTACATAGTTAAAGCATTAGTAAATGATAATCTTCCCAACCTTTTTTGAAAGCAGTATTTCATTTGTCTGGTCATTTTTATGCTATGCAGCATAAAAAATAAATGACTGTGTAACTGGTAGAAAATGAAAAATAGTTAAATAAAACTGTACTTTCAAGTTTCATTTCAATAGTTCTTACTTTATTTCCTCTTGATTTAAAATATTAATTTGTCACTAGACATTGATATCCAGAGATATTAGAATTGTTTGGAAACGTAGCATCTTTTTTGAAGATTAGGATGTGAAATTTTTTTTTCCTTATCTATTTTGCAGTTTCAAAGGAAATGAAGGTGGCCACAGTTAGGTCACAACCTGCTGAGTATTAAGTGTTCATGGATATAGAGACAGTGTCCCTGAGAAGTCTGACTTTAGTCTGAAAATTTTCAAGTAGTAGAAACCGTTCCCTTCCTATCAACTTTTAAAATACATCGTTTTAATCTTTAGTATTTTTACTTTGATAGTGCTTGTAATGCTGGAGGTTTGAATGTTCTCTGTAACCTTTTTGTATTTACATATTCCCCTTCCAAAGACTCAATTTATTTACACTGTATTAAGTATTAGTTCTGACTGACTTTTGGGTTTCAGTCTGGCTCTTAAAATACTCGTGTCAGACTAAATAGAAGGAGACATATGTCCTTGGAAATTATTTTAATTATTAAGTATTTTTTCTTCTGAAAAGTCATTGCCAGCAGAGGACATGAAGATATTTTTATACGTGGATCTGGATATCATAGGGCTAGTACATAGCCAATGTAATAATGACTTTCCTATTGTGATGGTGTTAGAAATATTTTAGAGTTCAGCTGTCTAAAAAATTATTGACAACTCTGTGGTGTGCAAAAAAATAAAATAAAATAATAGCAGATACATAATTTCTTACTAGATCATTTATCAGCTGTATAGCTTAAATGCTTAACTCTTTGGGGAACATGCAGGATTAAAAAAAAAAGGAGGAGTTCCCGTCGTGGCGCAGTGGTTAACGAATCCGACTAAGAACCATGAGGTTGCGGGTTCGGTCCCTGCCCTTGCTCAGTGGGTTAACGATCCAGCGTTGCCATGAGCTGTGGTGTAGGTTGCAGATGCGGCTCGGATCCCGCGTTGCTGTGGCTCTGGAGTAGGCCGGTGGCTCCAGCTCCGATTCGACCCCTAGCCTGGGAACCTCCATATGCCGTGGGAGTGGACCAAGAAATGGCAAAAATAAATAAATAAATAAATAAAATAAAAAGGAAGTTTACATGATGAAACCAGTATGTGGCATGTAGAGTCAAAGAAGAGCAAACTAAGTACTATATTTATTCTGTATTACTGCATCTTATGAAGAAAATGATGAAGTTAAAGTTTTCAAGTTTATTTTTAATTTAGGGTCTTGACTGAAAAGTACAGGCATCTTAAGCCACCTACCTATTTCAAAGGTAGGATGGCTGCACTGCCTGCTGCTAGCATGCTGTAAGGAAAATGGAGGGATATAAATGAGTTTTGGTGATTTGCCTGTCTCTGAATATAAATGAAGCTAAAAGCTCTCCTGTGTTCTTAATAGTGAACTACTAGAGTGTTCACAACTTTGTGAAAAACGTAAAGGCTGTTATAAGGGATTACAATTAGCTTTTAATATTTTTTATTATGTGAATACTTGTTTACACTGGATGATTAAATATAATTCAGTTTTAACTTCATGTTTATATAATCTTTACTATTTCTCCAAATACAGTACTTTGTGAAAATGCTTTGACGCATTCTGATGGAAGTGTAGAAAAACCCATTTTATTTGAGCATCATAAATGATGGATCAGAGTTAAGGCCAAACATTAGAGAGAAAATAGAGTAATCTTTACAAAGCATACAAAGTCAACTTAGCTAAAGTAGTAAAAACATTTTTAGAATTCAGATGCCTTCCATGTGACCCCCAAACTGGTGAAACTTGCCAAGTGTAATTAGATGGCAAGAAGCTGGAAATTTTTTGAAAATAAGTATGATATATTCTACAATAGTCACATCATTCTTAATCCGCCCCCCCCAACATGTGGAAATAACTAGTTCTTACCAGTGGAAACATGCAAAATAGTTTTTAAGTTACCCATTAATACAGTTTATTATTGACTCATATTCCTTGTGATGGTTGTATATCAAGCTGAGAAAAATACACAAAATTCTGTAATTTTAAATGTAGGTTAAAAAAATAGAATAGTGAGAAAGTGTACTTTGGAATAATTATTTAACTCCAAATTTCTCTGTGACATTTTGGTGGTTTAATCTTAAGAATGTATTAAAGGGTTTCTTAGATCTTACAAACTTCAAAACCGCAAAGTCAAGATTCATCTTCCATGGCAGCTGTTCCAACATGCCTTCTTTGCTTTCATCCGTGGGATTGAAAATTGGCCATTCTACCCATTTTGCATGCCCCTGTTTGGAAACAACTTAATTGTATGATAGTGTCATAATAGAACTTTAAGCCCTTCTGAAGATCATAGGTCAAGCTGAAAATAGAGATGAGCCTTGCTTTATAGTATAAATTATATCTTTTGGAGCATTGTTGGAATATTGATCAAACGTTTTACTTATAAATTTCACTCTAGATTAATTTATATATTGTGTAATGTTCATTGAAGGCAAAAATCCACATAGAATGAAATTGTGAAATTTTTGATCTGGGAGTTTCCTATCTTTTACCCTTGATGAAAGTAGTCACACATGGAATTTTTATTGAAATTTCAAATTAAGGAAATACTCTAAGATTATATCCTCACATTTTCCCAAAGTGTTTCTCTAGTTGCTGTCTTCCAGATCTGAAGTCTCTCATCGTAAAACATGAGCAGAGCAAATCTTTGTATTTATTAGTATGTGCTTGGAAATGCCATTTTGTGATTCAGTCTGTCTTTTATACAGCATCATGTAAATTTAAAGGAAGGAGGGTTTATGGAAAAATCATTGCTTTTGAGATATAGCCTTAGGTTTTAAAATCAGTATTAAAGGAAAAACTTTTGACTTAATGAGCCAAAGAACTTGATTTTGCTCAAGCTACCAAAGGAAAAATGCCCACCTGCCTGTGTTCTAAATAAACTCTTAATTCTGTAGGCTGCATAATCTTTCTTCTCACATCCCTATAGCAAGTGACCTTGTCCAACGAAAGTGGGGAATAATGGGAGGCAGCCCAGGGAAGGTGGCTCATTTACAAGCACAGCTGTTTGCTTCCGTCAGAACAAAGGCAAATCAGAGTAGCGTTAAGGGTCTCTGACAGGCAGAGTGAACAACTGTCCAACTGCCAGCCTACTTCCCTACATGCTTAATCTTCTACAGTTAAGTTGAAAAAACTGACTGGCCTGAGTAGTGATTCCTCGGTATGGGGTGAAAATGGATAAGAAAATAAAGATGCATTTTTATCATTAAACTTTACAGAATCGCAAAGTAAAATTTATTAAAGCCCTTTCTCATGCTCTTGAGTAACAGGAACATTATGAATAATGTTACTTTCTGTAGACTTTTAATTGCCCTGTTCATTGTTATGTACTATTTGTACCATGTTGTAATTAGATTATTGATGTACTTGGGGAAATTTGGAAAAACAGTTAAACCTTATTCTTTAAAACAGTAATTCAGTGCAGTACTCTTCTTAACATGTTCATATGGAAGAAGATTTACCTTTTATTTGTGGCTTGATATCTGATCTGCCCTTTTGTTATTGTTTTTGGAGGGGGACTTAGGGTCTCTTGTGTGACTTATGTGCTGATGTGAAATGCAGAGCATCACCTGTATCTGGCATTTGCATTTTTAAAATATAGCTTTTAAAATGTTCCAGAGAGGTGCATTTACTTCCAACCAGCCTCTTAAATGCACAGTTAATAATATGTCCTTCACTTGAACTTTTTCCCTCATAAATCAATTATTCATTTGCTGTAGTAGTTCAACTTTTTAAAGTGCATAAAGGAGAATACTGTATATCAAGTGCTTGTTGGAATAAGTCTTTATTCATTTGAGTAAGAGTCTAGACCTTGAGAATGTTCACATTTTTGTGTCTTTCCATGAATAGTTAAGGTAGTTCAGAAAGTTGACATTTCTAAAAAATTAGCATACTTGAACTAATTTTTTAGAGTATTATAAGAGCGAAGCTATCAAAATGCTTTCCACATATGACTTTATATAATTTAAATGCATTCAAATATGAAAAGTTTTTAATGCCCAAAAGTGGAGTTTGTATTGATTTTATCTATGCTTTGAATTCAGTTCCTGAGATATTTTTTTAAAGCCGATACTTGTGTATTGATCTCTTTTCTCATTCATTCCTATCATACTTTTGTATGTATTCCACCATGAAATAATATTTAAGAATCCCAATATTTATTTTTAAGGCTATAGCATGTATGTATTATTATTTTATTTTATTTTATTTTTTATTTTTATTTTTTTTTTTGCTTTTTAGGGCTGCCTCCATGGCATATGGAAGTTCCTGGCTAGCCACTGGACTATATACCACAGCCACGGCAACTTAGGATCCGAGCCTTATCTGCGACCTACAATGCCAGACCTCAACCCACTGAATGAGGCCAGGGATCAAACCTGTGTCTCCATGGATGCCAGTCAGATTCGTTTCCTCAAAGACACCACTTGAACTCCCCCCCCCTTTTTTTGCTTGTATTATTTTCTTATAAAGCTCTAATAACACTTAAAGTGGACAGTGTAACCTTTTACTTTTACAATCATTCAAATGTGCTATAAAATTACTTTTTCAATTCATTCTGCTAGACCATTTCAGAGCATGAGAGCAATACCTGATTTACTCTTAACAGAGCTTTTCATGTAATAAAGTTTCTTGACTGTCAATAAATGCTCATTTAACTTGAATGACTAAAGACTGTAGAAGTTAAAAGGGGCTTTGGAAATAAATTAATTCAACCCCCTCATTTTTTATTTGAAGAGTCGTTTGTGACTTGATGTTTATTCAGGTGATCATAGTAAATTAGTGGCAGAATCAGGATAACTCAAGCTCTCAGATCGAGAGAAACATTATTAAAAGTTATGACTTTGTTATTTCCTGCCTGTGGTTTATACAGTCAGTCTGCTGGTGGAAGCTCAGCTTCAAGAACTCTCAGCCCTAGTTTCCAAGCTGTGAACTGGTGGGATATGTCATCACACAGATACAGCTTATCTCTTACATAGTAGAGTTGAAAGTAGAGTTTATTTCTTTTGACAGAAATCTCTGGGTGCTCATCTTAACCACTCCTCAACCTTTCATCCTACAGTATTAGAGTCTTAATTCCTATTCCTGTCTCTCTAATGATCACCTTTTATGCTAATTTTTTGAGCGTGCCACAGAACTAACAACGTTTCGTTATGATAGAAATTCTTATTTTAAGATGACATTAAATGGGATCATTCTCAGGTTTCACTTTAAACTAAGAAGTGTTTGTTTTTATCTCTGTGCATCAAAATTTACTGCTGCAATTGATATGACTAAAGTGACATGACAGAGTGCTTGAGAGCTTAGGGGCTAGAGTGGTTGAGTGTGAAACTTGTTCAACATTTTTTTTGGGGGGTGGGAGCAGCCGCAGCATGTGGAAGTTCCAGGGCCAGGGATCGAACCTGTGCCACGGCAGTGACTCAAGCCCTTGTAGTGAGGATGCTGAATCCTTAATCTGCTACACCACAAGGGACTCCTACCTGTTCAGTCTTTAATAGGAGTCCTCTACTGTTGGTGACCTGGGGCCACTTAACCTTTCAATACCTTGTTTTACTTGTCTTTAAAATGAGATTAATAATAGTCCTCATAGGAGAATTAAAGAATTTAATTATAAAGCACTGACATCTTTTGTTAAAAAAAATAAAAACCACCTGGTATTTTGGGTTAAGAGGTTAGAAATAGATCTTAAAAGAAATTTTACTCATGGCTTAAAGAGATAGTTATATAGGTACTTTACCCTTAGAAGTTGTTGAGTATGGCTTATCTGCTTAATAGCAATTAAAACCATTTAAAATGTTTGCCAGGTGTTAATCATGAGTCAGGCAGCAGGCATGACAAAGGCAGTTTGTGTTTGAAAGGAAAAAAAAAATATCCTTTAAATCATGAGTTCAGATTTAAAAATCAGACCAGGAATATTTTAAGACTCTATAATTTTCCACTTGTTTACTGTATTAGAAGACTATGCAGTTTTAATGAATAAGCATTTACAGTTCCTGGTTCTAAAACTACAATGTGGAGGGAGTTTTAGTCTCCTTTGGTAATCTTCCCTAGAGATTCAGAAAAACCATAGTTTTCCAAATGAGTAATTTCTTATGTTCAAAATCCATCCCTTAGGCACAGGAAGACTATTGTGATGGCCTTTCTTGTCCTTCTTCCCTAATGTAACCTAGTATGATGGAGTTTCTCATTAGCTACACAGCTTAAGTACTTGCTATAGGTTCCACATTACACATACACAGAAACTACAATACTGATTAGTATAGTATAGGCCAGAAATTTATTTACTAATTGATTTGGCATTCTTATAAATTTATTTGTAAATCAACAAATATAGTTTACCCAACTCATTGAATACTGATTACATATGTTTTTGGAAAATGTATTAAAATACATAAAAATATAACAACCTATGAAATTTAAGTTAGGTAAGTGCATGTTTTTGTGTATGTTTTTTAAATTATATTTGGATGTTATTTATGTTTGGGGCATAGCCTACCTATGTGTGAAGAAATCATAAGAGAAGAATTGATAGGAAGTTTGATTTCAGTAGTTTGCTTTGTTAACATGTTTCTTAAGATAAATTTTAGATTTTAGAAGATTTGTTTATACTTCTATTAAAAGCATACATTTAAAAATTATTCTTTTGTTTGAACATTGTAAATAATAAGTGAAAATTGCAGTTTATGTGGACTTGAATAAATCTGTTAGTTTCGTTTTTCTTTTTCTGAATTTCTGTCATTTGATGGTCCCCTTCCCACAGCAAGAGAGGCCAGTTATTCATTATTTTGCCCAAATAACACTACCACATTAGCAGATGGTCATTTTCCAATTGGTTTGTCTTCAAAAAAGAAATTAAAATATTATTGTACCAGACAGTTACTGTGATGTGTCTGTTTTAAATTAACGGGTCATTCTTTTCAACTACTTTGAAATTAGAAAATAGCTCAATATCACGTAAAAGGCTAAAAGCTAGAGTAAATGGCATCATGGGAACTTGAAATAAATACAGACCTATGTGGTTTATAGTTTTTTTTCTTGAACACAGTAGAAATGATTTCCTCAAAATGATACACATTGTATACTATGGCAACACTTTGTTCTCCTGGATTCAGGTACAGTTAGTTCCTATCAAAAGTTAGTAGTTTTAGGGGAGTTCCCATCGTGATTCAGTGGTTAACAAATCCGACTAGGAACCATGAGGTTGTGGGTTCGATCCCTGGCCTCGCTCAGTGGGTTGGAGATCCCGCGTTGCTGTGAGCTGTGGTGTAGACGTGGCTCTGATCCCGAGTTGCTGTGGTTCTGGCATAGGCCAGCAGCAATAGCTCTGATTAAACCCCTAGCCTGGGAACCTCCATATGCCATGGGTGACACCCAAGAAAAGACACACACACAAAAAAGTTAGTAGTTTTAAGACATGTGCATATATTCTTAAAGAAGGTACCTCCCCAGACCACCTAATTAAAACAAATTTGTTAGCCTCACAATGAAATTACACATAAAAATAATTTATCTGCTTCTGCCAACACCTCAGCACTCTGAAGAAACAATCTAATTGGCTGATCATTCAATTGATGAAATGATTGGCTGTGAGAATTGAATTATTACCAGTGTGGGACCAGACTGAGAGAAGCATTACAGGATTAGAAATGCAAAAGATGAATAGATTTAGAGTCAGTGTGTCTAGGAAATATCTGGAGAAACCGAACAATTCCGAAAACACGGTTATTATGGAACAAATTTGGGAAAATTTAAAAATACTTATGAGTAAATTTGGAAAAAAACTAGAATCATTACAGTTGAAAGTAAATTGTTTTGACCTTTCCCTGCCACTAAATTGCCACTAAATGCATATCCAAGGGCAGAGACTTAGATCTGGGCTGCCATTCCCTCAGAACAATTGAATTAGAAAACTCCTAAGGCCATTTTTTTAAAGTTTTGTAACTAATTTATGGATGATTAATTACTCAATCCAGAATAAAATATTTAAAATGCATTTGCCCAAGTGAGCCGGGTATATCTGTAATGAAGTGGGAGTTCTTATAATGACGGTTCTTCATAATGTAAAAAATCAAGTGTTAACAGAAACTAGAATATGAAAACAACCAAATTTGATTTCAAGTTCTAAATATCCACACTGAACAAAACAAGTCCATTGAATCTGTTGAGATTTAGATTCTCATTTGCAGAATAGAAATAATAATACTTCAGCTTCCCTCACTGTGTCTGTAGAGATACCCTGATATTTTGCCTTTTGCAGAGTGACCATTTGAGTATCCTTCTGAGTGCCCTTATTGGAATGCTTCCTAGCATGTTACTTGAGCCTTAGAAGCTTTGGGGCGCATTATTTCTCAAGTCGATGAATGTTCCCTAAAAGTAAAAGATATGAAACAACCTTCTCTGATTTGTATACAGATGAAAGGTTAAGTCAGCCTAAGTTCTTTCTTAATAGAGTGTTTTTGTAGAGTGTTTTAAGATCTCTTAGTTACTCTTTCAAATTCTGCCTTTAATCAGTACAGCAGCATCTTTCAGTGTCTAACATTGGGTGGTATTACTTCCTGTGGACCCCTGACTTCATATCTTTCTGTATTTGTTAGAAATATCAGTATACACAAATAGTGTATTATGGGATACATGGGTTTATATGCTAAGTGTGAAACTATACGTTTTTATGAAATGGTATGGGGATTGATAAATCCAGACCTCAAAATAATAAGCGATAGCATTTTTTTTTGGTGGGGGGGGTAAGGCATTAATTACTCTGTATGTTATTCCAATATTAATCCCTTGTTAATGTTTGCATTTTTCTCATCAGCTGACTTCTGTTAATTTCAAGTTGTTACCAATAGCACTTAGCAAGCAAACAGGCCACCTTTGAGACTGTTCTGGCTTCTTCCTTAGCCACTCATCCTTTAGGGTTAAGCAGAGATCTCTGCTTCATAATGTCTTATTTCACAGCTCCAGTTCTCATTAATCTTCCCTTACTCTCGGTTTTCACACCACAGAGTTTGTGCCACATAATCTGAACATTTACTTACATATACGTCCTTGTACGGATCTGCTTCTTTACTCTTCCAGTAGATCTCAAACTATGCAGAATTTGCCTGACTGTGCAAAAGCACTTAAGTGGTGGTCAGTGAATGATTGATTCATTAGTTTGTTCCTTTTTCTCATTACTCATTTTTTTCTTTAACTGAGGGAGAAAAGTGCCTGGTGATCTACATTTCCCTTTTTTTCCTCGACTCCATCATTTCACTTGACCTCCCTGCTTTTCTGGCATGCCAGCATGGATGTATCAGAAAAGCCTTTTAGGCTATACAGAATTTGCACAATTTGTCTTCTGATTTTAGGAATCTGAGGAAAAATGGGAAGTTAGAGAAATGATGATTCATGACATGCTGTTCTAACTAGAAATGAGAAAGTTGGTTATGCATCCAAAAATCAGGTCAATGTTAAATAGGCAGAGGAGGTTTTTCCACATAATCCTTGTGGCTTAGAGGGTTTACTGATTTCTGCTTTAACTATGAGACACTGCTTTCTAGCAAACCTATTGAAGGATTTTTGTCATGCCGAAAATACTATTAATAATTAAAATGGCCTACATAAATTCTAGATCCTTTTGATATTCATCAGAGTGAAAGTCAATTTGACTTTAAAATTACTGTTTTTTTTTTTAAAAACTCATTCCATCTTTTCTTCCTTCCTCACTCCCTCCTTTTCCTTCCTTCCTTCCTTTTACAGTTAAAAAAGCATGCTTTCTGAAAAGCATGTTCCAACAACCAGAACTGTTTATGTGGATGATGTGACATAGCAAGTGTGAAAACACTTTGAAAACTTAGAAACATTGTAAACATACAAGTTAACTTTATGGTTAGAAGATGCCCCTTGAGGAAGAGATTAAATGCCTTTTGTATCCATGGTATCTCTTAAACTGAAAACTGGAGCCTGTTCTCTCTCATCCTTCTTAAGATGCTTTACTATCCCCTTTCAACTAGTTCCAGTTAGATAACTTAGACCAAACGTATTCTGTGTGAGTTAGTTTCTTTCTCTCCAGTGTAGGTAGAAGAGCAGACTCAGGAAAATAGACTCTCAATCATTTTACGGAGAGCTTTATTCTCTTTTGGAATCATCATTGAGAAAAGCTAAAAAGCAATCTGATTTAACTATTTTTTGCATAAAAATTTCCCCACAAATGTTTTGCGAGCTTTCTCTTTCTGCGTTATTCTTATGTGACCCGGTTGGTTAGTGGTTATGAAGTATTGACTCTTATAGGCAAAATCTGGTTGGCCCTCTTCGTTTTCAAAGTTTTAAATGTTGTAGCCATGTTTTATTGACAGCATTTTTTTCTACATAATTATGTCTTTTGTTGGCAGCTCAAACTGTCTCTATTTACTCTTATTTAGCATGCAGCTGGCAACAGCAGTTGGTTTGCTAAACCAAAGCACATAATTAACTTCCCCAGTTAAGGTATGGTGTGCTTCATTGGCATAGAAAGGATTTTATGGGGTATGTTGCTTAAGTCTGAGAAGTTATGCAGTTTATTTTCAGGGTGATGTATTTTATATGAAGAGAACTTAAGCAGAGACTTTTAAAATGTATGTAATGTTCTAATACTACCTGAGTACCAAAGTATTACAAAAGTACTTCAGTTTTGTTTTTAAGTTGACAGTTGAAACAAGAAAATTAGATACCAATATTCACGTGTCAAATTACCTTTAGTGGAGCCAATAGGAACATTTAGGAGCATGTTCTTTTCACATTTATTAGTATGAATAATCAAGCTTTCAGTGTATTGCTTTGATGCTGATTTTTGAAGAAATGTAAATATCCTCCTTTTGTTTGCAAGGACACTTTGTAATTACTGACTCTAAAAGAAAAGTAAATCCATTTATTCGAAATAAGATAAAAATGGGGAGAAAATATTTTTGTAATAAATTTCGTAGTATGAGATTTATTATGTCCTGGCAACTTACCGGGTTTCTCCTGGTATTGTGTCAAATTTCGATTATAGATTTTCTTCTTCCAGCTACCAGCCAGTTCAGTATGATTCTTTTTCCATTTCTAACACTCTGCCTGAATTCTCATAATTATTACACACTATTCGTTTTAACTAGTTACTTTCCTTGTTGAGCTGCTTAAGAAAGACGTAGGTTTTCTTTATTTTTAAAAAGTGGTGTACATGGTATTTTAGAGATCGGCATTATAACCATAGTGGTAGTGACACTGTCCAAACATCAAAAGGAAAAGTTGTTGCTAATTTTTTACACTCGTATTTTGTCTTAAGACATTTTTTTCTCTGTTTTCAGATGAAACTATTTTCTTCGTTGCTCATCCTAATTAAACAACCCCATGATTGTGAATGATTTTTAAAAGAATCTTCACACTTTTTTCTTCCTAGAACTGTGTGTTGATAGAATATAGTTTACTGAAGGCTACTGTGAAATTTTTTTACTAACGGTTTACCAGGCTTTCTGACCTGTTCTTGCAAATTATGCAGTTTATTGCCTTGTATTTTAATTTTAAATCGAAAGTGGGGAAATTGCTAGTATTGAGTAATATTAATAATAATAATATTATTAATAATATTGAATAATAATAAGCTTAAACTTATTTAATGGTTTCTAATTAAACATGTATTGAACTGAGCTAAACACTACGTATGCATTCTTTCATATAATACTTAGAAACTCTTGTCAATATTACTTTGTTGCTGGTTAAGTGAACAGCTCTAGAAAAAGCTGGTTTGTGTGTGACCCAAAATTGAGTTTAAGTAAATAAAAAAGAATTAATTATGTACATTGAATTCTGGAAGTTGTTCTGCTGATGAAGATAATTTTGATGTCAGTGTAAATGGACCGAATTAAAAAATATACTAGTAATTTTACTTTCATTCCATTTAGTAGTTGAAGTTAGTAGAGAGAACTTCAAAACTGAGTGATCTAATTGAGTGTTCCAGAATACATAGGAAAATAAACTGAAGGAATACTTTTGCAAAATTAGAATTATGTTAGCAAACAAATATGTGTGTATTTGGCTGCACCTGCAGCATGTGGAACTTCCCCAGCCCAAGGATTGAACCTGCACTGCAGTTGCAACCTGAGCCAAAGCTGCAGCAACACTGAATCCTTAACCTACTGTATAACAGGGGAACTTCCGGAAAACAAGTATTTTTCATAAAATCTAGTCAAGGAAATCCGAATAATTAATAGAAAACAGTGGAAGCACTGCATGGAATTACATACGTGAAACTGTCCATTTATTTCAGGATTTTATTTTATAATAGCTGTTATTCTGAAAATGACCAATATGTCGGAGTTCCTGTTGGGGCGCAGCAGAAACGAATCTGACTAGGAACCATAAGGTTTTGGGTTTGAGCCTTCACCTCGCTCAGTGGGTTAAGGACCTGGCATTGGCGTGAGCTGTGGTTTAGGTCTCAGTTGCAGCTCCCGATCTCATGTTGCTGTGGCTGTGGTGTAGGCTGGCAGCTGTAGCTCCGATTCGACCCCTCGCCTGCATATGCCACGAGTGTGGCCCTAAAAAGCAAAAAAAAAAAAAAAAAAAACAAAAAAAAAACACGCAACCAATGTACAAAAATAGAAGTAAAGAGGAAAAATTTAAGTAAACTATTTTGAGCTGGTAATACATATTTGGCACAGCTTTTACTGTTTTACTTATAATACTTGGTTCATAAATATTTAATGTTTTGATGTAAATATTTGTCATATCTCTCTCTTTTTTAAGGCTAATATTTGATCTTTATTTTCAAGGAATTTAAAAAATTGATGTTAACTTTAAGATTACTGTTCACAAACAAGTCTTCAGGCAATAAATCAGTAAATTAGTAAAAGTTTCTCTAAACACAGCTGCTAAGACCTTCCAAGGCAACATGGTCCCATTTCTTTTCTAAAACCATGATAGAAATATACTGCTTCTTCCTAGTTAATTACTGTCTCCAGATAGAAAAAGAGAGGCCTTGAATTCAGCATTTGTATGGTCGCATGGCCCTGTTCAGTCAAGCTCAATGCATGTTACATGATTGCCTGAGAGGAATAGAAAAGCTACTTTCTCAGTCTCTGACCAGAATGCATGATAAGGCTTGGTGTCAAAAAGGGCAAGATGGGGATCACAGCAATTATGGCAAAGGCAAAGTAGTTTCCTTGACAACCAGATTGAGGATTCATTGTGATTTATTATTTACTACTTCAGAATCACATTCTGTGATTTAATTAAGCATTGGGATTTCCGTAAATTCTGTTTTTTTTTAATTCCCCAAATTTGAATACGCTATTGTTGTTGTTAAAATGGACACTGAAACAATCCCAAACTGATGTTGCTCTAAAAATCAGGGGCAAATTAGGCTTACTCTGTAGCTTTGTGACTATCTTAGGAGGTCACTTAAATAACAGTTAACTGAAACTAAATGGATCTTATGTCGGGTGATATTGTTAATCAGCACTTACTAAAACTTAATAATAACGGTGCCCCTGGGGATCTTTAAAAGAGCATGTTTGCAACAAGTAGATTTTACATTTTGTTGAAAGCAGGTTTAAATAGTTGGTACACGATTTGTATTTTGTGTATCCTTTTAGATGTAAAATACACATTATTTCTTTGCTGTTACCTACATAATTACATATCTTTTATAGGCCCAATTTACAGTCTTTTAAATTTGTTAGTAATCAGGTAATTCTTTGCCAGAAAGCAAAAGTTCAGCTTCTTAGACACCATCAGATAATTTTCTATTTACTGTTTTCTTCTTCCCAAGTATTCTCAGGTATTTACCTTTGCAGATGACACTCTTAAGTTGATTGGTTATTCTGCATTATTAATACTCAATATGATAAGCTTTTTAAGATGAAGCTTATATTTAAGCAGCAAAACCTGCCAAATAAAAATAATTTTAAATCTTTATTGAATTCCTATTCAGAATGAAATATTTGCATGTACTCTTTTTTAAAATTAAAGTAGCATCTACTTAGCTCGTTTACATTTTTTCTGTCAGGATTTCTGCCTGAGGATTCTATATATAATTAATGTAAGAAAAACAAGATGACAATCCCTTAGCAGAAAACTGGTAATGGATTAAAAGACCATTGCTTTGAAATTCTAGGAATGTGACACACCTTCACAGAAAGATGCACTTAGTCTGAAGTCTGGAGAAATTGAAAGTGCCCCCTGTGTAATTAGCCAAAGATAGACATTCTGAGTATATGCTTTATGTTTAATAGGAATTATGTTTGTAAATTTATAAAGTTAAATATGATTTTAGGAGGATTATTGCTTTATCCAGAGTAGAGCTTTGAGTGTCCATTGAAAGCTTTAGATTTCTTACTGAACCAATAAATAGAATACAAAATGCATAATGAAAATGTGCACAACAGGGGTTTCCTTATTGGCTCAGTGGTATCCATGTCCTAGTATCCATGAGGACGCAGGTTTGATCTCTGGCCTTGCTCAGTGGGTCAAGGATCTGGGATTGCTATGAGCTGTGGTGCAGGTCACACAATGCAGCTCAGATCCCCCAGCATTGCTGTGGCTGTGGTGTAGGCCGGCTGCTGCAGCTCAGTTTGACCCCAAGCCTGGGAACTTCCATATGCCATGGATGCAGCCCCGAAAGAAAGAAAATGTGCAGAATAGTTGCCCAGGCGGTGTGACCAGTGTCTTAGAACATAGTGTTTAACATTAGTGCAGGAACCTCTGGGAATTAACATAACCATCCCGGGCTCCCCTTTCTCTCTCTCTCTCTTTCTCTCTCTCTCTCTCTTTTTTTTTGGCTTAGCCCATGGCATGATCGAACCCCACGCCACAGCAGTGACAATTTGGGACCCTTAACGCACTTGGCGACAAGGGAACTCCCTCATATTTCTTACTTAAGGATATGGACTAGATTGGTGCTTTTCGAATTGTAGAGTATTGACCATTATCAATTTTGAAGACAGTTATTTAGCGGGTTATGATCACTTAAAGACAATAGTAAATGGGGGACCTTATATATAATTAGAATACTTATTTCTGATGAAACTTGTATTAAATATATGTGAACACAATAAGTATATTGTGTTTTTTTTGTCTTTTTTTGCTATTTCTTTGGGCCGCTCCCACGGCATATGGAGGTTCCCAGGCTAGGGGTCAAATCGGAGCTGTAGCTGCCGGCCTACGCCAGAGCCACAGCAACACAGGATCCGAGCCGCGTCTGCAACCTACACCACAGCTCACGGCAACGCCGGATCGTTAACCCACTGAGCAAGGGCAGGGACTGAACCCGCAACCTCATGGTTCCTAGTCGGATTCGTTAACCACTGCGCCACGACGGAAACTCCAGTATATTGTTTTGATTTAGAGTATCATGCCTGTGGGTATAGTGTGTATGTGTGTGTGTATATGTGTGTGTTTGTGTGTGTAGAAATAAATACTGGATGGGTGATGCTAAACCTCTCTACAGTTCCAACATCCCCAAATGAAATTTTAATGTTTCAGTTCTTCTTAGATTGCAGGTTTTTTGTTTATTTGTTTGTTTCTGTTTTTGTTTTTTTAGGGCTGCACCCACGGCACATGAAGGTTCCCAGGCAAAGGGTCGAATTGGCGTTGCAGCTGCCGGTCTACAGCACAGCCAGATCTGAGCCTCGTCTGTGATCTACACCACAGCTCACAGCAATGCTGGATCCTTAACTCACTGAGCAAGGCCAAGGGTAGAACCTGCGTCCTCATGGATACCAGTCAGATTCATTTCCACTAAGCCATGGCAGGAACTCCTGCATTTTTTAAAAACATAGGACTTAACCATTAAAATATAAATAAGGAAGATGCAAGACTTGGTATTCTAAGAGAAACAGCATGTATGTAAATTGTAATTATTCCTCTTTACTAAATGTGACAATTTAGTCCTTTCTAAAAGCTATGACAGCAAAGAGAGCAAGTGATTAGTTCTGAACCTCAAGTTCCGAAAGCACCCCATGACAATAGAATGTATCCTTGAAAGATAGTATGATTTTATTCATTTGGGGAAGAGAATTAAAAGAGATGAGTCTGGACACTTCGAATGTGGCTAGAAAACCAAGAGGTCTTGCATGCCGTGCTTGGGTATTTGGAGTTTATTGTGAAGATCTGAGACCTGTAAGGCTTATTAAAGCTGCTGAAATTTGATTAACTTTTGGGGAGTTGAAAGTAGCAGAGTGGTTGTTGAACTGAAGTAGAGAATGACTCAGTAGAGATGATGAGATACATGTGAGAGAATTTCAGAAGAGCCATTCATAAAATAACGAGGATGGGCGCCCTTAACCGTGAGTCAGAAAGTCCACTTTTGATACACAGTGAAAGAGGAGTTTGATGGTCTTTATACACTCTCATTGGATTTTATAGAGTTTCTCAGTACATTGAGTTTTATTTTAGTATTTTGGAAATAGTGAGCAGTTGTTGATACCTTTGCAAAATACCCAAGTAAACCTGTGAAACGTTGAGTGACTGAAGTGAGGCTAGCTTTGTTGATTAAATAAAAGCTACAGTGAGAAGAAATGGGTTGACAGAACACGTTCAACAGTGCATTCCATAGACTGTAGATTTTCTCTTTTTTTAATGGAAAATCTTACAATTAAAAAAATAGTAATAGGTTAAAAAAGTACCGTTGATGTGGACTTTCTGTCTTTTCACTTCTGATCAGATCCTTAACTTATTTGTGTATTCTCGATTTTTGGAGATTTTAAAACATTGCCTTTCTGAGGAACCTTCCTGGACACCCCACTATTAAGACAGCTTTGTATCTTTTGTGTAGTCATTCCTCTTTCTCTCCCTGTATGGTGTACTCCACTTCATGCTTTTAAGATGAAACTGCTTAAAAGTTGAAACTGAAAAAATTCATTTTAATATACGTGTCTTGATTAGCACAGGGTGACTGCCCAATAAATGTATAAATGACTGAAAAACTGAAATATATAATAAAAGTAGGGAGATTAATAGAAAAATGGAGTTTAAGAGATTTAAAATGGAATTATCTCAAGAAATTAAAATTTAAAATTTGACCTATAGGATATGGAATATGAAAGGTTGCTGTTGGCATATTAACATGTATTTATTAAGGATTCCCCTTATTAGGTGCTGTAATTATGGTTGTGAACAGAATTGAAACTGTTTGTACCCTTATGCACACTTTTCTTTCTTTAGTCAGAAAGTGTGTGAATTCATATTAATAGCTTGGTGGTTGCTGGGAAGATATCATGAAGAAGTTCTGAATTATGCCTGAAAAAGTAATGGAGTTGCCTGTTAAAAATAGTTATATAATTTCTGTTATTGAAGTTATTAACCAAAGATTTTTGACATCGTGAATGTTTTCCCGTTTTTTCAGGTCATCTAGCGTTGAACATGTTTTGAGTCTGATAAAGTGAATTGTAAGAATACTTAGAAATAGTGGGCAAAGCTGATGATTTTGGTTCAGGTAAAATTGTTAGTGAAAAAGGAGCTTGAGATAGACGATTCTAGGAAAGAATTTTATGCTCCTGCATAAAAATATAAGCAGTTGTTTTCCAGCCTCAGAAAGTTTATTGCACTGAGATCTGTGTGGCTTAGGAACACAGTCTCTGGCTCCCTGTGCAGAACAGTCTCATTTTTTCTGATTTCTGGAGGGCATAGCCATACAGACTTCCATTATTTATGTATTACAGAGCAGTTTGTAGGCAGGCACATTTCCTCAGACATAATGAAATAGATTTTTAATAAGAGGATTAATTTATTCAACCAGCTGACTTTGTGCTGGACACTGAAAGCAAAGGTGACCAAGGTAATGAATCAAGATAGAGAACCTTTCTGTCTCTTTCCCTTGAATTCTACAGAGGTTTTATAGGCTTTGATCATTTGGTGTGGGTAATAAAACTGTTGACATCCGAATGCTCAGAAAAAAATTATAATAATGGTACATGTCATGAAGTTTTCATCATTAAACTGTTGGTTACTAACCTTTGGATGACTTTGCAATTTTGCCTATCAGATTTCCAAATCAAACCTCTACTTCTGTTAATACACAACAGTATTAGTATTACTATATGAGGGAATTATATATTTAAACATACAGTTAACAAAACAAGTTTAATGTAACCTCTGGAAAAATCTGTGAACAATTTATCAGTGTGACACTTTAATGTATTTTTGATGGATTTATTTTAAATGCCTAAGAAAGATTTTGGGGGACTTCATAGAATTGCAGTGATGTCCATGGAATAAGAGGCTAAAATGGTGCTGATGAGAAGTGGCCTTGAAGCACAAAAAATAACTATTGATAGGACTTGACAAGGATGCTATAGTGAGAGGAGCATTAATGGCTAGTCTTCAGATTCCTTTTGTAGCAATGGGACCTTAAATAAATATCCCAGTGCCTCCATTTTCTCAGCTGTGAGATTAACATCATGCATGTATTAAGTGCTTACTATAACCAGACACTGTGCTGGATGCTTGGGATAGAAACAGGAATAAGTATCCAATTCTGTGTTCAAGGAATTCTTAGTCTTAAAAGGGGAGACACAAAAATAGATAAGTTTGAAGCCATGTGAAAATGCAGAGAGTGTTCATGGATGTATTGTCAGAATTATGGCACAGTTTAGGGCTGAGCTGGGATTGCTTAGGAGTATGGCCAGAGAAAACTTGTCAGGGGAGATTTTTCCTATTTCTAATCTTAAAAAAGGGATGAGTAAGAATTCACTAAACAGCCAGGATTCTGTGGATTCAGCCAAGTCATAGTGGTAATTAAGTGAGATGATATACGCTGTATCTAGAAAATTCTAAGTCCTTGCAAGTTATGGTCCCTTTCCTAACCTATCTGTTAGTGTATTTTGCATGGGCGCGCGCACACACACACACACACACACGCAGAGCATATGAATTTCATGCCCTCAAAGAAAGGATAGGGAAGACAGATGGAAACAACAGGGTCTAGCTTATTTCTCATTACCTATAATGATGATTTCATAATCTGCAAATTATCTACATAGAATGAGTTATTCAGTTATATCTGGCTTATGATTTACCAATTAGGCTGTTTACCAGAGATGGAACCCAGAGCTTATGGCCAGGTGTCAGATGCACTGTTTTTAAAAGGTGTGTTGGCGAATTGAGTACTTTATACATGTCAAGCCCTCTTTTGCATACTTTGCATTTAGTAATTTATTTAATCCTCACAAACCCCTATGTGACATAGAAGTTGTTGTTATTCCAATTTTACAGGTAGGAAAACTGAAGTACAGAGTTTAACCTCTGAGCAGTATCAATCAGCTGGTAAAACAGAGGCGCTGGGTTCAAATCTGCAAAATAGCATATGGTTAAGAAGTTCCTAGAAATAAACCTTCTTGTCTCAGACAACTAAGACTTTCAAGCTGTATGTGCGGTCAACACAGCACACAGGAAACAAGCACATTAGCCAGCCTAGAAGATATAAGTGGATACTTTGCTACCTGTGAGTGTGGTTGGCAAGCTTAAAGTGCTGTTACAGGAGCAGACCCTGGAAGTCAGAAGTCCACGCACGGGGGAAGTGGAGAGAGCATCTCACTAAAGGGCAGGAGTGGTTCTTTGTCTCTGCTGCATTCCCTGGGCAGCCTAAGGGAGCTGGATGTGCCAGCCCTACTGTTTGCCTTTTCAGTTAGACTTAGTGTACAGGAGTGGTGCATGTGGGACACTACGGTCATGTGACCCCTTCTTTAATACTCTCCTCCTGGCAGTAAACTACTTCTCTTTGAACAACCCATTAGTTGGCATGGTTTGGGGCGTCTTGTGCACATAATTTGTATAAATGAAAAAGTATCATTCTGTCTCTGAATCAGGTCTGTTTTTTTGTTCATTTCATAGTCTTCTACTAGGGGAGGTTTTATGAGAAGGGTGCTCTTGAGCCCTTGGATGAGACAGGGGCCTTGAAGCTGAGCATATAGGAGGGAATTCCAAGGGGAGAGAATGGTTTGGAGAAAATTACAAAGGCAGGAATGAACGTACCAGATTTTAGATTATAAATACATTATTTGAGTCAACTCCATAGTGTAAACAGATTAGCTGTGTAATTGTTAATAAATTATACGAGGAGTTCTCATTGTGGCTCAGCAGAAAATGAATCTAACTAGTATCCATGAGGATGTATGTTTGATCTCTGCTCTTGCTTAGTGGGTTAAGGATCTGGCATTGCTGAGAGTTGTACCACAGGTCGCCGACGCAGCTTGGATCTCGTGTTGCTGTGGCTGTAGGCCAGCAGCTATAGCTCCAGTTTGACCCACAGCTTGGGAACCTCCATATGCTGTGGGTGCCAGACCTCCCAAAAAAGACAAAAATAATAAATCATACAAAAAAAAATGTCCTATGTAACAAACTTGGTGTCACAGGTATCATTTGCTTCTTTCTTTTATAGAAATCATTCATGCCACAAAAATACCACTTACCTTTCAGTATGTTAACACAAAAAAATAGCAAAGTGACAACCAGAATGTATTGGGGAGAAGCCTCTACTGAGTTGGAGGAAGTTTGGAACAAAAAGCAAGAAGGTCATTATGAGTTGAAAGAAGTGGGGAGTAGGAAAAACCCCTATAATCTGTAGAAGACAGGCCCGTGCTTTAGCAGAATACTTCTTTATTGAATCAGTGTGTTTGGGCACAGACCACCCAAGGAAAATGTATCTCATATGCAATGAGGGGATTACAATATAAGGAGTAGGAATATATGTAGTTTGGAAACACCACCAGGATCCCCTTGGCCACATAGGCATCGGGTGTACAGAGTCCAGTAGCTCCAAACCCAGAAGGGTCAGTGATGGTATGTCCCCAATATGGGAACAAGATTTTTTTAATTTTTATTCTTATTATCCTACTTGGCAGAGTGCCTTTTTGCTCATCTGCTCAATTTAATTACTTCTTGGTACCTTAGGTTTGGTGGCCCGTTTTCATCACCTTCTTGATTGCAGTTGTGTTTTTTTTGTCTTTTTTTGCTATTTCTTGGGCTGCTCCCACGGCATATGGAGGTTCCCAGGCTAGGGGTCGAATCGGAGCTGTAGCCACCGGCCTATGCCAGAGCCACAGCAACACAGGATCCGAGCCACGTCTGCAACCTACACCACAGCTCATGGCAACGCCGGATCCTTAACCCACTGAGCAAGGGCAGAGACCGAACCCGCAACCTCATGGTTCCCAGTCGGATTCGTTAACCACTGCGCCACGACGGGAACTCCAGATTGCAGTTGGTTTTGATGAGCTGGTCACTGTTATGCCAGAAAGGGTTTCTACTTCCTGGGGCTTTTTTCTTCATATATATATTCTTTTGTGTAATTATCTGGGAACATACTCTCAAATCACTAAGTTACTTATCAAAGTGTTATTTATAATATTTATTACTTGTTATTTATAATATTATTATTTATAATATTTTTTATTAGGACTCTGTCATTCTATTTTATCAGTGTGCTTTTCAGCCATTTTACTATTTTGATTCTTGAGGTTGTCTCAGACTTTTCATTATTATGAGTATCTTTTTATCCAAGTCAAATGTTGGATTCTTTTCAGGGCATATTTTTACAAATGAATTTTGGTAAGATTTCAGAAAGATTATTTCAATTTGTAGTCTCAGAAATGTATGATATTTTGTGTTTTCCAATATTCAGATAATCTTTGGTAATTTGATAGGGGAAAAGTTCATCAAATTTTAATTTTTTTGCCTCCTTTTTTGTTCTTACCAATTAATTTGAGCATTATATGTGTGTATTTGCTACTCATGTTCATTTCATTTTCCTGTTTTTTTTTTTTCCCATGAAATTAATGCTCATGATTTGTAATCCCTTAAAGTATTTAACTGTAGTATTTGCTTACAGTTTATTTTGGGAGATGTAATTTTCTAAAACATGCTTGTTGTCATTATAAATCAGATTCACCTAAACTTTCATTTTCTGATAGGAAGTACTTGTTTTTGAGACTCTTATCAAGCCTTTCTCCCGTTTTGTTTTTGTTTTCTTTTTTAAATAGTAAGAAAGCAAGAGAGCTTTTTTTTTTTTTTTTTTTGGTCTTTTTAGGGCCACACCCACAGCATATGGAGGTTTACCAGGCTATGGGCCAAATCGGAACTACAGCTGCCAGCCTGCACCCCAGCTCACGGCAAACGCGGGATCCTTAACCTGCTGAGTAAGGCCAGGGGTTGAACTGCAGTCTCCATGGGTACTAATTGGGTTCGTAACCCAATGAGTCACAGTGGGAACTCCACGCGAGCTTTTTTATCCAGTAACATTCAGCTTCGTAAGGGTGTAATTTAAAGTATGTGATGTTGGAAAGGGAAATAAACATTTAAATTCCCAGGGAAGAGACCTCAGAGTAGCACACTGAGAGGCATGGCAACGCTGGCTCAAATAGGGTTCCAAAAGCTCCCCCCCCCCCCCCGCCATTCCTTATAATTCATTAGAATGGCTGAATCCGGAAGTTGGAAAGACTCTGTTGCCTCTGTGTTATTGGTACCTGTAGGGAGCAAGTATGAAAGATGACAGTGGGCACTCTATGTAGGGGCAGGGTCTATACAGTTGCATCTGCTACCAGTGCTGTTTCTTATTCCCTTGTTGTTCAACATGGCAGTTAAATACAAGAAAGGATGTAATTTTAACTCTGCAGAAAAATAATATTATTACTTTTTTAAGGCAACATTTTAACTGTACAATGTCAAATTAAATTTCTCCCTCCTACCCCTGCCTGCCTCCCTGAGTGCTCTGGTGACATAGATTTGAAGATAGTTTGAGTGTGTTCTTTAAAACCTCATCTTTTCATTAAAAACTGAAGAGACCTCAGTATCACAATGCAAAAATAATGACACCAAAACCACCCACGAAATCAAAGTCATTGTACTGTCATTTAAGGAATTATATAATAACCTTCATAAACCCTTTTGGGAAGTGGTTTTCTGTTTGCACTCAGGTTGTCACAGTTAGTAGAGTACTTCTGTAAGTCACCTCTTTGTCAGGGAGAATTTTTACCACTGAGTGGGCTTTCTGTAGTTTAAGTGGTGGAGTTGCCTCCAACTTTAGAATTGTTAGTTTTAGTTTCTTTCTCTCTGTCTCTCTCTCTCCCCCACTGTCCCACTGTTTCCTTCCTTCCTTCTTTCCTTCTTTCTTTTGATTATTGTTAATTCCTATGGCTTGTTTCAGAATAGCTTGGTGGAGGAATCCGAATGTGCTAAGGACGCAGATACAAGTGGATGGATGAATGAACAGTAAATACGTTTAGGTGGAGGTGCTAAGAGATAACTTTAGAAATGCTCTTTTCCATTTGGTGGTGGTTGTGATTATTTTGAGTTTGCATTTTGAGGTGAAATGTACAAAATGGACTTCCCACTGCTTTTGACTTCATTCATTTTGCAATTTTTGATTGATCCAGGAGCATTAAGAAAAATAACAGCACGAGAAGTACAGTGTTCCTGGAGTGATTTTTTTGTTGTTGCTGTTGTTCTGGTTTTATATTTCATACTACCTACTTGGTTAGTAGTTCCAATAGCTCTAAATATTTTTCAGAAATTTATCTTTACAACTGTTCATGAGATAAAAAATTGCCTTTATTTATAAAGAAAGAGTTATACGTCAGTAGCAACAGTCTAGATTAAGGGTTTACAATATTCCATGTATATGGCATAGTTTAGAATAAAATTTTAACCATTGTTTCATGGAAAAGGGAGGAAATTAAATAAATCAGCCTTGATCCCATGAGTTATTTTTCTGAGGTGGAAAAGTACCTTCAGTAAGAGTTTTTTTGTTTGTTTTTTTCCCCTCCCTAGAACCCTATTGGAAATACTTTCTCACCTCCAGCAGAAAAGCCTTTCTATCATTTTCAGTAGTATTAGTGTGTTCAGTTAAATAAATAATTTTTTAAAAAGCCCTAACTTCCTAAAGTCCTTTGAGGTTTTAGGGAAAGAGTACCTTTTATGGCATGTAGGGAGAAGGACATGCAGTTTCCCCTTGCTTCGTGGGAAGGAGGTTAAATGCCTGATACTTTTTAAATAACGTGTCTGTGTGGGTGACAGTTTGTGAAAAGATGAGAGTTGAGGCTGGTTTCAGGCTGTGTTAGTCTTTCCTCCCTGAACTGAGAAGTAAGTATTTCATAGGAATGTATGTGGAGATACAACGCCCTTCCCTTCCAGGACACTTTTTTGAGTCAGCAGTAGTTGAATGGGATTACCTTTGGATTCCTGTTTGAGGTTGAGAGAAACGAGTGGGTGGTTTCAGTGCAGTTTCGATGTAGTTAATAACTCAAATAAGTCTTAGAATTGGTATTAATTGGCCCCCCCCCCCCTTATAGATGGCTTTAATGAGGAAGCCAGTTGTTAAACTGGTAACTTCTTTACAACTTTAGAATTTATTGTTGCCAAATAAAAGTTAATGGACATGGAAGTCTTACATACATTGTTGTCCTTCTTGTGACTCAACTTAAAAGCTACCTTTTAAAACATGAAATTGTGGTTAATCTTTTTTGTGGGTTTGGGGATTGCTTTACATTTTTTTGTTGTCGGAGTCCCCGGCGTGGCTCAGTTACTAATGAACCTGACAAGTATTCATGAGGATGCAGATTTGACCCCTGGTCTCACTTAGTGGGTTAAGGATCCGGCATTGCTGTCATCTGTGGGGTAGGTCTCAGACGTGGCTTGGATCCTGTATTGCTGTGGCTGGGTGTAGGCCAGCAGCTACAGCTCCAGTTCAGTTCCTAGCCTGGGAACCTCCATATGCCAAGGGTGCAGCCCTAAAAAAAAGACCAAAAAAAAAAATTGTTGTTCGTATTTATTTTTTTTTTATTTTATTTTATTTTTTGTCTTTTTGCCTTTTCTAGGGCCGCTCCCATGGCATATGGAAGTTCCCAGCCTAGGGGTCTAATCGGAGCTGTAGCCACTGGCCTGAGCCAGAGCCACAGCAACACGGGATCCGAGCCACGACTTTGACCTATACCACAGCTCACGGCAACGCCAGATCCTCAACCCACTGAACACGGCCAGGGATCGAACCTGCAACCTCATGGTTCCTAGTCTGGATCTGTCAACCACTGAGCCATGATGAGAACACTGAGAGCACTGTAAACTGACTTTTCATTAGGTTTGTCCTGTGATGGTGAACCAGGTAGATATGCTCCCTTTCCTCAAGGAGAACGAACTCCCCACGGAAGCTACCGAGACACAGGGATCAATGTCTTTTTTTTTTTTTTTTTAAAGCTGTTTATATCCCAAAGTGTCTGGAAGCATGCTAGGCACATGGTAGATGCTCATAAATATTTATTCGAAGACAGAAACCTGAGCTCAGATTCTTCTGTCCCCTTTCTTAGGGAAGCCTTGAACTGGATTTTGGAGAGTAATTGCTTCCTTAGAGAAAAATGAGTAGAACATCCTGTACAGAGGTCACAGTTTCAACGTAGCCATTGGATAGTAAGGAGGCTTACTACAGTAATATGGAGGCTTAGTATAGAATTCGCAATATTTTTAAAAGTAGATCAGAATGAAAGTGTTTTTGTGAACTTTAAAGAAGTTAATAGCTATATGCCGAGACTATTAAAAGCATCTCTCTGTAGTATATATTATTTTTAATAGACATGCTTATCAGGACTTTTTCTTTTAAGTTACTAATATTTTATAACTTTTAAATTGCTATATTTTAATGGCACTTGTGAATTATTAATCATCGGTGGATAATTTACAAGTTTTTAAGTGGGAGAGATCAATTTCTTTCTAATAAAGAATTTATTTAATCTCAGTGTTTTGAAGGACTTTTAATGTACACATTCTCCTTAAAATATTGAGAGCCTTTTCAGGAGTAGTAATATTTGGGCATAACAGCTGATGTCTTTCTAACAGTGTATTTTTACCTTTTGAGTATCCAAAGTGTCCAGAATGTTCTTACTTTTAGTCACTCACAAAGATAAAGTCTTTTTCTCTTGTTTGTGTAATTGTATTTAATTATGTATTAGTTTTTATCATGTATTTATTTGTTAGGTATTTGTATGTATTCCAATATAAATATTAGTATTTTGTATATAAATTGATTTTCCTTGAAACTATAAACATTCTTTAAAAAGTTTTATTTGAGGGAGCTCCCGTCGTGGCGCAGTGGTTAACGAATCCGACTAGGAACCATGAGGTTGCGGGTTCGGTCCTTGCCCTTGCTCAGTGGGTTAAGGATCTGGCGTTGCCATGAGCTGTGGTGTAGGTTGCAGACGCGACTCGGATTCTGTGTTGCTGTGGCTCTGGCGTAGGCCGGCAGCTACAGCTCCGATTCGACCCCTAGCCTGGGAGCGGCCCAAAGAAATAGCAAAAAAAGACAAAAAAAAAGTTTTATTTGAGGAGTTCCCGTTGTGGCACAGCAGAAACGAATCCAACTAGGAACCATGAGGTTGTGGGTTCCATCCCTGGCCTCGCTCAGGGGGTTAAGGATCTGGCGTTGCAATGAGCTGTGGTGAAGGTCACAGATGAGGCTTGGATCTGGCGTTGCTGTGGCTGTGGTCTAGGCCTGCAGCTGTAGCTCCAATTCAATCCCTAGCCTGGGAACCTCCATATGCCATGTGGGTGTGGCCCTAAAAAGCAAAAAAAAAAAAAAAAAAAAAGTTTTGTTTGAAATGCTTCATAATTTAAAATAAATCCAAAATAAAAAATAATTTGCAAGCCAAAATGACACAAGGAGTTCAGGCATAACATTCATGTATGGTGAGTTGATTATTTTGTAGTTAAATTATTTGAACACTTTCTTGAACTTTATATTTGTGTAAGGATTTGATTTGTGTTTCATGCTAACCAGGTTTACTTGCAAATTGCTACATTTTCTAGGCCAGTTGCTAATGCTGGGAAATGACATTGCATTCCTTTACTTTCTTTATTCTTGGCATAGAAACAAGTTCAAAGGTGAAAGTAGTTTTTTTTATTCTCCACATGTCATAGCTTAGGCTCCTCACATAATATTGACAGGTTAAAGAATTATATGTTAATGAACACAAAAAATTAGATATTTTCGGGTTTGATTGATAAAGTTATTTCGTAAATGGCCTAATAGAGTAGCTAAAGCAATAGTGTGACATTCTGAAAGCTTACATTGGTTTTTAACATACTGCCTATTAGTATACAAAGGAAAGTTTTATAATCCTGGATTTTTAACATTTCTTTTAATAATCTCATGAACATGCAGAGTTAAGTGAAGCAGTTGAAGTAGTAGTGAAATCATCGATCTCTTAGGTTTACTTTCAATATTCTCTTTTCGCCTAAGTTAAAATGAAATAGAAATAAGTTTTCTGAAAGCTTCTAGAGTTCAGCCTGGTTGAAACCATGCCCATTCTCTTCATTAAGTATTTTTCTCATTTCCATTTTGGGAAGACATCTCATTAACATACATAAACAGGAATAAATCAGGGATTTCATATTCTAGCACTGATAGTAGACTGTGGCCTGAGTTAATGTCTCCATAGAGCTTGAAGTCACAGCCTCAGTCCCATTGAGGTCCCTTGTAATCAGAAGGCAGGGTGCTCCCTGGGACCCTGGCTGGTATGAGCAGGAGCATCCATGACAGGGTTTAGTTCTAAGTAATTAGGGAAAACCATACCAGAAAAGTTGAAGTTTTTATATTACAGCTTAGTAAGAAGTCTTTTGTAAGACTGTATGATTTTGCAGAAATGTCTAAAGAGCAGAATACATGGAGACAATGTTAGAAAAGCAAAATGTTTCTAATCAAGAGCTTGAAGGCTCCCATAGCATAAGCTTATAGCTGTGTCCTATTTATTACCAGAGTAGCATATTTTCTTGCAAAAATGCTCATAAATGATGCAAAATCCAATGATAGGATTCCAATTCTGGTCTTACAAATTCCCATTTCATAGCAGTACATCTGTTTATTAGGAGTTACCCCCTGAATATGAATGATTTCAGTCCTAAGTCACTGCACCTGTTGCCAGAAGGTATTTATTCCAGTCACTAGCCTAAAGCACAGAGAGTTATTACTTGACATTTTATAGCTTGGGGGGAAAAAACTGTCTTTTCAAAATCATTTGTTCAGAGTGGAGAAAATGGAGCAAAACAGTTCATTTTACTCTAAGCACCACTATTTGGCAGTGTTCACATTTGCACAGCATAAACCTGCAGTATTGATTTTTTTTTGCTCACAGGGCCTCCCATAAGTTAAGAAAAAACTTATTGTCAGAGTTGCAAGATGGATTGGATTACACTTTGCTTCTTGGGATACTTAACTTTTTTTTTCTTTGTAGAAATAGAACTAGATTGAAAATATAGCTTAGAATAAATGTCATATAATAGTATGATTAAAGGGCTTTAATTGGAGCATTTCTTTATGTTGGCTATGTTTGCTGAGTAATTTCATTGACTACTTGACCATCAGACAATTATTTCCTTTCTTGCCCTTCTTCTTCTCAGACTCTACTACACCCTAATCTATGTACCCCTAGTGCACCCTATGTCCTCTACAGCAGGGATCCCCAGACCTGCTGCTAATTGTCACTATCATTTGGAGAGGTTTTAAAGTGACATTTAAGAACATGAACTTGGAAGCTGAATTACTGGATTTCAAACCTTGATTTCATTCTTTTTTTTTTTTATTTTTTTATTATAGTTGACTTATAATGCTCTGTCAATTTCTGCTGTATAGCACAGTGACCCAGTTATGCATATATATATACATTCTTTTTAATCACATTATTCTCCATCATGTTCCGTCACAAGTTCCCGTGCTATACAGCAGGGTCTCAGTGCTTATCCACTTCAATACAATAGTTTACTTCTACTAACCCCTAACTCCAGTCCCTCCCACTCCCTCTAGCTCCCCCTCGGCAACCACAAGTCTGTTCTCCATGTTCGTGAGTTTGTTTCTTTTCTGTAAACAGGTTCATTTGTGCCATTTATTTCATTCTTACTGGATTTATGATTGTGGAAAACATCACTCCCCCCCCCCCCAGTTTTCCCTGATGTAAAATGGTGGTGATAATAATAGGAATCTCATAGGGTTGTTTTGGGGATTTGCAGTCAGTACATATTTGTAAAGTCCTCAGAGGGACTGGGGTGAAGAGGGTGGCAGATCTTCTCCCCTGCCCCCAACAAGTAGAAAACTGAACAGAATTGTTAACAGCCACCACTTTGGGGCTCTGGAAATTTACCAAATAAGAAATTGGGAAGCATTTCCCTGTGAAAAGCTGAAGGAACGTCTGGTACACACAGTTGAAGAATAAAACCTTCTAGCCAGAGGCTGCTTCTACTCCCTCCCTCCCTTCCTGGCTCTGTCATTGTGCTCAGTTTCACTGGAGCTAGACTGGCCTTGAAAATTTGTGACTGAGCTCCCTGGGAGAGTTAGCTTAACTTAGAGTAGAGGGTGGAAACCCATGCCCAGCAGTGTTGTCAGTAAAAGTAGTAGACTCTACTTTCCTGAGGTTGTGGAAACCTAACCAGGAAACCTTGGAAATGAAAGAGCCAGAAGTTCTCTAGGCATTCTTTTCTGACTGGAAAGCTACACACAAAGAAGAGGAGATGCAAGGGGACTTATAACCCAAGGCTAAATATAACAGCCTGAACTTTGAACACTCTCCCTAATACATTTATCAATCAGCAGAGGGTGGAGACCTTATAATGAGTTCATGGTTTTATGCTATCTCTGCTCATCATTGGCTGATGGCTAAGTGATGCGGAGATAGGCCTGATCCCTAGGTAGTCAGGCTAGAAAAGAAAGGTAAGAATTAAAATAACGGCAGCAGGAACAGCAGTGAACACAGCAGCTGCAAACTATGGGAAAGATGGATTTTGCAGATTAAATTCCGTCAGGATGCTAAAAAGAAAATATCACAACAGCAGTTCTCAGGGAAAAGGAATCTAGAGTTGCTAGGTGAATAATATTTAAAATGTCTAGGTTTCAATAGCAACACAAATTTTACAGGATAATGCAGAGAAACAGGGTTGTTGACCCTCATGCGGGAGAAAAAACATTTAATAGAAACTACCTCTGCTGTGGGCCCAGATATTAGATTTAACAGATAAACATTTCAGAGTGGCTGTTATGAATATGCTCAAAGATTAAAGTAAGACTGTATTAGAGAATTAAGAGGAAATATTAACAAATATGTAACCTCAGTAGAGAAAACCTTTTTCAAGGTCTTGGAGAAATTCTTGGCACATCTTAGTTATTGTATCAGTGTGTTGCAAACAAATAAGTTTTCTTTCCCAAATCCAGATAACTTCCCTTCAAAGGAACCCAGAGATTTTAATTCAGTAGGGCTGGATTATTAGGCTGGGATTGAAGAGCTTTTTTTTTTTTGGTCTTTTTAGAGCTGCATCCATGGTATATGGAGGTTCCTGGGGGTTGAAATCAGAGCTACAGCTACTGGCCTACACCATAGCCACAGCAACCTGGGATCCAAGACACGTCCGTGACCTACACCACAGCTCACAGCAATGCTGGATCCTAAACCCACTGAGCAAGGCTGGGGATCAAACCTGCATCCTCATGGATCCTAGTCAGATTCATTTCCACTGAGCCATGATGGGAACTCCCTGAAGACCTTTCATATTTGGGAATCAGTCATATATTGTTGGCAAATGATTGAGGAAAAACTCTTGAAAAATTCCCAGATTATTAAGAATGAATTCATATGTAAAGGAAGAGAGTGCATTTCAGAGATAGCAGTAATACCTATGATGATTTCTTCCTGTGACTGTGTAGTTATTAAAATCATTCACAAAGGTAAAATGAATGTTTTTAGGAATAAGTTTTGTTCTGTCTTTTCATGTTTTATACTTAGTGAAGATACTGAATTTTAAAAATGGGAGTTCCCATTGTGGCTCAGTGGTTAATGAACCCAGCTAGTATCCATGAGGATACGTGGGTTAAGAATCTGGCATTGCTGTGAGCTGTGGTGCAGGTCCCACAGATGCAGCAGGGATCATGCATTGCTGTGGCTGTGGTGTAGGCTGGCAGCTGTAGCTCCTATTCGACCCTTAACCTGGGAACCTCCATATGTTGCGGGTTCGGTCCTTAAAAAAAAAAAAACGAAAGACTAAATAAATAAATAAATAAATAAATATGAACATTGATTGCAACGGTTTTATTTGACTTTCCAGACTTCTTTGAAGTACCATTGTTGGTAGAAATGTTTGAAGCTATAGCCCTTGAAATTTTCAGGGTAATAGGGAGGAGTGGCCAAAGAAAGTGTAACTTTAAATTTTTCTTAGAATGTGATGTAAGTTTTTTCTTTTGATTTCATAATTAATCCATGTTTATTTTCTCCTTTCCATGAAGTCCTTTATTAAAATAGTTAACCTAGGAAGATCTGCTTTCGATTTGTATGAACCCTGGCTAATTTGTTTCCTGCTCTTTTGAGAATTTTCTCAGCAGCACCATACAACCTACTTTGTTGGGCCATAGAACACCACCGCTGACATTCTCATGTATGTTTATATTTCAAAGAATGAGAGTGCAGGTACATTAATTATCAATCACTTGAAAGTGTTTGTAGCATGTGTACCTGATTAAAAAGAGTTTGCCTGTTTAGAATTATAGATTGGTGAGACTTGATAGGACTTAATTATTCTAAATCTTTAGAAAAAGAAATTAAAACCCAGAAAAATAAAATGACTTAGCCAAGTTCACAAGGCTGACCTAGACCCTACTTTAGTGTTAAATAATCTTTCCATTTGCCCATACTTGAACAATGTAGATTTGCTTTCTTGATACATTTATGGTACATTTCCACAAATGCGAAGTTTTCATTATTGTCGGTATGTTGTGTGACCCTTTAAATAATTGTTTCCTCACAAATTCATTGACATTTTTTGGGGTACATTTCAGATTTTATGAAAAAATTATAAAACAAATCTTGTTTTGTATCATCAAGATGGTGATTTGAGAAGTCACAGAGTCCCTTTTTGTTCATGGCTGTTAATAAGAGCATGGGCTCTGAAATCTGAGAACCTGCGTACATTAGAATTTAACTCATAGTAATCCCTGAAACCCCAGATTACCTACCATTTGGTGTCTTAGTTTTATACTCTTATAAATTGGTGTTATTACAGAAACCACTTCATTGGTTTTTGTTGTAGTTGTTGATATTGGTGAGAATAAAAAGGTGATCCATGAAAAGCATTTAGAACAGTATCCAAACATAGTAATTGCTGTGCAAATGTTAGCTACTATAATTTTACTTTTATTTCTCTCTTCATATTTTTTTATGGATATATATGCGTGTGTGTGTGTGTGTGTGTGTGTGTGTATTTGAAAACATGGGGTTTAAATAAAGGAAAGCTTATAAACATGTAACTCATCTGTCTTTGTGACAACCTCATTAGTACCTAGAAAATAATAAATTGACAATTTAAGTGTTTTTTTTCTTTTGTGAAGATGTAGTAACTTTTGTTAATTATAAGTCGTTTATTGTTTTTTTTTTTTTTTTCTTTTTTGACTTCTTTAGGGCTGCACTCCTGGCATATGGAAGTTCTCAGACTAAGTGTGGAATCGGAGCTTCAGCTGCCAGCCTACACCACAGCCACAGCAACTTGGGATCCAAGCCGAGTCTGTGACCTACATGATAGCTCACCGGATCTTTAACCCACTGATTGAGGAAAGGGATCAAACCCAAGTCCTCATGGATCCTGATAGGGTTCATTACTGCTGAGCCGTGATGGGAAGTCCAATACATTTAAAAAAAAATTCCTTTTTCTTAAAAAAAAAAAAACCCTCCTTTTGCTGAAAAACTCCTTTTTGTTTCCAAAAAACTCCTTTTTCTGAAAAAACAAAAAAACTTCCTTTTTCTGAAACAGTAAAACTCTGAACTAGGCAACTTCTCAAACATCTTTCAAAAGCAGAGGAAAATTCACTTAGAATTATACCTATAATCTGGCAAACTATTAACAAAAATTAAAGAGCTCTAGTTAAAACCACGGTGCTGGAATTCCCATTTTGGCTCAGCGAGTTAAGGACCCAGTGTTGTCACTGCAACAATGATGGTTCTATCCCTGTCCTCGCTCAGTGAGTTAAGGATCCCCTGTTGCCCAAGATGCTGGCGTAGGTTTTGCTGTAGCTGTGGTGTAGGTCCCAACTGCAACTCTGAGTCGACCCCTGGCAGGTGCAGCTGTTAAAAACAAACAACAACAACAACAAAAACACCATAGTGCTCCAGAATCAACTCTCTGTTGATTGATTATAGTATTTGACAAATACTATAAGTTGTGGATTTTGGCTTCAAGGCAGTCTATGGAAATATTTGGATATCCATAGTACTATGCAATAACACAATTTATAAGGAATTATAATTTCAAATAATCTGTCTTTAAAATATACTATGCTGCAGAATTGTATATGATGTCACTTGTTTAAATTTTCACATAGCAGCATACGTAGCCTTTTGCCATAGAAATCAGTATCAGCTTCTGAAACTCCCCAAAATATTTTTAATTAAAACAAAATATAATGCTAGTTTGAGCTGAATTATTTGTAAAAGCAGTAGAGTATCAGGGAAGAAAGCAATAACATATGTAAAAGGAAGAGGGTGAAAAGTTGGCCCTTTTACTGTTTGTCTTGATACTGCCTAGCTCCATTTCCGTGTTCCTTTTTCATTGCAAGTGTACCTTTTCCGTACTTTCGGTACTCTCGAAAGACCATAAATCTTCTTCATGAAAACCTACAAAGGTTGACATTCGCCTCAGTCCCCTGAAGATTTGTGCTCTAAATGTGTCCTTTTCTTCTCTTTCTATCCCAATTACATTATTAGTTTTCTCCATAGAACTGAGAGTTCAGCCAAGTTTGAGAATTACTGATTTTCTAAATCGTACCAAGGTGTAACCCACTAATCCTTTAAATAATCCTTTAAGATGCAGGATTATTTGCATCTTAGAAGAGGATGCATGTTTATCCAGGAGACTTTTTATTTTATTAAATCAGTGAGAGGCATTGTGAAGCAGTTAAAGAGAACAGGTTTTGGCAGTGGATTGACCTGGACACAACCCAGCTCTTCAAGTTTTTGTCTTGGAACAGTTCTGAGTGTCATTTTATTTTTCCTGCAAAAGGGATATAAAGGATGGCTCATGTGATGCAAGGTAATTCAAAGGATAGAGATAAAAAAAATTAATGCTAGTCCTTTATCAAAGGGATGCTGCAGATGGCAACAAGTTACAAAACTGAAATTAAAAAAGAAGTCTGTAGAAGTTTTTCATGTGGTTGGTAACGGAGCACACCAGCTCATAAAGAGGTGCTTCTCCCACACAGTCCTTCTTGGCTGCCCTTGGCTTTTTCTACTTTTACCTTTGTTCTATGCTATTTCTATGTTATGGGACCCCTGGTTGAAAAATGTGTTAAAAACTTAAAATTCCAATCTTTTATTCCATTTGGAATCCTTTTTTTACAGCATGAATGAAGAGTGGTTCTCTCTACCCTGCCTAATACACCATATGTAAATTTATATAGCACTTTTAATTAAGCACTTTTCTATATATTATCTCATTTTAGAGTTTCAGAGCTAGGAAAAGCAATATCACAGATGTTTCATCTCCATTTAGTTGATGACAAAACTGAATCTTATGAGAAGTTTTGCCCTTTTTGGGTGTTTCAGCTTGATGTACTGGGTTGGAGCAGTGTTGGCTCCTCTGATGCCCATCTGCTGAATCCTCACATTTATGTCAATTTTCCATAAAGAGACTACAAATAGAAATAAGTTATTGTGCCATAAATATGATACTGTCAGAACATTTTAGTTATTTTGGGGGAGAAATCCTAAGACAAAAGTATTTTAAGATAATGCTACTAACAGTAATTGATTTGTCTACATTAAATGAGTAAGGCCAGTGTCCTGTAGAGCAGATCTTTGATTTCATTCCAGAAATGTAAACTGTTCCTTTATTAGTTGTTATATTCTGTATTTGTAAAACCTGTCATTGTTTATAAATCCATTGATCAGATGTGTCATTTTTCTTTGGATTTATTCAAAAAGAGCCACTTAGTTTCTGATTATGGCTAGATTATACAGACATTTTATTTTATTTATTTTTTTAATGTTTTTGGCTTTTTGGCTTTTTAGGGCCGCACCTTCATCACATGGAGGTTCCCAGGCTAGGGGTTGAATCGGAGCCGTAGCTGCTGGCCTGCGCCACAGCCGCAGCAACTCGGGATCTGAGCCACGTCTGCAACCTAAACCACACTGAGCGAGACCAGGGATCGAACCTGCATCCTCATGGATACTGGTCTGGTTCGTTAACCACTGATCCATGACGGGAACTCCAAGACATGTTTTATTAAAGTAATTTAAAATTGTCTTATAAAGGTGACTAACCCAGCTAAAGATAAATATTAAAAATCTAATAATAAATTATTGATTCATAATAAAGATCTAGAGAATTATTTAATAAATGTATGAATGGATGGTTTGAAAAACATACGTTGTGTGCCATCTCTTGCATATAGGCATGAATCATATTACTTAAAAATACCTTATTAAAATAATGTACTTCATACGTGAGTTAATTTTACTTTTCTTTTCTTTTTAAAGGTTTCAGCAGAGCAGCTTTACCATTTGGGTTAGTTAGGCGAGAATTATCCTGCGAAGGTTATTCTATAGATCTCCGATGTCCAGGCAGTGATGTCATCATGATTGAGAGCGCTAACTATGGTCGAACAGATGACAAGATTTGTGATGCTGATCCGTTTCAGATGGAGAATACAGACTGCTACCTCCCAGATGCCTTCAAAATTATGACTCAAAGGTAAATGTTCATGTGTTAATATCCCATTTTAGTTACTGCATCCAAATTAGTAAAACTATTATAATAATTCCAGATTGGATAGATACAGTCCATATCAACCTCTTTATTAAACTGAGTTAAGGTTTTGCCTACTGATGTTGATTTCTGTATTATAAATTTTCAACATTTAAATCACTATATCATTGTATATAGATTGACATTTCAGAAGCCATATATAATACACATTTCTAATATATTATCAAAGAAAAAGTATTTGAAATGTAATCTGTTTTTAGGGCTTCACAATTTTGAAATATTTTATAGTATCGAAACTGTTTAGGTATCTGGGTCTTTTGCAGTGATTGCCCCTTAATTTTTTTCGGTAATAAACTTTATTTTTTTGCTGCAAAAAAAGAGCAGAATGTACAGAGTCATCACATCCCTTTCCCCTCACATGTACAACCTCCCCAACCACTGACATCCTGACATCCTTCATCACAGTGGAACATTTGTTACGATAGATGAACTCACATTGACACATCATCACCCTAAGTCTTTAGTTTAATCTTGGAGTTTCACATTCTGTGCATTTTGACAAATTTATAGTGGCACATATCCACCATTGTAATATACAGAACAGGTTCACTGACCTAAAACTCCTCCGTCCTCCACTTACTCATTTCTCCTTCCATCAAACCCCTGACAAGCACTGATGTTTTTATTGCCTTATCATTTTGCCTCTTCTAGAATGTCTTGCAGTTGTTGTCATACAGTAAGTAACCTTTTCACATTGGTTTCTTTCACTTAGTAATACACACTTAAGTTTCCTCCATGTCTTTTCATGACTTAGTAGCTCATTTCCATTTAGTGTTAAATAATATTCCATACTCTGTATGTGGCACAGTTTATCCATTCACCTATTACAGGACTTCTTGATTGCTTCCCAGTTTTGGCAATCATATATAAAGCTGCCATGAACATCTGTTCAAGTTTTTGTGTGGATGTAAGTTTTCAGTTTGGGTAAATACCAAGAAACATGATTTACTGGATCATAACAAACAGTAAGGGTGTGTTTTTATAAGAAACTGCCAAACTGTCTTCCAAACTGTACAGTTTTGCATTCTTACCCACAATGTGTGAGAGTTCCTGTTGCTTCACACCCTCAGCAGCATTTGGTGTTGATTTCAGATTTTGGCTGTTCTAATAGATGTGTAGTGATATCTCGTTGTTGTAACTTTCCATTCTCCAATGACATGTTGTGTTGAACGTCTCAATATGTTTCTTGCCATTTGTATATCTTTATTGGTGAGGTGTTTGTTCTGGTCTTGTGCCATCTTTTTTTTTTTTTTTTAAATAATTTTTTTATTTTCCCACTGTACAGCAAGGGGGTCAGGTTATCCTTACATGTATACATTACAATTACATTTTTTCCCCCACCCTTTCTTCTGTTGCAACATGAGTATCTAGACAAAGTTCTCAATGCTATTCAGCAGGATCTCCTTGTAAATCTAGTCTAAGTTGTGTCTGATAAGCCCAAGCTCCCGATCCCTCCCACTCCCTCCCCCTCCCATCAGGCAGCCACAAGTCTCTTCTCCAAGTCCATGATTTTCTTTTCTGAGGAGATGTTCATTTGTGCTGGATATTAGATTCCAGTTATAAGTGATATCATATGGTATTTGTCTTTTTAATTGAGTTGTTTTCTTATTGTTGAGTTTTAAGAGATTTTAAAAATATATTTTGGATAACAACTCTGTATCAGATACGTTTTTTGCAAATATCTCCTCCCAATTTGTGGCTTTTCTTCTCCTGATTCTTAATTTCAAAAAAAAAAATTAAAAAAATAAAAACAACAAATTTAAGTTAAGAAAACATATAATGGTCATTCTCTCCCTCTCTCTTTCTCTTTCCAGATAGATATATAGGAGTTCTCGTTGTGGCGCAGTGGTTAATGAATCCGACTAGGAACCATGAGGTTGCGGGTTCGGTCCCTGCCCTTGCTCAGTGGGTTAACGATCCGGCGTTGCCGTGAGCTGTGGTGTAGGTTGCAGATGAGGCTCGGATCCCGCGTTGCTGTGGCTCTGGTGTAGGCCGGCAGCTACAGCTCCAATTCAACCCCTAGCCTGGGAACCTCCATATGCCGTGGGAGCAGCCCAAGAAATAGCAAAAAAAAAAAAAGACAGATAGATATATAGAAAGATATTTGAGTAATATAACATTGGTTAATTTTGTTTTTTAAAAATGAAGTGTTGGAAAGTGTGTAATAAACTATAAAATATATGAATCCATTTATCTCTTAACTGGACAATTGCTTCCTACATATAAGTAGGAAAACAAAATTGCTGACAAGGAATATGAACTTTCCTCTGCCTTAACATAGAGCATCTAATTCTTGGCACCTCCCCCCCAACTAACTTTTGATACTTTTGGCATCTTAATTAGAATTTTCTTACATGTAAGATATTAAAATTATAGGTGGTTATTACTGAATCACTACAGAAATATCCAGCAATCCTAGGCTAGGTATTTGGAATAAAGAGACTCTCAGAAGGAACACTTAAATTTCACAGAGTTTATTATACATTATTACTTTTGTATTTTGCTCATTAGGAAAACCCTCTATCTTTCTGTTCAAAGCCTTCAACCTCTCCTCCTACCTCTTTCCTTCCACTGAAAACAATATTCTGTCAAGCTTTGTAGCTTATATGCTAGTCTACCTGAAAGTAGAATAGTGAATTTTCTAGACTGGAGTCTGATCAGTGTAGGCACAATGAAAATATCCAAAGGGGTTAATGAACAAAAACATGAAAAAAAAATTTTTTTGGCTGAGCCTGTGGCATGTAGAAAGTTCCTAGCAGTGACATCACTGGATCCTTAACTGCTAGGCCACCAGGGAGCTGAAAAATTATTTTTAAAAAATCTACTCTATGAGAGTGTGGGTACAAATTGCTGTAAAAATCTCTAATTTCACAGATAATATATATTAGCATATTATTATTGGTAGCACGTTGTGGTAAGCGGTTGTTTTTTTTGTTTGTTTGTTTTGTTTTTGTTTTTTTTGGGTTAATGTTAATACCAATCAAGATATTTCTAAGGAACAAGAGAACATATATAATATGAAAGATTTTCACCAAATTTCTTTTTTTCCTTAGTTCTTAAAGGGTAGTTATTAAAAAATTAAAGCAAAATCTCATTTGTATAAATGGCAATTGATAAAGTTTTTTATTTAAAACAAAAATCCTTTATGGACTTTGTAGGATTTGAAATCTGGCTTGTGCAACAAACTACAAAACATAACATAGCTTCTTTGGAAGGATGGATTGTGTGCTCCAATAAAATTTTTCACATAGCATTTTTTAAATTTGAGAACTGCCTATACTAGGCAGATAGTAAAGGCAGCCCCTAATAACTGGCCATTTATTCATTCTTATATATTTTTTTGGGGGGGCGCATCATGGCATATGGATGTTCCCAGGCTAGGGGTCAAATCGGAGCTGTAGCTGCTGGCCTACACCACAGCCACAGCAATGCAGGATCCGAGCCACGTCTGTGACCTCCACTGCAGCTCACAGCATTGCCGTATCCTTAAACAAATGAGCAAGGCCAGGGATTGAACCTGCATCCTCATGGATGCTAGTCGGGTTCATTAACCACTGAGCGGTGATGGGAACTCCCATTCTTTTTATGTTGATCTGACTGTCCATTGGTAGTGATATGAGATGAGCATCTAGGAGTAGGCTAGAGAGAAGTAGGAAGTGGAGAATTATTATGTACAATCCCCTGTTTTTACTAGACCAGACAGGCGGAAAGCACTGGATGTTAGCACAAAGAATCTGAACGAGCTGACCCTGAGGAATGGTACTTTGTAGGGTAATTTGTCTTTGTGGAATTATACGTTTAAATACATGGTTGAGTATCTAGCACAATACATGTCTTATTGTACTTGTTAATATAAATGTAATTACATTTTATAGGAAATGTTCAAGATAAGAAAGCAACTTATTTTCATGGTTTCATTATGTTATAAAAGCAGAGCTGCATTTTTGATAATACATTTTAAAGGAGCTAGAGTTTGGGGAGTATTTAGATTCTGTGAAAGCTAACTCTTGTTTTCTTGTTATCAGAGTCTCCAAACAATTTACGGTGTGTTGGTGAAAATAAGGGGTTAGTTCCAAAATTGTCTAAAGCAACCCCATTCTTAAATTGCTGTATTATACTAATGACTTAATTATGTAGTCATACAGTGACAATTTAAACAGGAACATCTTATTGACAAGGAAGATAATGTTAAAATAACTTAAGTTTTATCATGGTAATTTATGAGTGTACCATTTTGTGTATGTCAGAATATAAACCTTAGAGGAAATCTGCCATGTTTGACTGTTAAGTAGTTTTAAATAGCTGTAAGAAAAATAGGTGGACAATATTTTTGCAGCTGAATTATTACAGAAAAATTTTGATGTGGGGAATAATTGTGCTTGTTTTTTTAAGTTAAAAACTTTCTTTCCGTATTTACAAATAAAGTAAGCGTTATTTTCACCACACTCCTAATAATTTGGCAATTTTTTCCATTTATAATAATCAAAAATGTGTTATTTAATAATGTAGAAGAGAAACACTTTTTTCCTTTAATGTAGGAGATTTCTCTTTTGAAAGATCAAATAAAAGCACTAGATTTTTTTCTGTGAAATTTGAAACTTCCACTTTTCTACACATAATACACATAATCTTAGCACAAAAATATCAATACCATTAAAATATGTTTATATTGTATTTCAAGGCTTTCTCACCCCCCTCCCTCACTGTCATCACTTCAGCAGCTGAGTCAAGTAAATAAATACACTTGTAGTTGACTATGCTATAGTAAAGGTATTAATAATTGTTATTCATTCTCCATTTTCTGTTTCTTGCTCAGTTTAAGTGTGAAACCAAGGCTCTATTAGTAACTGATTCTGCTTGTCTTTTAAGTACAAGTAGATGAGCCAAATGGCTCATCCTAAAAAGTGAGAAATGAAACTCTTTCCTAAAATGACATGTATTTTAATACTCTATAAAATAATCACCATTAGAGATAATTTTTTAGCACTCTTTGAAGTTAATTATAGCCAGATAAGTTAAATATGAAACAGTTTTAACACTTTGAATTCATTAAGGAAAAAAAAAAAGAAAGAAAACCTGTACTACTCCTCTGAAGTATTTGATGAGTGAGTAAATCAGAATTTTGCTAGCAATTCTGGTTCACTGGGTACAACTGCTGAGTTGTGTTGGAGATCCTCTTCTGGTATTGTTTATATCTGTCCCTTTGTTCGTTTCTTCACCCTGAGAAGTTGCCAGTTCGCATCAGGGTAGTTTGCTGCCTTGAATTATGCTGTATAATTGTTCTTTGGTCTGGTCTGGTCTGGTCTGGTCTGGTCTTGTCTGATCTTGTCTTGTCTTGTCTTTTCCTTCCTTCCTTCCTTCCTTCCTTCCTTCCTTCCTTCCTTCCTTCCTTCCTTCCTTCCTTCTTTCCTTCTTTCCTTCTTTCTCTTATTTTTTATTTTTTAAGTGCTCTGGCCAAGAGATTTGAAAGTAAGAAAGCATGGTACATTTTTACCACTTTTAAAAAATACTAAAGCTCACGGGCATAGGTAGGTCCAGTTTTCAGAGTCTTAACTCATTCTGTCAGATGTATAGCAGTGTACCTCAGTCAATGCAAAGAGGTTCTAAGAGTAATATGTGCTACTCTCAAGAAAACGGTAAGAAACATGCCTCAGTTTTTCCCTACAGTAGGAAAGGTGTATTTTGTGTAATTGATTCACAGATAGACCCCCCCCCCCTTTTTTTTGTATTGAAATTGCCCAAGGGAAGTAAGTTTAGTGCCCTAGACTTAGAGAACCAGCCTGATTCCTCTAAAGATTTTAGCCAAAAAAAAATTTTTTTTAGCCTACCAATTGGCTAGAATCTCAAAGCATGACTACAGTAGGTTTCTTATTAAATAAAATTTATTATATTTTTGGCTTTTAAACATCCAGTTTAAGCTCCTTTAAGTTTATTTGGGAAACAGGGTGGAATATAAATAAATAGTTCAGCAAGCAGTTGTTTGTACAGATCTGTCACTCACAGAAGTGGTGGAAAGAACATTTAGATAATGCAAACATAAACATAAAGTTGGTAATTGCAGGGAAATGAATAGATGATATTACCCACAGAGGTTATGCACTTTAAGCATGCAAAAGCTCTAGAGAACACCTGCATTCGAGGAGCAAGGATAAAGTTGCCATCGTGGAAACCAGAACAAGAATAGGAGGGTAATGTCTCATAAGCCAGCGGTAAAGTATAAAAGGAATTATTTTTTTTTCTCATTGGTGTTGAAGTTATGTATGTGCATTACTTTTTTCTGTTCCATGGTTCTTTACATTATAGTAGATGTAAGGAACATAGGGAGCCTTTATGGCAGGGGTAAACATAGCCATAACTCCTATTTTAAGAGAGTTATTGAATAACAGATTATTGGGGCTGCTGAGGACCTTGGGACTCATCATAGTTTGGCTCCCTTTCATTACACTCATGAAATCAACTGTCATTGCAGTCAGTACACTTTGTCCACTCTGCAGCATGTATATATTCTTAAATATTTTAAAAATACTATTGGGGAAGAGTGGCAACCTGATATCCCACTTTTTACTTTGGAATCTTTAAAAAGGTTGAATAATTTGCCACAGAGGCTGAAACCTCAAATCATCTATACCTGAATATTCATTAATTCATACCTTGGTTGAATGAAAATTGATTCTTAAATATTACTTAATAATTATTCTTAAATGCTGTTATCTAGAGTTTGTATATATATTCCTCTTATCTTCAGGTATACTAATAGATATTAAGTATGCATAAAGAAAAGAGATACTTAAATACATGCGCACATCCACACAAAACCTTCCTATGACGGAAGCTTCTCAGAATTTAACCAAGAAAATCCATTAAAATGCAGTCACAGTTCTGCCAGTGTTCTCTGGCAAACTTCATGATTATAGATTTCGGTGTGGATGTAACCTCCATGACATACAATCCTTTCAACTTTATATATTGATGATTCAGTCTTCATAAAGAAACTTTGTACCCACATCAAAGCTGTGTGACAGGTTTTTTATTGTTTGTTTTTTTGTTTTGTTTTGTTTTGTCTTCTGTCTTTTTAGGATGGCACCCGTGGCATTTGGAGGTTCCCAGGCTAGGGGTACAGTCAGATCTGTTGCTGTGACCTACACCACAGCTCACAGCAACACCAGATCCTTAACCCACTGAGCGAGGCCAGGGAGCATACCCGCAACCTCATGGTTCCTAGTCGAATTGGTTTCTACTGTGCCACAATGGGAACTCCTGTGTGAAAGTTTTTTACTTGGTAATTTTTGTTCCTTGATCTCTTCATAAGTAACAGTAAACTTAAAACCTGTCTTCCTAAGATAGTCACATCCATTCCTTATTAATGGCAGTTTTTATAGTGAAAAAATTAGCTAAATCTGCCTTCTCATGTAATTTGATGTTTTATTTTTTTAGGGTTAGTATTTTTAATTTTTAAATTATTATTAATACTTACCTAGTCAGGGGTATCTGCCTCTTGCTTAGAATATTTATCCATAGCACCTATTCAGTCTTACAGGATCTAAGCCTGCCATCACTAAGCAACTGCATTCCTACCTTTATCCTGTTTATCCAAAGTGCTTTTATCTATCTGTGGTGCCAGGTTTATCAACTATTTGTTTGTTAAGATAAAATGCATCTGGAGAAAAATAAATGACTCAAATACTACAACTCATCATCTCAGTGCCATGTACTTAGGTTATTTTCTATCGGGTGATAGATTTCCACTAATTCTTCCATTCTTGGCTGAGTTCTTTTAAGACAACTAACTGGAATTACAAGCACCTCTCTTTCACCAAGAATTGGAAGGTTACTAGTACAGACTCTTGAACCTTATTTAGTACAGTAATAAATAACCATTAAAGCTCTAATTGGTATATCTAATTGGACACATACTTTGCATGTCACTTCCTGGTGGGCATTTAAACCCAAGCACTCATTATAGGAAGGAAAGACTATTGGCAGTAATAAACATGAACCATATTAAACATTCACATTTAGTGTGCAAGAAAGACTAATAAATTATAAAATGGCTTAGAAGACAAATCATCTAAATATCCCTTATGACCCTGCTTATCAAATGTAGAAGAAAGAAACAATGTCACATCAAAGATTCTACCCTACAGGGTCCTCTGTTTCTCCATTTAAAATGAAAATTAGTAAAGTAATTCTGGTGGATAATGAAGACTGAGAGTACATGTGTGAATTGCCAGTTTTTGCTGGTACTTCCAGTTAATATGTGGGTTTTATCTTTTATGTTGCATTGGTCTTGGAAGCCAGAACCATTTTCCCTAAGTACACTACATTACTGATCTTTTAAAAGATTTATTCAGTGAAATTAAGAGCCTTAAATAACACCTTAAGAGTTTGAATTTGATTTTACTTTTGGAAGATATTGGTTAGATGAGAGATAGGGACATTGGTTTTCAAAAAATAAAGACATATTTCATTTCAGCTCTGTAACTTTGGAGTTTCTATTTTTACAAGTTGACTTTTATTTTTTAGAATTTGACTTTTATTTTAGAAACTAGAGTGGAAGGCGAATAAATGAAAGTGAATGTGAGTATTCATTTGTTATTTAGTTATTATTTTTTCCAGTTTTCTCATTTGAGAGATGAGTGTTATGGATGAGTCGACAGTGGGATTTCAATAGTACATATATTGTGGAGTTCCCATCGTGGTGCAGTGGTTAACCAATCCAAGAACCATGAGGTTGTGTGTTCAATCCCTGACCTTGCTCAGTGGGTTAAGGATCCAGCGTTGCCATGAGTTGTGGTATAGGTCGCAGACATGGTTCAGATCCCGCGTTGCTGTGGCTCTGGCGTAGGCCGGTGGCTACAGCTCCAATTAGACCCCTAGCCTGGGAACCTCCATATGCCACGGGAGCTGCTCAAGAAAAGGCAAAAAGACCAAAAAAAAAAAAAAAGTACATATATTTTTCTATATCTTGTAGATTTTACTCTCTTAGAATATTTTCTACTATGCACTAAAATGTTGGCTTTTATTTACATAATAAATTTAAGCAAATGAAATTTCTTTCTTTCCTTTTTTTTTTTTTTTTTTTTTAGTCTTTTTTCTTTTTAGAGCCACACCCGCGGCATGTGGAGGTTCCCAGGCTCAGGGTCTAATCAGAGCTGTAGCTGCTGGCCTAAGCCACAGCCACAGCAACGCCAGATCCCAGCCACATCTGCAACATATACCCACAGCTCATGGCAACGCCAGATCCTTAACCCACTGAGTGAGGCCAGTAGTCAAACCGGCAACCTCAAGGTCTCTAGTCAGATTCATTTCCACCACACCACGACAGGAACTCAAATTTCTAATTGACAGAAATCAAGTCCATTCAATGTTATATTACCAAAATGTAGTAGACAATCAGATGTACATGAAAGCACACCAAAAGCTGCATACTTAGGACTATTTTCAAATACCCATTTGAGTGCTTGCTTTGTACCTAACTGTGATTTCTTTTTAGTGTATATCTGCTTTTTGAATTCATACTACTAGTATCAATGTATAAATACGTTTACAAGCATCCTTTTGAAGAGTTATACTTTGAACAAATAAAAACAGATTTAATCACAGTTGTAGAGAAGAGAAATAAAATTTTATTTTAGAGTTTCAGATCAAGACATAGCCACTATTTTTACTTTGCAGATGGCTTTTTCCTCTGTTTCCCCTCCTATGAAGTACTCATAGATACTGCTGAAATGTAATATAATGCATATTTTTGACCAGTAAAAAAGATGAAAAGCAAATTATGAATTTTAAGTTCACTTAAGAATTTGGAATTATTTTTCTATTGCTGTGCAGCTTCTTATTGGCTTTTTTATTTCCAGAAAATAGATTATATATTCATTGAAGCTCTGGAATAATATCACTGTATGAAAATATGCTGCTTCATTTATCCATTTTATTATGTTATAAATAGTAACAAAATATAATTTAGAAGTTGAGAATTTTCCATTCTTATTATCCCTTCTATTTTAGTGAGATTTCTAATTAAGTTATAAAAAAGGTCTGTATATTATTTGGTAGAAGAAATATATTGAATCAATGGTTTACTCTAAATCTTTGTTTTATTTTCTTACTAGCAGTTTAGCAGCTTGACGTTGCCACGTCAAAAGCAGGATAGCTATTATGAGTCAGTGTCATCCATAATATACTCTATTGACTAACTTTATTAAATGAGGAGAGAAAAAATTTGGTATCGAATTATTTAAAAAGAGCTTAAAATGTCATTTATTATGGCCCTGTTAATTTTCCCATATATTATATAATGAGATTGCACACCTAGACTGTATTAACAGCAATAGCAATAACAACAGCAATAACAAAAACCTTCCAATACCATCTTCCACTTTGTATATTGCCTTGGGAAAATAATTGTGGATAACTAGATTTCCGATAGCATTTTACTAGTATTTATCTCTCTTACAGATTTTTAAGACTTACTCTTTTTACCTTGCTTAGTATTTTCTTTAAATATCTTAAGGGCAATTTAGTTACAGTTTCTAGTGTTTTTTGCTGTTCCACAATTAGGATTAGAGCTAATATCTCTCAGATGTTTTGAGGAAAAAAATCTAGTTTTGAAGAAATACAGAGAAGTTAGCAATTCTGTAATCTCAGTATTTGTTTCATATAAACCAAACAGGTGTATCTTGTAGCTAATACATGTTGCAGTTCTCCCAATATTTTTTCGTATATCATATGCAACCAATAAAGATGTGATTTTAAAACACTCCACAGCCTTGAAGAGAAGTTCTGAAATGAAAGTCACTCTGTATAAGTTGTCAGTCTCAAGATAACTTTGTTTTTTCAGACTGCAGATCTGTTAGTCTTAATGAATCCACCTGTAGTTTGTGAAAATAGTACTGTGTTTATGAAGGTGGATTTACCATGAAGCTAATGAATCTTAAATCTCTGAAGCCTTCACTTGCACAGACTTCTTCCAAGGCATTCTTTAGGGCCCCTAGCAACGTGCTCACTGGGTCATGTTTTTGTAAAAGTCGCTGAGGTATGATATTTCAACACAATCTTGTAAGGTTTTCATTGTATCCTCTTGGCTTCTTCTCTGTTGTGTTTCCCTCATTTATGGTTGCTTAGGAGTAGCCAAGAGCATTTTGAGATTCTGTTAAGTGGAGGTTCAGTTGGTGAAAATTCAGTTTGGATTTCATGGGGTATTTTTATGTAGGTTGTAGACACTTGTGTATATTTTAGTTATCACTACCTATTCTGGCAAAGAAATGGCCTCTAGAAATAATCCTATTACTCATAATGCTGCCTTACTGATTGTGACATAAATGTGCAAGGCCAGGTGTCATAATACAATTTGAATCATCCTCTGACACCTTAAATGTATGGCAAGTGGAGGAGAAATAATGTTTGAAATGTATATGGAGCTAGGAGCTAGGCTGGAAAATTCTTTCAGTCGGTAAATGTGTAAAATGATAAATGGAGGATTTGGTCGTGCTGATAATTAACCAAAACAGAAGTATTTTTGGTGGATTACGAATAGTATGTAGAAAACATATCAGATGTAGTGCTTACGATTATAAATGCACCCTATTGTTCTCCTCTTTTAATGAGTATCATATAAAATTGAATCTATCAGAATATCTGTGTTTGTGGAGCACAGGCTATATAGCATTTCAAAAAACACAAACATCCGTGACATGGTAGGTGCACTCCTAATATATCTGAACCATGAATAGTGAAAAATAAATCAAGTCAACTGTTTGGGTGGAAAAGCAAATTTATAGAAAGTGACACAATGAAATTGTGAAGACACAGTCCTAAGTTATACAGTAAAAATATTATTAAAGTATTATAAAGGAATACAAGGCAATTATATTATTAAAATATTATTTCACTTTTCTGGGTTTTCTTACTTGTGAAACTTGTTAGCTTTTAAAAATTTGTATTTTGTATTGTTGTTTCCTCCCTCCCCCAAATATTGACTTTGGTCCCTGATTTTCTGCTTGTAGTTTTTTCCTATTTTTTTTCCTTAGAGTGCAGACCCTAAGTTTTATAAGCTGTAAACTTCACAAAACTTAAATACTCTTCTGCCATTTTTATGTAATGTATTAGTTTCTAGAAATTTGCATAATGTTCCACTAGACAGTCTTAGATTAGTTTGTACATTTCAGCATTTATTTTATTTTGTCTGCTTTACATTTCAAAGATTTAGGGTTTGAGAGAAGAAAGAATGAAAAATTAAAAATTTCACAAGTCAGTTTATTAAGGGGTATTCATTAAGTAGATGAGATAAAACATTTATTCATTCAGTAAAAGTTTTGAGATAGAAAAACCCAGTTATACAGTTTGTATAAAATAAATGCTTGGTTTAAAACCTTTCTATATAAACCTTTCCACAGAAAAGAAACTCATGGACTTGGAGAACAGACTTGTGGTTGCCTTGTGGGAGGGAGTGGTATGGACTGGGAATCTGGGGTTAATAGATGCAAACTATTGCATATGGAGTGGATAAGCAATGAGATCCTGCTATATAGCAGAGGAAACTATATCTAGTCATTTGTGATGGAGCATGATGAGGATAATGTGAGAAAAAGAATGTATATAGGTACGTGTGACTGGGTGCCTTTGCTGTATAGTAGAAAATTGACAGAACACTGTAAACCAGCTATAATGGAAAAAATAAAAATCATTTAAAAAAAAAACCTTCTTACATAATATAAACTTAAACTAAGGGAGTTTCAAGCTACAAGAGGTTTAAGTAAATGTTTAAGAAATTATACTAATGGGCTTTGTCTTTTATTTTCTTCCCACTTCTCCAGTTCTCTAGTTTCGGAATTTTCCCTCAGCCTCACCTCCTACTCCTTTATGTGGAGAAAAATACTGTTTTTATGTTATGATGATTTCATAGTAATCACTAATGATTAGTAAGTAATGATTTCACTGGATTTCTGTAAGACCCATTATCAAAAAATCTTTTAGTGAATCAAAGCTTATTTTCATATTATTACTCTTAGAACCTGCCAAAACAATACAGCAAGAGGAAGCAGGCGAATCAATGCTGATTTTTCTAGGACATTTTAAAATTTGGTAATTTCATTCCATACATTAAATTAACTTATGACCTAGTCCTAAGATGTTCTCATCGTTAATTCATGGGAATTCTGTATGTATAATTTAAAAGACTGTTTATAAGTAACTTTTGAAATCTAACTGTGAGTTGTTATGTGAATGAGTCTATACTTTTTAAAAATGTATATAAACAGGTGTGTTGGATCGAAATATAGACAATGGTTATTACAAACACATTATCTGATAAGTTGATGTAGGACCTTTATGTGTATATTGCCATTTATTTCAACCCTTGACAAGTAGACCTTTATTAAGCTGTGATGATTACTGAATATGAAATGTAACCAAGATTATTTTTTATTCAAATATAATTTAAATATTCATCAAAGAGAAGTTATGCTTGAGACTGACAGAGACTATTAACATCAAAAAATATAATTAACTGCATTGGGTATCATGAAGCAGAGTTAGCCAAATAGCCGAGAGGTCTAATTGCTCTAGAGTTTGAGAAGCAGTGGTTTTATTTTATGCTGTAGCTGTGGAATTAATAGTAATGTGGTTTCCTATGTGGGCCAATTAAAAGCTGCCTGTTAAGGTTCATTGCTCTATAGGAAACCCATTGAATATCGCTTAGTAAACAGGATTGACATGTCACTGTGTACAAGAAGATAAAGTACAATAAAAGCCGTGAAAATGAGACGTGGTCTTAAAAGAACTATTTTTGAAAACAGTCCATTAACCTCTTTACAATTGCAGTGTTGCAGTGGATGGTGAGGTGTGCCCTCTAGACTCCCCTTCAGGGTCTGGCCCTCTTTCCCCAGTTGCCCAGGGAGTTGCTGCTGCCCAGGAACCACCACGGGCTGAAGGGATCTTAAATCCTTCTCCCCAGAGGCAGTTCTCATTGAAAGCCAGAATACAAAGGCTTGGCCTCCTCGTCCTTCACTTCATGTTGAGACATCTCTGAAGGGCTGTCCCTACCGCAGGACTCCCTCCCTGAGGAATTTGCTGGGCCTTTGTTTGCTACCAAATCTCACTTCTCGCTCTATCCAATCCTGCTTCACTCCTGGCTTCACTAGTAGTTCTAGGAACATTCTAAGTCCCAGCCTCAAATTCTGCTTCCTGTGGTACCCAACCTAAAGAGGGTACTGATACTAATTATAGAAACTAACCCTGCCAGTGGTATTGCTTTACATACATTATAGGAATCTGCCAAAAAAGAAAAAAAGAAAGAAAAGAAAAGAAAAACCCAGCCCAATTCAGATCTAAAACATGGCATTTTACATTCTCAAGTTTGTCTTTGTCATGTGGTCCTTTTTCTTTAATAAAGGTAATATTCATACTATTCTGACCTTTGTGGCACTATTATGCTTTTTCGCCAGACACAAAAGGAAAGCAGTTCTGATTGAACCCAAAAGATTTTGCCTTGCCCAGGCTGTAGAGATTTGAAAGTGGGCAGAGATTCTAATGGCATTTTGACATTAATGAGGTTGCTGAAATGGAAAAGTTGAAGGGTCAAAGATAAGAGCAATAGCAAGATCTTCTAGTGTTTCTTTTTCATAATAATGACGTATCCAATATACTTAGCAAACCAACTATTATTTCTAACATAAAATGTGTAATGTTATGTGTGAGCATACTACTTTAAGTGTTAGACTACTTTTTGTAAATAAAAATATTTCTAAAACGCTCTAGCTACAAAATGTGCAATTTCGAATACTGTTTATTTTTGATAAAATAACATGATGGAGGATAATTTGAGAAAAAGAATTTGTGTGTATATATATATATATATATATATATATATATATATATATATGACTGGGTCACTTTGCTGTACAGCAGAAATTAACAGAACATTGTAAATCAACTATAATAGAAAAAATAAAAATCTTAATCTCAAATTTAGCTGTAATTTTATAAAAATCTTGAAATAGCATAGTAGATTTTAATGTGTCTAATAAAATATATGTTGTGTCTTTAATCTTCAGTGATAAAGATGTTTTGCTGGTCATTCATTATTTAATACACTTATCCTATTTATATCTATGGCTTGAGAGTGCATGTTAGCTTCCAGAAGAGCAGTGTTGCTGCTTCACGGCTCACAGCCCCGCACTCCCAAACCTGTACATGGTGTTAGTGGTATTTAACACTCTTGAGTCTAACATTTCATAGGTCACCATGGACTGAGCTTTTCAGACAGCTTACTGATAGGAGCTAATTCAGGCTAGGAGTATAACATGGAATGGAAGTCTTCTGCCTTCAGCTTTTAAAAATTTATGCAAACCACATGAATCAGAGATATTATCATTTGGTTTATGTCCTATGGTGATGGAACTATGCTTGACTTCTGGAAATTGTCTTTATCTTTCATTCTTTTTTTTTTGTCTTTTTGCTATTTCTTGGGCTGCTCCCGCAGTATATGGAGGTTCCTAGGCTGGGGGTCTAATCGGAGCTGTAGCCACCTGCCTACGCCAGAGCCACAGCAACGCGGGATCCGAGCCGCGTCTGCAACCTACACCACAGCTCACGGCAACGCCAGATCATTAACCCACTGAGCAAGGCCAGGGATCGAACCCTCAACCTCATGGTTCCTAGTCGGATTCGTTAACCACTGCGCCACGACGGGAACTCCTCATTCATTAATTTATGCTTCCCGATAATTACTGAATTGTTTGCTGGGCAAGCTAATGTATCAAACACTCTAAAGGTATTTACGAGTAAACTGGTAAGAATATATGCTTTTCTGTCTATAGACTGGTGTTGATGGAGTTAATAACATTTTAGAAGAAAGCAGTGTTGCTCATGAGCTTCAAAGATTCTTAAAATAGGCACTAACCCCTCAAATGTGTTATAACCTGGTGAAGAAGATGAGGTGTCTACAGAAATAATTATGATACCAAATCTCTCAGATAACATAGTAAACTTCTAAAAACGGAGAGAAAAGGATAAGTGACGAGCAATGTAGTGTCAGCTGCGAAAATGTATTCTGTTGAGGAAGTACTGAGTAGGTCTGTTTAAGGATTTATTCAACTTTTGTCTTTTTTTTTTTTTTTTTTTTTTGGCCACACCCCAGGCACATGGAAGTTCCCAGGCCAGGGATGGAATCAGGCCGCACTTGTGGCCTGTACCACAGCTGCGGCCATGCCAAATCCTAAACCCCGCTGCACCACACAGGAACTTCTTGTCCTCACTCTTTTTTTTTTTTTTTTGGTCTTTTTGCTATTTCTTGGGCCGCTCCCACGGCATATGGAGGTTCCCAGGCTAGGGGTCTAGACAATCGGAGCTGTATCCACCAGCCTACGCCAGAGCCACAGCAATGCAGGATCCGAGCCGCGTCTGTGACCTACACTTCAGGTCACGGCAACGCCGGATCGTTAACCCACTGAGCAAGGGCAGAGATCGAACCCGCAACCTCATGGTTCCTAGTCGGATTCATTAACCACTGTGCCACGACGGGAACTCCTGTCTTCACTCTTTTAAACTTCCCATACCACTTAGCACCTCATCGGCTTCCTTTTTCCTTTTGAGTATTGTTAATTCTCTTCCAGCACTTAGGCTTCAGAGGAAAGGATCTTTCAAAGATGATGTTCTTTATATTTCTCAAAATTATGGAATAGTTCTATTAAAAACTGTTTTGTATCTTAAAAGTTGTTTTTAACTCTGTAATGTCAATATGGAAAATTACACTAGCATTTTAAACTCTTCATAAGGCTCTGAAATAACAAGGTTCACCCTTTTTTAGGCTCGTATCCATTTCTTCATTTTCTTCTGCATAGGTATTGTTTGCACGTGGTATAATTAGTGTATCACTATGCTTTCAAAATAGTAAATATTTCTATACCTAGCACTTAGCAGCAGAAAATATCTTGTATCACTCTAGTGCCAGAATCACAGGTATGATAAATGATAAAATTATCATTTCTTTCCTTTCATCCTTTCTTCCTATCTATTTATGTATATATCGTTTATCTATCTGATTTTAGATAATTTCTTGCCTTTGTGACTGAGCTGCAGCAAGAGGACATTTCCCTTGATCTGTGTGCTTTTTAAAAAAGGAGCACTTTCAGTAACACGCTATAGACTGAATGCTTATGAGTAGGTGTTCAGTTATCGAGAATGCCATCAGCAATGCCTTGTTGCCTTCTTATCAGCTACTTCCTGCTGTCAGCTCGGCACTTATTTCAATAGAGAAGGATTTGCATCAAATGTAATGCCTTATTATATACAGCTAACATGGGGTTTTTAATTGTGCAAACACATGAGACTCCTGCAGTGATAGTCAATTTGATAAAAGGATTAGATTATGAATATTTTGTCATGATTAAAGATTAGTACTGATTTATCAGAAGTAAGCTGGTGAAATTTGCTGTATATTTATCAGTCAGGTGAGACTCCATTAATTTTGAGAGTGAATGAACACACAAAGTATCCACCTCTTTATAAGTCTCTGATGAATTTGATTATTTATATTCAGATTATGGGTATTAAGGATAGCTTTTAGCCTCCCACACCTGCTCTCCTGCTAAGAGTCTCCCAAGAGTCTGTGCTTCTAGCCTTTTGCCTTTATTGTTTTTCATGTCTTGTCTCATAGAACAGTTAGGTAAACATCTGTGCAAAATATCTGCAATTTTTTTTTAAGGGGAATGGCAATAATATGTACCGACAGGACATTTTGAGTTGTTCCTTCAATTAAAAAACCCTCAATTAAATATAGAAGAATGAGAATTACAATTTAGGAAGTCTTTATTGAGTGAACACTTTTTGCCCTTAATAGGACTATGCATTCCAAAGGATTTGAAGGAAGCCTAACAGCATCTAACTGAAGAGGTAAAACTAGGGTCTTAGAAACAGCAAAGGCATGAGACCTGGTACAATAAAGTGCCCAGCACCCTTTGGGTTGTTTGGAAAAAGAATATAAACAAAAACATAAGGAGTTTACAGCTTAATTTTAAACATGGAAAATACCTGGTGAGTTAAATAACAACTACATGAAAAACATAGAAGAGATGCCACAAAGCAGAATATGATTAATTGACAAATTAACTATATAAACAGTTACTGCCATAGGGAAAGAAGAGAAGGATCACTTCAGGTTTGGGTTATCAGAGAAGAATTTAATACTGTTAGGCCATCGTAGTTGATGCGTTGGCTTTCTCTACACCTCCTCCTTAGCAGATGCTTCATACAAATGCATGTCCCTAAAAGGCATGCATAAAGGGCCTCACTGTGAGCTGGAAAATAGGAGTTCCTCAGGCTATTAGCCTAGTGTCCTAAGTTCTAAAAATGTTCTACTTCAGAAGACAAGATCCTGCAGACAGTTCTTTGTATAAGGAAGAAATGGTTCAAGAAGTATATGTAGACAGTAATTTTTGTGAGAATTCTGTTCAGAGGCATCTCTCTAAATTAGAAAGAGCAACATAAGGAAAACAGTAATAGTTTTCATGAAGCGCAGAGTTAATATTAGGTAATTAATAGAAAAAGATTCGTGAGTTACAGAATAGTTGCGTAGCATTTTGTTTTCCAGACGGGAGTTTTCACTTTGATGACCACATGGAGAATGTTTTAACGTTATAATGTTGTATTATTTAATTCTATGCATTTTCCTGTCCTCCAACATTAATTTATTAATTCGGTGTTTACTAAGATATTGCTCAGTTGTACTTTTGTGTCCCCTTTTACACAAAATACCTTTGTATATTTGTTTATAAACTGTATCACGTGTTTTACTACCAAAATATCTTATAAATTGCATGAGGAAAGTAAATTACTGTAAAATAAAAGTAATAGTAAGAAAAGTGCATTTAACTGAAAAGCAAGTTTGATGAGGAAATAATAGTACTAAAAGTCATGACAAATTTTATTCTCATTTTGAGTAAAGAATAGCAGTGCTTTCTTACCTCTTGATAAAAAAACCCAAGCACTTATGTCATTTTAATAAAAAATGAAAAACTTTTCCAGAGACAGTTAAAAACTTTAACAAAAAGTACTTTATCTTAACTTTTGCATAGATGGAAAAATTTTAAAAGCACAGTGCTGAAAGTATTATGATTTTATTTCCATGCTTTCATTTTGATTATATAGGAAGTTCTGTGAACATTTGTTGCTGTACTATAATCAAAGTGAGGTCTGTAAAAGCAGAAATTATATTAGCTGTCAATTAGCCTAGAAATTTGTTTCTTTTATATGCAGAGATTTATAATACTGACTCAATGACATCCCGTGAAGCATCTTGGGAGGTAGGAAAAAAATATTTATGGCATAATTTTCCTGTTTGTCAAAATCACATTCAAACCAAGGAAGTCATCTTAAAGGTGAATTTAAAATAGCAACCCCAAAATCCAGTTTCATCAGTTTTGCCCTCTAAAACTCCTTTTAGTTGCAGGTTCTTTTGCATTATTTCAAACTCTAATCCTCTGAATGGATAATTAACAGACCAAAAAAGCCATTTGTGGGAAAGGCGCCATAAGGGCGAAAATATTTCTTCACAGAATGATCTTTAAGAAGTAAATAATTACAAAAGGACAAGATTTGGGATGACCAATCTAAATCTGAAGATAATTAGAAAGAAAGAGTATGAAACTCAAAATGCTTGGCGTGTACAACAATTCTCATATCATAACAAGACTAATTAAATATTTAGAAACCAAAAATCCCCTCACAATTTGAAGAAAAATAACCCACGACAAAAGGGTCTGTAACTTTACAGATAATTAGCAAGGGTTATAGGAAGGAAAAAACATCACAGATTGGCTCCAAGGCTCTGCAAGGTCATGTCTTATTATGCTGTGTCTTTTATATGGTCTGGTAACAAGTTTCTTGCTAATTTAATCTAACTAGGCCATCCCATAGCGATTTCTCAGTTACCTTGTTAAAAATGTGATAGTTTCTGCAAGTGCAAACTATTGTAGGTTAACATTTTTATAAATAATTGCTAATTGATACAGGTATAATAATTTTTTGAATTATTAAAAGCAGAGGTCTTGAAAATTTGGACTCAGAAGTTATATTTCTAAAGTATTTCAAATTTTATAGTTTTTAATCCCCACTTAAATTATCTTGTTCCTTTTATTAAGTAGTTGGACCTGATGACCCTGTGAATGAAACTTAGTCTCAATGGCATGCTTTGTAAATAAATATTTTTTTTTTGCTAATAAAAGCAAGTGCATTTATGTTGAATGTGCATTTCTGCAAACGAGATTTTTGTACTGCATTAATAAGGCTCTGAGTGAGTCAAGCCTAATTTGCATTAAACTGACCCCAAGGTCCAGTAAAAACTGCAAGGAATTTCAAAGGTTTCCAAAACATAGAAAGTTGTTTTTAGAAAATCAGCATTGCTGTTTTAAAATCCTTATTTTAGTGATTAATGTAGAATTTTCGAAGATTTTTTATTTTGAGTTTCTAAGATGCAACTTTATAAGTACTAAAGTGTTTATCCTTTGTGGTTTTAATTCCTGACACACAATGATTTTGGAAGCTACCATTTTTTTTTTGTCTTTTGTCTTTGTTGTTGTTGTTGTTGTTGCTATTTCTTGGGCCGCTCCCGTGGCATATGGAGGTTCCCAGGCTAGGGGTTGAATCGGAGCTGTAGCCACCGGCCTACGCCAGAGCCACAGCAACGCAGGATCCGAGCCGCGTCTGCAGCCTACACCACAGCTCACGGCAATGCCGGATCGTTAACCCACTGAGCAAGGGCAGGGACCGAACCCGCAACCTCCTGGTTCCTAGTCGGATTCGTTAACCACTGCGCCACGACGGGAACTCCTGGAAGCTACCATTTTTACGTTGTCCCTGTTTTCAGCATACTGAAAAATAGAAGGACAACCTTCTACCTATGAGCCTACCTGGGACTTTACTTCAAGCTTTTGTTGCTTTGCTATAGGTTACCTGATACTTATTTATGTTTTTGGCTTTCTATTTGTTATATGCTATATACTTTTTCAGTCAAATAGGTTTATGTTTATATGTTGATCAGCCAGAAAGATATTTTGTATTTTAGCTTGTAGTTATTTAAATAATAAATTGATGTTTTCTATACTGTTTTTCAGTACAGTTGCAAAGATTTACTCCCAGTTGCAATTTTTAAAAAATTAGGACCATATTTCAAGATTTTGAAAGCATCAGTATATCAGAAACTGAACAAAATAAAAATATACTTTTTTTCCCAAATTATGTATACATGTATGTATCTATATTCAAGAATATTTTGATCATAATCAACAGATTCAAGTGATAACTTATTTCAATAATTCAACTTTATTTCAAAGATTTTAAAACCCTTTAAATATGTTATGATGCTTAGTGTATATTATCCTAACATGCTTAAGGAATTAAATACTGTATGATGGATAGAAATCTTCTGGATTACACAAATTATTAAATAAATTATGAGACCATAGTTATGTGACAAATGGGAACATTACTTTAGAACACCTCTGTTTTACCATATTAATTACACATCACTTAGCTTCCTAATGTTATGTTTACCCAGCAATTAGGTAGGCTCACAAATCATCATTAATAAATATTTAAAGAAAGCAGGACCTACTTTCCTTAGCTCTACATAATGGAAGTTTTGATGATAAAAGAGCATTTCATAATACAATTTAAAAGTAAAAGGTTTGATTTTACATCAACTCAGTTTTCCTCTTTCATCTGTGAGGATGATTGTAACCTTGTACCTTGGAGTATATTCCTTTTATCCCTTCAGTTTATTTGATTACTTTGAGGAAATTTATTTAGGAACTTAACTATTCATGTTTTAATGTAGTCTGCTATGTGCCTTAAAAAATATTTTAAAGTTTGTACCTCAAAAGACAGGGATTTTAGTGCCTAGATAATGCATTCCTTGGTCATTTGAAATTGTTAGTGCATAAAAAAGTGATTTGGAAGTTAAAAGGTACCTCCCTCCCCCACCTCTTAAGTAGATCTGTCTCTTTAGTGTTGTATTATTGGCTTTCATGATACAGAACTGTGTCCAATTTGACAGAATTCTGTTAAGATTCAGGTACAGCTGATTTAAGCAGAATTGGATATTTAATATTTATTTTTTACTGTGTGTCTATTTACAAACAAAATAGTCAAGTTAATCATTCCTTATTATTTCATTCATTCAGAAGCAAATTACTTAATCCCTAGTATGTGCCAGGCACATAGTCTCCTCTGCTAAAAATTTATAAGTTGACAGTGTGCTTTTTCTTTCTTTTATTTTTTGCCCTTTGTGGTGATGTTTCTAAATTTTAAAAATTGGTGTTCTTGAAGAAAATAAAATTTATTTATTGACGTAATAAGTTTTGTGGTAACTAAGGCTCAAAATGAATATTATTCCTATTCCATTAATTAGAGAATGGGTTCCTGACATCAGCTATAGTTGTTCTGTTCAGTTAGAAGATACAGTTCCCCATGTGGATGTGGTTTAAATTCTTCCAGAGTGCTCCTGTGAATGTTTCTGTTTATATTTGGTGCTTTGGAAGGGAGTATCATTACATATTACCCTAGTACCTTAAAAGAGTTTATTTATCTCCAGAAAGTGAGCAGTTTTAACTAAGGTAGAAGGTAACAGGAAAGAAACAGACCTGTTATTTTATAATTGAATTAAAAACAATAACAGATGCCACTAAGAGACTGAAATTGTTGAAGCAGTCTTCACTGAACATACATTCTCAGTAAAGAATTGGACTAATTCTAGAGGATGATTCCAAATTTTAGCCAACATTAATTTTTAGTTTCTGTCATAATATACTGAGCTTTTCTGTTGAATGCTGGAGTATTTGTTCAAGTCGGTAGATTTTGCATTTTTAATCTTCCTTAGAACTGTGGTGAATAATGGCCCCTGGCAGGAGATAATGAAATTTTCGTAATTTATATTTTCAAGCTGAAGCTTCAATTGAAAATGGCATCCTATGGCCTGGAGACATAGCTCTAGTGCAGGTTTCAGGGGAGATGCAATAATAATTCAGTGCCATCGAGATGAGGAATGATGGGACAGTGAAGAAGTAATTTAAGGAAGAAAAGAGAATGTACCAAAGCTTTATTGTAGCATATCTAATGATCTGCTGAAGATTCCCAATGGTTTTTGGAGCATGACTGGAGAAACTAATGTTATCTTGCCAAAACAGAAGCTCCTGCTTAATCAGCAGAACAAGACTATTGATTAAAACACCTCTCAAAATAGATTACACAGAGAATCTCATCTCCATACTTTTTGCACTTGGTAAAGTGTAATAATGAGCATAAGATAATCAAAAAAAGGGTAAAAGCAATTCGTTGGGCATTGTACAATTCAAGATGCAAGTTGGAAAGGAAACAAATTTGCATGGATAGTTCAGCTTGATTCTAAAGCCATACACAGGAAATCATATGTGTGGTATAGGGACTACTCTGGAAGAATAAAAGATGTTCTGCCCTGTGAAGGTTGTCAAATCTATGTTCCTCTTATATAAGGAAGTATTTACTGTTATTACTGATGTTTTTATGGTTGGTAGTAATTCATATTTGTTGAGAGATTGTGCAGAGAGTTTACTTGCATTATCCTATTTAACCTTAACGACAAACTTCTAAAGCAAGTATTAAGGTTTACAGATGAGAACGCTAAGACTGAAAGGTTTAATACATTGCTTATGGACTCACAGTTAAGTAGTAAGCAGCAGGGCTGGAACTGAATCTCCAATTCTATTTTATTCTAAAACCTCAGCTTTTAAACACTAATCTCCCTAATTAGCAAATAATTTTGCTTCTGAGTAAAGTCCAATGGTATGCTATATCAGTGATTTTTATACAGTTTATTCTCAGGTTATAAGAAGTAATATATGCATTGTTCCTTTCATTTATAGTTTTAAAACATTAAGGAAAAGCAGCATATTAATAGTTTGCATTATTAATATTTCACTAGTGGTGAAGCACTACTGTCCCCAAAATAAAAACGATAGTGTTTCTTCAAAATACTGCTGTTAATCTGTGCATAATGTCTAAGTAATTTTCATATACTAATATGTAAATTAGTAATAATAATACACATTTATAAGATGCATTTTTCTAGACAACGTTTATCTTAATTTCAGAAAACCTTTTGAATGTCTTAAAATTTATTGAAAAAAAGTAAAATTTATTAAAACCTGAGAGCATTGACTACATCTGGAAGATAAAATAGACTTTTAATACTCTTGACTTCCTATCATCTGCTAATTGTGATGGTTAAGAGATTTACTGGACATTCCTTAAAGTATTTTTTTTCTGCATACTGTGCACTAACCTGAACAATAACATGGACTTCAAATATTACACTCTCATTTTGCTAAGAAGCAAATATATTGGTATTCCCTTGTGCATGGGAAGTAAATTAATAGACTGTTAATCTCCAATTTTTTTTCTTTAGCTTTTGAGATGTACATTTTCCTTTATTTTTTTGAATGTAATTTTTTTCACATTTTGAGTAGAAAGACTTACAGAATGAATTTTTAAGTAATTTTTAAAACTCAGATTTTTTTTGTTCCATTTAAAGTAGCTCTCCAGCCTATTAAGTAGAACTTAGGATTTTCTATGTTGTGATTGATGGCTTCTGTGATTAAAATGTAAGTTTTATGAATATTAATATCATAAATAATACTTTTATTCTGGTATTTCAACTTGATAATGTTACCAAACATTTTTTATTGGATTTATTTTAGTTACATATGGAATTCTCGGATGTTATATTCTATATATATATTTATTAGATTAGAAAATTAGGGAAAGAAATATTTAATATGAAAGTTGCAAACTAAAATAATGTATAGAAATAGTATTAGGTAATATTTATTTCATGGTGCTTTTAAACCAGTGATATGAGATAATGATTAGCCTTTTATCTATATCTGCCAACTTTTGGAAATTTTTGAAAATGTGGTTAGAATATTAAAAATGATTAAATGCTTAGAGTTTGAGTGTTATATAGATTTATATTTACTTATGAGGTGGTAAGTTATACATTGTATTTCAGAAATTGCTTAGAAGTTAATTATTTGAAAGGGATCCCTCTATACCCCTTGAGTTCTTTCTCAAAATAATTATATAGTATAATGTTTTCCTATAGTTGTCACTTTATTAAAATTTATTTGAATAAATAAGTCAAAGGTTGAATATAGAAGAATTTGCAGTGATTACAGTGTATCTTGTTTTGGTTCCTGTTATTTTTAATGATATCTTCCTTCTAGGAAACATAGTATATTTTATGGATTGCCAACTTTTTTTATTTTTAGATTTATTTAGTTTTAGAAATTTCCATTAGCCAGGAAAAGATTATATTTTCCTTCTGTTGTTGAAAATGGGCTTACGTGCGATGTGTATGTACCTAGAGACTGTACTTATTTAGACTCCTCAGATTAGGAATTTATAAATAGCCTGCTGGCTCAAAATTAGAGCAACTAAAACCCTTGATTCTTATGATTAAAATTAGCAAGAGAACTTAAGTTAACATTATAAACTATATTATGTACATGCTCCATGAATCAGACTCATCACTAACAGACTTTTTTTTTTTTTTTGGTCTTTTTGCCATTTCTTGGGCCGCTCCCGCAGCATATGGAGGTTCCCAGGCTAGGGGTCCAATCGGAGATGTTGCTGCCGGCCTACACCAGAGCCACAGTAACATGGGACCTGAGCCGCGTCTGCAACCCACACCACAGCTCACGGCAATGCTAGATCCTTAACCCACTGAGCAAGGCCAGGGATCGAACCCAGAACCTCATGGTTCCCAGTCGGATTTGTTAACCACTAAGCCACAACAGGAACTCCACTAACTGACTTTCTGTTTCACTTGCATTGTATTAAGATTTATAGAGCAAAAGCATGTATTTCTACATATAATCTATTCTTTACTAAAATATCTAAACCTGTCTCTAACACAGTGATCTTCATAAATCAGAATGACTAGCAGAGCTGCTTAAAACATAGATTGCTGGGTACTAGCCACCAGCATTTCTGAGGCTGTTGTGTTTGGTTGGGGCTTGAAAATGGATTTCTAATAAAGTTCCTAGTTGATGCTGGGGTAGCTGATCTGAGGACCACATTTTGAGAACCAGTGCTTTAACTGTCCTAACTCATCTGTGCATCCCTACAGATATCAGACAAAGTAAGGTCAGTTTTAAAAGTTGAAGTGTTTTATTTAGGATGACAGTACTTGCATTTCCTTCAAGTCGTAATTCAAGTCCACCTATTTAAAAAGCCCTATTTTTCCTCTTCTGCCTTGTCTCATTCAAGCTGAATTTTAATATTTCACATTTAAGGAAAGTATAGCTTTTTAACGTAATGTTTCCATGTGTTAGTATTAAAATATACTGATACTTTAGTTGTTAATATAGCCATACCTTTACTGATAAATCTTTTTCTCTGGAGGAAGAGAAACTCAAGCAAGGAACTGTGCTCAGGTGTAAGAATGCAAAGCAACTGAATGTCTTTTCCTTTCTTGGCTTAGTGGTGACTTTTCATTTTCATTAGAATGAAAATTTGAAGCAGAGCAGTTGGTGGGAATTTACATTGCTTCTGTGGCTCATCGCTTTCTCTTTCCCTATCTTCTTAAATAATAGCAGTTTACAGTGTTTTACAGTCTTATCAAGAGTGTATGGGTTAGGAATTTTTGGATTTTTCTTAGTACTAACAGCTCACACTGTGTTTTTTTCTTTAACTTTTTGTCCTCACACTTTCTGTATTTGGAAGCCTGTACATCAAAGAATGTACAGGTTTTTTTTATTGTCATCATTTGGACCTCTAAAATTTTAAGTTTTCTTTCCCATGAACCAAAATACCAGTATGCAAATCTGTTATCCTTATACCTTTGTGTTCCTATTTTTTTTCTGACCCTTTCCTACTTTAGCACCCAAATTCTTTTTTTTCTCAAGATTAATTTCTTGCAGTTATGATATAAAAATAAACATTTTTCACATATTGGGAGGCCATGAATTATAGAATCTATATAATTTCATTTGTAGGAACTCCATTAAGTCTCCTTACCTTCAATTTTAACTTAAAAATATGGCCATAAAATTTACACTTTTTGCTGTCTTAAAGTGAATGCTTTGTACAGTGTGATTATTAAAAGAAATAGAAATTATGTGGTTGACATAAATTATTATAATTGCTTTTGACATTAATTTGAACTAGTAATTGTGGTCAGGTGAGTAATTCAGAGTTGGTCAGAAAAAGAGTAAATATGAGCAATTATTTTTCATTTTATAGTGTTGTCTTTTAAATAGATTTTTGTTTTTTGTTTTTTGTCTTTTCAGAGCCGCACCTGGGGCATATGGAGGTTTCCAGGCTAGGGGTCTAATCACAGCTGTAGCCACTGGCCTACACCACAGCCACAGCTGGATCCTTAACCCACTGAACAAAGCCAGGGATCGAACTCACCACCTCATGGTTCCTAGTCAGATTCATTTCTGCTGCACCACGACGGGAACTCCGTTTTTATTTTTATTTATTTATTTATTTTTATTTTTATTTTTTTGTCTTTTTGCCTTTTCTAGGGCTGCTCCCATGGCATATGGAGGTTCCCAGGCTAGGGGTCCAATCGGAGCTGTAGCCGCCGGCCTACGCCAGAGCCACAGCAACTCGGGATCCGAGCCGCGTCTGCAACCTACACCACAGCTCACAGCAACGCCGGGTCCTTAACCCACTGAGCAAGGGCAGGGAACGAACCCGCAGCCTCATGGTTTCTAGTCAGATTGGTTAACCACTGTGCCACGACGGGAACTCCGGGAACTCCGTTTTTAAATACAATTTAATGGATACCAGACTGCTTATTCCTTGTATATGCCCCACAAACATATTGTGACATTGAAAAATAAAAAAATATTTTACACCCCTTATTAAAATCATATCTATTCATCTGATCTAGGTTGAACAATTCCTGGAAAAATCTTCAGTGTATTCTTTAGTTTTGAAAAAGTGATCTAATTCCCAAATCCTTTGAGTAACTTCCTCCTTCACCTTAGTCCAAAGTCCTTGGGGCTCTGGGTCCATTTCAACCATTTGTCTCTCCTATTCTTGGTTCGTTGGTGTGAGGAGGCTTCAGTGGGAAGGAAAGTTTGATGAAGTATGTGGATAGTTTACTCACAATTGGAATTGTTATTTTAGGGGATTTCTATCATGAATATATTTCAAATATATATTAAAACCACTTAAAATTTGGCAGGGCTTTGTCAGTGGCCATAAAATGTAGAGAGAGGAAATATATGAAAGAGATTTCTAACTCAGGAGTTTAGATTCCTTTGCTTCTGAGAGGCATGAGGGTGAGATAAAGGGAAGATCTTTGTAGGTAGAGTAAGTACAAGCAAGGGAATGAAAGGATTTTCATTTTTGTTGGGGACTGGGTTAGTGGTTGAGAATTTCGGAGATTAGGAAATTTTAAAAAGCAGCAAAGAACTCTTGTTGCTATTAAATTTAAGAAGAAAATGAAACAGTTGAAATGTTTGACATTGATCTATTGAGAAATCTTAAATCCATCTGCTGTTTAAAATTTTAGGATATGAAATTTGCTCTGTGATTCATGTTAAAATAATTCATTTACTTTAAATGGAGAAGCACTGGCAAATTTCTTTAAATGGTTGAACATGATGTTTGTTGTACAAGAATGTGACACCGCATCATTTACATTATCTGTCCAACTAAAAATTATTTTATATATTTTTTAAAAATATGGCATACAACATTATAATCATGATAAAAGTTTCAGTTTAATATGTGTACAACTTTAGTTATAATATATTTAATATTTTAGTCTTCCATTTGAAGTTCATTTTATTATATCTTGACCTATAAAATTTACTCATTTGATCCTGTAGAATTTTTCAGGTCTTTCTGCTCCTCAAGAAGAATTAACCTGGTTTGAATTGAAGTGACTTGAAGGTGCCTGGCTTACATACCTACCCCTCTAATACAGTTCTCCTTCCACTGCCCTTTAGTTGTGCTCAAAACTGGGCTCCTTTTTCCTTCTTTGTTTTCCATTTCATAGTCTAGTTAGTTAATGCACTATATAGAATGTCTGGTATTCATAATATTTTAAGTAAATCTTATTCTGTCTGCTTTGTCCTCCTAATGAATATACTATCAGAAAATACAATAAAAACCCTGCAAACATTGCATTCCATTGGGTTGTTATCAAGTTAAATTATAAAGGAAATAGTTCTTGCTTTTTGCAGAAGATCATTTGGACAGATTCATAGAACTTAAATAAATATTATCTTGCCTAGAATTCTGACCTAATTCTAATAATTTCAGTGAATTAATGACAACACAAAAATATGAAAAAAATTTCTATAGGAATAAATAGGGCATTCTAGGCATCATGTTAGTGACATGGTTTTAATGTATTTCAAGGAGTACTAATTTTGAAGAATAGAATTCACAGTCACATCATATGAATAATATAAGAATATTAATCTATGAAAATAGTAAGAGTAACACAATGCTTAGATACTCGATGTGTGCCAGACACTATCCTAAATGCTTTAAATCCAATCTATCATTTATGCAGGCCATAGCTTGGTTTCTGGTATTCAAGAGTGTGTAAGTACTTGGCTGTAATAAAAAACTGAAAACAATTTGGAGGATAAACGTAAAAACCTGGCTCTTCCTTTGTTTTAAGACATTGTCAAAACGATTCAATTTGTAACTGTTTTGTTAACCAGTCCATTTTTTAACTGCAATTTTAATTCTTAACTATGGCGAGTATCCAGGTAAGGTTTTTTTTTAGTACGTGTTGAATATATCCAGAAGTCCATTTAAAATTTATACTAGAATAATAGAGAACTGTGAGCAATTTTCTTTGTATTTTGAGTTAAAATTCAGTTTGGCTCATGATCCAGAACTATTACAACATAAAGAAAATAGGACTTCTATAACTCTTTAGAGCAACCTAATATTGGTTGAATTTTTTTTATGTACTAGTTGCTTGAAGAAAGTGTGAATCCATTTTCTCTTATATTCCTTTACTGGCAATAAACAAATACATTATTAAGTCACACAAGTTTGATTTGTTTTGTTTTCCAGGTGCAACAATCGAACACAGTGTATAGTAGTTACTGGGTCAGATGTGTTTCCTGATCCATGTCCTGGAACATACAAATATCTTGAGGTCCAATATGAATGTGTCCCTTACAGTAAGTATGAAGTTTGTATTTTTCACTTTCTGCAGCATTCTTCATTGATGCTGAAAGACGACCCATGTGAAAGAAGCATATGTTTATGGCCTTCAGAACTATTATGCATGCAGAGCACTAACAGAGTCGGGCCTCCAATTAGCTTCATGAAGTGTGGAAGGGAGCCATAGTGTGATGCTGGCCAAGTGTCTGTCTGTGTTCTTAAGTGTTTGGCTTTTAAGGCTAGTGTTTTTCCAGAAAACAAACTTGAATTAGCTATTCAATAGGGCAGATAGAAATCTGTACTTTTGCCCAATACCAGTTGCTGACAAATTGGTTTGGCTCACAGTTTTCTAAAGAAGGAATTGACTTCAGTTTTAATCATGAGCTACTTGAATGGCTACCTGCTGTTGTGGTAACTTTAATGCCTGGTAAAAGCTACCATTGCAGTAACTGAGGCAAGTGCTTTTCTTTTGGTCCCTTGTCCTTAAGAGAACACTTTTTTTTTTTTTACCAGATTCAGTGATGAAATTTTAACACTAAATAAAATAGATATAACAAAACCTTGCCACAAATTTTATTTTAAATTTTGTGGTATCCATCTTTAGTAAGAGCATATAGAGGAATACTTAAAACTCAATTGGAAATTTCAGAAGTAGGGTTCAGCTAATGCTGTTAATTCTGTGTAGTTTTCATCTCAGAATTCGTACTTTTAAATTGTATTGTGTGTTTTTAAAAGGAAAAAAAATTTAGACAACTAAAAAGGTGAAGTACATTACCTAATGTTCATCAGTTAATTTGTTTGATATTGTTCTTGTCTTCTTTGCTTTTTACATTGGAAAAAAACATGTTATATCACCCCTTATTCATAGATATTTGAATTAAACATTGTTTAGCAGCAATTTTATTGATTTGCTGGAGGAGGACTTCCCTCCTTAAAAAAGATGGACTCAAACGAAAGAATGAAACTGCTTTTTCCAGAACCTTAAAAATCAGATCACTAGTTCTGATGGGTTCATCTATTCAAACTATTGATATTTCTAAAACCAAAGGGCTGATTTTAGCCAGATATACCGTGTCTAATAAAGTAATAATACATTCTTACACATCCTGTGAAGGCACTCTCTCTTCTCTGCCTGCAGTTTTGATAAATTGGCTTTTTGTGGGCTATCAGTTAAAGGCCAAACACAGATTATCTTTTCTTTTCATTCCTGCTCTGTGTTCCTGTGTTACTGTGCAATGGATGCTTTTTATGTTTTCAGTATTTTCTATACTATTTGTAGGACTGGAAGCCCACTGAGTACCCTGATCTTTCGATTGTTTCTCCTGTGTGTAGAGTTGGTGGCTTACATAATCATTCTCCTGTGCCACTAGAGGAATATTGTATTCTTTTGAGCTAACCAAAATTTTGTTCCATAGAGTCACTTTTGCTTGGATTTAGCATGGTTTCTGTTCTCAAATTAGAAAAGGAGTACAGCATCCATTCCCAAACAGTGGAATCAGAGCTGCCAAGAATTGTGTCTCTCTGGAGCCAGTTCCTGTAACCTAGTCTGTAGCTCAAGAACAGTGTTAAGAAAATATTATTTTCAGACTTTTAAGTGATTTCTTGCGCTGTTTAAGAAAGGAAAATGTGGATATCTTCTGGAACATCTAACTTTCAAAATTTTACTTTTTCAGTTCTCCAGAAGTATTGTACATTGTGTACTAAACTTGCAAATGGCTATACTCAGAGAAGTATTTTTTTCTTTTTAGTTCTTGTCCTAAAAAAAAAAAGCAAAACCACAGTAATTAATTTGCTGTTACCTTTCTAGATGTTTGCACGAGGCAGAAATAAGCCAATGCCTTTTTTAAAACTACTCCTTGATTAAGAATAGAAGTAATTAAAATTCCTATATACCGTACAGTAGTGACACACTATAAATTGCATGATTTTCACTAATATTATTATTAATGCAAAGGATCTTTTTAGATTGTTCTGATCTTATTTAGGACTGTGTGTCTCCTTAATCTCTTTTCTTCATTTTCCTGTCCTTTTGTTTCTTTTTGCTTCTGTCCATTATAACCATCCCTTATAACTGGTTTTATTTTAAGCTTCTAGCTTTCATTTTCTCCTTGTTTTAATAGTGTTTTGGTACATTGTAATATTTGCGTATTCTTTTGACACTTTACTTCATTGATAAAAACTGTCACCATCAGATACTATTTAGTGTGTGTCTGTTACCACCTGGCTTTACGCCAGTTTCTACCCAGAACAAATTTTCTAGGAGCTTATCCATTCCAAACTGTTTCCCTCTTATTTAAAAAAATACTCAGAAAATTCCATGATCTTTGAAAATCTTATAATAAAACTTATCAGTAGAGTACATTATAAATGCTGTTGTTTGTTTTACTTTATATGTTTATAAGCAGGCACATGTATTATATTTGATTAGTAATTGAACGAATGTGTGTTTAAAAGAAGTCATAAGGATCTTGTAGGATAAAGGAGAATAATGAGATTGGAATTTCCGTATCCTACAGGCAGGATTGAGTTGATTTTTGTACCTTTTAATTTCAAATTATCATTAAGTTATTAAAATTATACCATAATTTCAGCTGTAAGTTTTATTTGAGGAAAAAATAACCATTACTAATTGAGTAAATTATTAATGAATAAACATAAAATTGTTCAAAATGAAATAGTGTGTCACTTCAGATACAGAGTATGTAGGCTTTAGTTTGTGTGGGTCTATTTCTTGTTTTTTGCAACCATGTTCTCCACTGATGTTAGTGGGTCATGTGCTTATGTTTGTTTTATAGAATAGTAAATACATTGTTATGAATTAATTTATGCAGTCTCTTAAGACCAGTTGCAGTATATATTTGTAATGAAGAATGCTAATTTGATTAATTTTATTGTATTTTTATATTTTTCTGGGTTAATAGAATTTTGGCTGATTGGACAGATATCTAACCTTTGGGTTTTCATAAAAATAATAATGTAAAAATATTTTGTTTTAAATGTTTTTATTTTATACACTTCATCAGTCATCAAAAATTTTATTTAAGTATTGTTTTTATTTTTAACCTTCGGGTGTTACTTCTCAATTTTCATTAGATTATAAATTATATATCCATTTTGTTTTCTTTAATGTAAGTGATGTCAGCTAAATCACAAATGAAGACTTTCTCATTTAATATTTTGCTCAGTAATGGCACTGTCATTTTAGTGTATCAAATAATAAAACAGGAATTTTCAATTAATGGAAAAAATATATACTTTCTACATCCTTTATCGAACTTAAGTTCTGTTTGAAATACATATTTTAAAATGTATTATTCCCATCCTTTGCATTTAATTGATTTATTTCAGTAAAGTCATCCTTTCCTTAAAAAAAAAAAAAGTATAGCTGTATATAAGGATAGTTTGAGAAGGCACAGCACTAATGATTTCTTTTATCCTCGTTTCCCCACCACGCCCTTCAGTTATTGATTCTAAGCAGGTATAATGTCGCTCTTCACTGAGGAGTAATTTTAGGACTAGTGCTTTACAAAAAAGAATTGTTCCATGTCAGTAACACTGAATTTCCTCTTTTTACTGGATATAGTCAGATTTACGCATTAATAGAGCAAGTATGTTTCCTGAAAGTAGTTAAATAGACCACATTGGATGGGGGGGGGTGTCTTAATGCAGAAGGTTTCCTATTGCAAAAATATTTGTGCAATATGTTTCTCCCTGGGGTAATTTCAGGCGGTCAGCGATTAATCCTGATGAATTATTGTAATTTTAAAAAATTAATCAAGCTAAGGCATCTTAATGAAATGTGCAACTACAGTATCTTTGGGTAATCAGTTTGGAGATGCAGTATTAGCACACCCTAATGCATTTTAATAAGGGAAGAGAGAGAATGACAGACATTAATCTGGTCACTTTATGAAATTCAGGCAGCATACTTCAAAGCCTATATATAATCTAAAATAGTATTTTATGGTTTGTAATTATTAGAATACTATTTACCAGCAAGAATCTTATATAGCACCCTTCCTAACTGCATAATCCATTTCTTTAAACTTCTTAGAGGGAGGATTTTTATCTTCTGTAACTCTACTAATCAGGTTTGTTTTATGAAAGCATTTACCTTTTATGGGGTCTGTGGAATCAAGGTATTTGCTTTGAATGCTTGATATGATTGTTGTTGCATGCTAGCTTGCTTTTTGTGTAAACTGATGATGGTAGACAATGTCATAATAAGCTAACCATAATTCTTTCTTCCTTTTTCTCCTTGCCTACTGTGCTTGCTTTTTCCTTGTATGTATTTTGCTTACTTTTTTTAAAAATAGACTTAGTATTACAAGTTTGAGATATAAAATGTAAACAATTTACTAAGAATTTTATAATATGAAGTATACATAAATGCAAATAAGTAAATTTACTAATTATTAGTGGGGAAGAAAGGTACTACCTTACCCCACTCTTCAAAATAACTATTAAAATAGAGGAGGAGGTTTATATATTCCTGAAAAGGAGGCAAATTTTCTTGTAATTAAGGTGGACTTTCCTAGAAACAGAAAATGTAGTAGCAGAAAATTGAAACATGTACTGAGATGCATAATTATATATTTCTTCTGACATAAATATTTTTGAAAGATGTAACATCCATTTTCATTAGATCTGACCTAAGCTTCAAAATTGATTTTTATAAAGATATTTCCCTGTTGTTATGCTTGCATAATTTTAGTCAGTTCACTAATGAAGTCACATGATAAAATAAGTGGGGGTGATACACCTGTGCATGCATTTGTGTCTATAGCAAAGTAAAACTTAAGAATGCTGAGTGACTTTGGAAAGGCAAGAGTATGTATACCATGCATTAGCGAAGAGTTTCATTATTTATTCAGGTACACTAAGTGAAGCAACATGCCAACATACTTGTATTGCCTCCTTAATCTACTAAAATGATTGATCAATGTTCTTTTATGTAACTTTAGTATCTTTCTCCTGCTAGGTTTTCCTGTTGTGTGTTTCTCTTTATCCAAAGTAGTGCAGCTCTTATTCTTCCTATATTTAGCATCTGTTACAAATTCAGTCTTAGACTAATAGTCAATTTATTTTAATCTTTTTTCTTTTTTCCTTGCACTTTTTTTTTTTATTTTTCTTCCGATGCTTAAAATAGAAGTGGAGCAAAAAGGTAAATAACGTATACAGTTTGAACCCCAGCTCCCTGTTATGTGCCTTATGGATGTTACCTTCTCCCTTCCCTTCCCCCACAACACTCCTGACATTAAAGTATGATCAGCAGGATTTCATAAATGCACCTCATAAAGAAGTCGACTGTTGACAATGAAATTATGTGACTGCTAAATCTGGTGTTGGGGTCAAATTTCTGAAGTCGCGAGGGGGGAGCTGTCCTTTCTCTGTTCTTTTCACCTTTTATCTCTTTTTCTGACACCCTTGGATATTTTATTATTAAAGTGTCATCTTGCCTGGCTTCCAGAACCCACTCCATAGCATGCCATGGTTACAGGGTCTCCTGATCGTTTCATCACAGCTTTCCTTGTATTTACTTTTTTCTGCTTCTAATTGCATTTTCCGAATATTTACATTCCTTCAATTGAAGCACTTTTGTTTTCAGTCTGACTTCCGTAGAAGTTCTAAATAAGCCTTCACATTGGGTTTTTTGTTTTATTTTTGTGCTTTGCTTTTGGGGGCTTATAAGGGGGTTAAGGGAGGGGGAGGGCACAACGTTTGGACTAAAATAAAGTACTTTGCTCCCTGTTAGGCACAAAGCTCAAAGTTTTAAAGCATAAATTACCAAATTATAAGATAAAAACACATAGCAAAAAATACCAATTGCAAGCTCAGTTATGAGTGATAAACTTAGGTTTTATTTGTGAAGATAAGCCCCAGCCACTTTGTATGCTGGTACATTGATTATAGTAGCTTGAGGAAAGAAAGGTGGTCCTTGTATTAAGTATAAATTTGGAAAAATTGAATGTCAATAAAGTGAATTTTTCTCTTTTGATCTATAGTCATTAAAACTTGTATTTGCCTGTATAAACTTTTAACTTTGCGTAATTTTTGTCTTTTCTTTGTGACTGTTAGTTTTTGTGTGCCCTGGGACCTTGAAAGCAATTGTGGACTCACCATGTATATATGAAGCTGAACAAAAGGCAGGTGCTTGGTGCAAGGACCCTCTTCAGGCTGCAGATAAAATTTATTTCATGCCCTGGACTCCCTATCGCACCGATACTTTAATAGAATATGCTTCTTTAGAAGATTTCCAAAATAGTCGCCAAACAACAACCTATAAACTTCCAAATCGAGTAGATGGTACTGGATTTGTGGTATATGATGGTGCTGTCTTCTTTAACAAAGAAAGAACAAGGAATATTGTGAAGTTTGACTTGAGGACTAGAATTAAGAGTGGAGAGGCCATAATTAATTACGCTAACTATCATGATACCTCACCATATAGATGGGGAGGAAAAACTGATATTGACCTAGCAGTTGATGAAAATGGCTTATGGGTCATTTATGCCACCGAACAGAACAATGGAATGATAGTTATTAGCCAGCTGAATCCATACACTCTTCGATTTGAAGCAACATGGGAGACTGTGTATGACAAACGTGCTGCATCCAATGCTTTTATGATCTGTGGAGTACTGTATGTGGTCAGGTCCGTTTATCAAGACAATGAAAGTGAAACGGGCAAGAATGCAATCGATTATATTTACAATACCCGCTTAAACCGAGGAGAATATGTCGATGTTCCCTTCCCCAACCAGTACCAGTACATTGCTGCAGTGGATTACAATCCAAGAGATAACCAACTGTACGTGTGGAACAATAACTTCATTTTACGATATTCTCTGGAGTTTGGCCCACCTGATCCTGCCCAAGGTAAGAATGGTTGCTTGCAAATGTGTATGTCTTTTGTGAACAGCTTACTTTTAAGACTTCTAAATTTTCTTTTCCCTTTCATGGTTAAAGGGCAAATGATAATGCTGTGCCATTTTCAGTGGTCTCACAGTGTGTACACTTTAGCGTTACTGTGGTTCATTTTCTTTAAATGTTGGTTTCAAAAAATTGTAACGTCCTTGGGCAGTTTAGATTTTCATTGCTCAAAATGTGATGCCTGCTACAAACCTGTTAGCTTTGTGTGTTTTTTTCTACCTGACTTCTGAATTGAGTATAATCTATGTGCAGACCTTTTAACTTCTTGGCGCCAGTGGTCAAAGGAAATGTATGTTAGGAAGTCCCAGGAGAATGACTAGGCTTGATGCACAATGCCAGGCATACGTGGTCTAAAGTTTTGGTGTCTGCTCTCTGGGTTGGAGAAGGAGTTATTCAACATTTTACTAGATCATCATGTAAAATTACATACTTTTCTTAACTAACAAATTTGTGATGGTTTTAGGTCAATATTTCTGTGACTGGAACTGTTACACATAGGCTATATATTAAATGATTCCAAGTGTTGATTTATAAAGACAGAACTGCTACTATTTTTTTTGGATTTGTGTTCTCTTTATGGAGGATCATTACCTAATGTATTTTTGGAAATACATTATTTTAGCTCATCAAGTGAATTAATTTCTGCAGTGAATAATTTTTGAGGGGAAATTAAATGAATATTTCATTAAAGTAAGATTACCTTATACTCGTGATAAAAGAATGACCTATTAATATATTATTATTGAGCTTTGACTAATTATAAGTCTTTTCTATTTGGACAATAATATTTGTTTTTTAAAGATCTGAATTAATATTTCAATTTTCTGAGTTAATTGGAATTTTCACATTATTGAATTACCTCAGAATTGTAGGAACAAGAATATTTTTTGAAGTGGTTGAATCAATCTATTCAACAAGGTGGAACAGAAATTAATGTCTTTTTCTTCTGTTAAAACCATGTACATTCACATACTTAAACAAAACTACATATACACACATATATTTTAAGGCATAATGTTACTAAATGCCAAATATTGTCATAGGGTTAGGACCTCAAAAGCAGAAGCCTTTTGTAGTTAAACTTGTAATTTGCGTCATAGAATACCAAAATAGATAATTTTTGTCCATAACCTAAGAGCATAATGACATAGGACTTAGGGCAAACTCTTTTTTTTTTTTTTTTTGTCTAATTCATGTACATCTAGAATTTGTTGGCTTAAAATTGTAACAATGTCCGACTGTTAAACTTTCAGCAATGAAATCTTCTGTTATGGCATAAATGTCTTTATTGATAATATCTTAGTATTCTTTATTTTTAAATTCAGGTATTCTTCCTCTTGAGACCAGCAATTTGGGATAGCTCCTCTATCCCAGTGGTTTTTCTAAAAGCTGGTGCCATGCTTCTCTATCCTATAGGTTTGTAAAAGGCCAAGGTCAATAACTGACAAAATTTGACGTGGTTGTAGATACTTGTATTCATCTTTTTTCTATAACCTGTGTTACCCTCACGGCCATTAAATTTGTTTGGGGTGGCAGTAAATCTCTAAAAGAAAAAAAAATTGTTAAATGCAAACTCATAATCAAGCAGCACTTGATGCTGAGTACAAATTTAGCTCAACAAAGAAACATTGCCCCTCCTCCATGTCACAAGTGCTGTATTCAATACAAGATGGGTAATGTCATTTTCCATGTGTGACTTATGTTCTAATAAGTAATTTGATCCATTTCAGATGAAAAAAAAATCTTTGATGATTTAGATGCTTTTTGGAAAATGCAGTTAACTAGCTTTGAAATTGAGAAATTTGGACATATTTTGGTAACTGTTTCTACAGCTTAGTTTTGTTATCCTAAATAGTTAGCCATTCTTACACATTCCCAGAAAGTAAAAATCATATTGACCCCTTATTAAGCTCTTAATGGTAAAAGTTTTATTTGACCTAAATTTTTCTTGCAGATTTTTGAATTATTTTCCCTTCTCTTGCTCTTTATGCTTTATTTTTGACTGCTTTTAGAGAGATTCCTGCTTAACTCATCTAAGACGTGTGCTGGTATAAATGTAGACGAGGCCTTACGGAAACTATCCTGGCCCATACATTTAGGTCAAACCAATAAGCCATTGTAAGCAAGTCTTATGTACTGGATTGGCTACCTTGTATGTAGCCAAGGTATTCATTGTGCTGTAAAGTGGATAATTTTTCATTGTAGACTATTTCATACTGTATTAGCTTTAATACTTTTTCCCATCTATAAATTCAAGCCATTTATTTCTAACAGCACAAGTGTATTATTGCTTTGCCTTGATGATGTTTTCAAATACATCTTTCTTTTTTCTTTGACTTTTTAGTGTTTTGCGATTATGGTTAATTTGCTCCATTTCCTTAAACTAGGTCTGTTTTTCCTCTTTTACTTTCTTCCTCTGGGCTTGCAAAAAACCCATTTTAGTCATATATTAATTCTTTTCTGTGTCTTAGTTTCAATGCTTTATAGTTACTTAATACTTCTGCAGATCTCATATCCCAAATATTATTGAAAAATATCGTCTTGGGTTTTGACAGTTTCTGAATATCTGTAATCATGAAGTATGACGCTTAAACATGAGGGGAAATGTAATCAAGAGGCCAGTTAAGCTTATTACGTAGGAAGTGTTTATCATTGAATGCGTATTTCTTAAAACTCCTTTCCACTGATGAGGAATGCCAAATAAAAGATGATCATTGCTTTCAAACATTGAATAAGGATAAATGTAATAAATCTGCAGTTTCGCCTTACCAGACTACAGACTCATTCTAGCTGGAGTTCATTCAGTGAATAATGGGTGAGTTTTTGGATTTGAAAGAGAGAAATAACTGCCCTTAGCATAAATACATATTGTCCTTAAAATCTTTTCAGACAGGAAAAAAGTTGGTAATAAAGAACAAGTTCTTAGTAAATACCCTCATTGGAAATACTAAATACCCTTAGTAAAAACCATTCTGTATGTGCTGTAGAAATCATGAGTACCTATTGAATATATTTATAAGGATTATTGGCACCATTTCTAGGTCTCGGTCATCAAAGGATAGTAGTAGGCAGAATGCTAAGTCAGTTAATCTATATGTTTGATATGCGGTCCTGGTAACTTCTGGGCTCTGCGAAGTAGGGTTTAGATGACGATAAAATTGTATTGTGAGTTCCATGTTTTCTGTTACCACTTAGAGAATCTTCTTGAGTTTTGACCCTTTGGCACATATGAAACTTTATTGCTCCAGTATTTTATGTTATTTTCCCAACATTTTTTCTTCTTTTCATGATTTATGCAAAACACAGTGTCAGTTAAATGCTCCAAAGTAAGGACAAATTGCTTTGGGAGTGCCATACTTCCCCAGAGTCTATGAAAATATTTTACCTAGAAAAATAAGTTCATAACATTTAAAACTAGGGACAAGTGACCTGAACAAATTGGTTAACCTTATCCACTGCTCAGTTTTCCTGTCTGTAAGAGGAAGATAATCATATTGCCTACTTCATGGGGTTGTGGTAAGGATTAAATAAGATGATCTGATGATCCATGAATGGTGATTAACAGAGCATCTGGTGCATAAATGTTGAATAAGTGTAAACCTTTATCATTATGGGATGCCCTGTTGTGACCTGTCTTCACCTAAGTAAAAAAAATAATGATTTTTAGAAATACCGCTGCATTCCTAAATTAGAAAAACTTACTTTCCTTGAAGTTGCTAAACTTTGTCCTTATAAAATCTTATAGTTGTCCTCCTAAAGGGTTTAATTTTGTCACTTAAAGTTGACTTTCATTTTATTTTCATATCCCAATATTTCATTGATTTACCTTTGAAGAATGTGTTGCTTCCTTTTAAACTTCTTTTGATGAACAAAAGGTAAAAAGGTATGAGAATTTATTATCAATAACACATAGAAACAAGCTATAGAATGTTGCATGAAATTTTGTGTGTTTAATAGACATCATTTTATTGCCTACCTTCACTCATTTATTATCAATCTTTACTGATGCTTAGCTAACAGGTCACTAATTATAGTATTGTTAATACATATTTCAGTGATTAAATATGTACTAATTAGTATAGATGTCAAGGGATACATCAGATTGTGTAGCACTAAACTATTTTGCTCTGCCCTTTTCTCTCTGTGCTTGGATTCCCCACTCCCCTTTAAGATTTGATTCCGCAGCATTCATTTGACACTTCTGCAAAAGATTGTGATGCTTTTGACAAATGTTAATTGAGAAAGCACTGAAAGCCTGGCTGCATTGTAATCAAAAGAAAATTACGAGGTTTAACAAGATGTCAGGAAAGTGCTTTACAGAAAGACAGGTTTGAATAGGTTTCTGCAGCAGCTGGTTAGGCATGATGTTGGACTAGTGTACACAGCCTTCTCTCATATGGTCAGTGACTTGATGCCCTGGAAATAAAACACTTGATTAATAAGTTTCTCTTGCAATGGAATGAAAAAGTGTGTAAAAAGTATGCCTTGCAACTTATTCAAGACGTATGTCACTACTAAAGAACTAGAAATAGGTGCACTCTTTCTGATTAACTTGTTTTTGGACTAGAACTTAAAATAGTAATTGTGTCAGTGATAATATGAACTTGTTTTCCAATAAATTTTGATGTTCTAGTTTGTTTCTTATGTATAGCAAAAGTGTAAAGTAAGGTAATGTTTTATAAGATTATTTTAAGAAATAGTTATTTTAAATTTGCTCTACTCAAACAATTTAAAGGCTCACATGTATAAGGTCTTAAGAGTCAGTATTCTAGAAATACTGATAAAAATTTAGTGTGATCACCTAATAGATTTTAATCAATACCATTAAATTTTACTGACAATTTTTGTTAATTAAATGACAATAAATGAAGAAAACGTGTCATTTTTTTTTAACCGAGTAGATTTAACAGTTTAAAAGTAAGGTTGGAAGTCCAAAATAACCTTAAAATTGTTTTCTTTTTAAATTTCTACTTCTAAATGGATAACTCCCTGTTAAGGGCCAGTAGGATATGTGGGGTTGGTTTTGAATTAGGCAGATTTGATCCAACCTGTTATCTTGATAGGAGATTGCATTATCACCTCTGACCAGAAATAGTTGCTTTTTCATACTACGGTTTTAAAAGTGAATCTTCCACAGCCTCAGATGTTTTCTTACGGAAACAGCAAAAGCATGCCAGGCACATCTTCTGTTTGAATCTAATCAGGCATGCTCAAAAGGCTCTCAAGCAAGAATGGGCTGCTGGGTGGAAAGATGTCACAGTATTTGTTTTCCCTCAAGACGTAAAGATGGTGACCTGAAATTTTCTCTCGTCCTGATTATATGTAATGGTCAGACTTTTGCTGATACTTTGAACTTCATTGCTCTAGTGTATGAGTTTATATAAGAAAATGACTTTTCTAAATGACTGAGTAGGGACGTAATCTTTTGGATATGTACATGGAACCGTTCTCTGAAACTGTCCTTCATTTCCTGTTAGATGACATGTGATAAAATTATACATAAACAGTATAATCAGATACTTCATTGAGAAGTAAGCCTAACACAGAGCCATAGAGCAAAATCTACAGTAATTCCTAATCTGCCATCGCTTAGCCAGCAATATGAATCGATTGGACCAAAGGAAGAGGTTTATTCTTCTGCCCACCTTGTAGAGAAATTCTCAGTAATTCTCCTTTTGTTGGTGTCGGGGTAGTTGGGTGGATGGGGTTTTGTGTGTGTGCGTGCACACTTTCACATGCAAGTGTGAGTGTGTGTTTGAGATTAACATACTCATCTTTTTTCCATAGTGCCTACCACAGCTGTGACAATAACTTCTTCAGCTGAGCTGTTCAAAACCACAGTATCAACCACAAGCACAACTTCACAGAAAGGCCCCATGAGCACCACTGTAGCTGGATCGCAGGAAGGAAGCAAAGGGACAAAACCACCTCCAGCAGTTTCTACAACCAAAATTCCTCCTGTAACAAATATTTTTCCCCTGCCAGAGAGATTCTGCGAAGCATTAGACGCGAGGGGGATAAGGTGGCCTCAGACACAAAGGGGAATGATGGTTGAGCGACCCTGTCCCAAGGGAACAAGAGGTATTTCCTGTCAGATACTATAAATACAAGGTAAAATTTAGGTTAAGTAGGTTCTGAATTACACTGGAGTGATTTTATTTGAGGAAAGAGATAATTACAATAGCTAACATTGTTCTTTCTGTTACTTTGGTAATCGAGCCTCTGTGGACATCTGAAAAGTGTTTAAACTATGAAAGTCATTTAAAGTCAGGCCCTGAATGACCTCTTAAAGACCTAGGTCAAGCCTGAGATTTTTGCCATTGGACTCTCTAGTGAGGCTGCCTTAACAGCTGTCATTCTCATTACAAGTATCATTTTGGATGAGTACCAAGAAAATCAAGGGCTTTTTGTTTGTTTGCTGTAAACGTCTGATATTTCTATGCAGACTTTATATTTACCATTTATATTCTGCATTAAACCCTGCTTTTTTGTCAGTTATTGTCAACTACTTCCATTAGCGTTTATTCAAAATTTAACACACAGAGTAGGATCATCATAGCTGATTTCCCGAATGCATGCAGAAAAAAATGGTTTCAATTTCACTGTTGTTTTCTACATCTGTTGTAGGAACTGCCTCGTATCTCTGCATGGTTTCCACTGGAACATGGAACCCTAAGGGCCCCGATCTTAGCAACTGTACCTCACACTGGGTAAATCAGCTGGCTCAGAAGGTTGGTTGGAACCTTTTAATATGATACACATTGGTGATTAAGGGCTTTAACTTCTAACATAAATAATTTAGCTTTGTATGTTAAAACCATCCTTCTTGCTCTTTGTTCAGTACAAAAGTAAAAAATTATGCATAGTTTTGTCTGTAAACTATTTATTCAAAGTTGCATATGTTTTAGGGCATGCTGTTTTCCATGTTAAGCTTTTTAATGAGTACATTCTTGCTTAATTTCATTCATACTTAGTTTATTCTCTTTCTTTTGATGTTTGTAAGACAAATAGTGCATTGGCCTAATACATCAAATATCATTAAGGTTGCAACTGAATCCACAGAATGCCAGCAGATGTTCATATCGCTGATGATTCTGATAGAATAACTAAAAATCACCTCAAAAGGCATTAGTAACTTTAATATTACAGTGTAATGCAGTGACATTTTAGTTTCTCCTTCACCATCCATCCTTCCGAAATGCAAGCAGTAGATAATAACCCTCAGTATTATACTGGCTATATTCTGACTTAAATTTCTGAATCATTGGATTAAATACATAAGATTTTCAACTAGCAGTTTAAAATGGTTGCAGTGAAATGAGAGGGCTGTCTGAAAAATGTCTTAAAGGATTTCTGATTTTTTTTTCCTTTTGTTTCTTTTAAATGTTGGTTAAAAATTTCTTTTTGAGGATCTAAGGAACTTTAATCATCTGAAATGAAAATGTTATTGGTCTCAGTTGCAGAGTTTGACATATTTGCAAATATTTTTTTTCCCACCACAACAAAGATACTTGGGAGATGAACAGGAAACCACAAATAGAACTAGATATCTTACTGAGATACTATAAACTGTCATTTCAGATCAGAAGTGGAGAAAATGCTGCTAGCCTTGCCAATGAACTGGCTAAACATACCAAAGGGCCAGTGTTTGCTGGGGACGTGAGTTCTTCAGTGAGGTTGATGGAGCAATTGGTGGACATCCTTGATGCACAGCTGCAGGAGTTAAAACCTAGTGAAAAGGATTCAGCTGGACGGAGTTATAACAAGGTAGGTAGAACTTTTCCATTGTTTTCAATTAGACATTTTGTTTGGCTGCTCTGGCTTCCACTAGCAGTTGACTGCCCAATTTCTGGTCCCCTGGACATACACATAGAAACAAAACTTCTAATTTGGTTCCTATAATTCACAAGAAAGAATGATAATTGGGAAAGGAGCAAGATGCATCCCCATCCCTCCAAACGATGCTAATTACCTGAAGGAGATCTTAGTTGGTGGCAGCCTTTGTCCTCCTGGTTGTGGTCGGTATTCTCACTTTAGAAGGCATTATCTGCACTGGGAGAGATTACGTGTTATACGATTCAGATCCTTTGTGTTAATACAGTTAGCTGTTGTGGTTATAACAAAATTGTGATGCATCTGTGAATGTTAGCTATTTAAGTTTTCAATGGCAGGTTTTGGGAGAAGGACAAGTTTCCTTTGCTAGAAGTGTGGCTTGTAAGTGCTACTAATTTTTTCCTACCTGGACAAAAATATGATTACTTTAATCATACTATACAGTGTTTATATGAGATTCATATTATCCATAATACGTGGCTGAAATGGCTTCGTAGGTTTTTTCTTTCCTTTTCATCACCTATTTTGTCTCTAGTTTTATCAAGATCCTTTGGATTAGTACATTTAGTAAAATGTAGCTAAAAACTGAATAAACAATCATGGCAATCAGTATAGAAACACATAATAAACACTGAGCTCAGGAACACCAGCTTAATTTTTGAGGATTTCTTCTTTCCTCATTTTCAACAGATAAAAATCTAACCTCTGATTTTCTTTTCTTTTACTAAAAAGCTCCAAAAACGAGAGAAGACATGCAGGGCTTACCTTAAGGTATCTCTCCTGTGCTGTTACCCTGCTTTCTCCCTTCTTCAGCTGCCTGCTACGCTTTATCATCCTGCTGCATGATCCAATGTATTTCAGTCTTTGATAATTATATAATGTGCCCCATATCAGCTGTACAAATGTTGGCCTTTCACAGGTATATTCCTCTCAGAATAAGCAAATGATTCTTTTTATAATTTTTGCTGTTTTTCCACTCAGCCAAACATACAAGAATTTTAATGAAATATCCTCTGAATTGGAAAGTGACCATAAAGTCTCTTTATTTTCTGTTGTCATCTCTGTGGATTAAAAAACATCTTGAGTAAAACAGCTATGATATATTCTTGGCAGTTTATCATATCAAAGACTGTGTAGTCATAATGTATGTGCATGGAAAAGTCACTGCTTTCTTATCTCTGTGGTGTACTCAAATAAAATAGGCTTTGTCATGAAATTTTTAGGAGTCATTTCTAGAATCAGGTTGATATGGGGATGGATTACTAGAAATGACATAAATAATGTGACAGTACTATTGATATACATTATTTGTTGGTTTTTGTTGGGATAATAGAAACAGAAAGCCACCATTTGGCCCAGAATCCTTGTCCACTCCAGCCTGTTTTTCTCCTTGGTATATCCAAATAAAATAGGAAGCACTGCAGCTAACAGTGAAATTATGCCATTCTAGTTTTGTGCAATAGATCCAAATAATAATACCACATTGCATTTTATTTTAGAAGTTCCTTTTGCTGGAGATTTTTTTTTTTTTTTTTTTTTTTTTTTAGGGCTGCACCCGCAGCATGTGGAAGTTCCCAGGCTAGGGGTTGACTAGGAGCTACAGCTGCCGGCCACAGCCACAGCCACGCCAGATCCGAGCCGTGTCTGCAACCTACATCACAGCTCATGGCAACCCCGGATCCTTAACCCACAGAGGTAACACCAGGAATCGAACACACGTCCTCATGGATGCTAGTCAGGTTCGATAACCACTGAGCCTTCACAGGAACTCCTGAGATAATTACTTTCTAACCTTACTCATCGGGGGACCATATTCCTAGCAAATCGAACCTTGAAGAGCTAATCCACATATGTATGCAAAGCAAACCAAAGAACTTTGTGGTTTTGTAGAACAAAGGTTATGATCATTTAAAAGTCGTGACATCATCAATTTCAGTTGAAAGGGTCTAGAGAAAATAAAGAATAGCGTTTGACTAGGTAGCAATAGACATTATTAGATCTGAGAACTTTATTTTGAAAGCCCCTTATTAGCTTGTTTAATGGGGGCAAAGAAATACATTCTGACGTGTACAGAATATGTCATACTGAAATTTTCAGCTCACCTTTAAGGTATTAGTTGATATGTGAAACGTAATAATTGGTGTGTTACCCAGAATATATATCTCAGTGAGCAAAGAATAGCTTTTTTTCTTTGGCAGGGAGACTACTTCAGGAATATGATTAGGCTAATGATCATTTTGATTCCACTGGTAAAATACAAATGATAATAGATAAGGAGCATTTCAAATGAATAAAAGCATGCCATCAGCGAGTTTTGTGTATAGGCAGTAAATTTCAGCATGACCTTAATTTCTGACCAGTGTCATTTTCCGTATGTCTCAAATGAGCTTCTCTGTTCAGATAAGACTAATAAAACTTCTTAAATTACAAATCAGAAGCTGACTTACACTATGCAAATGAAGCGAGTTCCTGCTTTGTGACAGAGGATTCATTTGTAACTTAGATTAGAGGCTCCAGTCTGTATTTCTTGGTAACTAATGAATCTGGCCTCAGCAGACCAATTTCTGTTCCACTCTAGTTAATGGCTGCAGCAGGATCAGTGTGAGCATTTTGACTATTCTCTCTCCCATTAGAGAGAGAAAAAAGCCTTTAATGCCACTTGCAAGTATCTTCTACCTGCCAGGAAGGTCATAGTGACTCACATGGCAGACAGAACAGGATATTAAGATGGATTGAGCTAATTAATCTTACTCTTGACAGTGGCCTCAAACAACTTTTCCCCCTGCTCATTGGAGTATAATACCTCAAACCATCCGTTTTTGTTGTTGTTCTTTGTACAGTGTATGTTCTTTTTTTTCTTGGTGATTACCAGTAGGTCAGAACAATTTATATTTGGGCTTAATGACACATTATAACTAGGTAAATGGAAAAGAGTAAATAAACAGTGATTTTACCTGTCCAGGCCTTAGACAGTATACACCTGCAGTTAAGTATCACTACTAAAGCCTGCCTTCAATTGCTTGACTGACTGGGTTACTTTTTTATTTAATGTGCTTTTCGTGGCAATAAACTAAACCTAGATGTATGAATATTTATAACTTGGATATTTATGAAGAGTTTATTTTTCCTTCCTGTTTTCATTGTTAGTACAGGCTTTAAATATTTTGATTGTTCTCTTGATCCCCTTTTTAAACAGACCATTGTTTATGAATTAATGCATACTCTCAAGTGTTATTTAGATGGACAGGGAATTGAAAAAGTGAGAATGTTCACAGATGATTTACACAGTTTGCAATCATCTTAGTTTTCTTACCAACAATAATACGTAGACAATATTATAAGGCCCAATTTTAGTTATTATTCTAGTTCAGGTCCCAAAAAACAATATGATTTAATTTTCAAGCATAAATATTAGGCTATTCTATCAACATCGGTGTTCTCTTTAGAACATTCAGGTCTTGCGATTATAGGTAGGAGCGACCATGCATATCAGAGTAATACTTCACTTTAAGAGTTGACACTCATTTTATTTTTCTTCAACAATTGAGCTATAGTTAGATAAACAGAAAAGAGTCATTTCTTTATACTTAGTCCTTATAATCCAATAGAAGTCTTCTAATCTTCAGTTAATCCTATTTTTGAAAGGCTCAGACATCAGGTTAGCTAGATGTATGTTGTCCAGGTGTTCTTCCATAAGAGTAAATCATCATGACAGATATATATTACAGTTGTCACTAGTCAGTGATTGAAAATCACCTTGGTACCAAAGGCAGTCAAAATTCACAATCCTTTTCTAATGGATGCAGGCCATTGTTGACACAGTGGACAACCTTCTGAGACCTGAAGCTTTGGAATCATGGAAACACATGAATTCTTCTGAACAAGCACATACTGCAACAATGTTGCTGGATACATTGGAAGAAGGAGCTTTTGTCTTGGCTGACAATCTTGTAGAACCAACTAGGGTCTCAATGCCCACAGAAAATATTGGTGAGTGAATCTCTTGTCAGGTTTAATTTTGATTTAGAATAGATGTTGAAGAGAATAATGCTTCCATTCTGAATCTTTGTGGCTATTTCCCAGTGCCAGACTTTTCTTTTGTCAAATTATTTTTTCTATTAAAAAATAGATATTATCGATCATGGTCCATAAAATTAATGCAGAAGCCAGAAATATGTCCTGTGTCTTTTAAAAGTTGTTTTTTTGTGTTTTTTTTTTCCAACTGAAAAATCATTAAAAGAAAAAAGTGTTTAGAGTATGTAAATGCCAGAATATGGATTAAGTAATGAAAGTGCTTGCTATGGACCTGTGGTACAGTGCTTTTCCATTTTATATAATATGTTCCTAATGAATTTAAATTACTTTCTGGAATGTGTTCTTCCAGTCAGATATTTTAGACACACAAAATTTGAGCCAAATGTTTATATTAAACACAATTGCCTTCAGGTGAAAGTATGGTCGGTGAACTATATCTTCCATAGTGCAGAATATCCATGCTTTATAGATTGCAAAATCACTGGAGATAGTTTCGAAGCATCATTTAGAATTTAAGTCCTGGCAGTGAGAGGTAGGAATTCACATTTGATGATATTTGAAAGAAATACAGTAGATACAATGAAATTATGTTCATTTAGGCTTGACTGATTTAGAATCATTGATTATCCAGTGGGGTTGATCTCAGATGAAGTTTATAGTACCCCTTAGTAAAGTAAAAACAGTTTGCCAAGCAGAAATGTGAAAAAACCCAAAAGGGAGCACAGACGACTCTTCCATATGAAGAGTGCCTGGAACAGCAGATGTTGAATGAAGTTTTGCTATCTGAGATGCCTTATCTCATTGCCTTATTGTACCAGGCCTAAATCATGGGACTTTAAAAATGCAGAAAATCCAGGTGTTTAGGAGAAATAGACATTAATCAAATTATGGTACCTGGACTTAAATTCAAAACCTTAAACTTATTTTAAATAACAGAAGAAAGAGGGTATTATTAAAATCATGTTTTTATTTACTTCTGTGGGATTTTGAAATGGTAAATAACTTTGAATGAAGTAAAAAATTTGGCCTGCCTCACTCTGAGATACCAGTCATTCAGAAAACGATACTCCGCCATAGCTTAGTAGAAATAGAAGATGAATAAAGTGCCTCCTTCCTGTCTAAAGCTTTCGTCATTTTTAAAGTTAATTTATTTAGTAGTCTAACAAAGTTCCTAAGATACACATTGAACAATTCTTCACATATGTCTCCAGGGATGTACCTCTAAGGGAAGTTAATGTAGACTTGATCATCTCGGAAGATAAGTCATAGAAAGTATTATTTGAAGGGGTGTATTGTGACCGAATTTGTTTTCTACATCTTCTAAAGACTGTTTTAAAACAAACAAAAAAACCCCAAACCCTAAAATCTCCCTCTTAAGCTCCTTCCAAGAGTGCAGGAACATTTGATAGGCCAGGTTGACTGTCTCTGCTCCCATCAGCTTCACATATGTGGAAAACACTATTATTAAATATGTCTGAGATTTTTTTTTCTCAGTTTGAGATTGGCCAGGAATATTTTTTCCCCAGTACCTGTGGTTTTCTGAGTTCTAAATGATTATCCTTCACACTGATATTCTAAAATGTTTAATTCAAATGAGAACATTGTGGGTAGAGATTCTTTTAGAGAGTAGTATACATTCTCAAAAATAATTCCCCGAACTTAGTGTGTATTTTATATTGATTACGCATAGTTATCAATAGGAATGTCATTTTGCATATTGCAATATATTTGTGTCTTTTATTTATGAGATATAAACAATTTACTGACAAATATTATCTATAATTTAGTATGGCATTCACCATTCAACCTTTTCCTAGGACTTGTTCTCTTTTTAGACATGAGCACTAAAATAGCCCATTGTCCCTTTATGTCCTCACTCTCTTGACAGTTCTTATCTAAATTTTGGGTGTAGCTATAGTGTCTTTGGTTATTAAGACAATTTGGTTTTCCTCTGTAGTGATTTCTCCTTGAATCCTTATTTTCATTTTATTATGGGATTTACCCTTATACATGACCTCATAAAAATGGTTTAGTTGTATGTTATAATTATATCTGATCATAACTTTTTAAAAGCTTTAAACTTTGAGGTATCATTTATATATGATAAGAGCAGCTGTTTTAAATGTACTGTGTTTGATGAGTTTTGACAAGCATAAACCCATACAACCAACAGTGTGGTCAATATTTTAACCACCTTAAAAGGGTCCTTTATAATCTTTGGCAGTCAGTCTTCTTGTACCCCAGCCCCAGGCACCACTGATCTGTTTTATGTCACTATAATTTAGTTTTGCTTTTCTTAGACCTTCCATTGAATGGACTCATAGACTACATTTTTTGATCTTGCCTCTTTTGCACAGTATAATGTTATTGAGATTTATCTACTTTGGTGCCAGCATCAGTAATTCAGTCCATTCATTGTCGGATTTCTATTATAAGGATACAACATTATTTGTGTATCTACTCAGTTACACATTTAGGTCACTTTCACTTTGGGGCTCTAATTAGTAAAGCTGCTATTTTCCCAAGCGGTTGTAGCATTTTATATTCCAAACAATAATTAGGGTTTCAATTAATCCACACCCTCACTAGCATTTATAATTGTTTTCTCAAATGTCTTTTTTTAATTAAATTTTTTTTATTAAAGTATAGTTGATTTACAGTGTTGTGCCAATTTCTGCTGTATGGCATAGTGACCCAGTCATACACATATATCATTCTTCTAATAGCATCTTCCATCATGTTCTATCCCAAGAGATTGGATATGGTTCCCATGCTGTACAGTAGGACCTCATTGCTTATTGCTTGCTGTCTTTTTAATTTTAGCCATTTTCATAGTTGTGGTGGAATCCCATTTTGGTTTTATTTTGTGTTTGTGTGATTGCTAACTTTTTGCTGAAAATTGTTCCCACTTTTCATGCACTTATTGGACATTCGTATGTCTTTTCGCGAAGTACCTGTGTATGTATTTTCCCATTTTAATTGGTTCTTTGACTTATTACTGGGTTATAAAGATTATTTATATATTCCCATATCTTTTGTTGGATATATGTACTCTCTTTTCCCTCAGTATGTGATTTTCCTTTCTACTTTTTAAATGATAGCTTCAGAGAAGCAAGTTTTAAATTTTGATTTAAAAAATCCTCATTACCCAGCTTCAACAACATCTAGCTAATCCCTTTTCACTTATTCTTTACACCATTGTATTATTTTAAAGCAAACCCTAACATTACATTATTACTATAAATATTTTAACATATAGCTCATATATATGTATATCATATATTGCTTTAAAAAACCCATAATGTCATTGTCATACTTTAAAAAAATTTTAAAAATAGGTTCAAAAAATAAAAAGGGAGTTTCACTTATTTGATTTTTGTAAATTTATTAATTCTTAATTTGTTTTAACCAGAATACCAATAAGTCCATGTTGTACATTTGATCGAAGCATTACTCCTATTGGAGAGGAAAAGTTTTCCGTACTCCTTTAGATTCTTTGCTGGTCTAAAAACCTCCAGTTTTAAATCTCACACACTCCCCCCCCCCCCTTCCTTCTAGAAGTTCCAAGGCCAGGGAGCAAACCCAAGCCACAGCAGTGACAATGCTAGGCCACCAAGGAACCCCATCATATTTTTCATACTTATGCATGTTGATAATGTTAATATCTAGTTCATTCATTTGCTCTAAGAATGCACCATAATTATTTAACTATGCCTGTGATAGTTTAGTAGCTTACACTTTTTTTGCTGATATAAGAAAAACTGCAGCGAAAGTTTTTCATGTTCTCTTCCTCCTATGTTTGTATCTTTAGAGCTGTATGCATACGCATACCCACACACACAACCTAGAAATAGTTTTTGAGTAATAGAGCATGGCTCTCTAACTTTCCTGAGTACTGCCAAATTGCTTTCTAATGTTATTTTACCAGTTTACATTCTCATCAGTAATATCATTTTCCCCCATCACTCTCTTTGCCAACTCTTGATTGTAGACATAAATTTTGTTATTCTAATAGATTTGAATTGATCACATTATAGTTTTAATTTGCAGTTCCCTGATTACTTAATGCATTTATTTGCTATTTTAATTTTCTCTCCTGTGAATTTGTTGTCCACAATTGTTTCTTGTTTATCTATTTTCTGTAGGTAATGCTTTCTGGAAACTAATTCTTGGAAGACTATATAGTTTGAAAATATTCTGTCTGTACTTCCTCTTTTTTACCTTGTTTATAGAATAATGATTCAGATTATCAGTCTGTTCTTTTTTTGGTACTCTGCTTAAGAAATTTTTCTCTACTTTGCAGTGATAAAAATTTTGTATGTTCTTCAGAAATGATAAAGCTTTGCCTTTTTACATTTGTATAAAATGCAATCCAACCTGAAATTTATTTGGTTTGTGATATGAATGAGGGAACTAATTTTATTTTTTTCCATATGGATAATAAGTTGTTTCACTGCTTTCAGTGCATACTCCATTCCTATCCCCAGTGGTTTGTAAAGATACCTCTGTCATATATCGAGTTTCTGTACATTGTTGCTTTTGTTTTTGTTTTAATAATATTGGTATCTGGTGAGTTCTTTCCACCCCACGAATGACCTTGGCTGCTTTTTTGGCTTGTCTCTTCCATGTGCATTTTAAAATCAGCTTGTCAAATTCCATGTACTCAGAAAATCTTGTTGGATTTTTTATTAGACATAGAATGGGTTTGTAGATAGATTTTGAAAGATGTGCCACAGATTAATCTGTTGAGTTCTCCCATATTGGACCATGATGAAGTTCTCCATTTGTTGTTAGGTCTTCTAAATAAAGTTCTACATTTTCCCCAATAATATCATGTACTTTTAAAATTAGGCTTATTCCTAGAAAAAGTGTACTATTTTTATGATAAATAGAATTTTTAAAATTACACATCCTAATTGTTGATTGATGTACAAGAACACAGTTAATTTTGCTGATTGCAGTGTTGCTAAATTCTTTTACTTTTGATAGTATATAGAATCTCTCTCACATTACTATGTAGTTAATTATATTTTCTGTAAACAATTAACAGATTGCTTTTTCTGTCCAGTCTTTGTACTTTTTGGTTTTTTTTTGAATTACTGCATCCACTAAGTCCTTTAGTAATATGCTAAATAAAACTTGAGATGGGAAAGTTCCCATTGTGGTTCAGCGATATTTAATCTAACTAGTATCCATGAGGATATAGGTTCAATCTCTGGCCTCAGTCAGTGGGTTAGGAATCTGGTGCAACCATGAGCTGTGGTGTAGGTCACAAGCGGGGCTTCATCCCAAGTTGCTGGGGCTGTGGCAAAGGCTGGCAGCTGTAGCTCTGATTGGACCCATAACCTGGGAACTCCCATATGCCACAGAGGCAGCCCTTAAAGGGAAAAAAGAAAGAAAGAAAGAAACTTGTGATGGGGATCATCTTGACTAAAAAAAAAAAAATGCTTCTGTAGGTTCGGATAGGAAAACCTTACCTTACAGTAAAACCTTTATATGGACAAGGAATATTTCTTTTATTCTTATTATTTTGTGAAGATTTTTTTTTATACCGAGTGTTGAAATTTGTTGAATTCTTTCTGTTAATATTTTTCTTATTTGACTTCTTAGTTTGGTAAATGACATTAATATATTTTCAAATGCATTGATTTCTATGTGTCTTTTTTATTTGAACTCAATTTGTTCAGGATATTATACAATAAAGATTTTTGCATACTTTAAATAAATGAGAATATCCTATAATTTCTCTCCTTGTGCTGCTTTATGCATCAAGGTTGTATATGTGTTGTGAAATAAGCTGAAAAACATTTTTTAAAATATTTCCTGGAGCAGCTTGTTTAAGATTCAATATATATTTAAACATGAATTCATTTTCTAAAATGGTCATAAACTATTGGGGTTTTTAATTTATTTTAGTCATTTTTATGTTTCTAGGAAATTTTCCCTTTTGTCTATTTATATTAAATTGATTGTTGCATCTCTAGTGAGATCTGTATTGATGATTCTGTTTTTTAAAGTTCAGACAAATTAATTCTTTACTGTGGACATGATTTTAATTAGTAAATACATAGTGATTGAAATTAAAATTTGGTAAGTAAATATTTGTTGAACGAAATCAACTCTTTTTCCATGTATATTCAGAACATCTTGTGAAAACTCAAAGGATTTTCTTCTTTCACCCTTCTTCTGCCTTGCTTTAAGAGTAATAGCTGAGAACCCCTTTCAGTGTGAGGGGGAGAGAGGTATATGTTAGATGTCTATTTTCGTCACTCATCTTATCACTTCATTTGCTTCCCACACACATGGAATCTGATCTGAGAGATCACCCCCATGCCGACCTGCTTCATCTTTCTAAGCATGGATAATAAAATAAGTATCTCAACCAGCTTCTGCAGCTGATTTCTAGGAGTTATATGACCCTCATTATAAACTTATATTTCAGGTGCATGACATGTGGTCTCATAGCTAATAAAAATCTCCAACGGTATGATTTCATATTTATAGCTCGTTATAAATTTCTTCAAAGTTGTGAAAATTCCTTAAAAAATAGCATCCAAGAGTTACTTGATAATGCTGTGGAACCATTTTTCTAAAAAGAGAGTAGATGAATTTGTCATACTGTGTGTCTGTACATGTGTACATACGAACCCCTATATACATATTTTTCTAAGTGTAGATATTCAGAGAAAAATTATGGGCCACATCTATTGAATTATGTGTTTTAAAAAAAACGAAATATCTGAAATTAATGAATTTTTCGTAGTTTCTCCCATTTCCTCAATAAATGACACGTTCTAATTACTGCTATCAAATAGATGACTTTAGTAGAAACAATAGTATTTTTTTCATTCTTTTTAAAAAATCATTTACTGATACAAAGTATTACAATCTTTATTAAAATTACAGTAGACAGCATTTATGTTGATGTTACTGCTACATATTTTGAATAAAGTTAAACAACATTGGTCTTAATCTATTATATAAATGTTCTTAATATTATGTATTGACTTCTTTTCTTTACATGTTTCCCAATGTTGCTACTTCATTTGAATTTTTGAACTTTGAATTATACTGCAGTGGTTGGTATAAAGTCCCACGTAGTACGTATTTTAAGCTTTGCAGGCCATGTAGTCTAAGCTGCAAATAGTTAACAGCTGTAGACAACACATTAATGGGTAAACATGGCTGTGTCTCAGTAAAACTTTATTTACCAAAACAAGTGGCTGTCCAGATTTGGCCCACAAGACCTACTTTGCCCAACTTGAATATGTAAAAATTGATCATTACTAGGAAGAATTAATGAAAAATTTTTAATGAAGGTAATGCCATACATTTTCCCCTAAATAGTGCTATGCTGGTCTTCCTATTTTTAGAAACTAGAGAAAATCTACTACTTCAAAATTGACTATGTGATCTTATATATTTAAAGGTATTATATACATAGAAACAGATGTCTACATGCAATAAAGGCATTCAAATTTATACTTCATATTTTTTGTTTAACCTAACATCTTAAATGAAAGTTTGATAGTTGTGTACTATAAATCAGACACTGTTTATATTTGTAGGCCAAAAGACTACAATTAGTTGACCCCCCCCCAAAAAAAAAACTATGAGAAAATGTTAAAATGATTACACCAAAATTTCTGGAGTCATCAGTTTAAGACCTCTTAGAATAATTTAGTTTTTTATTCATGATTTTGTGGTAAATACTAAAGTTTTCTAAGAAGAGAAAAGGAAAATAGTGGTTTCTATGCAATTACCATTTGCCTCTGTGGTTGAATTTAAAGAATTCCCCTTTTTTCCCCTCCTTTATCTTTTGCCTCATCCAGTTCTAGAAGTTGCAGTCCTCAGTACAGAAGGACAGGTCCAAGACTTTAAATTTCCTCTGGGCATCAAAGGAGCAGGCAGCTCAATCCAACTCTCTGCAAATACTGTCAAACAGAACAGCAGGAACGGTAAGATGGAACAAAGTCTTTAAAAAATTGATAGGTTTTTCTTTATTCAGTTAAACCTATTAATTCTAAAATGCCAAGTATTTGACTCCTAAAAATACAGCTTAACATTTAAAAGCAGATTTAAAATAATGCCTTACTCTTTCCCAGTAAACTTAATCTAAATAAAGATTCCATAAGGATTTTTTTCCATTTTATTCTTATTTTATTGTATCTTATCATACTCAGCATATTTTCTGTAAAGATAAATGACTGGTTTTACCTTCCTAGGTCTTGCAAAATTGGTGTTCATCATTTATCGGAGTCTGGGACAGTTCCTTAGTACAGAAAATGCAACCATAAAACTGGGTGCTGACTTTATTGGTCGAAATAGCACCATTGCGGTGAATTCCCACGTCATTTCAGTTTCAATCAACAAAGAATCCAGCCGGGTATACCTGACAGATCCTGTGCTTTTCACCCTACCACACATTGATGTAAGTTATGTATGCTAATGAAGAAGTGGAAGGAAAGCAAAACTGACCTGCTTAAGGGATGGACAGAGGGGGAATGGGGAAATGGCCCAGAGGAAAGAAAAGACCTTCCCATTTGAATTTCACATGTTGGACTAGGTCAGAGACACAAGTTTATTTAAGTCTTTGAACATAAAATTAAATGAGCCTGGTTCAGTGATTATTAGAATTTAAGTGTATTCTTAATGAAAGCTAATTCAGTAATCAACAGGAAAATGTAAATGACCGTAATTTGTTTTAGAATGAAAATTAACTCTTACCTTAGCAGCTGTTAGGACTCTGCCTTTTTAGTGTGGCAGATCATTTGTTCTACTGGTCATATTAACGTGATTGTCACGCAATTGTTACCAAGCATAATGTTTTTAAAAATATAGATTTGAAGAGATATGATTCCTCTGCCCAGACTTGGAATGCAAGTTGGTAGTTAAAGAATTACACTGTGTAGGAAAACTGTCTGCAGAATTTGGCTGTTGTTTCAGTAAAGTGAATAAGTGCCCATAAACAGCCAAGTAATCTCCAAGATTGGCAAAGAGCAATGTATTTGTGTGGCTCTTCTCTTCTGTCTTCTGCAGTTGTTTTATTCTTTTAAGAACCTTGATGTACTAACCACAGGATGCAAATTGTCAACTATTGTGTCACTTAGAACAGAAATGGGCCTAAAACAAAATGAATTTTAAAACACTCAGTCCTTGTAAAATTTTCTCAGAACAAATTCAAGGCTCTAATTTTGTCAGAAAAGAAAAAAAAAATGATTCTGATGTACCATCAGTATGTAAAATCATAAGATGGAAATTGTAATTGTGTAAAATGAGTCTGGTAATTTAGAGTAGACTTTAGAGTGTTTCGGACTATAAAGCCCCTTTTAAGTTAGATATCTGCCTTGTATACAGAGTCTACAATTTTGCTGATGAAAAACTTTATAGTCCGAAACATGCAAAGTTTAATCTAAATTACCTTTTACACATATTAAACAATTGCTATTGCCATCTTAGAGTGTAAAATCCTAATTTTATCTTGTCATTTTATTTCCCAGCCTGACAATTATTTCAATGCAAACTGCTCCTTCTGGAACTACTCGGAGAGAACTATGATGGGATATTGGTCTACCCAGGGCTGCAAGCTGGTTGACACTAATAAAACTCGTACAACGTGTGCATGCAGCCACCTAACCAATTTTGCAATTCTCATGGCCCACAGGGAAATTGCAGTAAGTATTTGCACTTCTAATTAGTAGCAGAGAAAAACCTCAGAGATTCAAAACAGCTTGTGTAATAGCCGCTGCTTTGGGTGCTTATCGTAACTAAAAAGCAAACAAAGCAATGTGGATTTCTAATTGTTTCTACACTGTCCATACATTTTAGGAAGTCTTGGCACTATATTTATTGTTACTTTTCAAAATCATGTGCTTTATAGATTTCTTCTAAGGTTTTCCCCTTCGGGCAGGTGTCAGACATTTAAAAAATGATTTAAAATAGGGTCAGGGATTTCTAAAATGAACAGCAATAGTTTATACAAAAGAGACAGGGAACCGTGGAGTTTCACATCCCCTCCCCATCTTGAAAGTTTGAATCTCAGTTCACAACTTGTACTGTAAGTTTCCTAACCTCTTTGCACACTGGAAAATGCAGAATTTAGGGAGTTCCCATCATGGCTCAGTGGTAACGAACCCGACTAGTATCCATGAGGACCTGGGTTTGATCCCTGTCCCCACTCAATGGGTTAAGGATCCGGTGTTGCTGTGAGCTGTGTGTGCAGACGCAACTGGGATCCCACATTGCTGTGGCTGTGGCTCCAATTCGACCCCTAGCCTGGGAACTTCCATATGCCTCAGGTGCAGCCCTAAAGAGACCAAAAAAAAAAAAAGAAAAGAAAAAGAAAGAAAATGCAGATTTTGAAAGATCAGAATGACTTCTGGAATATTTCTTAGTATTCATTCTTCTTGTGATTAAGATAACGATAGCCAGAAGATAAAAATATCTTAATATGTGAAAGCTCTCAGATCTATTATGTACTTAACTCTTAGTATATAAATATAATATAAAAATTCAAGGAGAAAATTAAAACCTAAAACTTGGCTTATTTGTTAGCCTAGAAAGTCATTCAAATACCAGTTCTTTTAAAATAATTAAGTACTTTTATTCTATTATAAAATATTTTCTCTGTGTTTATGTAAGTAATTATTCAGTCACCAGTTTCTAGGGTAAAGTCTTCCAGTTTCATAGATCATTTTTTGGATATAAAAGGCAGTTAGATAATATTGAACTCTGTTAGATGATCATTTTTTTTTTTAAGTATTGAGCCCTGTTTGAACACTCATGACTATTCAGAATCTAGTATTAAAAAATGAACTCTCACATGTGAAACCGAGCTTAATGTTAATAAGGAATACTAAAGTTCCTCATATTCTTTTTATTTTCAGTATAAAGATGGAGTTCACGAATTACTCCTTACGGTCATCACGTGGGTGGGAATTGTCATTTCCCTAGTTTGCCTGGCTATCTGCATCTTCACCTTCTGCTTTTTCCGTGGTCTACAGAGTGACCGTAATACTATTCACAAGAACCTTTGCATCAACCTTTTCATTGCTGAATTTATTTTCCTAATAGGCATCGATAAGACAAAATACATGGTAAGTACCCCTTCTATTTGTTGACCTTGGGTCTCTGAAAGTAATTATCACAGGTGTAAATCCACATATGCCACTGTTAATATTTGACCTTGTAACTTAATGTAACTGACATGGCCCTTTTGAAGGCTTATTTGTGATCAATTAAAAGACAACCTTATCGTTAAGTAATATTAAGAGTTAATTCATTTCTCATATTAAGGTACAGTTACATTTTTCTGGGTTGTTATTAAAACACGTAATTTGAATAGAAGAATGATGGGGATACGGAAATGAAAAGGTCCTATTTTTAAATTTTTCACTATGTTTACATAGTCGTTCCTGATCAGTGATCATTTGTTCATATTCTGAGCAATTTATTCCTCATCCTGATGTTTCATTGTCATAAGGAGAACTTAGTGACTAGTTAATGCTTCACCTAGTATTTATCTGCACCAAGGTGAATTTTTTAATCTTAAAATTTTATTGAAGTATAGTTGATTTACAGTGTTGTATTAATTCCTTTTGTACAACAAAGTGATTCGTATATATCTCCATAAAGAATACGTAAACTCTTGAGGGAGAGAGCCATGACAGCAAAAAACACTTCAAATGCTGGAAATAGTGTGCCCCAGGATGAATTTAAGAATGCTCCACACGTGACAGGAAAAAGATGTTAGGTAATTAGAGCTGGGATATTTGTCACTAAAGCAAATTTTTAAAATTCTGTAATAGAAAAAATAGAAATAATATATTTGGAAACAACTGTAAAGCAAATATCTGCAAGTAGAATATTCAGATTTAATAACGAATAGTTCTAGAAGAAAACAATGTTTTCTTATTTGCATTTGATTTCGCTAAAAAATAGTAATGTCTTATAGTGGTGATACTTCTAGCATACCTAGCGTTGCCCTCCATGAGTATTAAATTAATTTGGCATTGTTTTTATTTATTAAAAAAGTTTTTTAGAGAAGGAGTAATTTAAATAATGATGTATCTTAAAGACAGTGGTGAGTACTCTCAGTGACTATTGCTTAGTTTTGGAGTGGGCTGTTTATTTTCTCTTTTGTGTTACTTGCTTCTTTCCTTTGTAGATTGCATGCCCAATATTTGCAGGACTTCTGCATTTCTTCTTTTTGGCCGCTTTTGCTTGGATGTGCCTAGAAGGTGTGCAGCTGTATCTCATGCTGGTTGAAGTTTTTGAAAGCGAATATTCAAGGAAGAAATACTACTATGTTGCTGGTTACTTGTTTCCGGCCACAGTGGTTGGAGTTTCAGCTGCTATCGACTATAAGAGCTATGGAACAGAAAAAGCGTAAGTAATTGCAAGTGACCTGAGTGTTTTTCAAGTGAATAATTTTTTAAAGCCTGTTAGCTGTCAGTGAGGGTCCCTGACAGACTAAAATAGTGTCTGAAAGCTTTATTGGTAAGAGAATGGGCATGGCGTGCACAAATTACAATCAAGTCTTTTGTAATTTTCTGGGTTCAGAGGATTTGTACTCTGGCGAGGCAGATTCTAAATTATGGACTTTCTTTTTAACACAAAAGATTGACCTGAAACAAATTGAAAAAGTAAATAACTTTTTGGCCTTAGAAAGATATTAAGTAAAAATTCTTCTGAACTTAAAGCATCTGACAGGTTTAACTACTCAGTTTTTAAGCTAATGCTTCATTAGCTCTCTTTGTGCAGCCAACCCTCTAGCTAACTCTCATTCTGAATTGTGACAGTACTACATTCCATCCCATATGTTTTACTTTGATAATATTTTATCAGGCAGTTTGAGAGGATTAAAATAAGTCACTGTCATTCATTTATGAAAAATATAGATATTTATGGAAAGTGACAGAAGGTAGACATAGCCATGTTTCTAAGGATTTTATTTGCTAGAGGCATGAACATGCCTTCCAATTCTGTTTATTTTTTCCTTTGATAAAATTAGTTATATAAAGATTCTTTGGACTAAAGAAAGCTTTCTGGCTGCACAGATGATGAAAGACAAATAAAAGAAATTCATTGGGGATTCAATGTTATATGAAAAATGAACCACTAAGTAAAATCTGTCTTAATAAGTTTATGCATCATTTACTCTAATACTGTATGAATTCTATGCTTTGATTTGATTTTTTTCCCTGGTACTCATCCATTCCTATTGAGGTATTATATTTGTGCTATACTGTTTTGCAACAAACATAATAACATCTGAATATTTATTTTTTATCTGTTATGTTTTATAGGGTTAAATGTTTTAGCTCAGATATGGATCTGAAACTCAAATTTTGAAGATAAGACCTTTAAAATAATCAGAGAGTTTGGAATACTGAGTTTCATGTTTTTCTTAGCAAAGTCAGAGGTCCTAGGAATTTGGGATTGGACAGAAGGGTATATTATTTTCCCTCTGCAACCATAATTATGTGTATTTTTATCAACTTTGAAATGAAGAGGAGTAAATATATTACTACCATTTAAGTCAGAGCCAAATTAGAATTATTGAAATTGTTCTCCCCCATGATAAGTTAATTTTCAAAGGCAAATGTAAAGATAGTTCGGTTTGTTAGGTTTTTAAAATTCTATTTTCCAGAGTTCCCATCATGACTCAGTGGTTAACGAATCCAACTAGGAACCATGAGGTTGTGGGTTCGATCTCTGCCCTTCCTCAGTAGGTTAAGGATCCGGCGTTGCCATGAGCTGTGGTGTAGGTCGCAGACACAGCTCGGATCTGGCGTTGCTGTGGCTCTGGCGTAGGCCGGCAGCTATAGCTCCGATTAGACCCCTAGCCTGGGAACCTCCATATGCCATGGGAGCGGTGCTAGAAAAGGCAAAAAGACAAAAATAAATAAATAAATAAAATTCTGTTTTCCTTGTGATATTGAGGATCCATTGAAGCTTACTTAATACATATTCTTTTCTTTACATAATAGTTGCTGGCTTCATGTTGATAACTATTTTATATGGAGTTTCATTGGCCCTGTCACCTTCATTATTCTGGTAAGCAGACTCTATTTTCCCTGCATTTTAAGACTGGAAATAGAGATAATTTATTTTACTGTTAATTTACCTATGTATTCAAAGATTTGTAAACATGTCTAGCTTATAGCATAAAATTAGAATATTTTATACATTATATAATTATCATCAAAATCTATAATATCAGCTCTCTACCAAGGTTTATTGCGTTTATGAATTAATGAATGTAGAAGTGAAAGAACATTAGCTTAGTATTTACGATCTTAGTTTCCACATAGTAATTTAGTACTTTTAAATAAATGTCCACATCCTAAATTCTTAAGGTACAAAAAAATTTTTTTAAGCTTAGAGTAATAACTGAATGTTAAGTAAGCTTTAAATTCATTAGAAATAAGAGTACTTTTCTTTGATTTTAAATACCCCAAAAAATACTGGTTTCTAAAAAATTTTATTTTAAAATAAACTTGATACAAGTTAAGTATAATGACATTAAGTTATTTTTTAAATTATTGCTAGTTAAATATTTGAAATATATGTAAAATTTTTTAAAAATAGCTAAGATACTTGAATTTTAGTATTTAAATTTTTTCACTCAGTTGTAGCATCATGCTTTTACAGATAATTGTTATTGGCAATTATAAGATTGAAAATAAAACAAACAAGTTTGTATATTGCCTACACCTGTTTATTCCTATTAAGGATATTTTTTCTTTAAAAAAGTTTAACATATCAACTTAATAGGATATTTCTGTGGTTAACTAGTGTTTCAATAAAATTAAGTGAAAAATTTTAGTAGTTCAAAGAAACTTAAAAACTACTTCAAGTGTACATACTTTTGTTATTAAAAGGAATTATTTTACACAATTATTAATACAAAACAAAATGAAAACTTGAGATGAATGCCTGTATGAGTCAAACCAATTCCTAGAAAAACTGATTTCCCATCAGAATTAGTCAATCCAGATGATTGCCCCAGTTTTTGCTCTTGGTTTACTTCTGTGTTAACACAGCCTAAGCTTATTTTGCATTAAATGACAAACAGCTGACTTGAAGGGGTATGATCCTTAAAGATACAGGCTTCTTTTTACCCTGAGCCCTTGGCCAAATATGTTGATACTTTGAAAATTATGAAGACTAGTTTCGGGATATTTGAGCTATGCTTCTCTAGCACTGCAGTTTGCTTATTTTCTATCTCTGAAGATAAATACTGACTTTAGAGTATTAAAAAACATTTCACTTGGCAAGGGAGTTAATGTTTATATGTACTGAACTTTGAGTAAGAGGTAAAGGATGTTTTATTAACGTGCCTATTTATAGGGAGAACGCACTATTATTTGTTTAGTCTTGTCATTATTATCCAGTACCAAATCATTTAGGTTAAGATGTGAAGGGCTTTGAGGGAACAGTCTTCCCAACTTTTAACAAAACAAAATAGAACAGCAGGTAGCAATCACAGTACAGATCCTGGGAGTGATTCGTCTGCAATTGCTTTGCCCTCTAATTGTCCCAGTCCCAACACGGAAAAACAAAGAGTGGTATGCAAGAGTAAAACATTATCTCCAATGTGACCTAAAGTGAGATACATGATTGTGTAGTACTGTTTATTGAGTATTATTATATTTATGTACATATATCCTTATGGTGATGTAGGTCATTTAAAAGTCAGTTCAGACACAAATCTTAATAATATAAATTCTGTCATATTGTCTCTTTTAAGGAGTATTCTTGTAACAAAAATTACCTATTGATATTCCTAGAAAGCATAGTTTGTATTTCCAACTTTTCTGAATTGAAATCATTTAACTTAGAAGTGTGAAATAAGTGTACTTTTTAAATACTTCTCAATGAAGGGAAAAACAAGTTCTGGAAGATAAAACTTCCTAGCTCTGTATTTCTATAGAATGTCTTGCCTACAGGCACTAGAGTGATTATATCTATGAGAAAAGTGCTTGTAAGTAATGAGCAGTGGGAAACCATTAGTATGCCTGAAATGGTTTAATGAAAGCTTGGATCATGACACGTCAGGAGCTGTTCTTATCATTTGGACAGCTCCATCTGCATCGTTAATAATTAATTCAGTTCAGTAAGAGTTCAGCTCACATACTCATTTAGGAGTCTTCCTCAGAGAACACCTCTCTGGCTGCCAGTCCCAGGGAGAAAGCGGTTTCTGCTTGGCTAACAGCAAAGATCTGGAGATACAAGTGCAGTTTTAGAGTTGCATTTGCCAGGTAGCCAAAGCTCTAGGGAGGACAAAAAGGGTCAGAACATGTGCAGTTCAGTTAGGTTACTTCAGAGTGGTGTTTCTGTTCTTCTGCCTTATCATATCCATGTCAGCACTGCAAGCTGTGGAGTGAATTCTAAGCTGCTAAGCTCAGACAGATATGATTCAGTTGAGCAGGTTGATGACCATAAAACACACTGTGCACACCTACAATTTATGGTACCTTTTCTTTAAACTTCTGTGTATTTTCATGTTCATCAATGTGGGTGATGATTAGCCAGGCCATATCATCAAGTAGAGATGAATTTTATCAGCAAATTACTGATTATTTAAACAGTATTTTATGATATTATTTGGGGAGATAGATAGAAGAGTATTATTTGTTATTGGAAGAGAAAGGCTCCATTTAGTGATTTACTTTTTTTTTTAGCTGAATGGGAAAAAATGTTTTCCTAATTTGCTCTCACTCTTTCACATAGAATTCCGTTAAGAAATATCCATCCACCTATTTACCTATGTGGCCACACACACAAACCCATGCAGCCACAGAGCAGAGTTAAAATCTGATTAATTCCTGGACGAGTTACCTCATCTCCAAACTTAATCATCAGAATGGGCTTGTAGGCTAATGAGTTGACATACAACATGTAATACAATCCTATTAACTTGTACTCACTGGAGCATCTTCATGAATGATTGAAAAATGACATATGTACCAGGGATAGACAAATATTTACATACGTCATCGTTGTAACTCCATCTTTTCCCTTTCTCATTGGTGCTTAGCACCTTTAAACCTATCCCAAAATACTATGTTTAAACTTAGTAGCATTTATGTTGGAAAGAAAAAAACAACAAGAGGACAAAAAGTGGCTGCATGGGAGTTGAAGGGAAAGGCACTGCAGTTGGATGGTGGAGACAGTTCTCACACTTTTTGCCCACTTTCCAGTGAGAAATAGGGAGAGTTCCATGTTGATGATTGTGATTTCTTCTGTCTTTTTAAATGCATATCAAAGGAGGGAAATAAATCAGGAAGAAATAAAAGTGAAGAGAAAGAAATCACTACTCTAACCAAGAAAAAGGCAGCACAGATATATACAGCTGGAAAGAGCCATTTATGTCATAGGAAAAACGCTAAGAAGAAAGAATTCAGTATTCATTTGAAACTTAACCTTTTTAGTTTTCAAGCGGCTATTTGGGACAATAGATTTTTCTCAAAGATGTTTCTTTTTGCCCCTCCATTTCTTGCTCTGATTCCAATAGTTGTATTTTAAGAGAATAAGAAAAGGGTAGAAAAGAAAAAAAAAATCTCTTGAAATGTTTTATTTTGCAAAAGTATGACTCTTATTAGAGTGTATTGCCTCCCAGAAGAGATCATGGGAACAATATTTATCTATGAAACTAAAAATTAGCATTTACATTTTCAGACATTGGAGAATATAAGAGAACTTTAAAAGGACATTTTAAAGAATTTGTTTATACTTCAGTAAATGTTCTCTTTAATTCCAGAAAATATTTTATTCTCATATATGTTGGTGGGAATGTATTAAAATGTTCAATACCTAAATAATAGACATTTTTTTCGTTTATCTAATTAGAGCAGTAAATAATATGTACTAGTGAAATTTTTTAATGTGGAGTTGGGGAAAAGAAAAATATCCTACATTTAGCATTTTTTTGCTCTTAAGTTATGGTTCACAATAAGTTTTGCATGCTCTTTTCATAATTACTTTGTCTTAAAATGATATTATTTTATCTGTTAAAGATAACGTTGCCTTATTATTGGTATATTGTCAAGTCATATTTCAAAGACTAAATTAGTATTGGCTATAACTCTAAATTTCTTGGCAACATAACTATTAGCAGGTGGGCTAAATTTTTATTTTCAGTTCTATAAATTGGAGAATTCATAGACACTTGTGAAACTGAGTGCAAAAATCCTTCTATCATTCTATAATTCTTTTTCTAGGATTTTTGAGTTGTTTTTAAAGAGACTCACTTTTAAAATACTTTTTGAAACATTCAGTTTTAAATATATTAGAAACAACAGCTTTTTTCCCTACTTGTGCGAGTTAAACATAAAATTTGGCTAGTGGGCAGTGGAAGTGTATGGGCATTTTAACCATTTGCTGATTATGGAGTGGTAGTGTTTGATAAAGGAAATGGAGAATTGGTTATTATGGCAAGTCCATCAAATGGAAATAATTTGAAGAACACACTTGTATTAGTCAGGATTTCTCTGAGATTGATTTATTTAATGTATCTTCATTCATCATCTCTGATTGATTTGTAAATTGGATTACTCTTCTTTAAAGTAGAACTTTTAAAAAAAAAAATAGAAAGCTAGTATATCTTTGTTCTGTTAGAAGATTCCTAATTTCTTCAACCAGAATAAATTGATTAATTGTATTTAAAAAGACTGGGCCTTGGAGCCAGAGGACAGTGTATTGCATCTCAGCATTGACATCATAGGAGCCAAACAGTCTTTACCAAGACACTTATCACAGATTCATGAAATGGTTATCCAAGTGCTCCCTGCTCCCTCTGGAGATAGGATTATAGGTTGTTGGTGGGGTTTTTTTTTCCCCTGTAACTTTCTGTATTTTCTGAACTTTTTTTTTTTTTTTTTTTTTGGCCACCCTGCGGCCTATGGAGTTCCTTGTCCAGGGATCAGATCCAAGCCTCAGTTGTGACCTACGGCACAGCTGTGGCAATGTGGGATCCTTTAACCCACTGTGCCAGGCCAGGGGTCAAACCTGTGTCCCAGCGCCAGAGCTGCGGAAACGCCATGGATCCCATGGATCCCATTGTGGCACAGCAGGAACTCTCTATTTGCTGAACTTTCTGTCTTGTGAATGTATTATATTTGTAGGAAAAAGCACTAAACACATTTATAACATTAAAAACCTCAGTAAGGTAAGGGAAGAATGGGGGGGCGGTGTCTAAGGATTTTTTAAGGATTAATTGAGATGCGTTTTCTGTGGCATTTTCAAGTTGGTTAGTTCTGTCTTAACAAAAAAGAAATGTCTTTGTAATTAAGCTTTAATTCTATTTTTACATAGGTACATTTTAGTTTCATTTCAGTTTTGTTGGAAAATGAGCTAGTTCTTTATTTATTTATTTATTTATTTATTTTTTTACTGGCCTAGTTTTCTTCATTGAAAAATATGTTTGGATGGATTCACCCCACAATTTCACATTTTCAACTCTTTTTCTTTTTATAGCATAATATTTGATACATCCACCTTTTTTTTTCACATTCATGTTCTTTACCTTCTGTGTAGTTTTAGATATTGTAGTGAATAATTTGTCTTTCCCAAATGTGCTACTGCTACTATTCTCTTATTCCTGAGAAGATAATTAATATGCTTAGGAAATAATGAGCTCCAAATTCTGGCCCTTTGTGCTTCAGAAAATTATTTGAGCAAAAGTGTTGGGGTGGGGGGGCAACCCGAGGTCTGGAAGTTTTTGAATAAAGGAAATACATGGTTTTATAGGACATTCAAAAAGAAGGATCCAGAGGTGGAGTTCCCCTCAGTGGCTCGGTAGTTAATGAACCTGACAAGCATCCATGAGGATGTGTGGGTTCAATCCCTGGCCTCACTCAGTGGGTTAAGGATCTGATGTTGCCGTGAGTTGTGGTGTAGGTGGCACACACAGTTTGGATCTGTTGTTGCTGTGGCTGAGGTGTACGCCGGCAGCTACAGCTCCAATTGGACCCCTAACCTGGGAACCTCCATAAGCCACGGGTGCAACCCTAAAAAGACCAAAAAAAAAAAAAAAGGGAGGTATCAAGAGGTTTAGATGATTTTAACTCTGAATTTTTTAAGGCAGCCATTCTTACCTAAGAGTTGTAGCTAGTTTGTTTGTTTATATGGATTTGGGTTGGTTTGTTTTTTGAATTTTGGGAGTTCTTATTTTTAACCATTCCTAAATTGTCCTAGTTAAGACTTACTGTTATATAAAATAAAAAGTAAAAACACTGCTGATTTTTGCCTTCAAAAAAAAATTAGAAACTATACCATGATTTTTTTAAAACCCAGTTAAATATTTATTATAGTACCAGGCTCTCCCTAATTTCTCAAAGGCAAAAATTGTCTTTCCCACAGTACAATAAGTACATTCTTGTATGGAATAGTAAGGTCAATAAATATTTGTGGAATGAGATGCACAAATATTGTAATATTGTAATATCCCTGAAAATATAAGCATATATAAATATATAAGCATATGTTTATAATTTATATAATTACTTATGACCTACTGGAGTTTATAATCTTCAGAATATAAAGCTAGAAAATTTTTTACCAACTTATTTACTTCTTCTCTAGACAAGTATTTTAAGAAATAAATTAAGTACTCTTTTAAGCAAAGAGCCTCTTTTGTCCTCAAGTAATTGACATCAAACAATGGAATGCTATCTGCCAGCACTTGCAAATTATGCCTTTTAACTTCGTTTTAGTCCTTAAGAGGAAATTCTACATCTAAGAGAAATAACTAGGCACGGTAGACAAAATGACTCATGTACAGCTTAAAGACTTGTTAGGAAGGACTTGGAAATTTTATTTATTGCCTTATATCATTTTTCATAATTATAAAATAAGTAGTAATGAATAACATAACATTATTTTATCAGAGTTATTATGACTCACCATGAGCCATCCATGTTACTGTAACAAAGTAATGTCAATTATTTATCACTAAGAAATTGCTTTCATCCCCACATATGAGCCCTTTTCTGAATATACCTTTTGGGCTTGTACAAAGTCACCTGATGCTCACCAAGTAACTTTGTTTTGTCTTTTTAAAAGTAATAATCTAAAGTAAATAAAATGTTAAAAAAAAATCCAGGACCAAGTTAGCCTAGTTTTATTTTTCAAGCATAAACATGAAACTGTCTTCATTCCATCCAGCATTCTGCCAGGCTTTTGTAGAAGCAAATGCAAATTACAAACCCTTAACTCTCCTTGGTCCAACTCTTTTCTTCTGAGATCCCTCAGGTTGACCTGCAGACCTCTTCCGTGTTAGGCTCCATCTTCCCCAGTTGGCCTCTGTGGCACCTAGATTCTTTGCATAGTTGAATGTTAAGAGGGACTCAAAACAGCCTTGCTTTAGAATTTACTACTGCAACACAGTATAAAGACATAAGGAAAAGGGCCATGACTGCTTTTAGCACTTAAATAGCAAATATATGTACATTTAAAGATTTATCTTACTTTATATAACCAGTGAACATCTTTCATTTTGATGCATACCGTTACCTTACCAAAAAATTGTGCAAGTATTATTTTCCTCATTGAATCAGTCAAAATCAAGAGCTAGACTTCAACTAAGTCTCAGGGTCCCAAATTCAGGAATCCTTCCTTTATAAGTTGCATGATGTACATGACTCTTCTGAGAAATTCACTTCATTGTCTTCATTAGATGGCTTTTTAGGCCCTGCAGTACCTCTAGCTAAAAAAACTAATTTAGGCTTTCTAATTTGTTTAATCATCACCACATGATGCTGATTTAATGAGGTTGCAATTTCATGTCAAATGATCTATTAAAAAAATTGATCATACGTAGCCAGAGTATTTTTTATTTAGACTCAACTTGATCATTGCATAAGAAACTAAAATTGAATCAGTGTCTACCATATACTTATGTCATTGATATTTAACCACCTTAACCCATTAAATATATTTGCATAAATGTATTTAATTTTTACTTTTTGTCATAATGGTCTAATTCTTTATTTGTTATAATAGCTAAATATTATCTTCCTGGTGATCACATTGTGCAAAATGGTGAAGCACTCAAATACTTTGAAACCAGATTCTAGCAGGTTGGAAAACATTAAGTAAGTATTTTGTATTTTAATTTTAGTGCCTGACAGACTACGTGAAAGATATTTTCCACAGGGAATACATGAATGCCATCTCCCAACTGTAGAAATTATTTCAAAATGAAGGTTTTTTTTTTTTTTTTTTTTTTTACTGATCAAGTTTGAGTCTCTGTTACTATGTCACAGACTTTGGTCAAAAATTAGATAATTTCTGTCTTGATCTAGAGCCCAGAAATTTATTTCAGTGGCTTTGTGGAAATTCCATATCACTGTAGCAATTTCATTTGAATTTAAAATGCAATTCAAAATGATGTTCCTGTTTGCATGGCTGCTATGATTATATTAAGTTTGTTTTGCTAAATGACTTTCCGATTTAAGGATTCTGAGCAGTTTCTACTTCTAATGCTGTTTTCCTAAGAGAATTTACTCTATTACTATTGTTAACTTGGAGATTATCTGTTGTTTTCATGATAATTAAATAAATGTTTACTTGATTTCAGTGGTGGAAAAAACTAATATCCTATCAATGGAAAAAATGCTATCTAATTAACAACAAATTGATAGCTGTTGATTCATTAAGTCATCTTACAAAAGCATTTTCAGAGATTTTTTTTAATATGAGTTAATTTAAAATGTGAGGAGGTATTCAAGTTGATTGTAATGGGATGTGGAAAATATTTTAATGTTAAAAATGGCAGATCTATAGTAAGGGTAATTTTTTTTTAATTAGATGTTTTAGATAGGTTAGTGCCAGCCTCATTGCATGTTGCATGGTAAGAGAGAGAGCTAATCTTTAGCATCTCTCTCTTTTCTTCCTTTTCCTCTTTCTGTCTTCTCATCTACACCAGTAATTACCGTGTTTGTGATGGCTACTATAATACGGACTTACCTGGGTAAGGTAGAACCCTACATTAACAAATTTATGGCATGATTTATATTTTTTACAAACCCGTCAATATCATGAATTGCCCTTAATTTCTATAATTATTTTGGAATATCTAATTTGCTACAGTATTTAAAACTATAATATGCCTTTATTTTTTAATTGCTTGCCTCTGCATTTTAACTTTCTTAATTTTGACTAATTTTATAAAATATATAAATGCTTTCTTATTACTTTCTATTTTAATTCTGTCTAATAATTTTGTTTCTCTTTTCTGCTTATAATGCTTTCTAGCTATGAAGATAATAAGCCATTTATCAAGTAAGATCATTAGTTAGACATGGAATGCACTGACTTTAAATCCTTCTCATTCCGTCCTATTTTCTACAGTTCTTTTCTCCTTAAGCTATTCATGATGAAATCTCTCCAAAATTATTTTATTTTGAAGTTGTTCTCATGTTTTTGTCCATTTCAGCTAGGCTTCTTCATGCTTTAGTTATAAAACCTTAGGTTCACCTAAGAGTAGTTTCTTAGAATCTGAAGTTTAGGTGCTAAGTGATTATCTGCCATTTAACCTTTCTGTATGTGTCACATTATTCAGTTCATGAGTGCACCACAGGAGTAAAAATACAGGAGTAAACTAATTAAGGACTCCTTAATTTCTCTTACTAAAATGCACATAAAAGACAATAAAGTCATGTGGGATGTTTTACACCTTGTATTTTAATATAGTTTTCATACCTTGTTTATTCTGAGTAAGAAAAGGTCAAACCTGCTGTTGCTGTTTTCACTGGAGACTGCAGTACTAAATGCTATTGTTCTTTCTTTAATCAATGAAAGGTTAAAGCCAAAATGCTGTTGAATTTGAATGTGAACATAGAGAAAGTCAACTGCTCCTACTGATATGTTAATATTTAAGTGTGATGTGTGTTGTTCTCTCATTGAACCTTGTTGATAAAATTCACTTTGTTTTTTCAGGTCTTGGGTGCTTGGCGCTTTCGCTCTTCTTTGTCTTCTTGGCCTAACCTGGTCATTTGGGTTGCTTTTTATTAATGAGGAGACGATTGTGATGGCATATCTCTTCACCATCTTTAATGCTTTCCAGGGAGTGTTCATTTTCATCTTTCACTGTGCTCTCCAAAAGAAAGTAAGTGGAAACACTCAGAAGCCCTGTTTACTCTTGTTCTTTGCTTTGAAAATAGTACATGTAATAGAGAAGATTTGAAATTACAACTGGCATATTATTAATAGCATTGTATTTTAATCATAAATTAATTGTAATGCATGTCAGGAATTTCAGGCTTCCCATATAAAATATGTCAATATCAGTCTTTTGAATCTCAATTTGGCAATGTGTGAACTTTTGTTAACGATTTCTTCTTTGGAGTCTACAAAATGCTCTGTGCAAAGGGTATACAAGATAAAGAAAAGGTTAAATAATCTTGTTCTTTCTCAATAAAAGGTATAAGTTCCTTGGTGGCCTAGCAGTTAAAGATTCAGTGTTGTCAACTGCTGTGGCTCAGGTTCAGTCCCAGGCCTGGGAACTTCCACGTGGTTCAGAATGAATTTGAATGTAAGGATAAGTGACCTAAATTTTAAAACACAAGATATAAAAAAATTAATGTTGTCTTTTGAGTAATTTTGAAAGATCTTAAGGCTCAGTAATTTAATATCTCACATCACTTTGTCCTGTTAAGTGGAGTTCACAATGATTCAAAAATTAAAGTCAAAGATGAAAAATTTTAAGCTATTGCAAGAAGATGTAAACCTAAGAGAACAGCGTAGCTGCCATTTAAGTTTAAAATTTCCATGCCTTTCACTAGGTATCATCCTTTCCCTGCATATCTAATGTAGTCTTTTTATTCTGTTATTACTAGTTGGTCACTAAATTGAACAGAGAAATAGAATGGTGAAAGTGAAAACTATTATGTTTTCAGTCCTGACAAGATGATAGTGTTGTTACTTCCATCAGTTTCGAATAAGCTATAATTTTGAGATAATGACAGTGGAATGTGCAATACTGACAGATAATGTACATTCACAGCAATATAGGCATTAGGCAAAACCAACACCGGAGGGTATTATTTGGATAAAATACCATTTTGATTGCCATTGTCTTGGTTATATACATTTCAGAACATTTATAGCCATTAAATGTGCAGAAATTTTTTTGTGAAATATCATGTGTTATTTAATAACACTGGACTTTAAATTTCTAAACATTATACAGGTATAATCTTGTAATTACTTTAGATTATATATATATAGATTTTATTGCATAAATGAGCATTTTCTATATATGCATATGATCATTTCTAAATACATATGACCTTGTGATTACTTTGATTTTTATATATTTTCTACATAGATGGGCATCTTATATACATACAGATGATCATATGTTCATAATTTCTGTCAATTGTTTTTGACAAAGTATAAATTTAGCAGAAAAAAGATGAAGTTGTCATTATTTCCTCACAGAGTTTGTGTATTAATTGCACAGAGACTTTGCTATGCTCTTTAATTCATTGTGCTGTGCTTCTTTTGAAGAAGTTCTCTTTAGTCTTGGATACATCTCTATTGGGTGCTCCTAGGGTGAGTTGTCAAGAATATGATAAAAGATGATTTAGTAAAAGTCATGGTTCTGACTGCTTGAATGAGCATATTTAGGCCAAGAAAATGATTTGAAAGTTCAACTCCATTGTTATTTGTTCTAATGGGTATAATTAAATAAAGCTAAGAGGCTGAAAATGCAAGTCCACTTAGATTTAAAAAGTCATCTGGTGACTTTAATTCTCTAATTTCCCAAGGAATAAGTGTCAAAATTATAGTCTTCGGAGGCAGATACTGAGCATAGAACAGTAAAGGGGGAAAAAAAAACCTTTGAGTGTTTTTTGAAATGTACTAGAAGAAATAATTTCTTAGGCAACTTCTCCTTCTGTGTTGTAATTTCAAAGTTGGCTCCCTGCCACAAGGAAGCATGTTTATATGCTGGTATAGCTGCTCAGAGTCCAGATCTCTCCCCAACTCTGAATTCTTGACCACTTCTCTAAGCAGGGCCCTATTCCTTAACAGCTGTTTGGACCTCACGTTTTAAAGTTTAAACTTTCTTTTAGGCCTGACAACTTTTCTATCTATTCATATATCCAGGCTTCAGGGGAAAAGGGAAATTACATGGGTAACTCATTAATGTGAATGGAAATTGCATAAATAGTTCCCCTGTGTGTTAATGAAGTGAATAGGCATCTTAGACTCTCTACACTAAATGCTAGCGCTTAGACACATCACAAAATGAAGAAAACATTCCATCCTAATTAATGGCATATGTATCAAAGGACTTTTTTTTCTTTATTCTCGAGCCAAAGTAGTCTTGTCATTATAAAGAGGTTACCCACAACACTATGCAATCTAGTAAAAGAAGTTAATGTATTGACCTACCTATGAGGACACGAAGCGAATGAAACTTAGATGATGAATTACAAGTGGTTAAATGTAATTAAGCAAGGAAAATACTAAATTTTTATCCTGCTTTTTTAGCAGGAAATAAAAAATTGGGTTTGAGAAAGGACATAGTGAGAATAAGGCTTTTCAAATATTACCAATGTATTAATTAATAACATTTGCATAATAAGGACAGCATAAAGCATTTCTACATATTATTTCACATTTTAAAGATGTTACTGGCCACTCTAGTTACCATGTCAGCAGTTTCAGTTGAACTTGATTTTGTAATCTCCACAGAGGACTGTTCATGGAACTTTTTATCTCCACTGTTCATTTAACGGGAGAGAGAGAAGCAAGCATGTTGACATTAATCCCTTGGTCTCATGGTTATTCAATGCAGGTACGAAAAGAATACGGGAAGTGCTTCAGACACTCATATTGCTGCGGTGGCCTCCCAACCGAAAGCCCCCACAGTTCAGTGAAGGCATCCACGACCAGAACCAGTGCTCGGTATTCCTCTGGCACACAGGTGACAAAGAACTTGACAGCATCTTTAATTAACCTTCTTTATAGAAAGCCTTATGAGACATGTTCTGTTCAGGTGCACTAATTGTCTCCTCATTATAATGATCTAGATAGCAAATGCTTGCCTTCTTAGTATTTTGGTTTTAATTTCTTGCTAAGTATTTCATTAAGGTGTTTCTTTAGGGGTAAACATCCTTTTTTGAGAGCTATACTTCTTTAAGAAGTATGTCCTCATCATTTGATAGCTTAGCTCCCATAGCACAGGACTCAGTGGGCATTCAGTAAACATTTGTTGAATAATCATCTCTACTTTAAAAAAAGACAATAAATAAAAACTTCTTTTAAGATTGGAAGGTTAAATACTCTTTGATAGAGAAGCACCAGAGCAGTATAGGCTTTCTTAGTTTTAGACCAGAATCAATACACTTTTTTTTTTTTTAATTTGTCAAGAGACAATCCTACACAGATTGTTTAGAGTAAAATTTTTGTGTCTTTAATATAAGGTAAGCTTGCAGAGTTCTGGTGGCTCAGTGTGTTAAGGATCTGGTGTTGTTACTGCTGTGTCTCAGGTCACTGCTGTGGCGCAGGTTCAGTCCTTGGCCCCAGAACTTCCACATGCTGTGGGTGCACCCCCCCAAAATATATATATATCAGGTAAGCTTGGGAAAACTAACATATCTCTTGCTATTTTATGTTAATAGAGTCGTATAAGAAGGATGTGGAATGACACTGTGAGAAAACAATCTGAATCTTCTTTTATCTCAGGTGACATCAATAGCACTTCAACACTTAATCAAGGTCAGTTACTAGGAAAATATGAATTTACAATTTAACATTTGCACCTTTTGCCCAGTTACAATAATTCTAGATAAAATGCTGAATTTTTCTCTCAGAGGGGTTTATATCACAAGCTCTTAAAACTGAGTCATCTTTTGTCCTTTATTAAAGTACATATAAATTCAGTAATGTAGGAAGTATGATTTTAAACTCTACACGAACAGAATAAGACTGGAAAAAGTAATTACTAAGAACATACTTTGTCACAGATTAAAATGTCTTCCTAGTGAGTACAAATTTATCCTTTCTAAATGAGACATTTATAAAAGTTTTCTTCTTGAAACATTATTAGAATAACTACTGTTTACATTAAATAGCGTCAGTTTTACAGTGAAAATTCTTATTTCTAAAATTCTATTTTACATTTCTATCAAAAAGGTATAGGTAAATGCCAAAAACATCTATAGTAACTCTTCATAAACAAATAATTAAAATACATGAGGATTTGCAAACTAATTTGTTATATTTGAATTATTGTTTTTTAATGTGTCTGCAGCTACACTCTTAAACTTACCCTGTAATCACCGTAATTCTTACTTAAAATCAGGTGGCAAATAAAATAATTTAGCAAGATAAGGATCCAAGTGCATATACAGACATATTCCTGAGACAAACAGTAAATTTCAGTTTACTATGAAAAAAATCATATATTACTGCATATATCTTGGAAAGGTAATTTATCCAGGTAATTTCAATTTTGATGTACTGAGTTGTAATATGATATAGTATGTTATATTTTATCACAATGAAATATTAAAGACATTTTTCATTGTTGACATTGTTCTGATAAGATTCTGGTTTAAAATGAAAAAAGTAAGAATATGTATGGCATCAAAACCAACTCGAATTTTAAAATATCTTTAGCCAAATTGCATTAGCTATGCAAAACATATGTTTGATAAGTATTGAAAGGTTTGTAATTTGTCAATTAGAATGAGTGAAATGTGTGTTTATTCCATTGCTCTGATGTTTTACCTAATTCTGTTAAGATGACTACCGAAAAGGAAATGAATTATTCAGTGGTTCATTTATGAAACCTGGCAAATAAGATTACAGAAGGAAAATTCTTGTTACATAGAATGCGTGAATGGTCTAATAATTCATTATACACAGTCTCTTTTTTCCCCTCAGCATGTGTGCTCTTGCATTTACTAAGCGAAGCTTGGTGCAATGTGTCATACTTTTTACCTGTTTGTGAAAGTTGTTTTTTCTCCTGCTTGTATCAGAGTTGGTATTAACACAGATGTTTTCATGAGGGATAATCCCACACCTGTAAATTCTGAAAGTTTGTGATTCCCTCTTCTGGGCTTCAGCGGTTAGGTTTTTAATATTAAGCAGTAACATCTTGAAACATAATGTTGATCTCTGTGCATTTAATTGCCATTTTTGTTTAACAGTGATTTTGTATAAATTAGTAAATGTCATCCTCAGCAGGTGTTTACTTGGGGGACTTAGAAAGCACCTGTGAATTACTGAAATTTAACTTCCCTCTCCCCTTTCTCCTTCAAATTAGTAGTTCAAATACAGTCAGAAAATTTCAGCAGATTTTTTTTCCATTGCCAACTTATCCGCTACCCTTGGTGAATACAAAAAGTACTTTACTGCAACTGTAACACTAAAAATAAGAGAACTGATGTATTTTTTTCTGTTTCTTTGCTTTAGGAATGACTGGCAATTACCTACTAACAAACCCTCTTCTTCGACCCCACGGCACTAACAACCCCTATAACACATTGCTCGCTGAAACAGTTGTATGTAATGCCCCTTCAGCTCCTGTATTTAACTCACCAGGTGTGCTTATACTTAAGAATAAAACTACCTTTCTTTGCTGCTAAACAGAGCTCTGATCTTTGCCCTTTTTCTAGAATACTCAAGTTGCCATATATCTTAATTTCTCAGTTAAAAAGAATTCATATGGTATCACCCATGCCAGGCTTCTAAAACTGCACTATATTATAGTAAAAATCCAGTCGTGATAGTATTTACCAATAATTATCCATGTTTTTGACACAGGTGGCATAAATCTTAATATATTATTACAGGACTGACAGCACATGGTCTGAGAGCCCATCTTCAAGATTTATATCATTTAGAGGTATCCTATCTATGTAATATACTATTCAGTTGATTCTAAAGCTTGCTGACAGAATTTGCTTCTGGCATGAATTATAGCTAATAAAGATAATTTGGATGCCTAGGTATAGAAAACTACATCCAGCATTATCAATGTAATCAAACTATAGTATAGTGCAGCTTTATGGTAGTTTTTCTTTTTTCTTAAAAAACTTTGAGATTAAAGTTAATATTAGTCAGTTTATACCTACAGTTTTTTTTTTTTTAAGTTGGGGAGGGGGGAGAGATTGTCACTAACTCATCCTGTATTTTACTGTTTTCTAATAGCTTATATATTTCAAAAAGCATACATGTGTTTAATATTAACAGAATTTTCAAGATTTGGTGAAAGTTAATGCCTAATTACTGTTAGCATATAATCTTTATTTGTGATTGATATTTGCCACTAAATTAAACACAGAACTTCGTTTCTGTTTGTTTTTTTTTCTTGAAATTCTTTCTTAACTGCAGCTTCTCTTTTCATTCTCTTGTTTTTCTTACTTTCCTTATGCTTTCCTCTAGCAACCTACAGAGAGACAAGTATGGGAGTAAAACTTAACTTTGCCTATCAAATGTAAATTTTTTCAGCATGATTTTTAACCGGCACAATTAAAACATAACTAGCAGTCATGAAGTAGACTCAGCGGGCAAGTGGTTCACAATTTGCAACTCAAATGTTACCAGATTCAAATTGTACATCTATCTGTACTGCCTTTTGTCAGTAATAGAGGTCTGTAGCAAAGGCTGTCCATACTTTAAGTATATGCAATGCTGAAATAATTTGCTCCTTAAAGCCTGAGGTACTGTCAACCAGAATGCTTAATAATTGACTTATCATTTCTGCATTCCCACAGTAATCTTGCTACAGGCAGTGGAAAGTCTTCCAGTGAATTACCTGAACTTGGGCAGAAAAAGTTGCCTCTTCAAAACCAGCCAAAGATGTACTTAAATCTGCAGTATATCACAGAAAACACCTTTTGGATTATCCAGTATATATTTTTATATTTAGTAAGCAACAATACAAAGAAAGAGAAATGTCAAGATCGCACCTCTACAGAGGAATCATATGCTTAGCAACTGATCCCTGTGTCACTTATAATTTAAAACGTCACACTTTTTCTAGTAGTAGATCTTGTAAAGAGTGTGGCACATATATGAATTTATAAAGCTAGAGAGTTGTGCCAGCCGACCTAAAGGAAGCCTTGCAAATAATTATCATAACTTCATTTTGCTATATGTGGAACATCATACAAATTGAATTGTCAGTTTTTCAAATGTAGAAGTCAGATCAGAATTTTTTTTAAACAATGTGAGTCAACAACAAATACGATCTCATTTTCTGCTAATGATAATTAATTGAGCAATTATTAGACACTGCTTGGTCATGAAATTCTGTTTTCTAGGATAATCTGCAGCTTTAAGAGTGGAGTGAGCACTAAAAAGGGAAATTTCCTGTTTTTTCCAAGAATTATTTTTTTTCCTAAACTCCTCCAAGCCTTGCATACAATGCAGCAGCCTCACAGTGGTCAGTTTCATTTCAATAACATCATTTCATTCTTTTTTTTTTCCAGACCTATCTGTAGACAAGTGATTTTTTTTCTCTAGGATTTTGCGAATGAATAACCTAACCTTCCATGGTACAGACCATTTAATTTTCTCTAAAATTTTTTTTTCCATCTGCCTGAGAAGCACTGTGATGTCTTAGTTTACATGTTTATGTGTCTGTAGAAAAATACAACTCTGATTCAAAGAGAGCATGTTACCATATTTTTTTTCCTCCTAAACCCTCTTTTCATATCTTCAGCAGACGTATCCAATCTTTCATCCTTTAGAGATAAAAATATACTAGCCAAGGCTGACACCCTTTTCCCATTCCACAGTTAATATTTATTCTTGGTTTAATTTCTGTGACCCATACTTAAGAAATCTCCTAACATTTCTACGTTTAACTCCATGCCCATGGTGTCTGTGGGCCAGTCTCGTACAGTAGACTCTGCTGGTTCATTCGGTGCTGTCACTGTGACTGATGCAGATTGCAGGGCTGCAGGCCAACCTTGACCATTAGGAGCCTGGGGCCATTGCTATTAGAGTATCAGTACCAAAAAAAAAAAAAAAAGAAAGAAAGAAAGAAAGAAAAGAAAAGTTCAAAATCATGAGAAGCATTCAATGAAAAAGTAAAAGGCTGCCGTTGCTGGTAATCTAATTTGTTGAACCCTTGCTCTGACTAAGTTGCTGAGAAGCTTAGAAATTCTTCATCATGTTACAATAAATCATTTTACTTTCTTTTATATATCAGCTACTCTTAGGCCAGATAGCCTGAGCAGACAGACATGATGTGAGTTGTCCAAAGTGAGTCATTCCACCTGCTGTCTATCGTGTTGTTGGATGGTGCTTGTGGGCCCCTGGTCCCGTCAGTATGAGAGATGGCTGTCTTTGTTTAACACGACTTCTTTGTGTCTGTCCATTTTTTCATTCTTTTTTTTAACCTCATCTCCAGAAAAAGGAAATGTTAGAATGTTGTTTAAAGAGTTGCTTGCCAGTTATGTGGGTTTATGTTGTACATTTGCCTTCAGTTTTTGTATGTGACTTATTCCTTTTTTAATTTAGTGTTGTTTAGGACAAATTCTGTTAATTTTATTTTTATAAACCATAGTCTTGTACTCGAAAATGTAAACGTCACTAATGAATTGCTTTGCATTAACTATGCAAGGGCATGGAGTGAAGTCTTTGTAAGAGTGTCAGAGATCTGACCCCAAATCAATTCATAACAACCGTCTCCCCCAAATTGATAAAGCAACGTGCTGTATGCCAACTCCCTCCCTGGAAAACAGTAGTATTCTTTCACGCTCGTTCCTGTTATCTCAGGGTTTGCAACTGTTGACAGTTGGGAATGCGGGAAAGCCTGGCGCTTTTCAAGTGTTAGCTTTCAAACACAACTTTGTCCTGAACGACATTAAAAAGTTTTGTGCAAAAGAAGTAGAGATTCTTGGGGACGGATCAGAGCCAGTAATGGAGCCCTCCCTCTTCTGTTTCAGGACATTCACTGAACAGTGCCAGGGATACAAGTGCCATGGATACTCTACCGCTAAATGGTAACTTTAACAACAGCTACTCCCTGCGCAAGGGGGACTATAACGACAGCGTGCAGGTCGTGGACTGTGGACTAAGTCTGAACGATACCGCTTTTGAGAAAATGATCATTTCAGAGTTAGTGCACAACAACCTGCGGGGCGGCGGCAAGGCCCACAACCTCGAGCTCACGCTCCCCGTCAAACCCGTGATCGGAGGGAGCAGCAGCGAAGATGACGCAATCGTGGCCGACGCGTCATCTTTGATGCACGGCGACAACCCAGGGCTGGAGCTCCATCACAAAGAGCTCGAGGCGCCCCTCATTCCTCAGCGGACTCACTCCCTCCTGTACCAACCCCAGAAGAAAGCCAAGCCCGAGGGGACGGACAGCTACGTCTCGCAGCTGACCGCCGAGGCCGAGGACCACCTCCAGTCCCCCAACAGGGACTCTCTTTACACGAGCATGCCCAACCTCAGAGACTCTCCCTACCAGGAGAGCAGCCCCGACATGGAAGAAGACCTCTCCCCGTCCAGGAGGAGCGAGAACGAGGACATTTACTACAAGAGCATGCCAAACCTGGGAGCCGGCCATCAGCTGCAGATGTGCTACCAGATCAGCAGGGGCAATAGCGACGGGTACATCCTCCCCATCAACAAGGAAGGGTGCATCCCCGAAGGAGACGTCAGAGAAGGGCAGATGCAGCTGGTGACAAGTCTTTAACAGCAGCGCAGCTGAGGAAGGCCGGGGACCACACACAGGGGTCGGTAAACAAAGACAGGCTTCGCCGACCCCCCACAGCTCCCTCCGCCTCCACTTGACGAGATGCTTCTGTTGACCTGTGGTTCTCCCGTGTACAAAAGATGACTGAACCTTGCCGTTCTGTGAATTTTTATAAACCATGCAAAAACTTTGTACATACACAGAGTATACTAAGATGAATTATTTGTTACAAAGAAAAGAGATGCCAACCAGGTATTTTAGGATTCTGCTGCTGTTTAGAGAAAATTGTGAACCAAGCAAAACGAAACTTTCCAGCCATTTTACTGCAGCAGTTTGTGAACTCGATTTGTAAATATGGCTGCACCATTTTTGTAGGCCTGCATTGTATTATATACAAGACGTAGGCTTTAAAATCCTGTGGGACAAATTTACTGTACCTTACTGTTCCTGACAAGACTTGGAAAAGCAGGAGAGATATTCTGCATCCGTTTGCAGTTTACTGCAAACCTTTTACATTAAGGCAAAGATTGAAAACATGTAACCACTAGCAATCAAGCCACAGGCCTTATTTCATATGTTTCCTCAACTGTACAATGAACTATTCAAAAATGGCTAAAGAAATTATATTTTGTTCTATTGCTAGGGTAAAATAAATACATTTGTGTCCAACTGAAATATAATTGTCATTAAAATAATTTTAAAGAGTTTGAAGAAAATATTGTGAAAAGCTCTTGGTTGCACATATGTTATGAAATGTTTTTTCTTACACTTTGTCATGGTAAGTTCTACCCATTTTCACTTATTTTCCACTGTATGCAGTGTTCTGCTTTGACAAGTTAGTCCTTATTCTTACATTTAAATTTCTTATTGCCAAAAGAACGTGTTTTATGGGGAAAAAACTCTTTGAAGCCAGTTATGCCATGCCTTGCACAAATGTGGTGAAATCTAGAAACGATTGGGTGTGACCTTCTGTTTGTTCTTGAACAGGGGGCCAAGAGGGCACTGGGCACTTCTCACAAACTTTCTCGTGAACAAAAGGTGCCTATTCTTTTTTAAAAAATAAAATAAAACATAAATATTACTCCTCCATATTCCTTCTGCCTATATTTAGTAATTAATTTATTTTATGATAAAGTTCTAATGAAGTGTAAATTGTTTCAGCAAAGTTCTGCTTTTCTCTTCATCCCTTTGTGTAAACCTGTTAATAATGAGCCCATCACTAATATTCAGTGTAAAGTTTAACACGGTTTGACAGTAAATAAATGTGAATTTTTTCAAGTAGTTAACATGTCCACTTTTATGTATGATACATGATTGGCTTTAATGCACGAGTCCTTTACTGCCCCACTCCCGGTGGATATACTGGTCTTTCACAGTATAACCCATGGAGATGCGAAGGTATAACCATTCAGTTGCCTGAGGGTTCTATATGCTAAAAATATATTTGTTTTCTGATTGTCCACGACCTTTGCTCAAAATCTGGCAGATAGGTTTCAATAGGGAAATACATGGAAAGCATTTGTATTTGTTGCATTGCAACAGAGCTGAAATAAATAAAATCAAAAAAAGAAGATGGGTTGGAAATTTTCCAGTCAGGTTTGAGCCTCGTGAAAGACTTGACTTTTCAGCCGTATTGAGAAGAAAATCCTAAAACATACTTTTACAGTTTGAGGATTATAAGTATCCCTATAGGCAGCTGCGAATGACAATGTTTGTTATCGTGGAAAGGTTCAAAAAAATCATATAATTGAATCTCAACAAATACATTTTTCCTGTCTACATCATCAAGATTTATACCAAAAGCTTACTGGTTCTCATGAGCATTTCCACCAAGTCAGACATCACTTTATTTCATGTAGACACACTTAGTCATGCCTATTAAGTTGAAATAGTAATAAGACAAACATTTTTAACTATATATATATATATATATCTAAATGTGGATATAGTAAGGTAGATTATAATAAAATATTACCAATATTTAATAATAGGGTGACAGTGAAGGAGTGTGCACAGATAGTTAATACCTAACAAGCCGGAAATTGTCTCTAAGAAATATTAATATTCAAACAGATTTAACAGACCTCTGACAAGGATATTGATATTTCCTTGTCTAAAATTTTCAGAAGTTTACAAAACATTATTTGCTAAAAGGGGGCATTATATAATGAAGCATTTTAATTTTCTGTGTTTTTGGGTTTTTTTTTAATTTCAAAGCATAAAACTACAATGTCGTATGAGCTTTACTTCTTAGTATACAAGCTAACTGGCGTTAGTGGTTCAGTAACAAGGTTCAATGATGAATTGACAAAGAAAAAAGCAGCATTGATTATTCAATTTGTGCTATCTCTCTTGAGGCTCTTCGTAAAACTGCGATGACAAGAACAAGTGCAAAAGTGCATAGTACCTAGATGGTTAATGTTCTCTTCAGAAAAACTAATTTACAAGTCTTCATATTATAGAATACAACCTGGAAGCTGTCATTCATCTTTGCCACTGAAAGAAGAATCACTTTTAAAACATTTCTTTTTAAAAATATATCAGCGTTACTCTCAGTTCTAGCCAGGGTTCCCCCAGCACAAAATAATTTCTTAGGTTTCAAATTGTTAATCTATTGACTGATGCACTAATCTATTTATTAGCCCAGTAGATTCTCTGAGTCTGCCCAGACCTCACCTGGATATACAATTTCCACATCCTTAAATATATCGGTGTTGCTCTCAGTTCTATCCAGGGTTCCCCCCAGCACAAATTAATTTCTTAGGTTTAAAATTGTTAATCTATTGACTGATGCATTAATCTATTTATTAGCCCAGTAGTTTCTTTGAGTCTGCCCAGACTTCACCTGGATATACAATTTCCACATCCTTAATTGTTTCTCTTTGTGGTGTCACAGCCATGAACTTTTATGAAGTCGTTAGCACACCGTTTCTTTTCTTTATTTTTTTTCTTTTTTCTTTTTTTTTGTCTTTTGTCTTTTTAAGGTCTCACCCGTGTGCGGCATGTGGAGGTTCCCAGGCTAGGGGTCCAATCAGAGCTACAGCTGACGGCCTATACCAGAGCCACAGCCAACACGAGATTGGAGCCTCATCTGTGACCTACATCACAGCTCATAGCACCGCCAGATCCTTAACCCACTGAACGAGGCCAGGGATCGAACCTGAAACCTCATGGTTCCTAGTCGGATTCGTTTCCACTGTGCCACGTTGGGAACTCCAGTACACCCTTTCTTACAGACAGTTACTCAACTGGTCTATTAATAAGGAATGATTATTTCCATTTATTTTTGGTGCAGCTTGGTAAATATTAGTCCAAGTGATCTCTTTTATACATATATATATACACATATATATATATATATACACACACACACATATATATAGGTTGTATTCTATTCACCAATAGAAAAAGAATTATGGCTTATACACCTGTATGTTCATCTTACAGACTTTTTAAATCATTTGTGTGGAAGAGGACGCCATAAAAATCCATAAATTACTTAAATATGCCATCAGCTCCAACTCATCCACATTCGAGGGTGGTTATACATATATTTTTACCGGAAAAACAACAGCAATAACTATTTGACAGAAAATCACTGTCACTAGCCTTTACCCCAGAAGAAAAGAAGTATCATGCACAAATTCACTGCCCGATATCCAAAGAAAAAAAATGTGCACTTGCTATAGGAATGTATTCAGGATGCCTGCTTTATGTATTTATTTAAATGAGTAAGGAGAAAAGGTAATTTTCCATCAATTCAACTTTGAACCTCAGACTTAAAACTGACCTTTAAGATGTTCTCATGGGATGCAGTGATTTGTGAACAACTGTAATTCGGTAAAATTTTTATTGCAGTTATATCCTTTTAAAGTAGAAAAACCTAAAAAAATGCATCCAAGTTGAATTTCTGAAATGGAAACAACTTTTCATACTTTATGGATACTGAAATTTTCTTTAAAGACAGTAATCCCTGCAGTGTTTTACAAATAAAATTTCATACCAAGAGTTCACATGATCCTGTGTTCTATGTATTTCTCTTTTCGTGAAATTGTTGCATTAAATCTACAATGAATTATGGGCACCATGAATATAGATGAGGATTGTCTCACTGGGTAATAAAATTAGTATGCTTTTCAGTGTGGTCCTTAAAAAGTATATACTGCCAGTCTGGAAGCATTAGTGCGAAAGGATGAGTGAATCGTAGTGGACTTGGAGATTAATTTATGACAGTCTTCATTATCATTTGAATGGTAGAAAATGCAAATTTTATGTTATGTCATTTTGAGTCTTTGTCCAAACCATCATAGAAACACATTATGTTAGATAAATGCACCAAACAAAAAACTTGCATGTTTAAGGATATTACATTTTTAACCAGCGTGTACTTCATGCGCATTCCATTCCTGGTGCTTTGTTCCAAAAAGTATAGGACTAATGGAAATTCCTGGATATTATCCAAGTTCATTTCAAGACACCGTGGGCACGGAGCTCTCAAGGCCAGGATGACATACCTCTGTTAATAATAAGCTGTAAGTGCTATGAGACCACTCCTCATCTCTTAACAAGGCTTCTCTGGAGTCTTTATCCCTTTTCTGGTGGCAGCACTATTTACTGAATGTGCAGTTTCTCAGAAACGAGTCTACAGAAGTCAATATGGTTTTTAAAGTCTATTGTTTTAACTTGTAAATTTTTTCTGAAGTAATGCATTGTGAAATGCTGTCAGGCAATATTGGCACTTTCATCAATATGAAATAAGAAACAAAACAGGTATCCCAATACACTCAAGTTAACCAAAGTCTTTTCCGTGGAAAAAAAGTTATCCCATGAATCTTTAACACATTCCTCTACTATATGCTCATTCAAGTTCTTAGAAATGTTTAAAAAGCATAGTTAATCTTAAGTAAACCAGTGTTGGATGAGCATAAGAGACTAGTGATGAATGATCAATTTTCAAATAGTTCTCCGAATAGGTTTTTCATAAGCATTTTAAAATCATATGTCAGAACTAAGCTTTTAAAAAAGCATTTTGGCAGTCACAGCAACATGGCTTTCTTCGATTTTATTAGGCAAAAAATGACTGATCTTTTGATTTTTTCTTAAAGAGGCTGACAACTACTATAAAGAGCACCCAAAATCAGAGGTATTGATTAGATGAAAGATTCGTTTATATTTCTCTGCGGAAATATCAATCTTAAACAGATGGCTTTTAACCAAAACATAACAATACCACACAATACATTCTTTTAAACACTAATAAAGGAGCCCCCAAACAAGAATCGCTGTCTAATTTTTGAAGATAGCTCAGATTAAATGTTTCTGTCCCACTTAATAATTTTGCTGTATTACAACAAGAATAAAAGTGCTAGCACATTCCATTTAATAGACGCTTCATAGATGCCAGGCTCTGCACTAAATACGATGTGCTTTATTGCATTTAATCCTCTCAACAATCCTCTGAGAAGGGTGCTCTTTATCCACTTTTGCAAAAGAAGAAAAATAATTTGCTCAAGGTCTCACAGCTGGTGAGTGACCGAGCCTGCACTAGCACCGCATTTAGCTTCAGAGTTTGAGCATTTAACCAACGTGTGTCACCTCTGATTTTACTCAGAGTCCCAAGAATATCTCTTCTATATCGTGGACTCTTTTTCTGCTGTTAGTTAGAGATGTGTTGGTTTGTTTTCCATCTATAAGCTGTAAAAGAAAATGAAGAAGTCGATTTAAATAAGTCTAAGAGTTTCAGAAGATACCCCTAGTAAGAGAATTATTTACCTTGCCTCTTAGCCGAAGTGGGCCTGTTAGCTGGTGGTACTCAAATGTCAAGTTTATTGGTTACTGAATTCCTCTCTTTAGAAGTAATTTAAACAAAAGATCATCAGGAGGCAGTTGTAGTAGGGGAAAAAAAAATCAAAAGATTTTGAGTTAGGGCATTGAATTTCTCATCCTCACCTGACCAATAAAGTAATACTGTTACCCAGTCAATGTGATCAACAATTACCAAAAAAATGAGAATTTATTCACGTATAAATTTATTTTCCTTCATAACAGCCATGACGAGTGAAAAAGTCACGTGAAAAATCAAAATATTTCAGTTCCCTTAAACTCTTTTAAAAGCTAATATGTTTTAAAGTTAAATAGTGTGTGTGTGTGTGTGTGTGTGTGTGTGTAAGAGAGAGTGTGTGTGTGTACGCAGGTCTGTGTGTATTTCGGTATTTAGGGCATTTCAAGTTCATAATCTAGCTTTGTCTTTAACATTTGGCTAGAGACCCTTTCCTCTGAATAATGAGTAGTTTAGACTAAAATAGTACCATTTTGTTTGTTTGTTGGTTCCCCCCCCCCCAAAAAAAAATGTCTGCAATGTCTGCCTAGAGTTTATGGTATGAACCTCACCCAGGCCAGCTAGTTGCGGGTTCCCTGGAAATCAAGTTGTTGGAAACGCAGTCCATTAAGGCAAGCGTTATAGTTAGCTTTCTGATTTATTGCATTTATTCTCACAACTGTGGAGGGTGAGTGGTCTCACAAGTGAGGAAACTGAGTACCGGGGTCCTTCCAACTTGGCCGACTGCAATGTGGTGGCTGGGAATTGAACCTTAGCTTGGCTGGTGGGCACTGTTTGATTCTGCCTCTGGGAACGCCCCCACCCCTGTCCCGCCCCACCCCAGAGCTCTCAGCAGTCCAAGCTACAGCTTTCTAGGCAACTACTCATTGCCTAGCTGGCCCTGTGTAACATAGGTAGGGGAGAACACACAGCGGGATGTGAGACCTACTGTGGGGTTCCTGGCGATTGCACCTGCTCACCAGCACAAGGGCCTTTTTGGTCCCCACTTCTGTCACTGGCCCCTTTCTGACTACCTCTATCCCTTTATCTGCTCAATTTCTTTCCTCTTCAAGCTTTTTCATTTAATTTTCTCTTGGGTTTTTGTGTGTGTTTGTGTGTGTGTGTGTTGTTTGATTTTTTAAAATCGTTTTGGTTCTTAATCATATCTACTGTTCTACAATGTCATTTCATGGATTTTAGCGTTTTGTTCTTACTAGAGTGTGTATTTTAGTCTGGATTTCCTCTTTCATCTCACCATCTCTGATCCTTTATCCTTTTTTAAAAAATTCATATTTTTTTATTATTATTAAAGTTAATTTACAATGTTTCTGCAAGTTCTGTTTTACAGCAAAGTGACCCAGTCACACACATTACCCTGTACTGTACAGTATGGCTATATTTTATATATTTTTTTGCTGTTAATCTTTAATCTTGAAACATAAGCCTGCTTATATTCAAATATCTCAGTTTTACTTTTTAATTCCTAATTTCCTTCTTGCTTTTCCCATCCTTTAAAAATTTTTAAAAGTCCCCAGATATTTCAATCTGATTTGTAATTCTTATATATTTATCCCAATTTTAGGGTTCATTTTATATGATAAGATATTCATATAAATAATTTAATGAAGTAGCGGTATTAAGGTTATAGAAACTTTGGATTCACATAGACATAGGTTTAAGCCTTTGCTCTCTCTTGGGCAAATTACTTAACCTCTCTCAAATTGTTTCCTCCTCCGTAAAATTGGAATCAGCCTACCTTGCCAAGGGTTGCTGTGAGGATTAGAAGTAATGTATGTAAAGTGCCTTAGTGCAGCTTCTGGCACATGATGGGCACTCAACAGACAGTAGCTTTTTTTTTCTTTTGCAAGATATTGTGAGTAGCATAAACATCTCACAACTTTACATTTTATACAAATAATCAGTCATCAGGACTTCAACTGGATTGTCATTATCTGCCTCAAACCATGTGGCCAGGATATATCAGTAACAGTTTTATGAAAAATGCAGGTACAGCCACCAGCCTTCCCCACCCCCCCGTCCCCAGAGGAAATGGGTGACTCTAAGGAATGCTCAGAGCTGCACTCATCCAGGTTAAAGAGAGCAAAGGGAGTGAGCCTCTGAGTCTCCTTCTAGAATATTATTTTGGCTAATTGGAAAATATTTATCTTATGCAGAGAAGTCTGTCATTTTTGTCATTCAATTTTTCTACTTCTCCACTTCCTCTTTTACTTTTTTCTTTTTATTCTTTCCTACTAAGCCACAGACAAATCTCTTGCTTATTTGTTTATTTCATCTTTCTTTAACAAATATTGGTTGAGTATCTACTACATGTTTCATATATGAAAATCGGTGGTGGAACACAGAAATGAAAGCTGTCCCTGCCCTTAAATTAATAGTGTAAGGACAAATATATATTGATCACCTGCTGTTTGCTAAGCTGTGTATTTAGACCCTTCACATGTATTATTTCAGTTTAAAAATTGTTTTTGTAACAATTCCATTACGTGAAAACTATCATTATCTGCATTTTATAAGTGAGTAAACTAGAGCTTAGCAAAGTGAAGTAGTGTGCTTAAAACTGAAAGGAATATTTTAAAACATAATTAGAACACAATAAGATAAAGACTTAATTATGAAAGCACAGTGGAGAGAGTGATTGAAAGGACAACTAAGAAAGGCTTTATTGAAGAGACAGTGTTGGAACTGGGTTTTGAAGGACATGTAGGAGTTTGCCAGATGAAGAAAGTAGAAAAGGAGCATTCTAGGTGGATGGGAAACTATATGAAAGGCAAACAGGTGCAAAAAGACAAGTGGTAAAGAACAGCTCAGTGGTAAAGAACCCGACTAATATCCATGAGGATGCAGGGTCAATCCCTGGCCTCACTGATGGGGTTAAGGATCTGGCATTGCCATGAGCTGTGGTGTAGGTGGCAGACGTGGCTTGGATCCCGCGTTGCTGTAGCTGCGGCTGTGGTTGTGACTAGCAGCTGCAGCTCCAATTTAACCCCTAGCCTGGGAAATTCCATATGCCACAGGTATGGCCCTAAAAAAGCAAAAAAAAAAAAAAAGGCTTGATTGAATGAGAATTTCATGGAGGCTAGGACAATATAATATGTCTGATGGAGTGTCAAAAACCAAAAGTCTGGGGAGATAGATTAAGGCTAGATTGAGAGGAGCCTTGAATGCCCCTTGGGTGCTGGATGTCTGCTGTTTTATGCCCATGTTGGAAGAAGGAACCAGGGTTAGTATTACTGTTTAGTGAGTTTTCTTATGTGTTTTATATTATTTCACTTAATTTTCACAACCATACAAGGAAGTAGGCTTATCATCATCATCATCAATTAAAATGTACAAATTACAGGGGTATCTCTTCCTGATTTTGACAAAATGAATGTACCAATGTAATAACACCCAGAATGGGAAACCATATGAACTTCCAAATGCTGCCTTGTGTCCCCAGGGGTAACACTTCCTGACTTCTCACACAGTAGTTTAATCTTGACAGGACAGATTTCAAACTGTATAAAGTGGAATATTGCAATTTGTAATATTTTATGTATGGTTTCTTCTCTTCAGCTCAATGCTTGCTAAGTGCATTATTCATGCAGCTGTTTCTTTTCTTTCTTTCTTTCTTTTTTTTTTTTTGTCTTTTATGGCTATTCCCACTGCAAATGTAGGTTCTGAGACTAGGGGTCAAATCAGAGCTGTAGCCTCTGGCCTACACCACAGCCACAGCAATGCAGGATCCAAGCCATGTCTGCAACCTACACCACAGCTCACAGCAACACTGGATCCTTAACCTGTCCAAGGCCAGGGATCGAACCTGCATCTTCATGGATGCTAGTCAGATCTGTTTCTGCTGAGCCACGGCAGGGGCAGGAACTCCCATATTCATGCAGTTGTAATCCATTACTTTTCATTGCTGCATAATGTTCCAGTGATGACTAGATCATAATTATCCAGTCTCAGAGTGGTTACTATTGTCTGTCTTTCACAAATGATAAAACTTGGATAGTTTAAGTAAGAAGTTTTAAATCACATAACTAGAGAGTGATAGTAGTAAGATTTTGATCTGGTATCATCTGATTCTTAAGCCTGAAGGGCAGTATAATATGGAGTTTAAATTGTTCAGTCCCTAGGCAATAATAATTTATGGTGTGCACTACACAATAATTTATTCTGTTCCAGGTATGTTTCTGACTGCTGAGGGCATAGTGAGGAATACAGCCAATTCCATCCTAATAAACATTTAGATAAGAAGATAACATCAGCCACCAAGGAGGGCTATGAAGAAGATAGCAATAAGCACATATGGAGTGCTGAGTTTAATAGCAGGCTTGGCTCTAAGTACTTTATCCCTGTACTTCATGTAATTTCAAAACACGCCCATGGACAGGTAAGATAGGTCTTCTCATGATCCTCATTTTACGGATGAGGTGCAGAAGCACGAAGAGTCTAAGTACCCCCATCTTCTGTCCCACCATTTGTCAAAAGAGGAATCAGGGTTCAAATCCAGACAGTTTGGCTCCAGAGCTTATGCGCATAACACAGAGTCACGAAGGTAAATGATAGGGAAACTGCAGTGAGAAGGCTGCTCTGGCCAGGGCACCGGAAAAGGCTCCCTGCGGAAGGCTCTCCTGCTGTGCAGACCTGGACAGTGAAGGGCAGGTGTTTGGTTTAAGATCTAGAGGGAGAACATCCCAAGCATAAGGAGCAGCAAGTAAAAAGGCTCTGAGACAGGGGTGAACTGGCACATTTCAGGTCAGAAAGAGGAGCGTGTACCCTGAGGTATATGGAACGAGTGGCCAATGGGAACTGGCTGTAAAGCACAGTGAACTCTACCCAGTGTTCTGTGATCATTAGGAAAAGAATCGGAAAGAGAATGGATATGTGCACATATATAACTGAATCACTTTGCTGAAGAGCAGAAATGATCACAGCACTGTAAATCTTCAAACGTTAAAAAATGGAAAAACAAAGAAAAGAGAGAGAGAGTGGAAGGAACAGAGGCCCTGGTCAGGTACAGGTTGGGGACATAGACATGTGGGTAGAAATATCACCTTCAACATGAGATGCTGTTTTCCTTTCTCCCTTGCTGGTTCCTATTCAGCTGCATTGGTCTCTTTTGTGGGATAAATGTAGTGAGTCATACAAAGGCTGAGAACTCCAACAAAGCAAGTAGTTAAGCGTTCAAAACTTCTGTTCTTCTCGCCCTGGCTCTCCCACACCATTTCTACCCTTATGGGGTGGTGGAACCAGAAACTGCTGGATGTGTCACCAGTTTGGGAAAGAATGTGCCTGACTCGTCTTTCCTAGGAATTTCCTGCCTGCTGTGTGTCACTGCTGATGGCAAAATGCCAGCTGCGATTGGCGTTGTCATGAAGGGCATCTCAGGTCAGAATCCTTTCCACGTGCAGGTAGCAGATGTGGCCAGGGTCAGAGGGAAAGGAGAAGAGGACACAAAGAACAGGAGGCCCAACGAAACTTTTCCAGGACCCCTCTGAAGCCCTAAATTGCTAGAAGTCTGCAGGGTGCATTTAAAGAAGAACCCTGCCTCTGATGGGGATGAGTTCTTACTTTTGAAGCAAGATGCCCTGCACTGTTTCAAGGTGAGACAATGTTATGTGCTGCTCGTCGGATGAGCCTGTTCTAATTATATGCCTCCTTGATTATTGTTCGGCAGATTGATTAGAACCATATTCAAGACATTTGTAGATCATAGTTCCTGGACACTTCTATATGTTAGCAAATCAAGTATGATTTATCCCTGGAATTATTGGTTAGGGACGGCTTCTTTTTTTCAATGCATGTTCTCTCTAGCTTATAATTTTAATTAGCGCTTGCTCCCAGTTCACACTGAGAATAGGGATGATTGTCACTTCAGCACTGAAGCACAGCCTTAGCTTGTAATGCAACTTTGACTTCTGCATTCAGATTCCTTAATCAACGCTGGATGAAGGATAAGGGAAACCACTGAATTAAAGTCACAGTGCAATAGGAAATTGAATCGCCCTTCAATTTCAGAGGTTAATTTGCATTAGGTCCCGGATAGGCAAAGCTGGATTTGACCATCCAGGATTCTTAGCTACCAGACCCAATTCTGCCTATACCCTCCTCCTGTATTCACTCCTACCCAACTGCAAGGTACTAGACCCACAGGCTGGAGAGGGCCCTGTACCACAGGGGAGATTGATGTCTGTCTTTGCTCTTGCTTGCAGCTTCTTGAGAAAATGAACTGCAGCCATCATGGCTGTGCTGTTGCAACAGCATTTACTGTTTAGACCGCCTCTTCATCTTTCCTGATGCCACACAGAGACAGCAAATTTTCTTCTTTTTTTCTTTTCTTTTCTTTGTTTTTCTTTTTCTCTTTCTTTCTTTCTTTCTTTCTTTTTGGCCATACCCATGGTATGCAGAATATCCCAGGCGAGGGATAAAATCTGAGGCACAGCAGTGACAACCCCAGGTCCTTAACCTGCTGAGCCACCAGGAAACTCCTCTCCCTTTTTTCTTATACACTGAGGGAAGTAAGCAGAACCTTCCTTGGCATTTCTCTTATTTTATGGCAAATGTCTGTGTATGAGGGAAGTACAGTTCCTTCCTGAAAATGTAAAATAACCATGAAAAACCTGCTTTGAATTTCTGATTACCCTCTTTCTACCCAAGATAATATTGTATTGTTTCTTGAAAGATCTACTATCTTGAACAAGATAATTATATTCCTCCTGATATTCAAGTCGAATTTTCCCTCTGTGAAATCCAAGAGAGCTACCTAATTCGGAGAGATTTAAGTTCAAATTTAATCATTTCGTCTCTGAACTTCAAGTGAAATTTAATTATCATCGTCTTGACATACATTGACTAATACACAAACAGTGCCAATGAGAGCAGAAAAGTGAGAATGTATGCTAAAGAAAAAAAATAGCTGAGAGGAGTTTGATGGAATTTTGGAAGTTTCGAGAATGCAAACTGTTTCGTCAAGTTCAAGCTCTTTGCTTCCTGAAAATGCAACTGGTATTAAAACACAATATTATTTGGCAGTGCAAATACGAGTATGTACGGTAACAAGTTGATGCAGTTTAAATATTCCTGGGCCCAGGTTTAACAGAATTTTGTAAGGAAGATTTACTTTCATGAAATGAAAGGAGATGTTTGAAGTGAAGTAGGATATCCTTCAGGATTTTTTGCATCCACTGAAACTTAGAGAAGGCTGTGTTATCATAGAGTTATGTTTATTCATCAGAAAACAGGTATAACCTTTGCCCTAAACAAACTGACCGGGTAAGGAGAGAATTTTTCTAAATAAAATGAATTCTTTGGTATTTGTTCTGTTAGTCAAGATTCAAACAGAATCAATAGAATGTGTATATAAATAGAGATTTATTTTAAGTCATTAGCTCATATGATTGTGGAGGCTGGCAAGTCCCAAATCCACAGAGCGGGCAACAGAATACCCAGGGGACAGCTGACTGAAGCCCATCAGGCTTAAGAATTCCCATTTTTGGTTCTGTTTAGAGCTTCAGCAGAGGTGGGTGGAGTCCATTCCCTTGCCTCTCGGGGACAGCAAAATAAAGTTTTCATATTGACATTCAAAGTTCTCTGTAATCTGACCCCATCCAGTCCAGCCAAACTAGGGACATGACATCACACTGGTTTCTGGTTCAGCTGGGTTACTCAGCATCTCATTCCCAGATTGGGATGCTGCCTCTCCCTAAATCTTTCCCACCATCCCATCTCTAAACATTCTCTGACTTCTTGACACCACAATATACAAACTGATGAACATTTAACCAATTATTAGCTGTGCCAGGCATTTTATCCTAGAGTAAATAAAAATGAAATACTTTCATATCTGTATTTCTTACTTGTGATTTTTAACTCTGAGAGAAAATGATTTCCAGGAATTCCCATGATGGCTCAGCAGGTTAAGGATCCAACACAGTCTCCTTGAGGAAGCATGTTTGGTCCCTGGCCTCACTCAGTGGGTTAAGGGTCTGCCATTGCCTCGAGCTACAGTGCAGATGGCAGATGCGGCTCAGATCCCATGTTGCTGTGTCTGTGGTGTAGGCTGGCAAGTGCAGCTCGGATTCAACCCCTAGCCTGGGAACTTCCATATGCCACAAGTACAGAAGTTAAAAAGAAAGAAAGAAAGAGGCGTTCCTGTTGTGGCTCAGTGGAAACGAATCTTAAGTAGAATCCATGAGGATGTAAGTTCCACCCCCGGCCTCAGTGGCTCAGTGGGTTAAGGACCCGGGGTTGCCATGAGCTGTGGTGTAGGCTGCAAATGTGGCTTGGATCTGGCATTGCTGTGGCTGTGGTGTAGGTTGGCAGCTACAGCTACAATTTGACCCCTAGTCTGGGAACCTCCATATGCCGCAGGTGAGGCCCTAAAAAGACAAAAAAAAAAAAAGAAAAAAAAGAAAAAAGAAAGGAGGGAAGGAGAAAGAAAGAAGAAAGAAAGGAAGAAAGAAAGAAAATGAGTTCCATCAGACTAAGTAAATTGCCTGCCTTTTCTCCGTGGTAGCCTCTATTTCTAGCGGAATTCTTTTTTTTTTTTTGTCTTTTTGCCTTTTCTAGGGCTGTTCCCTCGGCATATGGAGATTCCCAAGCTAGGGGTCGAACCGGAGCTGTAGCCGCCAGCCTACGCCAGAGCCACAGCAATCGGGATCCAAGCCATGCCTTCGATCTAGACCACAGCTCACAGCAACGCCGGATCCTTCACCCACTGAGCAAGGCCAGGGATCGAACCCGCAACCTCATGGTTCCTAGTCGGGTTCGTTAACCACTGAGCCATGACAGGAATTCCTCTAGCGGAATTCTTTATGCATACTAAGCACACATTAAATAACTGAATATATATGGAATATATGAATTAATGCACTTTGGTTTCTGGCAGTAGAGGTCTGGCTCTCCTGACTGATTCTCTCACTGAATAGACTTCAAAATGCTAAGCAAAATATTTTTTAAAAAATTTAAAATACATTAATGAGCCAGCCAGAAAGTAAAACAAACAAAACAAACAAACAAACAAACAAACAAAAAGCTACGAGAAAGATAGAATGTCCAAAGATGAACTAATCATACCTGAACACTGAAAACGAGGGCTTCCACTGACCCTGGGCCATTGGGTTACTACGGTGCACTGAGGCTTAGGAATCAGGACACGGGTCCCAGGGACCTCTCCCCAGACGTCGTTACTTCAAGTTTGCTCTTATGTGGGTTCGCATCTCAGGTTCACAGGAGGAAAGCTTGAGTTTATGACTATTTTAGAGAGGGCCTGATTACATAAAAGAATACTAAAAAGTTGACATTTCCTAAATACGCATCCCTAAACTACTCAGAATACCAAGGGGCTTATCATCTAATGTTCAAGCCTGCTTTTGGATGCATCTTGAGAATGAAACCCATGTTTATTTCTCTTTCTAAATCCATTAAGTAAAGCAAAGAGTAGAGAGAAAATTGAAACGACTAGCACATTGCATTCTGGGAGATACAATGTCCATAAGTCATTCCCTTTTTGAGGCCAGAGTCAGGAAGACCCATGACATCCGTGCATCATGGAAACAGGCACTGTTCATGAGCCCCTCCAAACTGAGACAACAAAGGCCATGGTCTTGCCTCAGTCAGGAGAGGTGTTTCCCAAGAATACATATAATCCCTGGGATTTGGGCTAGGAATTATTTCTATCAATCTGCTGAGGAACTCAAGAGCTTGCTTCAGGGACAGCAAATGACAGGGATCATCAGCAATCATATGTACTATTGAGTGAATGGGAAGAACAATGTGGCACTATGATCAAATGCTATGGCAAAAGGGGAAAAAGAGCAAACTTCTCTCTTTTAAAAACTTATCTGTTTCAGTTTTGGAAGATGAGAAAAGTTCTGGAGATGGATGGTGGTAATGGTAGTACAATAATGTGAATCTGCTTCATGCCACTGAACTATACTTAAAAATAGTTACACTTGGGAGTTCCCGTGTGGCTCAGTGGGTTAAGTGTATGGCATTGTCACTGCAGCAGCTCGAGTCACAGCTTTGGCATGGGTTCAATCTCTGGCCCAGGAACTCCCACATGCCATGGGCTCTGCCAAAAAAAAAAAAAAAAGCTATACTTAAAAATGGTTAAAATGGGGAGTTCCCGTCATGGCTCAGTGGTTAACGAACCCGACTAGGGACCATGAGGTTGCATGTTCGATCCCTGACCTTTCTCAGTGGGTTAAGGATCCGGCGTTGCTGTGAGCTGTGGTGTAGGTCGTAGACGCGGCTCAGATCTGTGTTGCTGAGGCTCTGGTGTAGGCTGGCAGCTACAGCTCTGATTTGACCCCTAGCCTGGGAACCTCCATATGCCATGGGAGCCACCCCAGAAAAGGCAAAAAGACAAAAAAAAAAGTGGTTAAAATGGTAAAATTTATGTCATGTACATTTTATCATAATTTTCAAAAGTTATCTGGACTATTGTCCTATGTTCAATTTCCTGTTTGTTATAAAATATCAATCATTTAACTCAACATTTATTTAACCTACCTACAACTGAGATAAAATAAATCCAGAAACCAACTGAAAACAGTTTTTCCTAAAGCAGATTCTTGGTCTATATGATACTTTAATGTATAAAAAGGAATATCATAAAACTGTAGGAAATATTTTGACTTTTGTGGGGAAAAATGTATAGCATTTCATCTGAGGTGACATGCAAAAAACAAACAAAACAAAAGCATGATCGTTAAAGAGTTAAGTATAAAAGTTGGAATTTTAAAATGAAAAAATTGTAAAGAGAACCATATATAGAAAGATCTTATAAGATCAAAAGTATAAACAATGTAAATATGATTATATCAGGTAAAACATAAAACTATCCATAGAAATAATTTAAATACTAAACAATCAAAATTTAATAAAAATATTAAAATATAGTCAAGTCTATTAGTATCAAACAAATGTAACGTATTACCAGGAGAAACTGATCAGTTCCAAAATTATAGCAAAATATCTAACTAAAGAATCTGACTTACTATTTTTACAAAGTTCATCAATAGTGAACTAGTGTACTAGTTTCGTCTTTACAAATTTACATGGGAAATTTCTGAGCAAGTTTGTGAAGAGGCACAGAGATGATTAGACTGCTGATATTTATTTAATCTAGAAAAAGAGGTGCTTTGGGAGTTCCTGTTATGGCTCAGCAGTAACGAACCTGACTAGGAACCATGAAGATGCGGCCTTGCTCAGTGGGTTAAGGATTCAGCGTTGCTGTGAGCTGTGGTATAGATGGCAGAAGCGGCTAGGATCTGGCGTTGCTGGGGTAGGCTGGCAGCTGGAGCTCCTTTTCCTCCCCTAGGCTGGGAACTTCCATATGCCGCACATGCAGCCCTACAAAAAAAAAAATAAATAAATAAGGAAAAGAGGTGCTTAAATAGTGGAATTATTATTATATCAAAGTGTACTAATTAGTTTCATTTCTACAAAAGAAAGAAAAAACAAAAAGTAGATTTTGCAGGATAATTTATATTGTAGTGAAGGCACTTTAAAAATTCTGAGATACCAATTTTGCAGTGGGTTATGAAGGATGATTTGAAAATCTTTTCAGATGATACTTAAAAACAGAAGAGATTTTCTTCTATCTCAGGTGCTTCTGTTTCAGGCTAGAAGCTCTACTAAAAATCTTCCAAAGGACCCCTTGGGTTGTGATTTCAAATCCAGACTTTATGCAATACAGCTTTCAAAAAGCATGTTTTAAATAGATCTTACAGCTCGATAAAACCAGGTTTCAGGCTGTAGGCTGAAATAGTCCTCCAATGTTATGGAGTCCACTTACACGCAGGCCTTGATTTGTTACCAGATCAAGCTAATGGAGCAAGTTATTCGCTTCACCCAAATAACTCTCTTTGGGGCCTGAAAATTAGATATCCTCTCTGGGTTCATATGAAGCTGGTTAAATGACATAACACTGCGAAAATGCCTAACCCAGAGCATAATCAAAAGAGACACCTCGGCAAATAAGACTTAGCACATTAGCAGAAAATACAGTTGAGAATTGGGAAATACATACTCATATAAGCAAATATTCAAAGTTGGGCTTATGTTAGTGCTACAAATTTTATATATATATATATATATATAAAAATGCTTTTTAGGGCAGCACCCATGCCATATGGAAGTTCCCAGGCTAGTGGTTGAATCAGAGCTACAGCTGCTGGCCTACACCACAGCCACAGCAACTTGGGATCCAAGCTGCATCAGTGAGCTACACCATAGCTCAAGGCAACTCTGGATCCTTAACCCACTGAGTGAGGCCAGGGATTGAACCCATGTCCTCATGAATACTAGTCAGGCTTGTTACCACTGAGCCACAATGGGATCTTCTGATATATAATATTTATAACCTTCATGCAGATAGTGCTGATTTGGGGCCAGACACTTACTGAATCCTTCAATACTGCTGTGGAGGAGGTACCGTTATTATCCCTTCCTAAGGTGTAGAAACCAAGGCACAGAACTGGCCGTGAGAAATGTGGAATGTGAAGAGAGGAGGGGACCATCTCTTTTGGAAAATAGCCTGAGGACTGATTGTGGGAGGTTTGGAACAATGTGGGAAAAAGTATGTATGTTATTCTAGGTGAGCCTTTGCCTGTTTCTGCGGAGAGGAAGGACAGACCACCGGTGTGCATAGAGCATTGTGTTTCTTATTCCAGTGGTGAAAGATGGCAGAGGGGAGAACTGTGGTCTTGAGATACTGAAGAGTTTGGATATCAGGGTAGAGAGAGAGAGATGAGTGGGAATGGAGAGCGGGTCTGGTTTGAGGGATTGTAGAGGAAGGGTGGGCAGGACTTGATTGCTCATTGTATGTCTGGGAGAGGGAAAGGGAAATTGAGGATATTTTCTATTTATTAATTTAGTTTTTCTTTTTTTTTTGTCTTTTTAGGGCCACACCCTCAGCATATGGAAGTTCCTGGGCTAGGGGTTGAATCAGAGCTGCAGCTGCCGGCTTACACCTTGCCATAGCAACACCAGATCTGAGACATATCTGCGAACTAACCCATAGCTCACAGCAATGCCTGATCCTTAACCAACTGAGCTAGGCCAGGCATTGAACCTGTATCCTCATGGATACTAGCCAGATTCGTTATCGCTGAGCCACAATGAGAACTCCTTTAATTTAATTTTTTAAGAAGGATATTTTCATGAATTGTATCTACACAGAGCTGACTATAATTTCTGAAATGTATTGATTAGCTATGTCATAACTTTCATAATTTTAACATTTGTTTATTCATATTTTAAATATCCTGCCAAAAACCCAGGTCTCTTTATACATGAAAAACAAAGCCAAGCATATTTATCAATTTGTGACTAAATTACAAAGAGATTCAGATAGACCCAAGCAGTTAATGAAATAGAGTAGCTCAATAAATGTTTCTTGAATGAATGGGTCAAAAGGCAGGTAAGCTGACCATCTCCCCCAGATCAGGACGGTGAATTCTTCTAAAGTTGAAGATTTCTTGGCAACTTTTTTGAGCCTAATCCAAAATTTGAACAACAAAAACACAAGTCACAGGATTGACATGCTCATAACTACCAAGAAAGTAAAGGAAAAGAAGAAATTTGAGAATCAGTACTTCTGACGGTGCAGGAAAGGAAATAACACCATACTGATTGTGAGCAAAATAGTAAGACACTCAACTTCCTTCATTCTTTCTAGTTTTTCTTGGCATCTGGATCTCTTGATATATTCTTCTCTCTCCTTCCATACTAATCTTACCACTCAATTCAATTTTTCGCCCTTCTTTCAGTTCATGCTCTCCCTCATTCTGGAGACACCTCAATTTTCTTCTAATTGCATACCTTTATGGCTTCCCCTCCCTGTGTCTGGAGTATTTCCCCTGCCTGAATCTGCCAGATAACGTCCTTTACAGCCTTCAAAAGTCCCTTTCATTTTCTTTCTCCATGTAGCCCATCCCCACTAGGCGTGTGTGATATTGAATCTCTCTTGTATTCTAATGTGCTCCTCACTCACGCCTCAGAAACCACAACTGCTGAACTCAAAATACAATGCAATACTTATTTAGAATAGGCTTGCCTTTTCTCTATTATCACCCAGGTTGGATAATTCTATTTTCACCGCTTTAATATCATGTGGTCTGAAATGCAGGCCTGTAGACAACAGGAATTGATTCTGTTTAACTCACTTAGAAAAGTGTAAGCCCAGCACAAAGGAACTAAATGCACTATTAATAAGTATTGCAGTGGATGGACTGGAGGATATTATGCTTAGTGAAATAAGTCGGATAGAGAAAGACAAATACTGTAGGGTATCACTTATAGGTGGAATAAAAAAAATTAAAACAAACCAGTGGATGTAACAAAAAAGAAGCAGACTCACAGATTCAGCGATCAAACTAGTGCTTAGCAGTGGGGAGAGGGTAGCAGGGAGGGGCAAGACAGGGGATTAGGAGGTATTAACTACTATGTATAAAATTTTTAAGTATTGCAGTGGGTACCATTTTGTAACACTGAAACTAAGAATCAGATGAAGGCTGCTTTGCAGAAAGGTCATATTCTGACTGTATATTTGTGTTTCATGGTGCAAGGGTTGAACCATGAGCATAGAGATTCTCTTGAAGTCAGAGACGGAAGAACAAGAAGAAGCGGGGGGATGAAAATCTTGTGCATTAAATCAAACTCCTCATAGTAAGTCAGTCTGCCCTCTGCTCCCAATGGGGGTGTGTTAGTTCTTCCCTACACCCTGGTTTCCACGGCCTCATTATTTCTCCTCATCCACTCTCCCCTCTGCTTCATTAGCTAATCATAGAGCAGAGCTGCTCCACCAGCATGCAGTTTCTTCTCACTCTGTAAGTCAAGCTAACACTCACTGCTTAATCACTTTTTTCTCAACAGGTACGGATAATAAAACAGTGGGGAAAATGACAAAATTTAGTGCACCATTTTCCATGTTAGGAGTCAGGCACTAACTTTTTCTTTGACATTCACTCACAGTAGCACAGCGAGAAACTCACGCAGGTGCGACCTCAGCATCCTCAATCCTGAAATAGGAATCAGCGGTATCTTCCGGTTCAAAACCCTGGGCCTGAACTGACTGCGAGATGGCAGCAGAGGTCCGAGCAAAACCCTTCAGCCCTCTCTTCTGCAGGACTTGACGCAGTCCCCAGTGTGATCGAGGCAAATATTATGAAATGCAGATCTGGAAGGGACCTACTTCAGGCTCCTGTTTATAGATTAAGAAACCAAAGTGCATGAGTAGATGTGACTTTCCCAAGTGACTTTGGCAACTGAGTGAAAATGGGACTTGCGTAATATGACTCCTGTGACAGATTGCTGGATTAAGTAGCATCAGTGAACTCGGATAAACATTTCGGCGTTTGATTTTATTGTATCCCTGTAAATAGTTTTTTAGGAAGAAATTCATGGAATTGAATTACTTTGTGATCAACTGAGAACAAACATTTAGGAACTAATTTATGGAACTGGCCACAGCTTTGTGATCAATTAACTGCTTGGTTTCTTAGGACGTCTTCCGAGAAAGAGGATGAAGAAGATACTGTGGGAGTTCCCATCGTGGCGCAGCGGAAACAAGCAGACAAGGAACCACGAGGTTGTGGGTTTGATCTCTGGCCTCGCTCAGTGGGTTAAGGATCCGGCATTGCTGTGAGCTGTGGTGTAGGTCGTAGACACCGCTCAGATCTGGCATTGCTGTGGCTCTGGTGTAGGCCAGCGGCTACAGTTCCAATTAGACCCCTAGCCTGGGAACCTCCATATGCCGAGGGTGCAGCCCTGGGAAAAAAAAAGAAGCTACTATGTCTCCAAACAGTATGAAAGGGGGACGGAAAGAGAGAAAAAGATAGTCTCTCAATCCCCATCTCACATTGGCCAATCTTTGCCTCTTGGGATTCGCGCTCCCTGACGCTTCTGCTATGCATCTGCATGGTTGAGGCAGCATCATCTGCATCAGCGGTGAAATTGGGGTCCCCATGCATGAGGTGATGTTGCTGTGAGCAACACGTGGGCCTGGGAGCCTCTGCCACAGTGGATGGCAGAGACCAGCTGGCTCCTGGATGGCTGATGGATGAGATCATTGCTCTAGTGATCCCAGCAGATAGCACAGCAAATGAGCAGGCCTTGGGGCAGAAGATGAATAAACTGCAATGGCTTGAGTTTTATAATTCTAAAAAGACAATAATGCTATAGCTTATTTAAAGATTAAAGGATATAATGTGCTTAGCACAGGCCCTGGCACAAGCTCACTGATAATAGAGGCAAAATAAAATAAAATAAAATAAAATAAAATAAAATAAAATAAAAGTAGTAATAATATAACTTGTTAAATATACATGGGACTTTTGCATACATATTATCCATCATCCTTTTATTAGAGTCCCGGGCAGTAGGAATTGCAGCTCATTCCTACTTTACTGTTGGGGAAATAGAGGCAACTGAATTCTTCCAAAGTCAGTCAGGACTGGGTGATGGAGCTAGACAATCCAAGAACAGAAGTCACATTTCCTGTGGCCAAAATGTACAGTTCTCTTTCTTCTAGACTACTTTCATTCTTAGTCACCATAATTTTTTTTTTCAGTAATTAATTGAGACTTGAAAGAGCCAGACAAGCAATGAAAAACCAACATGACTGCTAGGCCAGTGTTTCATCTTTTACGGGCAACCTCACTTTTGGTAGCTGTAATGAGCTGAATGTTCCTAAGAAGAAAGAATTCTTTTATTCTTTTACAACCTAAGGACAGTGAACCTATCGATGCATATCTGATATATAAACCTGAAGCCTCTGGAGAGATTAATATAATAAACATTGTGGAAAAGTAAAATTCAGATTTATTTTTGAATCACTTTTTCATGAAAACACTAAAGAAATCACTAACTGTTGTTTTTAGCAAGTAAGCAGATGGAATCTTGGGTATCTGGCAAAAAGAGGGTTATGAGAATTCTGGCATTTATGGACTAAATAAATTTTGATAAATTTAAGTTGTTTTGCTTATAAGATATATATTAGTATACAAAACAACTGATATTCACTCACAGTAGCCAGAATCAACCTTATTTAAATGTTTCAAAACCATTTTTCTCTTTCACTCTCCCTCTCTCTCTCTTTTCCTTCCCTCTTCCTCTCCTCAATCTCTTCCTCCTTTCTTGATTCTTTCCCTTTTTTCTCTTTCCCATGCAAAACTCTTGTTTTTAACTGGCTTTTTATACTCAACATTATAATCTCAAATAATGTCTGGCATTCAAAGGAAAATTTTATTTTTCTACAAATTTCTACTGCTTCGGCAAATTTCTGTAGTCATTCTCAGCACATTTCTAGTTAGAGGATTCCAGTTTTGTGCATCTTACACCCAGGGCTTGTTTTGCTGAAGGTGATATAGTCTGACATCCTAATAACCTGGTCATGTTGGCTCATACAGTGAGAACCATCTATCAGTTTGGTTTACTCCCCTCACCCTACCAAGTATACTGTGTAGTGACACACAGAGGCCCTGGCTCTGGTCACACAGCACTAGAGAGCATTCTGGGAATGCTACGCTCTTCATGAAGAAAAGTTGATTTGCCCAATCACAGTATTGTACAGTTGCAGGTGTATTATTTTTTGAATTTCAGAGATTTCAGGAATGCTCCTAAAATGGACTGAATTGCCAATAAAAATATCAATAGAAAATATTAGAAGATCTGATTAGGAGGAGCTATCATCCCTGAAGAATAGAAATTATTCGGAAAAATCCTCACCCAAAAAATGACTCCTAGAATAAATTTGGAATAACACATTGTCTGCTACACTGTTTTCATAGCCCATGTCATTCCTTTCATGGTCTGTGCAGACAAGTAGCATCAGGAGAAAACAACTCTTCCATTGAAAAGGTACAGAGGTGCAATTTTTGTCACCTTTGCAAACATGCTGGGGACTGGGACATCATTTCACTTTCAGCTACTCATGTGCGAGAAAAGCAGAGGAAAAGTATTAATGTGATACATCATTGCCTTTGCAAATTGGGAGAATAATTAAGTTTCTCCCTGGCTTCCATTAACACAGTTTGCCTTTGCTGGAACAATTCAGCCCCTACACACACCTTGGAGAGACTATTTTATGAAAGAAACAATGAGAAACCCCCAAAACTTGAGAAAAAATTCTATAAAATACAACCTGTGGGTGCCACTAGTAGCCCAGCAACATTTTTGGTGGCCCTCACTGGGTTTCACCAAATGGTTTCAAACTGCAAATGCAAATTGAATTGAATTTTGTGTAGTCTATTTGGTATACCAATCAGGCACATTGTTCAAAGAAAAAGAGCAATTTTGTTAAGCAATTTTGTCGATCGTCAAAAGGATCAAATTAGTTGTAATGTAACTGTGATCATGGTCATATTTCTGAAGGAGGAATTTAGAAGCCGGTGAGAACAGAAGGGTGGGATGGTCAGAAAAACCTTACCGAGAACATGAGATCTGGGTCGCAGTTGGGCTGGTCATTCAATTATGATTTTCAGAGAGGAGAAGTTAACAGTGGAACATGGAGGCCAGAGCAAAAGATCAAATTAATAATTAAGGGCAAGCAAGGCATTTGTTGGTTTACTCAACTAATTGGGAAAATATATATGGAATGAGGTGGATGTGCCCCACATCCTGCCAGGTGCTGGACTGTCAGATCACAAGCACACACATCCTTTCTCTTCCTTCCTTCCTTCCTTCCCTCCCCCTCCACCATCCTCCCTTCCTTCTTCCCTCCCTCCCTCCTTCCTTCCTTTCTTCCTTCCCTCCTTCTTTCCTCCCCTCCCTTCCTCCCCCCATCTACCTCCTTCCTCCTTTACTTCCTTCCTTCCTTTTTTTCCTTTTTTTAGGGCTGCCCCCGAGGCATATGGAAGTTCCCAGGCTAGGGGTCGCATTGGAGCTCTGGCTGCCGGCCTATACCACAGCCACAGCAACACCGGATCCAAGCTGCATCTGTGACCTACACCACAGCTTTTGGCAATTATAATTATTAATATGATCACAACAAAACTATGATTGCAATGCCAGATCCTTAACCCACTGAGCAAGGCCAGATATTAGACCAGCATCCTCACAGACACTATGCCAGGTTCTTAACCCACGGAGCCACAGGAGGAACTCCCACCCTTTCTTTTCTTGTGGAGATTTCAGGTGACTTGACAAAGTCATGCTGGCTGTGGAGTAGAATGAGATGAGATGGAAGAAAGCAGAGTAGTCAGGAAAAATCCTGTCCTTTCATTTTATATTTTATCCCCACAAGGCATGCCCAAGTGGTTTATCAAAGCAAGTCAGTGCTGACCTTATGGGCAGACCTACCTTGCCGAGGGTCAGGGATGTGTGTATGTAGACTGTGGCTTGTGGAGGGGAGCATAAGGAGTGTCATGATCTTATGTGAATTAGTTTTCTTGAGAGCAGGTAGGTGCTTGGAAGGTAAATGAAAGAGGGGGATTTTTTTGGACCTACTATGTACAAGACCCTATGATGGATCTTATGTTCACAGCAATCTAATTATTAATAGGATCACAACAAAACTATGATTGCTGTGATATCGAGGAAGAAACTATAAACATTAGAGACATTTAGTGGCCTCTCCAGGAACACACAGTTAAATGGGGGAAGGCCAACTCGTAACTCACCTACAGTTAACTCCTTTGCTCATTGTCTTACTCGCTATTGCTCTCCTGCTATATTACTATTGAGAAAAATGAGGGTGTCAGGATCAGAAGCCACTTTAAGAAGGAGCATAATGCATTGAGCAATAGAAGCTTATTCTCTGTTCTCAGATAGAAACTTCTGTTGTAAGGGATTAGGTTAATAATAATAGGTATGTAGGAGGCAAGAAAAAGAAAAATTAAAGAAAGACAACCCTAAGGGTAATAATAATTAAATTTTAACAAGAAAGCCCTATGTAGACGGAAACAAATTACACTTAGCAAAATATACTTGTGCCTTTTGAAATGATTTCAAAGTATGGCCTTGACTTTGAACAAAAACCTAGTGGAAGCTATTGCTGAGGAGTCTTCTTCCATTGGCAAGAGCCATTGGTGGTAGATAGAGTAATGGCTCAAAATATGCCTGGTCCTCATCCCCCAAATCTGTGAATCAGTAACTTACATGGCAAAGAAGGCTTTTCAGGTATGATTAAGGTAAGGATCTTGAGGTAGGAGACTATCCAGATAGCCCCAATGCAATTGCACTGGTTCTTATGAGAGGGCTGCAGAGGGTCAAAGCCAGAGAGGGTGATGTGGCAACAGAAGGAGGTATTGGAGCATGTCATCGAGGGGGCATGACCACTGGTTGACCCACCAGCTGGACCCTGGCAACCAGAGGTTCCTGATCCCCTTGGAATGTTGCATGTCATTTGCCTACCCTGTGCTAGAAACTGCCTCAAGCACAAAGCCTTGAGATAGCAAATTGTTGAGACTATCTGGATGGTACATGTGACTGTACCCAGTTAAGGCCTCTGTGTAAACTTTTGCGGCTTGGGAGGCAGGGGCAGATATCTGCTTCTTTTACTGCCTCCCAAGACTGGCCTTTAAGTTTCTTTGATTATTAAACTTGCCACTTACCAATCTGAAGTGTCTGCCTTTTTCTTCAGCCTCTTTTTTGTTCTCTGTGGATTGGGGTCAGCTGCTGAACCTACACAGAGGGAGTGAAGGAGATATGGTGATATTCAGGGGGGTACCCTGAGCCAAGCCACTGTGTTTGTGCCAATTTGTATGGCAGCTTTGGGAACTAATACAGTGACCAAATATATGAGTGCAAAGGATACCTATTCCCCTTATAGTGTAAAATGTATTAACAAGTTTGTTCTCATAGATTTCTAGGCCCTTCAGGCCTAGCAACGAACTCTTCAGATTACTGTCATTAGGAATAGCAAAAAGAGCACACTGTGCTATCAAAAATGAAAAGCCATAGCAATAAGACAAGAAGAAGTCTATTGTGTACTTAGTACTACACAAGATGTTACCTTTGTAATACCTGAAAATAGCTTTTAAAAAATCTAGAGTGGCTTCGAATTTACTTTTCAAATAAATGTTTTTTAAGTTTAGAGTAAAGGACCAGGGATTATTTACATAGTGGTAATGTATTTACTTGGTACCCTTGGAACCAAGAGTTAATCCTTAAAGCTTCTTAAAGATGAAGTTTTAAAATTCTCAATTAATATCAGCTATAAACATATGAAACAAAAATAAGTAAAATTTTGACAATTATTTAATAAACTCAGAGTAAAACATTAATCTGAATAATTAATGCTGCCAGGAATACATGTGTTATTTTGATAACCCACATTATTAAAATTCATTTTCTACTTAAGCTATACTTCTTCTTTGACTTCTAATTTTATGTGTCAATTATTGTCTCCATTTTAATAATTTCTTCCCATCTTTCAAATCTTTGTTAAATGTTATAGATAAGAGCTTACCAGCCTCTTTCTTTCTTTCTTTTTTAAAGCAATGCGTTTTCTTTTTTCTTTTTTGTGGCATATGGAAGTTCCTGGGTTAAGGGTTGAATGGGAGCTGTAGCTGTTGGCCTATACCACAGTCACAGCCATAGCAACGCAGGATCCAAGCCACATATGTGACCTACACCACAGCTCTTGGCAATGCCAGATCCTTTAACCCGCTGAGCGAGGCCAGGGATCAAATCTGCATCCTCATGGATACTAGTCGAGTTCGTTACTGCTGAGCCACAAGGGAACTCCTACCAGCTTCTTCCTAGGGAAGCCTCAGAAAAGCACCATGCTCTGAGTTATATTATCAATTTTAGATCATTCCATGCCATGCAACTGGCAAAACATAGCAAGCCTTATATTCAGAAAAGAAGTAGATTAAGTTAGCAGATAATCTTCATTTTCACTTAATGGGGAATAAAATTCCTTAGTTCCAAATTATATTTAAAAGGTTGTACTTAGAGGAAGTTCCCGTCATGGCTCAGTGGTAATGAACCCAACTAATTTCCATGAGGACATGGGTTTCATCTCTGGCCTTGCTCAGTGGGTTAAGGATCCAGCATTGAGTGAGCTGTGGGCAGCTTGGATCCCATGTTGCTGTGGCTGTGGCGTAGGCCAGCTACTAGAGCTCCAGTTCAACCCCTCGCCTGAGACATTCCACATGCCATGTGTGCACCTGTGGCCCTAAAAAAGCGTAAAAAAAAGTTTACATTTAGAAAAGTTTGGTATAATTTTTTATATGAGGGATGCACTTCAGAAAGGGAGGCCCAAAATGTAGGTTTAGAAATATGGACCTTTTGGTCATTTTGCAATTGATAATCTGGGTTGCTTTTAGGTAAGCCATCAAACATTTCTGCATTGTTAATGCAGTAATAGTACCATCTTCCTTGCTTCCAGAATGTTTTTTGAAGCCTCCCAAAACAGAATGAGTGTGACAGCACTATTGAATATTAGGGATTATTGTCATTTGACAGCTAATCTAACTGTGTTTACCTTCAGAACACTCTCCTTTCAGCAGACTTATTTTATTTTCTGTTTTAACTGCCCGCATGGCATATGGAAGTTCTAAGGCCAGGGACTAAATCCAAGCCACGGGTGCAATCAATGCTGCAACTGTGGCAACTTGGGATCTTTTAACCCACTGTGCCAGGCTGGGGATCGAACCCACACCTACACAGTAACCTAGGCTGTGGCAGTCAGATTCTTAACCCACTGCACCACAGTGAGAACTCCTTGGCAGACTTATTTCATCCTCAAATCTGATGATGTTCTATATTTAATAAGTCAATCGTAGTTCATTTAGAAACTAATCATAAGTACCTAGTTGAGTTTTGACTTACACTATTTATTTATTTATTTTTATATTTTTAGGGCCACACCTGCAGCAAATGGAGGTTCCCAAGCTAGGGGTCGAACTGGAGCTAAAGCAACCAGCCTACGCCATAGCCACGACCCAGAATCTGAGCCTCATCTGCAACCTACACCATAGTCCATGACAACACTAGATCCTTAACCCATCGATTGAGGCTAGGGATCCAACTCGAAGCCTCATGGTTACTAGTTGGATTTGTTTCCATTGTGCCACACCGTAAACTCCATAAGTGTTTTTTGAAATCAGTGAGAAACTAAAATTCCAATAGGACAATAGACCTTGGATAAAAAAAGCTTTTTTCTCAAAATCTATGGTATTCTTTGTTCCCTAGTACTTTTCATATTCAGCCTCAATTGAAAGTCTGTCAGTTTTTCAGAGAAAATCTTAACTCCCAGAAAGAGAAAGTCTGAATTTCCTCAGTATCCTAGCCATTCTCAGAAGCCCAAACCAGACCAACCCTGCTGGCATTGCAGGTCCCTTTCACAAGCAAGGTTTTAGGAATGAGGAAGGGACCCTGTGGGAGGGGCTATGAGACTTGTGTGTCCTCCCCTTGAGGTGTCATCTTCCTGCTCTTCCACCTTTTTTTTTTTTTCTTCCCATTTTAAGTCGACACCTGCAGCATATGAAAATTTCCAGGCTAGGATTGAATCATAGCTGCACCTGCCAGCCTAGGCCACAGCCACAGCAACACCAGATCCAAGCTGCATCTGCAACTTAACGCCACAGTTCACAGCAGCACCAGATCCCCAACCCACTGAGGGAGGCCAGGGATTGAACCTGTGTCATCATGGATGCTAGTTGGGTTCATTTCCCCTGGGCCACAACAGGAATTCCCTGCTCTTCCACCTTCTGAACTGTCAATCTGTCAAGGCTCAGCTATGATCCTGGAGCCTTCGAACAGCTTTGCTTGTGGAATTAGGCCCTCATGCTTTTTGGTGTTCACCTCACTTCTTCTGGTGCCCTGGCTGATCACTGACCAACTTGTTCATGATCCTTCCTTTTATCCTGCCTCTCTCTTTCCTCTTGAGCCCAGGGGTTGTGTCCTTTATTTGTGTTTCCAGATAGTGACTCTCCAGGGAAAAACTCAAAAACTGAATGTTGAATGCATGAATGGATTACTTCTATTTTTATAGTAGCCATGTACAGGAGTAAATTTTTGACTTATCTTTGATTTAAAATCATTTAATGAATAGCAAAATGAAAACATTAGACTGGCTCCTGATAGTTTTAACTATTTATAACTAAGGAGGTAATTTTTCTAAAAATTAATGTAGGATGATGCCCAAAGTAATGGCTTTGATTGATGTATTTTTTTTTTGGTCTTTTTTTGACTTTTTAGGGCCACATCTTTGGCCTATGGAGTTTCCCAGGCTAGGGGTCTAATCAGAGCTACAGCTGACAGCCTGCGCCACAGCCACAGCAACGCCAGATCTGAGCCGGGTCTGCAACCTACACCACAGCTCACGGAAACCCTGGATCCTTAACCCACTGAGTGAGGCCAGGGATCGGACCTGCATATTCATGGATACTAGCTGGGTTCTTTGCCACTGAGCCACAATGGAAACTCCTGATCGTCTGATATTTCAGAAGTAGCTAATGAGGAAATTCCAGTTGTGGCTCGGTGGTAATGAATCCGACTAGTATCCATTAGTCAGCAGCTTTTTCCCTGACTTGATGGCCAGCTGGGGCTCTTCTCTGCCTTCCTTCCCAATAATCCCACTGTGACCCTCCCTTCCCCAAGAACCAACCCCCCCCCCGCCCCATAACTCCTGGTTGCCTTTGCTGTTCTGAGACTTGGAAGATCTCTTCCTCCCCTTCTCTGTCAGTCACATCCTGGGCCCCTGTTGCCATTCACCTGCCCACCCCCTCATTATTCCCTGTCTTCTGCCCTTGCTGCCTCCACCCCCACATGCTAGTGCCCAGGCACAGAGCTTTAGACTTAGGACCACAGCTACTGGGAGGAACATTACAAATTCTCCCTGCACCTGAGCAATGTATGCAGTTGCAGTGGCTCTGGAAGAATCCGTACGTGAAGTTAGGTGGAGCCAAGGTTCTAACTGAGCAGCCTATTTGCTCTCTGAAGTACAAAACTCATGGAGTTCCTTTGAGGTCCAGCAGGTTAAGGATCCAGTGGTGTCATTGCTGTGCTCTGGTTACAGCTGTGGCATGGGTTCTATCCCTGGCTTGGAAATTACCACATGCTGCAGGTGCAGCCAACCCCCTGCCACCAAATAAGCCCTCAATCCATAAAAGGCAAGAATGTCCTAAAGAAAATCAAGAATTTCTCAGACAGCAGACACAATTTCTTAAATTTCTATGGAGCTTATTGGAAATGTGTATAAGCCTGACTTAAACCATTTGGAACACACTATTCCCATCTCCTAATAGGTTTTTAACTCAATTTTCACATTAGAATGTATAATATTCTATAGGAAAAAGGCCGCCTTGCCAATATAATTTCAAGGTGACTGCGTCTTTTATGTAACATATGTCTAATGCCCTGGGTATAATAACTACCACTGTGTAACATCCCCTAAATTTCCATGGGCAATTAATTGATAACTGCTCTGTAGATGTTATATAAACCTTTTATTAAAACCCATAATTCAATAAAGAGAGAGTTAAGTCCAAATCAAGGGAAGGACAGCTTTTGGGTTTCTTTGCTTCCACATGAAGCTATATTGGAACCACCAGGTGGGGACCGTTACCCTCTTCAGGAATGGGATGGTCTGTCGTGGGGAAAAGAAAGAAATGATGGGCTCTCAGGCCTTTTATGGAACAACTTCAAATTAAACTGTGAAAAGCACTGCCATCCATGAGACCTGTCTTCTGGCTGGGGTTAGCCTCTGTGGTTGGCACTGCAACTTTCTGTAATGAAAGACAAATTAGGACACTGCACATACAAACAGGGGAATCAATGAAACCAAGAAGAAGCTGCCCATGGGAAAGTAAAAATTAAACGGGAGATAAAGAATGATGACCTCAAATATTGGCAATATTCCTCATGCAACAAAAGGCTCTTTTGTATTGTTTTGCTAAAGCAGACCATAATTTTGTTGTTTCATAAAATTTTAAGTGGAGATTTTCTTTCCGTGGTAGACATAAATCTCCTCAAGGAAAGATTTTATATGTAATTCCAATTTTGTGGTCCTAAGAAAAACAAAGAACAGGTGAAGATTTTACTGCAGGTAATTTTGTAAATTATTAAAGGAAAAACCTCCCAGAGCCATGCCATAAACACACTCTCTATCAAAAGCTAAAATAGCAAATCAATAATGCCTATTTTAGGTATTGTAAGGTACAACACTCAAACCCTATACTAGAAATAAAACTGCCTATAAATATTTACTGGTGAGATGACTCTGTGGTAACGAATAGCTCTTTCAAGTCAAAGCAGAAAATATCAAAATCCTGAAATGTACCTGTGACTGAATATGTAAAATAAGCCCAATCTAATATATGCAGCACATACCAATGGTGTCTGTTAAGGTTTTCTGAAAACTGCATCTATGGGATTTTAAATTATTTAAGGGGGCATGAAATAGTTCATTTCAAAACTGTTTTTAAGAAAGTACAGAGTTAGGTGTATAATGGGTTCATTCATAAAGTTTAAGAGGCAAGTTTAAGAAAAATTTTAATTTATTTGTTTTAATATGGCATGTGTGCAGCACCAGAAAGTTGTTTCCCATGTATGGGAAACAGTATCTTGCACTTGGCAGTTTGCTAGCTTCCACCTTTCCAACAAAAGCAAAAGGAAATTCGGCATGAAGAAATAATGCTTGGAAGAAAATGGGAAGCCTCCGTGACCTTGTTTGATCAACATCTTTATCTTTTGACACAAAAATTCATCCTTGTAGGTTGTTTATTTCAATTGATTTTTAGAGAGCCATTAAAGGAAAGTATGTTGGAGGCTCATGTTGTTGCTAGAAATAGTTTAATTCTAAGAGTGTGTATCCTACTTTGACCAAGGATCTACTGGCAATTTTCTATCAAATGGAAGCCATTATTCCAATGATATAAACCTAGATACATCTTATGGGATTGTAGCAGAAATCTGGAGAAGTCGAACATGCAGTGAGAGAAAGAGGTAAGGGAGGCAGAGAAATGGAGACAGAGACAAGGAATGGAAAAAATTTTTTTTTTTCTGGTGAGCTGCTGAGAGCCTAATTGTTGCTTTCGAGGTAAATTTAACAATCCTTGCCAAGCTAGCATGAATTTAATGCAATTGGTGGCCTGATTCCCATTTATGGTTATCATATGATTCTGAATATATTTTTGGACAATTTGTCATGTTTGTCTGTTGCTCATCATTCTCCATCTTGGATTTGTGTGTACAGCAGAAGATTTTTGAACAAAATGAAAAGTGAAAAAGAAGTTCATTCTACATCCTTGTGCCACCTTGCCCCAGAATGAAGGGCATTACTTAGCGGTTTACCTAAAAGCCCAGAGGTTGCAGCTCATCAATGTGAAATCTAATGCCTGGCTCCCTTGGACTGGCTCCAGGGAGTCTCATCAGAGGTTGGCAGTCATGATGTTTGAAGAGAACGATGTAGCAGCTTTGGGTAAGCCCACTTGCATCAATCTGTCAGCAGGCTCTCCAATCCAGGGTTCCATTCAGAGCACCCTAATCAGGATACTTCACTTCATTCTTTCTTCCTATCACCTGTCAATGCAATGGTGAAGCTGGAAGACCAAGAGTGAGTTCTGCAGGCTACTCTCGACAGTCTCTGTGGAGCTGGCCCCAGGGCACGTGGCAACAATAGCTGGGGTTATGCTGAGATGGAGTTGCTCTTTGCACACTTCAGAGGGAGTGGTTTAGAGCTGAGAAATAGGAAGGAAACATTATATATGATCTTTATGGGTCTTCCTGGTTCCAAGATGTGTCCATATATCTCCAGTGACTCCCCAAAGCCAATCTAGTTCTTGCTAAAATCTCAGGGAACATTGGTGCTAATGTGTGTGCACATGGAGTCAGTGGGTCCACTTTCACTAGGAGAAGATAGAATCTGCTCCTTGCTTCCCCCATAGACCATGCTTTTTAACTTCATCTTCTGACCAGTTTTACTGAATGATTGATTTTATTTGCTTTTTCTCATACAGACTGTACTGCTTTATGAACAGTCTGCTTCTTTATGTGGGAAAGACATTTGAGAACTTTCTCATGTTCTTATCTAAAAAATAATAATAATAATTTTTGCCCCCCCCCAACCTCAATCCAACCGGTGAATTCTCTTCCAATTCCCCACACACCTCTTTAAATGTTGTGTTCTAAAAGTTTCTCCTAGGAGTTTCCATCATGGCTCAGTGGTAAAGAACCCAGCTAGTACCCACGAATATGCAGGTTCGATCCCTGGCCTTGCTCAGTGGGTTAAGGATCCAGTGTTGCCGTAGGCTGTGGTGTAGGTCACAGACATGGCTAGGATCCTGCATTGTTGTGGCTGTGGTGTAGGCTGGCAGCTGCAGCACCATTTTGACCCCTAGCCTGGGAACTTCCATATGCCACAGGTGCAGCCCTAAAAAAGACTACATATCTATATAGTCAATCCATATCTATATATCCATATCCATATATAGATCTACATATCTATATCTACATATGTTTCTCCTAAATTTAAAATTTCTGGAGAGTCTGCCTTTGCCCATGCTGCTCTGTCTATGAAGCCCCTTCCTCTGGGCTTGTTCGGTCACACCTACTCATGTCTGAAGATTGGGTTTCGGTTCTCTAACATCTGTCCTGATCAATCCTCCCTCTTTACTCCCGCCAGGTAGCATAAACCCATCTACCTCTTGAAGGCTTCTCAGGATGGGGCTCTTGACTCCCTAAGGCACAATTATTTTAGAAGTATTTGCACTCCCAGTATATGACCAGGAACATAGTAAGTGTTTGACAGAATAAGTGAATGAACGAAATGATGGACAGCACCTAGGCGTGGTTTCATTCAGATCTGTGTGTGAAAATCCAACCTTATCACTTATTGCCCTGACTTTGAGCAAATGACTGAATGTTTCTTAGTTTCACAACAGGCATTTTTAAGAAGGGGCTAATAATAATAGCTGCTTCCTAGAGTTCTTATGAAGATTAATAAGATAAATCTATCAAGAATCTAGCACATAAAAAGCATTAAATAAACTATCATCTTCCTTCCCCTGTGAATACATAAATGTATGAATTAAAGATTGAAATAACCAAGGTCAGTAGAAGGAAGTATCTATAAACCTGGCCTCTAACTCGCTATAAGGAGTCCTTTCCCATGAATATGTGCAGTGTTTCCATGTAATGAATAAACTTTTGGATTTAGTAACTTATCATGAATGCTTGAAACAGCTCTGATTGGCCTTTCCATTTCCTAAAATCGTTAGTTAAAAATTAATGTATCTGGGAGTTCCCGTCGTGGCGCAGTGGTTAACGAATCCGACTAGGAACCATGAGGTTGTGGGTTCGGTCCCTGCCCTTGCTCAGTGGGTTATGGATCCGGTGTTGCCATGAGCTGTGGTGTAGGTTGCAGACGTGGCTCGGATCCCGCGTTGCTCTGGCCCTGGTGTAGGCCAGCAACTACAGCTCCGATTGGACCCCTAGCCTGGGAACCTCCATATGCCGCGGGAGCGGCCCAAGAAATGGCAGAAGACAAAAAAAAAAAAAAAATTAACGTATTTAACATATCTTCAGTAATTGATTTCAACGAAGACATTTAATTACTACGTTTGTAATTTTACAACTGTCATGATCAATTTTTTGGTTACCTCTGCAACTTATCCTATCATGTGTAGCTTCTGGAAATGTTCATTATTTGACTGACAGTATTTAGAAGGCAATAATAATAGGAATCAATAATCAATAATACTGGAGATGGAGCTAGAGAGGGAGTGTCTTAAAAGAAACAACAAAAAATGAATCTGAATTTTTAAAATGTTTTGTTCAACAACAAAGGCATCTGAGCTATCTGAGAGATTTAATGGCTCATCTTATAGCTACCGAGAAGAAATAAATAATCTATTCATAAGTTGCCCCAAATACAGAGGAGTAAAGACACAAAGGTTTGTAATATTTCAAGCATCTTTAGTTTGCATTCTGGAAGGCCGAGATGGGGCTTTATAATGTGTGTCTAAAATGGGAAATATTGGAAAACGAGTCTGAATAATAATAATTAATAATAAATTCTTGCAATTACAAAGCATCTTTCATCCCAACATCCTCAGGAGTTTAGTATTTATCCCAAAGGCACTGTTTAACCCTCCTCTCATGCAATTGACTTACAGAGCTCTGACATGGGAATCAAAGGCAAAATAGCACTTAACTTTGAAAGACTGAGCCACTGCACTAAGACCAAATACATAGCTCATTCTAGTAAACTTTGCTTTTTTTTCCGTTAAAAAATGTTATTTTTTTTAGAAGCTAATAAAGCCAGCCAGAGCTTTTAGCATCTTTCCACAGTCAGGGCTCTGCAACTTGGACTAGCCCTTTCTGTGGCCATGATAGGTCAAATTAATTCTTCCTTTATATGCACAATCATGGCCTTCTCTTTGCTGGCCCACTGGGACATATATTAATCATTTTTTAATAGCCCATTAGGTGTGGTCGTATCCTGTGGCAAACAGGTCTCTATTAATTTCAAAGTCTTTAGCTTTATGCAGCATATCCAACAATACATGTCTCCATCTGCTTAGGTTAAGAGCAAGCTTGGAAATAATGGTCAAAATAGAGCTTTGTAAGTTTTCATTACATATGCTTTTAGGGGGATGGTAGAGGCAATACTCTAAATTATATGTGTTAACTATACAGCATATAATAGGATCATTATTACAAATAAATGCCAGTAGATTATTCAAATCACAGTGGCTAGTCCACCATCTATGTAATAGATACAAAGTATGAATAAATATACATACATTACATTCCTTTTTGGCCCTCAATAAACCTGTTTCTAATAAATAGCAATCTTACTACATCCCGATGGCTCCTTTTTTCTGAAACCTGATTCCTGAACTGCATGATGCTTAACATTTACACATGGGACATGGTACATATTAAGTCTGGACATGGTAGTAACATTTTGGTTCTAAAAAGAATTGGCATTTATTGAACATCAATATGCCTGGCACATCATGTCAGATAATTGTCACAATGAGATGTTGGGATTTTTTTTTCAAACTTTGGGATAAGAAACTTGAACCTCAGAGCAGCAAATGATCTAACTGACTGAATGATGTGCTCAACATTGTTTTTTTAAATAAAGATTAGCTGAAATTTTACACTGAGGTAAAGGAATTTCCTATTTATTTAAAGGGAATAAAATTTAAACCCCTTAAACAAATCTAAATTTCAAGTATTTTAGAGTTTCACTTTATAATAAGCAGTCTGCGGCCTGTAGAACTATAGGATTGTGTTTGTCTTATTTATCATTGTAGCCATATGCTTACATAGTGTCTGGCCCAGATTAGGTGACTAAATAGAAGTAGAATAAATGAATGAATGAATGAAAGCCATCTTTCATGGTCAAGCCTGTCACCTTACAAAATGACCACACATGTGGACATTTCCTAGGTTGAGCTCTGCCTTGATTTTATCCTCTAGGGAGAAGTAAAACTCATTTATTATGTTAGAAATATCAGAACACATCAATCTTCATAAATTATATGAAATATTGTTGGTCTTTTTGAGAATGCTCAACATGTTTCTGATGGATTGCACAGTTGTACAATTTTGATTTTTATGAATTCAGCAGATATTACTTTACTGCTATGCTGGATAGTAGATATAGAAAGATGGATAAAATAGTGCCCCTATCCTCGGTAACTGGGATGACATAATGAAAGCAATTGGAGGCTGGGGTCAGAAAAAGAAGCACTAGAAATGTGTGACCTTGAGCATATTATTTAGCTTATTTCAGACTTGGTTTTCTTCTTTCTATTATTAACTCTTCATTTTCTGTATCTTTATGTTTTAGAGATGCCTTGCATAAATTGCCTATCTGAATCTCCTTCCCTCCTCCCTTCCTTCCTTTTTTCCCTCCTCCCTCCCTTCCTTCCTTTTTTCCCTCCTTCCTTCCTTCCTTCCTTCCTTCCTTCCTTCCTTCCTTCCTTCCTTCCTTCCTCTCTCCCTCCCTTGCTCCCTTTCTTTTTATCATTATTTTCAAAAGCAGCACCCACAGCATATAGAAGTTCTTGGCCAGGGATTGAATCCAAGCTGCAGCTTCGACTGGAGCTGCAGCGATGGCAACACCGGATCCTTTAACCCATGGCACTGAACCAAGGATCAAACCTGCATCTCCACAGTGACATGAGCCACAGCAGTGGGACTCTTAACCCATTGTGCCACAGCAGTTGGATTCTTAACCCATTGTGCCACAGCAGTTGGATTCTTAACCCATTGTGCCACAGCAGTTGGATTCTTAACCCATTGTGCCACAGCAGGAGCTACTGGCTTTTAATTCAGATGATATTTTAATTTTATTTGCAGAGCTTAGGCCATGTATATTATATTAGTATATTTGAATTATTTCTCTTTCTTATCTTATGCTTCCTATTTGCCCTATTTTTTCTCTTACCTTTTTTTTAAGATTTTACTTTTTTTTTTTTTTTAGAGCAGTTTTAGGTTCACAGCAAAATTCAAGGAAAGATACAGAGATTTTCCTTACAACCCCTATTTTTACACAGGCATAGACTCTCCTTTTACCAACAATCCCTACCAGAGTGGTACGTTTGTACAGTGATGAACCTACATTGACACATCATAATCATGCAAAGTCCGTGGTTTATATTATTGTTCACTCTTGCTATTGTGGATTTTGTGAGTTTGGACAAATGTGTGAAGACAGTTTTCCATCTGTTACTTTTTTTCCTGCTCTTTTATTGCCTTCTTTTGTATTGGATGACTTTCCATCCTGCTCTCCTCCTGCTCTTCCTGCAATCTTTCTCCCCTCTCCCTACTTTGGAAATTGTACAGTTCATGTCTATACCATTAGTGGTTTCATTGCTGTTGTAAAATGTGTACTTAACCAAATCTAAAGTTGGTCAATATTTTACTCATTGTTCAAGGAATGAAAAGACGTCAAGAGGCATTATTTGTTTTGAAATATTTTCAAACTAGTTTGTTCTTTGGTGCCCCTACGTTTAGTAAATTAGTTGTTATCATTGTTTTATATAGCATTGTATTAGCCTGAGTTTTCCAGAAAGCAGAGCCTGAGACAAAGGTTTACAAGCAAGCAGTTTATCTGGGAGTGTGTTAACTGAGAGACAGTGGAGTGAAACAGGGAAGGAGGGAGAGCCAGTACGAAGATGGACTGTTGACTTAACCATTATCAGAGGTGACTGGGTGTACAATCTTTTAGGACCATAAGATGAACCTTACTAAGTGAATGATTCTCAGGCTGTCTACCTTGGGGAAGAAGTCAGGGGCATTATTCATTGGCTCCCATTTCGTATTGGTCAAAAACTCTAGTTATTCTTAGAGACATTAATTACTTGCTAGTCCTAGATTTGACCATATGCGAGAATTCCCAGGGTAGGAAGTATAAGGTGCAGTGCCGTCAGGCTGCAGCTCTGTGAAGTTGATTGAAGTTTAAATGCCAACTTAGCTGGTACAGCTGTGGCTGGAATAGAAGCTATGGCCAAGAGAATTTGAAGAGGCACACAAGAAAGGTCCAATTCAACATTTCTCTTCTTTCTTCTTAGGTCATTTCCTTCTGCTGGAAGAAGATCCTTTGTAATTTCACCTTAGTGAAGGTCTTTTTGTGGTAAAAATATCAATTTTGGTTTGTTTGTTTTTTTTTAACATGTCTTTTCTCCCATCTTCTCAGTGTTGGAAAGATTCCTTCTGGGAATTCCTGTCATGGTGCAGCAGAAACGAATCTGACTAGGAATCAGGGGTTTGTGGGTTCGATCCCTGGCCTCGCTCAGTGGGTTAAGGATCCAGCGTTGCTGTGAGCTCTGGTGCAGGTTGCAGATGCAGCTCGGATCTGGTGTTGCTGTGGCTCTGGTGTAGGCCAGCAGCTATAGATCGGATTAGACCCCTAGCCTGGGAACCTCCATGTGCCGCGAGTGCGGCCCTAAAAAAAAAAGACAAAAAAAAAAGATTCCTTCCATGTTTCAACATAGATAAAGTACTATACTGCAAGTTATTTTCTCTCAAAGCACTGAAGATATTATTTCACTGTTTCTGGCTTCTATTGATAATATGGAGAAGTCAGTCATCAGTTTTAATTACCTTGTCTCTTTGTAGAGGAGCTGCACTTAGGCTCTTTTTTTTTTTTTTCTTATTTGTAACCTAAAGTTTCATTCTGATTTTTCTAGGTATATTGTCTTTATTATTTCCTGTTTGGGATTTTTTTCTGAGCTTCCTGCATGTGGTCATTAGGGTTGGTTTTTAATCAATTCTGGAAATTTCTCAGACATTGTCTCTTTGAATATTGCCTCTTTCCCATTTTCTCTATTAATTCCATCTAGAACTTTGATTAGGTGGTCTCATTTTTATTTCTGTTCATCTGTGTCCATATTATATATATATATATATTAGTTTCTTTTTAATAATTTTTCCATTAAATTGATTTACAGTATTCTATCAATTTCTACTGTACAGCAAAGTGACCCAGTCATACATATATAGACATGTTCTTTTTCTCACATGATCCACATTTTATATTTTCTTGTTCCTTTAGAGTATATTCTGGGTAGTTTTTGATCTTCCAGTTCACTAATTCTTTCTTCAGTGCTGTCTATTGTTTGATGCATTGGTTCCTCTAACTTAAATCATCTTATTTTTAATTTATAGGAGTTCTACTTTGATTCTTTTTCAAATATGTTTGGTCATTCTTTTAAATTTAACTGATTAATTTTCATACTGTAGTTTTTTTCACTGATCAATTTTCATGCTTTGCTTTAAAATATGTAAACAGATCAGTGTTATTCATTTTATATTGTCTATATGTCTGTCAATTTCTGAAATCCTTACAGGTTTATATATTATTTATATTGCTTCTCCTGGTTTTTATTTATGGTGTTTTCTCTTAAGGTTTTTTTAGTAATTTTTTTCTTTGTCTCTTTTTCTCCTTCCTTTCATCGTTTTTTTAATTTAACCATGGGTGGTCTATTTTCCTTAATCCTTATAGGTTCTGTGCTGTTCTCTATGAACCAGATTGAATTTTAATTCTTTTAAAGCGGATTTATTTTTGCTTCTGGTAGTTATTTGATGGAACTACCAAATCTGGATCACTTTATATTGCATAAATTACCCACTTCTTTATTTTTTGATTATTTGGGTGATACAAATTTGGATCACTAATCCGTACATGGGCCAGTTGCATTTAAAAACTACCCGGAGAAAATTTTCATTTCCTCTGCCAAGAACCAAAACTAGGCAAGAAATTCTCTATACTAATGACTAGTATATGGCATATTTTATTTCAAGTTTACTCTTAGTTGAGAATGGAAACCTTTGAGATTCCATTCAATTCTACTAAATTCTCTAGCTTGAACAACCTTTAATTTTATCTCCAGCCTGCTGTTCAGACTGTATCTATCAATACTGAAGACCAAGATTTCCAAAGCTTGGAAGAAACTCTTGGAACCAAAGCCAAATTTGGAATCCACTTCACTCCAGCATTTTGTTACTTTGTTTTTAGTTCTATGGATTCCTTAATATCATCATGTCTGCCTAGTAATACATTTCAAAAAATTCTTTTATATTTTATCTAGCATCTTGGTTGTTTTTATCAGAAAAATTTATGAAACTGGAATGCAGTGTTTATAATGTGGCAAAAAACTGTTGCCTCCCATTTTCCGCTCCAAATTTAACTTTTAATCATTTTAATCATTTAAAGTTAATTTAAGCATCCTCCTTTTCTATTTCCCTGCTTTTACGATTCTTTCTCTTCCCTGGTAAAATAAAAATTGAAAAGAATCTAGTATCAATGATTTACACTTGATGATAGATAGATTAATTATATTTTAATGTAGTTTTAATCTTTCAGTCACTTAGCTTTTTACATATCTTTCTGTTATAAAGAAAGAGCACTTTCTCCCCTTTTGTTTGCTCACATTTAAAATTCTTTTCATAGGGGACAAATTGCTTTGGGGCATAAATTCTACTGAATCTCATTTTACACAAGTCTGTGCTGATGGTGAAAGTAATTTAATATTTTAGCTGTAATAATAGCTCCCTTCTATCGAACACTTGGTATTTGTTGGGCACCATGCTAAGTGCTTTATCTACATCATCTCAAATCTTAGACCACCTGGTAAGGTAAATACTATTGCCTTTATTTTCTTGATGAGGAAGGTGAGACTCCAATGGGTGAGGTAACTTAGCCAAGTTTACACAGTTAGTGAGAGTCTCACTCTGGCTTGTCTGGTCCTAATACCTGTCTTCTCCTTTAGCAGCTGGACTTAACAAAAACTACCTCATGACCTCTCGGATAACTAATAACTTTGTGGGGGGAAAATGAGAAGGCTTAGTTGTAGGTGTGTTTCTGGGTGACTTATCTTCAGACTCTGGGTGGAGGTTGGATGTCTTGAGATGGGGATATTGAGCTATATATATGTATATATATATATTCTTCTCACACATGTTTCTTCCAACTTCTGGAAGCCAAGCTAATAACTTTTCTGTTTTCAGACTCTTCAAACACACATTTTACCCTTCCTTTTTCCATAAGATCCTCTAAATAATAATTTTAATTTCTGAAACATCTGATATTATTTTAGTTAGCATTGATGATATAATCATACATAATTGGCTCCTTTACTGACAGAGTAGAATGTAGCCCTAATGCCTTATATATTTTGAGCTCTGCTAATAAAGTTTCTGACAATATAGTATGCTCTTTGAGCATAGCTTTCTCAATAATCAGTGTGTTACTCTACTTAACAAAACCCTTTTTGGATGAGAGCCAGAATGGACCAGTCTTTTGTTAAAATCTGCTATATTCACTCCAGAGTGCTTCCAGGGCACAGTTTTTTAAACTCAATCATTGATTCTTGGTCTCTTTTCCCCTCAGGCAAATGAAGATGATGCCTTGCCTCCGTCTCATCTCCTTAGATGATGAGGGTATTAAGTGAGTAGATGGAAAAGCCAATTAAGCGCTTTGAATTCCTAAGACAAACTGTTACAAGTCAGGCTACCATGATTATAAAGACGTTTATTGCATTTTGCAAAGAACAAATTTAAATAAAGAGTAGAAATTATGTTTAGCATGCATAGTTTATATAAATGTGGTATTAAACTATGTGTATATAAACAACTGTATAATACAAAATACTGTATGGTTGCAGCTCCCATGTTTTAAAATAACTTCCTCTAAGCCGCTTACCTAATTAGTTATCTTCTGTGTTGTAAGGAAAAATTCTACATAAGGAAGACTTAAGGAAAAAGCAGAGGTGAGAAAGCCTGTGGTGACAGAACATTCTCTGGGTGGCCACACCTGTGCCCCTTTGTGTTATCAGCAATCACATGCAGGAATATTGGTACCACTGTCAGGACAGACAGAGATTAGCTGAACTGGAAAATTTATCTTGGCAGTGTTGTGATTGCCCAAGATGTGTACTACCCATTAATCTGGAAAGAATTAATGGTATATCTATTCTGTGCTGGGAGCTGGAGATTCAAAATGATCAAGATGCAGTTATTGCCTTGGGAAAGATATGACACTTAAGTTACAATAAAGTGTGGTAAGCTCTTCACTAAACTGTGGACAAAGACTCAAGGGAAAGTTCTATCCAGAGGTATTAGGAAAGGTGAATACAGATTACCATGAGTAAAAAAAAAATCCTGTAAAACAAAGCCCACAGCTGTTAGGAATCTGTACAATTACTTGGGTGCTGCACCTGACACTCTATCCACATTTAAAGTCTTTAGCTTCAATGCAGAGATAACAAAGCGAGCAAAACTAACTACAACCAAAACCTATCAAAATTCCAACCCAGTTTGTGTGTAGAGGAAGGAGGAGTATTCAGGTTTCTGCCCCCACCCCTCTTTCCTCCCGTCTTCATTCTCTCAAACAGAAGTTTAATCTGAATAAAGAAGTTGAAATGTGACACTTTCACTCTAAGCAGACTCAGTCACCAAACTGTAAAGCGAAGCATCACCAGCATTTGGTTCTTTATTGGCATACATTCTCTGTTGCATTTCCACAAGGCAGCCTCTCTCACTAAGGTGACATCCACCCACATCAAAAGAAAAAAAAAAAAAAGCCGTGGAGTATTCACACACCTTCCTGAAGGGTGTCTCCTCCTTGCCAATCCCTTTCTCAGTTCTGTTGAGTTGTGGCACTTTGAAGCCTTGACTTACTCACCAAGCTTCCCCAGTTTGGTGGACCTTTTCTCCATTCAAGTGTCTGGCAGGAAATGCATCAAGCTGGACTTTATGGGAAGTCAGCTAAAAATATGTTTAGTGTGGGATTATTTCAAAGAAGAATTGAAGCTGCTAATTTTAGCCCATTCCCAAGAGAATGTGTTTGCTTGGTCCAGGGCGATGGTCTCATGTGACTCTTCACAAAGCAGAAGGCAATGGGGCTGTGTGGAGGCTGAATGTCCGATTTCGCTCCCCATGTTTTGTGATCATGGTGGGTTCTGCCCTCCCTTAGATGAAACTGACATAGTGACTTGTATTTCTGGCTGGAGTAGACCTGGAACAGGAAAGGGCATCCCAGGATGTAAATAAAGTTCCACTTATTGGATATTTATTTTCAGACAGTTCATTGCTTGTCTCCAGGGTCCTGGTGTCTTCTTTCAACAAGAGCTGGGTGTTTGGAGAGCTGTATGCTTCCTGAGTTTTGATGTGGTGCTGAAACAGAAGCTTTGAATCTTCAAGCTGCTGACTTTAGAGGAAATGCCAGGTTTTACAGATTATCTGCAGATGCACAGAACATACAATCTTCAGAAACTTTTCCTTCTAGAGTAGACGCTGGGGATTCCACAGGTTCCATAATAGCAAAGGGCAGACTAAGTATATGTTGTAAGGAGTTTAATATACTGTGTTCCTTATAATATATTTTTTGTTACAATAACCAGTAAACTGCTCAAAGCCAAGAACTGTGTCTTGTATCCCTAATGGTTAGCACAGAGGCTGGCACTTAGGAAGCAGCCACTGAAGTCTCACCAACAAGATATGAAGTGGGAATAAAATTCCCCACCTATGATTTTGCAATATGTATAGCATTTACAGAGAAGTTTTATATTAAATAAGAAAACAGCTTCTCAAACTTACTCAATAGATTATTTGACCTGAAAATGACTACATGACTATGCTTTGGTTAGAAGACTTTGCAATGAATCAGCATCAAGCTTGAGAAGTGAGAGGGCTGTTCTGAGCATGTCCACAACCCCTTTTATAGAGGGTGTGTTGGACAGGGCTCTGGGACAAGAGTCCCTAATAATGGGGTGTGTGGGAATGAATGCTGTTGAGGTGATTAGAGCACCAGGCAGCTAATCCAAACAGTTGGCTTCTCTTGCTGACTCAGCCCGGATTCACTGTGACCTCCAGCAAATCATTTACCTTCTGTCACTCCTTTAAGTGAGCTTGAAAGTAAGGATGGCAATTATGAACATGTAAACATATGGAATGTGATACGGACTAATTTTTAGGATAGTGTTTAAAGAGATTTTTCCTGAAATTTCTTATTTACTTTAATTGTTGTGAAGGTTATGAACTGGCAAACTGGCTTTAGCTAAGATTATTTTTTTTAAGGTTAGCTAATTTAAATAAGTAGATTCAACTTCATGAAGTTTAGAAACAAATGTCTTTTTTTCCTCTGATAAAGAAAGCCAGATGTATAGAAGAGAAACTCCTTTATAGGAAAAAAAAAATTTTCATCTCTACCTTTTTTCCCCTTGATCTATTTTGTTTCTTTCGATAGAGAGCTAACTGGAAAGTTGATCCTTGGAGTGAGGCTGGCTGGGAACCAAAATAGCAGAAGTGAAGAGTTTAAGGGAAATTGGGTTGACTGTACCCGTCCCTGGAGGATTTTGAAGGAGAAAATAGAACCAGAGATCGCCCTCTGTTATCTGCATGAATTTTGCAGGAAAGCAGTGGAAGGGGCTCTAGAATTTCTGTTTGTGCAGTTGGGTGATGGCAGTATTGTTGGGAGGGCTCTGGGTGGCCAGGATGCTCCAAGTTGTGCTCGTGGAGAGATTTACATTAAATTGTAAAATTAAAGTTAGATGCTTCAGAGGAGGTTGGGACGGAACTAAAGGTGATTATGGAAACATTTCTGAAGTCCCGATGTTCCCTCTTAGACACCCCAGTGGGTGTTGGGCCAATAAAAGGCACATAGGCCACAGAAACATACAGCTACACACACAGAGACATCCCAGCTGAAAATGATGCGCCCTCCTTTCTTTCAGACTGTTAATATGAAAGGAAATAGAAAATACATGTGAATTTCTGCCTCAAGGTTTCTCAATCGATCTGTATAACCAAATGTTGACAAACCACTATTTTCTCTCCAGTGTAAGTGGTGCAGAGCTATTCAAAAAGGGCAGGGTAAGAAAATATGAGCTATTGTCTCTACTGACAAATTGTTTATGGTGTGGTTATTGAGACTAGATATAATAGAAGGAAACAATTGTAGGATAATCCATAAAATGTAAATTCTGTGATAAATTATGAGAGGGTAATAAAATGTTGTAGCTAGTTATAAAAGGAGAGACCTTTATGGATAGAAGTATTCAAGGAAATTATGAAAAATATGAGACTTCAGCTGGACCTTGAGGAGGATGGGAGTTGGCTGAGGGGCTGAGAGAGGCCATGGATGGCAGGTACATGTGTCGGTGCACATTCTCCTTCTTACTCCATAGCAGATGCTGTTAATCACTCCAGAGCAGATTTTTTTTTTCTTAAAGAACTATCTAACATACAACTTTCTTAAATTAATTATTGATAATTGATTTGTTTTCTTACTACACTACAGTCTAGTATGAAAGTGAAGCATTGTTTATCTCTGAACCTACTGAGTTAGGCACACTGAAGACACACACTGTGGTGAAGATATTAATGCCCTTCTGGAAGTCACTTTAACCAAGGACATCCCTTCCACCTGTAAGGACAAAGTTAGCTGACAGACTCCAACAGCAGCGATTTAGGGATTGGCTGTCATGGCAGCATTGGAGCCAAAGCCAAGGTCTTTGGAGTCAAAGCCAAAGCAATCCCAGCCAATGACTGAGCATGTTGAGGATGAGAGGGATGGAGAACTAAGGCTTGACTTATTTCTGAGATTCGCAGGATACCTTTTTAGGGCAGTGTCACCTCTGGAGCTTCCCATTATGTTGGCGGACTATCAGATACACATGGCAGTCCAAGACTCTCCTTATCCAATCCTGCTTCCTCCTCTTTTACCTTTCATAGGCCATACCTCCCAGGTAACCTCTTGCACCCCTCATGCAGTTTTGATGTCTGCTTCGAGAGGATTTGCATCAGTTGCAGTATATGGGACTGAACAAGTTGGTGACAAGTTTTCACTGGATCAACCATTTCACATTGTCTCGCTCCCAGTGGAGCCTTCATTCTGTCATCTACAAACATTCTGAGCACCAACAAACTTTTGAGCTCTGAGCTAGAAGTTGGAAATTCAAAGATGAATAAGGCTGATTCCCACCTTTGAAAAGTCAGACTCATAAGCATGGATGCAGAAATTGAGACTTAAAAACTGAGCAACTTGTTCAAGACTGTTCTCCTAAATAGCCAGCTGAGTTTTGGATCCAAAAAGGAGGTCTTGGTGACAAGATATGAATCTGTAACGGGCACAGTTATATTCACTATTGTTCACATTACTTTGTCCTAATTCATGGTCCCCTAGGGAATTCATTGAACCACTCATCTCTCAGGTGTACTTCATGGAATGAGCACCTAATACTCAATATTAAAATAGGTTTCTTGGCTGCAGTTTGGAGGATTCTTTTTTTTTTAATGGCCGCACTTGCAACATATGGAAGTTCCCGGGCTAGGGGTAGAACTAGAGCTGCACACAGCCATGGAACCACCGGAGCCTTAACCCACTGAGTGAGGCCAGGGGTAGAATCCGCATCTTCAGAGAGACAATATCTGGTCCTTAACCCACTGAGCACTAGCAGGAAGTTCTGGAAGATTCTTTCCTATGCTACGGTGAGTTGTGCGTTTCCAAGAACAGGTCAAGAAGTGAATGTTTTCCAAACATCGTTGGCTCTGTCCTTGTCCTTGTTTTACTGTACTTATTGAGGAATGCTATTCTACTCAGTTAAATTAGTTGATATTATATTACTTACTATAAACAGTAGGTAACATCTATTCAACATTTTCTATCTGCTGCTCACTGCAGTGCACCAATAATGGCCATTTTTTTTTTTTTTCAGATGAGGAATCTGAGGTAGCACAGAGGTTTAAAGAACTTGCCCTAAGCTACACGATGGGCAATGGAACCATGCCCCCTCTGCTACCTATACTCTCCTGCCTCCCAGTGTCTTTTTTTAAATTTTTGTTTAAATATAATTGATTTACAGTGTTGTGTCAATTTCTGCTATACAGCATAGTGACCCAGTCATACATACATGTATACATTCTTTTTCTCATACTATCATCCATCATGTCCTATCCCACGTCATTGGATATAGTTCCCTGTGCTGTACAGTGGGACCTCATTGCTTATCCATTCTAAATGTTATAGTTTGCATCTACCAATCCCAGACCCAGTGTCTTTGATGTGTTGAAGCTAGTGAACATGCTGCTTTCAGAGAGCAGGGTATATGTGACTGAAATTTGCACAGCAAGTTACTTGTGAAAAAATAACAACTGTTTTGCTCCCCCACAGGGACTGCAGGTTTTGTGTAATTCAGTGAGATATACATACAAAGGCTGAAAAGAAGGCTGGCTTGGTGAGGTTTAATGGGAGGGATGAGGCGGAGCACTGATGCTTCTGTCTGGTGTCTAGTCCTCCCTTCAAGAATCAACAAATCTAGGGAGTTCCCATGGTGGTGCAGTGGTAGCAAAACCCACTAGTATCCTGCAGGTTCGACCCCTGGCTTCACTCAGTGGGTTAAGGATCCACCGTAGCCTGTGATCTGCAGTGTAGGTCACAGACATGGCTGGGATCCCATGTTGTTGTGGCTGTGGCATAAGCCAGCAGCTGTAGCTCTGATTCGACCTCTAGCCTGGGAACTTGCATATGTTTTGGGTGTGGTCCTAAAAAGCAAAAAAAAAAGGAAAAGAATCAGCAAATCTAGAGATGATTCTTCCTTCTCTACGATGTCCCTTCACTTCCCTATTTTGTATCCTCTTCAGTTTTTCAATGCCCCTGCCTTCTATCCCTTGCACCCCAACACATGCTATCAGATAGAAGCCAGCAGATGTAGTTAGAGCCCGGGCTTTGCCATCAGACATCTGGATTGAGATCTTCCCTGTATCACATGCCAGTTGTTCAAGTTATTTCATCTTGCTAAGCCTCGTTTTTCATTTGCGTAACATGGTGCTATAAAAAATGTCTACATGATAAGATTATTGTAAGGATTCAAGAAAATAATGTATGTAAAGGACTTAGTACCGAGTGGGGACTTAATAAATGGTGTTGGCTGGAAAGTCTCATCTCTCCAGCTGTTTCTGGGTTTAAATAGTGACCTCTTAAACTGAATATTCTCCTAAATGTGAAGGGGGGAAAGATCTAATTTTAGACACCATGCAGGTAGGAGGGGAAAGGAGGAAATATTTGCAAAGGTGGTTTTTAGACCCTCTCCAAATAATCACCCTAAGTGCGTGATTACTGTATATAACTCCACTGTAGTAAGGGAGACCCCAGATGTGGTTATTTTGTGATGACATCAGGCACCACAGTTCCAGGTAATCTGCATCTTCCCAGTGGGTTTGCTGGCCATTGGCCTGTGTTTTCTTAAGACTTTCTACTGTCACCTCAATACGTTGCTGGTAATTTGAATCTTTGAAGAGGCAGACAATGAGGGTTTTAGTTGGCTCTAATGGCTTTTCTGTGGTTTTATTTGCCTTTTTCCTAGAGATTGAGCATTTGTGTCCATGGGCATAAGATCGATTACTGCATTGTACAGTGGAAATGAAAAGGAAACACTTTTTCTTTCCTCTCCAGCTCTGCCTGGCATTCACTGCAAAGGATCATGTGTGAGCTGTCATATGTCCTGAGCTCGTGGACATGGCAACTGTAATTGCACACTTATCTCTGAGACCAAAAAAAATAAAATAAAATAAAGGAAGTCGCTATCTAATTTATTCAGATGGCTCTCAAAATGCAGCATTTCATGTACTGGTTTGATTTCCAGGAACTATAAGGAACTACGAATGCTTTGTTAGGAAAATTACTTCAGCACAAATCTGAACCATTTTTTTTTTCCCAGCTGCAGTAAGTAATAGCTTAAGATATAAGATAAAAATAACATATTTTGTAATTAATATTTTAATTTACTAAGAAGGGAGCTAAACGATGACTAGATTTCTCTTCCCCTTGATAATAATGAACCCAGGCAATTTCAAATGAAGGAGAGCAGCCAGGAGTTTAATACCTTTGATTAAGAACATGTTTCCACAGTGGCTATTATGTTCCTATTTAAAAGAGCAAAACAAAACTCGGGGCTTATTTTATTTTGCAACTGCAGGGGGTCTTATGGGCATCAAAAGAAGACGAGAAAATGTTTAAGGATAATTAAAGGCAATTTGCCTCATCAGGCCTTTTTCCTCCTCCTTTTCTCTCTTCCGCACCTTCTCCCCACAATACTTGCTAATTGCTGCTTCAGTGACCTGAGGAATTTTTTCTTTTTCCTTCAAGAAACTTGCCTATTTGGCTGTTGTCCACACTTATAATTGACTGCATAAATCAATGAATCTCCATTAGTTCATTTAAAAACCAGAACATGAGTTACTCCTTGTCTCATCATGCTGGCTAGTTAGATGCTAGGAAAGCTAAAGGCAAGAAATGACTTGTACGTGTTAATTAATTTCATCTCTGGAAGAACATCGTGACATCCCTGCCACTGAATGGGAAACCAGAGTAGCTTGATTAGGGTCCCGCTGCTCAGGTAAGACTGGAACTCTGAGCTTTGTTTCCACTGTATTACCTCTTCTAAGTTAAGCCTGCTCTGTGTCTTTATTCATTTTCAAACTTTCCACTTAGAATTTTCATTCAGTCCTTCAATTTGAATGCCCCTGGCAAGCATTTAAGCCTATAACACTTAGGTTGCAAAAAGTGACCTTGGTGACTCTCAGAAAAAGCCTTGTGGAAAGTCATGCATAGCGGCTTCCTTAGGGACTGAGGAAACTCAGGCACTTCCAGGAAAGTTTTAGCTAAAATTTTAGAATAACAAGCCTTGGGTAGAAACTAAGCTCCGAAAATGCATGGCGTTTTAATTCTACATAATGTTTTCAACTCTGAAAATTGATAGTAAATGGCATCACACTCCCAGATAAAGTGATGTCCTGGGAAAAAGAATGATCCATAAATGTTGTTAACCTGTTGAACAAATTTTCTTTAAACACAGATAAACTGAACTGTGTGGAGCAAAATGTCATAGGCTGAGTAAGTGCAGGAAAAATGATGCTGAATTAAATAAAGGACTAAGGTGTGTGTGTCACAGGAGGGAAACCCAAATGGCCATGACTCTAGAGTAGGGTGGTTGTACTGCTGGCTTGGGGAGGGGACAGCACAGCGGGGATGGGGGCAAATAGCAATGGTTGCCCATTAACTCTTGGGGAAAGGGCAGGGAGGTGGGGGATTCTCAATCTGATCAAATATATGAGCTTCTGAGAAGTTAGAAGTGGTTTAATTCCTCTTCCAGTATTGCTTTCTGCCAGTAACTCCCTGCCATTCTTGAAGGCACAACCACACACACACTCCTGACCAGTGTGTGCCCAGAGTTTAGATTTTTAAGTTCTTCTATTTTTGTTTTTCTAGCTTTGATTTTCAACTATGTTTTACACACAGAAATAGCCAGATATTTGCATATGAAGCATATTTGCTCCAAGTTCTAATTTCAAAAGAATTTAAAACAGAATATTAGAGATAAAGAAAGGCTTTGGAGAGTAACACAGAAAAGAGGATGGGAGAATGCCCTGGGGTTAGCCTAACCTCCTTAGACTCTAAGGATAATGAGGTAAGGCTTAACTTGTAGCTTGAACATCCTCAAAGAGGGAGAAAGCCGAATGAACCAGATTCTAGCTCTGTTCCTCTGCCACCCTTTATTCTATGCCCAGGGAGATGGTTTCAATCCCTAGAATCATGTAAAACATTTTACAGCCTAGAAATTCTACTTAGGTCCCAACTGGTTGTATCAAAGTTAACCTAACTTTATTTTGAGGAAATAGTCAAGAAACTAGAATTAGTTAGAATTGAAGGTGAATTTACAGATTGAGAAATTAAGACACTCTTTGAATGATAAACTGCAAATGAAATAGAAAATTATAAAGCCTGAGTTAATTTTGAAGTCACATGCATCTAACTTTGGCACAGTTTGGGAGAAAAGCATCTTTCAGCAGAGTGGCGGATCCATTCCTACATGGTATGTCCTTCTCATACCCTCACTATGATTCTCCTCCTTGCTTACAAGCCTCCAGCCACACTGGCCACCTTTCTGTTGCTCCACATTGCCAGTGTCCTTCACACCCAGGCTTGGCCCTCACTGTGTGCCAGTTTAGGACACTTTTTTGGATCCTTCAAATTCCTTTTGGGGTAAACTTCTGCTCAGGTATCAGATGACTAATTAAAATGTCTCTTATTTTATTCTCATACTGCCTTATTTTTCTTTATAGGACATATAAACATAATTGAAAATCGCGTGTGTAATTCCTGATTTAACATCAGTCTTTCCTTAGAGAGTCATGAGGATAGAGGCTGTAATTATCTTGTTTACCATTACATGGTAGTTCTAAGTCATAGCCAGTCCTTAATAAATTGTTGTGCAAATGGTATTGGACTTCAAAAAGAGGACGAACATTGAGCTGCTCAAATAACTGACACAGAAGTCACATCTCAGTATTGAAAATGAATTAGCCTAGGTTTCTAAATGCCAAAAATAGAGGAACAAGTGTGGGACATACTGAGTGGTGAGGAGTGCTGGGGAGACAAAAAACAACCAATGTTGATTATCTGATATTTAAGCAGAGAACAAAAACCAGAGTTTACCTGGGACCATTACATGACAAGTGATGGAAGGGGCCTGGTAGGCTGAACCTGTTTAATGTAATTGGTCAAATATGCTATTCGTGGTAATCCAAATCTGTCGGGGAAGCAATTTCTTGAACTTCTGACAGGGCTGGGAGCTATGGATTCAGTGTTATCTGTGCACACACCCAGAGTGTACTATTTCTCATCCCTCTGGATTTCTCTGATACCAGGCATCCCACACCATTGTCCAGAAAATTTTCTCTGAGTCATGTATCATTTCCTTGTAACCCCATCATGCTCTCTACATCCATTACTGCACATATTTACCTATTTATTTCCTCTGCTAGACTGCAAGTTTCTTAATGGCAGTATTTTCTCGTATATATCCATGACTGGCTCAGTTCCATTAGACATCTTGAGAATTACTTGGCAAATTTAATGGAATTAAACTCATTTAAAAAAACAAATGTTTCCTTTTACCAAGTAAATACATTGGTTGGGAAAAGATTAAATGTATATTCATGTAAGGGAAGCTAGCAGAGTAGGTCATGAAGTGAAACAATAAACTTTGCTGTTTGATGAATTTTGGTTATAGATACTTTGACCGACTGATAAAAAAATCACCTCATCTCTGCAGTGTGACTTTGCAGCATCTTCCGTCAAGAGATGGAGTCTCTTTGCCCAGTCCTTGAATCTTGGCTGGCCTTAGAATTTTCTTTGGCCAAAATAATATGACAGAGAGGACGCTGTACTGTTTCCACACCTTTATTTTCCCTCTGCTCTCTTAAAACTCTTGCATGCTTTAGGAACAAGTCTAGACAGCCATTTCAGCTGAGGTCATCCCAGACCAACTGGTTCCCAGCTGACCACAGATGCAGTGATTGAGCCCAGTCAAGACCAGAATGGCTTGAATTGCTGACTTGCAGAATTTTCAGCTAAATCCAAGGGGATTGTTTTAAATTATTATATTTTGGGGGTATTAAGCAGCATAATTGAATTATTATATATATGTTAATTTTAATAGGCTAAATTAAAATAGCTGAAACTGTATTTGCTAAGAAGATGGGTAGTGAGAGCTGACCTGTGTACAAAGCCTATCTTGGAAAGGAGAGCCCTTGGTAGGATGACTTGGCAGTGGAAAACTTGAGACATTAGATACCTTGAGTAGGAATTGATAAGTGACAAAGGAGAATATCTTCTTTAGGGAATAAACAGCAGTGAACAAATAGACCCCATGAAACATCACATAAAAAGTGCCAGACTCCTCAAAACTAGAGGTGATTTCAGAAGACAAATCGAACATAAAGATAGACAATTTGATGACTGATACTTAGGGTAAGCAAGGCATGCATACACAATGCTAAGGAGCCTGAATTAATTAGTGTTAGTTGAAGTCTATCTGTATTTGGGAAGTCCATCAATATTTAAGAGAAGAGAATTAAGGAGCAATGCCTATAAGGATGACGAAGGTAAAGAGCCCCTCTGATGGGAGTGTGGAGGTCTGAATTTGCTTTTTATCACCGCCATTACTTGGCTTTAAGAAAGTCAGTGAGCCTCAGGTTCTTCAAGTGGAAATTGGTTTACTATACCTCTATTACATGGCGGTAATCAGATAAGAGAACAAGCAGTAAGGTCCATGGTTAATTGTAGAGCACTAGAACAATGGCTCAATATCTAAGGTCAATATTGGAAACTCTAGGTAATTTTGGATGATGAGCTCATGGAAATCATACAAAGATTTTTTTTTTTAAATCCATGACTTCCGTCATTTATGTCAACCTTGCCCATTGTCACCTCTCTAGAACAAATTTTCTCACTGCCAACAATGGCAAAGCCTCCCTTTTGCTGAAGCAGGAATTTTCACTCACTCTGTGAATCAGGGTGATAATACAGCTTCATCTCTTTGTGGACAATTCTGCTTTTACATTCCTGTAACATGCTCTAGGCCACTGCATAGCAAAGGTATGGAGAAAACAGATGAACAGATGTGCCCAAGGCTATTTTATTACCCAATCTTTTGGAATTAATTTCTTTTTTAAAATTTGGGGCAAAGAAGGCATGGTTTTAAAATGTCCTTGTCTGTATGTTAATTCCCATTAGTTCATTGGCTCCGTAATCCCTCCCACAGAGTCAGGACCTCCATGGCTTCAGGGAGAGGGCAGAATCCAGCTAAGAACAAAGGAGACAATGTTCAGTTGTTGAATTCCAAAACATGCTCTTGAAGGTAATTTCAGAGACAATAGTTCTGAAAAGCCAAGGCATTCCCTTGCAATACCTAGGCATGTTGAAAGAGAAATCAGAAGTTTTGCTTTAAATATTAACTATTCCCTTAAAATATTAAGAAGCTTGAGGATTGGGGGAAGAAAGATTTACTAGAACCACATAATACAGAATATGCAGAGTGTAACACAAAGATAATTTTCCAATACATTGGAAAGAAGCAAACCAACGGAGTCTGGAGAGAAAGAGTAGGAGGAAAGCAAGATTATTGAGTCCTGAATGGAAGCTTGTTCTTGGATATGAGTACGTTTCAGACCTCAGAGGATTTTAGAAAGCACTGATTAGAGGGAACCTAGTTCTCACATCTTTCCCAGAACTCTTGATGGAGACGACTTCCTCAACACAGGCATCCTTAGAAGAGCAGAAATTATGATATTATGTGTATAGGATCACAGGCCTGAACTAGCCACCTTCAAGTCCCTTTGGATCCAGAAAGAGGCCCTAGGAAAGTTCCTAAAATTCTCAAGTTTGGGGGAGGGGATCGTATTTGAGAATTAGAAAACAGCATCTGCCAGGAGCCCACCACTTCTTAAACATGAGATGATGCATTGGGCAGCCCAAAGCAGGGGCCCTTTGTGGATGTGGCGAGTCTCAGAAAGCTGTGCATGTTAATAATGAGGTGGGAGATATAGGCAGAGGAGACTGAGCTACCCAAAAGGTACTACCTCCATGCTAAAGAATCAGACTATAGACATTGGATCACATGCTGGAGTGCAGTGATGGAGGCTCAGACACCAAGCAAGAGTCAGATGTCCTTTATCTGAGGACGGGGCAATTTGTAAGCTCCTTAGGGTTAGGAAAAAGATGTTGGGGAAAATCTGGAATTTGACTCTCCAAAAGAGGTAAGCTTAAAAAGAAGGGTCTAAGTTCATTGAAATAGGAAGATCTGGTTTTTGCTTCTGCCATCAATGGAAATGAAGGCTCACAGGGATGATGAGTCCATAGTACACATAAATTTGGACCCCATCACCCACTATTCAAGGACTGTGTGGGGCATGTATCATTTTGGCTCCCTGATGTGGTTTAATACCTTCTTTCTTTGTGTTCCATCTAAAACTGCTCTCTGCCCTCCATTACGTGTAAACGTATTTGTCTCCCCTACTTGACTGCAATCTTGATGACTGAAAGAATCTAATCTCATTCCTTTTATATTCTCAGCTCTGGCATAGGGTCTGGTACCTAGATATTTCTCAAGAAGTATCTGTGGAATGAATCCATAATGACAAACGAGTTGGGTAAACTGTGAACATTTTTACAAAAAAACCATCTGTAGGATTCCAGAAAATCTGATGATTCTTAAATTGATTCTTAACAAGAAGAAGTTAAGAAGTTGATCCAAGATTGCACGGCCATTAAGTGGACCAGTCAGGATGTGAGCCTGGCTCTGGCTTGTGTTCTCTGCAACTATACTGTAAGTGTCTCTATAACACCTGCAAGAGTGTCCTCATAGGAAAGTGGTCAGAAAACTATTAGTGACTAGTGACAGGAGAGCATTCACCTGTGCAGTGCCTACGCATGTACTCAAAACACTGAGTGTTCCATCAAATGATAAGCGTTCTCCTCAGCAATGTGGAAAGGGTGCTATCCTGGTTCCTTAGCAATAAAAAAGCTCTGCTAGGAACTAGCCAGTGTTGGCTTGTTTATTCTTTCCAGGTATGGAAAGTCCTATTGAGGTCAGACAAGGGCATCTCTTCCGTGGTCCCTTTTGTGAGCTTCCTGGTGCCTGAAAATTGTCCCTGGCTCCCACGTTGCCCTGATTCTGTGAAGAGCCTTGACTTCTGTTCTTTGAGGAGGGCCTCGGGGGAGGAAGAAGATGTTGCAATGAACCCTTGAAGGTGGAACTGCAGCCCTGGGTGCTTGTCCCTGATCTGGTCCTCTTAAAAGAACGCAGGAGTGGAGAGTGCCACCTGATGGAGAGGGGACTTGGATTGTGTGACTTCTTTTGCTCCTTAGCAGTGTGCAGAAGGGGTCAAATCTCTTCTCTCTGTCCCTGTCTCTCTCTCTGTCTCTCATTGTCTTTCTGTGCTTTTGAGGGACTGCTGTGGCTTTGTGCATGCCCCCTGCACTGGGACAGCTGAATGGTTGGCAGAGGCTTGGGAATCCCTATAATTATGAAACTATAGCAGGGACTAAAGAAACCTTTAGGAAATTTTGATTCTGGAAAACCAAACGAGCGCTTTGGACTTACCCCCCAATAGCAAAGTAGAAAATTGGTCTTTGGTATTTGAGGGTTACCTCCGTGAGACTTTAGGCAGTGCTGTGCCAGCAGGCATCAGTATGATTGAGGTGATTTTTAATGCAGTTTGATGGGTCTGTGCCTGTGTCCCATTGGCTCTTTCATAGGGTAAATGTCACCCTTGGCCTTAGGAGAAGAAACAGTGTTGCCAAAACAGAACTAGTTCTATGGGAATATATTGAGACATACTCTTTGTTTCACTTCTAAAATTTTTTTTCATAATTTTTCTAGCTTCTCTGTAGGAAGGTAATAAACATCAAAGCTAGCATAGTCAACCATCCCCTTCCAGAGATATGACCAGACAAGCCTCCTTTGACTGGGCTCCTGGGGGAAGTACATTCCCAGGAGGGGAGAGGAACATTAAACCATGTGTCATTTATTCTGCAGGAATGAAAATGCTGGATTGTCTAGTTGTAATAATTTAGAGATTAAATGTTGGACATGTGACTGCAGGAAGGCTGTGATTTGTTTCCCAAATCATAAAATCTCATTTTCATTTCTCATCCTGTATGCATCTCCTTTGGAAAGCCATATAACTTGTCTAACATTGCCATTGTGTAGAATTGTGTCAGCGGGTTTGTAGGCTTCTCGATAAATCATGTCAAGTGGAGTCTGCCTTCATAAGCCAAACCCCCACCTGGCCACAATCCCCAGAAAAAAAGACTGTGCTTGGTTACATGTGATTAGAAACTTCCAAATCGTTCTTGGCTATTTTCTATTACTTAGGTCCTTCTAACTTTCCCTCGGCTATTGCAGAAAAGTTGCCTCTGCTAGACTCACCAGCATCTGGTGCCCTGAAACTTATCAGAGGGAATTCTCTGTAATCATTTTCAATTGTGGAAAGGTTTGGGACCTGACTTCTGGTCACCTTTAATACTCAGGACCATGACTGCCTTTTATTTTCCTGCCTGCTTGTCACATCCTACTTGTAGGAACATAATATTTGTGGCTCACAGAATCCCAAACCTAACCAGGTGGTGGCTGTACCATAGATGATTAATCCACATCTCTGTGTGTTTTTGAGTCTATTGCTTTTCAGTTGATTTGTGCTAAGGGTTAAACAACTCATTGAACGGGTCTTGAGTCTTAACTCTAATACCTTTCCTATGTGTTTGGTCTACGTTCTCTTGAGCCTGCGGATGGTCAGATGATCAGATTATTATAGACAAAACAAAACCCCAAAACTCCACATAAAATAAGACAATCCACCCTGATTAAAGAGGTCATGACCAGAGAGTGATACCTCTCTCACTGTCTGTCTCTTTGACTCCCTCTCTCTTTTGGATCTCAGATGCTGTTTAATCATACTCTTCAGTTTCTGGCAGACACATTAGCATCTGCCTGGAGTAGAGTCTGGCTTATTTGTCTATTTTAAATTTATCCTTTTATTTCTACTCCGCCCATTCCTCTAGGAGCAGAAGCAGACAGCATGGAAGTGTTCCAGAGACTTAGCTTGGAAATCTTCCCTCCAAGTTCTGGAACATGGAAAGTGGCACATAGGACAGATAGTCTGAATAGGATTCAATAAATTTTCTTGTGCCATTCGTACATTTTACTGAAAAGTATCAGTTCTGTTACCACAGACAACAACTTTGACATGCATCTTTTTGTTTCCTATTGTATTCTCATATTCTTTTAATGTATTTAAATGATACCAGGTGACTTAGATCTCATTTTTTTTTTTTTTTTGCTCTCTGTTGCTGTGACTAAATCTCATCTGTTGTTTCTAATTGCACATGGTACTCCCTGTTGTACATCTAGTTCATGTGGCTTATCTGCTTTCCCAGTGGTGGACACAGCTTGCTTCCAATCTCCCCTCTCCAGTCATAACTAACACAAAGATGAAGTTTCCTGGGTAAATAAGTTTATCAACTAACTGATGAGTTTTTTCTTTTTTTGTGTCTTTATTATGTTGATAGAAAACAGAGATATGAAATGAATTTTATTTTTGTTGTTGTTATCTTTTACCCTTAAAAATCTTCTAATATTTTATATAGTGCTCCATAGTATAAAGGTAACTAACTGGTCATGCCCTTTGCTCAAAATTGATCTGCTTTCTCTTCTTTCTTAAGTTTACAATGAACGTAGTTTTCTGTTGTGCTCACTGGGTGACCTATATGAGAGAATAACTCAGTTTGTGTTTTTGTCATGGTAATAGTATCATTTCCATAAAAATTCAAAATGAAAGTTAAGAAATTCAATACTACAATAGTCAATGAAAATCTTAGAAGGTTGTAGGCACCATTAAAAAAAAATCCTGTGTGTGATAGAGATAGAATGACCAGAAAAATCTATTTTTTAACATATTTTGCTTTGTCTTAAAGAACCCATCTGTTAGCTATGCCATGGGTGGCCAACCTTGTGGGTCAATATTTTCCTGCTCTCTTGAATACTAGCCAATATTAAACTGAAAATCATGAATGTAGCTCTATTCATCTGATTTTTTTTTTCACAAGGCTATTTTGAAGAGGAATCCATAAAACTGTGAGACTCTGCCTCGCCCAAAGCCGTATTCTGAGCTAAGCTTCCAGAGGTTAGCTATAGAGCATATGGGGTCCTGTGACCCTCAGCAACTGTGACAGATTGTATTGGGACTATGCCTGATCAAAGTAACCATGTATAGACTGAGTCATGATCACTGAAGGGGTTCTGTGTGGGAATTTGGTCCCAAGGAAGTGCTACATTTGGAAAATGATTAACTGAACCAATTAGATGATCTGTTTGGAAGCTGCTGAAACATGCAGAGAGACACTCTTGATGGAATAGGAAGAAGCAGCTAATAGAAGGAGAAATCAAGTAGTTTAAAAAGGAAATGATAGATTGATTTAGTTTCTGTGGCATCCTGCATGAGATTCCAGTTTTCTTTAGACCTGTTTGAAAATTGAGACAGTTTTCTGTGTGTGAGTCTCTTCCTAGAATATTGATTTAAATTAAAAAAATCCAAACCATCCCAAATAAAAACATACAAGGCACTAAAAACCAGAGTTGAAAGTGGTAATGAGAAGGAAGTAGATTTTAATTTTAGTAACTTATATTGCACGTATAAGTAAGTAAAGAGATTATTGAACCAATAAAAATATATTGGAGCTCTGAATGACCATAAAGGGAAGGATGTATTAAGCTCTGATTGTATCCATGTGTTTAAAATGGAAGGAATGAGTCACAACTGATTTTTCCAATACAGTAGCTATAGAACTCTGTACTTGGGACACTATAGTATGCTGATGGAAGGTAAGGATATTGTCCAAGGTAAAAACACTCAAAAATGGTGGAAGTGTGTATTACAGGTAGTAACACTTTTCAGATATCCATGTACCCCACTACATTTCACTACCTTCCTTGTAGTTAGGTTATGCCATGAGTTCTGGTCACTGGTCAGTGGAAGGATGTGAGTGTCACCTCCAGACTATGATACCCATGATCAGTTGTGAATTCCTTCTGCTCTCTCTTTGCCTAGATCAGAGACTATGGAAGCCATGTATTAAGGTGGAGGAGCCACAGAATAGAACTTGGAAGAATCCAGGATTCACTGCTAGGAAGTGAGCTGCCCTGGAGAATATCTAGACTTGCAGAGGGTTTGTGAGAATGGATAATAAATTTTATGTGTAGAGTGACTGAGATTCTTGTGGTTGCTTTTTACTGCCAGACTCATACTGGGTGAGTTTTGAATCTTGCCAATTTATTTTACTAGAAATATTACACTTTTCCTATCACAGTATATTTATTGGCTTAAAGAAAATGGAAGGCTCTGAGATAGATGAGTCTCAGTGTTGTCATCTCGAAAAATGGGGAAACACCTTATAGTAATGTTATAAAAACTAAATGAGGTAACCCTTTTAAAGTGTAGGTTTTATTTTTATTCATATATGGTGGGGCCAACAGATCAGGAAATGACTGCCATTGAAGATACAGTTTGTCACTTACAGTTCCCAGGAGGAGCAGCGGCCCCACACCATGCAGGGCCACATGGGGAAGCACCAGGGTTGGTCAGGAAACAGGGATTGAGGGGAAAATGTGGGTAAGGGCCTTTATTTTGTTTCAGTGGGAATGAATGGGCAAGGCAGAGTAAACAGGCTTGGCACTGGGTGGGGCCTGAGATTCTACATTTCTAGAAAGATCCCAGTTGATGTCAATGCTGCTGGCCCACAAACCACACCTTGAGTAGCAAAGATAAAGATGGATCATGGATTAATTTTCCTATTAATTCCTATTAATTTTCCTCTGAATTAATTTGTTATTAATTTTCCTATTATATATGCTTATAAAGTAGAAGTAAAGAAGAAAATTAATCAGTGTAAAGCCTTCTTGTGATTAGGGGAAGGAATATTCAAGCATGGTAAGTTGCCTAAATTAGTCAGATTCAAAAGACAATTGTTCAGCCCTCCACTTAATTTTACTGCTGGAAGAGAAGGTTCAGAACTCTGAAATCAAGCTCTTGTTTTTGTTCTATCATCAATAAAAAGTTGAAAACCACAAAATTTCACCCAGAATGAAGCAAAGGTTTGGTAATAGACTTCTTATGTGATGGTACGGTTGCATTGTCCTAGGATTGGGTACCTGGAAATCACTCTGAGACAGAGATTTGCCTGTAAGAGGGTTACTGGGGTGTGAAGACAGCATGATGGGTACAAAGAGGAGTTGATCCACAGTGCATTTGCAGCTGAGGCCCACCTGATCCAGTTAGGGGATTTTTTTTTTCCTTTTTATTGCCACACCTGCAGCATATGGAAGTTCCCAGGCTCGGGGTGGAATCGGAGTTACAGCTGCTGGCCTACACCACAGCCACAGCAGATCCGAGCCACATTTGTGACCTACACCACAGCTTGCGGCAATGCCAGATCCTTAACCCACTGAGTGAGGCCAGGGATCTAACTCACATCCTCACAGACACTATGTCAGGTTCTGAACCCACCGAGCCATAATGGGAACTCCCAACTGGGGGCTTTGAAGCTCAAATGCCCTTCAGAGTTGTCCCAAATCAAGATAAGTGGACCAGGCGTTTACACTCCTACTAAGCAGTCATTGTGTACAGACCGTCCACCCAGGAGGTGTATAACTTGAGTGAGGTGGCTTTGACCATGGGTTATTCATAGAGAGGAACTTGGGGTGGGCGTTCAGTTGCCTTCACATCCAGAAGCTGGGGAAATGGGAGCCTTGGCATGAAGGGCCTGCCAGAGCATTGGTTACACACATTTTTCCTAACTCAGGCAGTTGTAATAAATATCCTCAACACTTTCTCTAAGATTTGGAAACACTGCCCTGCAGATTGTTCAGGGAAATAGGCATTTTTGATGCAAAGAAGTCAGTAGAAGAGAGTGGGGCCAGGGAGAGGGAGTTAGAAAGAGTTAGGGTTAGTGCTGGTCATCTAGTACCTAGATCTACTGTGAGCCATATTCAGAGCCCTCAGAAATAGTTATGACTACAAATATCATTGGCCTTACATGTCAATTGGATCCACCCACAAATCTGCTCCTTATATATTTACTAGTTTTTTCTTTCTCAGTTTCATCATGATAAAATACGGAGTTTCAAACAGATGATCTATACAATCCCACACAGTTTTAATAAAATTCTGATTTTATAACTTTTTTTCCTTCTAAATCCCTGCCCTTATCAATTGGCTTAGAGAATAGAAACTTGGCCTAATCCCAAAATATTTTTTGCCCACAAATGTCTATTTCAAGATGCAAGAAGGAACAATTTTCAATAAATATGAGTCCTTTTACATCATGAATCTCTTTTGAGCTAAAAAATTAAAACTTATTTTAACTTTATAGAAAGTTTGGCACATAGAAACGAAAGAAAATAACTATCTTAACTAGTCTCTTAACATTTCATTGTATTTATACTTTCTATATTTTTTATTTTCTACTCATTTATAGTTTCTATGTAATTACAATAATATAATTATGCAATTTTACATCCTATTCTTTTTTTTTTTTTAATGGTAAGACCCATGACATGTGGAAGTTCCTGGGTCAGGGACTGAATCCATACCACAGCTGTGACCCACACTGCTGTGGCAATGCAACATCCTTTTTAACCCACTGCACCAGGCTGGGGATCAAACACGCACCTCTGGCAGAAACGGGAGCTGCTGCAGAGTCTTAACCCACTACACCACAGCAGGAACTCCTGAATCCTATTCTTTTAACAATGAATATCAAAATTATTCCTGCATGTATTGAATGTTCTGTGTAATTACATTTAACTACCTTTTTTGTTATTTCAAACAAAATAAATTAGGATATACTTAACATTTTAATATGGGAGATTTCCCTTATTATCATTATTTTAAAAATTTATACTTAATGGATATCACTTTGTTTGCAACTTTTTCCTAACATTTGGATGATATCTTAGAAAGAATCCCAGACTTAGAAAACAAAGCAGGTTTCAGGTAAAGGGAAAGAAGTTAAGACGATCAGAGCAACAGAAAGACCAAAGCTGGAAAGATACTTTTTTATTAACAGGGACAGCCTTCTTCTGTGTGTCAGGTTAAGGATGATATTTATTAATGACAAGACTACATTCTGATTTTTTAGAAGGTCCAAGATTGTCAGTAAATACTATAAAAATTAATAGAAAAGAAAAGGAAAGAAGGATGGGAGAGAGGACAAAAGTACAAAAGAATGAATAACCCTGGATACACATTTATGGATTTTGAAAACTGATCTTCTGTATTTCCCCTTAATTAAATGACATTTATCTCCTTTGAGGGGGACATAATCAAACAATATCTCTTTATACTCTATTTATTGCAAAAGTCTTTGTGTGATGAACAAGGAGGTGGATTATGGAAGTCGTTCTTCACCATGGGCAGAATATTATTTTTCTAATATGTGGTTTGGAACTGGGGTGTGAAATTCTTTTCATTGGAAACTTAGAAAAGAATGGAATGGTTCTCATTTGTGAACACAGTTTTGGAAGAAGAGTGATCAACTCTTCAAAACGAGGTCCCTTCTACCTCTAAAAATTAAATACTAGAGGAAAGGGGCAAACTCTTAGATTGCATCTTGTATTTTTTTCTATCAAAACTCCCACATATTCTACTAAACTTTTTTTCCCTGGGATACCTTCATCCTCATTTCTCAGTTCCCTTATTTCTCTCCCTCCTTTATTTCCATTTGGCAAGGGCGATCAGCAATACCAGTTAACCTTTGAAAAATAGCCTGGGAAAATTTCCAAGGCTCCTAGCCACAGATAATTTCATGGAATCCCTCTGTCTAACTGGTATAAATAACAGGTTAAACTCAGGGCCACTGGGTAATGTCTAATTGCTTTAGGGCATTGCTCAACAAAGGCATAAACTCTTCCCTCAGGATTTAGACTTGGTATTCATGGATGCACTATTTCTTCTGTATAAATTTTCTCAATTCAGGTTAATACAAGTCAGTCCAGAGAAGTAAAATCAGCATCGGAAACAAACAAACAAAAAAACCAAAAAAACCCAAAACCCATAATGTTCATCTACTGCTGCTAGTGATCATCAACAATTTAATCTTTCGCTCTGTGGTTCTTGGAGGGTCGACTCAAGTGAGCTAAGAAAAGCAGGCAGCATGATTGTGAGTTCTTTTTCTGTAGCTGCAGGTAAGTTCCTTCGTGTGGAGCACCCACTCTCTTGGAGTTTCAGCTTACGGCTCTGTGCAAGTGAGTCCAACAATACTGGCTGAACTCTGAAGCGATTTGGTGGAGTACTAATACAAATTATGGAAAGCAAATATCAAGTGCTAAGTCAAACATTTAAGGATAATTTTTTTCTGATTGAATGGTTTTATGTTCCAGGGTCTTTCTCCATTTTCTGACAGATCTCTTCCTTCTCTGTACCCTTCTTTGCAGGCCAAGTGCAGGGCTTCAGCGAGACTAGCTGGACGTTTTGTGTTGTAAAGACCTCCTCTTCTTTTCGGCAATGTTCTCAGTTTGTAGCCTATGCCATATCCATGAGTGACCTCATTCACTGTCACAAAACTCCCAGGAGTGTACATTTTCAATAGTGCAAGTAATATAGGCACAACTATCCACAGACTTTGCTACTTGTAGGAATAACTCTAGAAAAATACTTGAGACTGGTAATATCACATTTGAAATCATTTAAATTTTTGAAACTGCTTGTTTTCCATTTATGCATTGATTCATTCACTTAACAATTATATATTCAGCTGCCACGTGTATTCCCTGCTTTTCAGTTATGAGGATTATAGATAAAGTCATGAAGAAGAGAAGTATGATCCATGCTCTTAGCTGGGAAATGTATCCATAGTCAAGTAAATGGATTATACTACATGTTTTTTAAAAAGCTTTAAGTGTTATAAAGGTAGTAAGATAAGTTGTATGAGACCCTATGAAAAGGAGAGTTCCTTAGATGGTGTGGTCAACGAAGGCTCTTTGAGTGGTGGCAGCTGCTCTGAGATCTGTATGATATGAAAACATAAACAATCAGATGAGAAATTTCCATCTGCTGCCACCACCACATCCATCTACCTCATGAACTCTGCCCTCCTCCCTGGCGCTGTTGATGAACCCTCCCCCCACCGTGTGTCTTCCACACTTGTCAACCTGATTCCGTCCTCTTTTTCCTACTCAAGGGAATCCCATGGTGATTATTTCTTTGCTCTACTGCAAAACCACATTTTCCCTTTCTAATGGTTCCTTCCCATTGATACATAAGCATATTGTGATTTTTTTCTATCTTAAAAAAATAATACCCACATCCCTCTCCAGTTACCATCTCAATTCCCCACTCCCTTTTATTGGAGATTTCTTTGTATCTGTCCTCTTTGTCTTTGCCACTCCCCTTTTAGAGCTTCTCCAATCCTGTTTGCACCCTCGGCACTCATTGAAAGAGGTCTCATCAAGTTCACTGATAATCACAATGTTGACAAAGTCGGTGGTTATCTATCTGAAACTGACCTATCAGTAGCAGTTGACAAGAGGTGATCATGCTCCTTCTCGAAATACCTGCTTCCCTTGAAATACAGGATCCCACACCTGCCAGGATGTCTGCCCACCTCACTGTCTGCTTCTTCTCATGTCCTCTTCTCTAGATTATGGAGTTCTCCCTTTGTAGCTCAATGCATACATTTTTTCTTTTCATCTATATTCACTGCTTAGGTAATTTCATGGATATAAATCCCATCTCTATATTAGTGATTCCCTAATTTATTTCTCCAGGCTGGAGGCTCAAACTCTTATATCCAAATGGTTGCCTGGTACACCCAAATGCAAGCCTAATATTATTTCCATTTAACATGTCCAAAAAAAATCCCTGTGGCCTTAGAAAATGACTTGTCCCTTTCACCAAAGGGGGAAACATGGGAGAAAAAACAGTTTTATGAAAGAAAACAAAGCATTCAACTTGGGGCTATTGTCTCCAGAGACTGTCTGGCCAGAGCTAAAGAGCTGGGGAGTATATCTGATTTTCCCAGCAGTACAGCTGTCAAAGATATTATTTTTGTTCTTCCACTGGCAATCTACCAGTGTGATCTTTGGAACCTAGTGAAGAAAAAATGTTGGTTTTTTTTGGGGGTGGGGGGTTGCGTGTGCTTACATTCCATTTTGAAATGGCAATAGCTTGTGGTGTTTGGACGAGACAATATATGATAAATAGATTTGCTTACCCTATTTACGTTGTAGTAGGCATTTATATTATTTAAGAAGTATTATGTTACTCAAGAAGTATAACTGAATCCAAATAATCAGTTATGGATATTGGAAATTCAAACACTCTGGAGATGTATCTGATATTGAAAAGCTTCCAGTCTTTAAAGAATATGATCTGTAAGGCACATGGTGTTATAAACAGAACAAAGAGAGCTACCTATTTCAGACACTTTACCAAGTATGATTTGATGTGAATAGAATTTTACCCCAAATAATTATATTATACGCTCTTATATTACTTGCAGGATTGTGAAGTTTGCAGTTGTAAGTGAGTTTAACAAAAATATCTCCTGAAATAATAATTCAACAGAGACAAAAACTGTCTGATATGCCAAATTTAGATAGTCTCTTGGTTCATTATAAAAATTAAATTTCTTTTTATTGGTTAGATTGATATTGAATATGATACCAATTTGAAAACGTCAGGGGAAAATTCGGAAAATCAAACCTGTAAGGCATACATCCCATGTAATCCTAATTAGAGAATTGTTTTGTATCTTATTTCTATCTAGTACAAAACAAAACAGAGAACATTGTTTCCTGCATGAAAGTTTTAAAGTAAATAAAGAAATGAGAAATTTCTACATAGGTGAACTTATTCCTTTTAATTATAATTTTTAAAGGGAAGAGCCAATTACAGTGTACTGAGCTTAGAAAAACCCAAACATTTGGATACCACACTTGTGTGTTTTTTAAGTGCATCGAGTTCCCCATTTATGAGCCCAGCACAAACACAATTAAAGTCGTTGGGGGAAAAATGCTTAAGGAGCTATTCTGAGAGGCCTACAACTCTGAGGAAGTCAATGTTTGGTATATTCAGGAAAGGTAGCTCATGGAGACGTGATTTTATGGAGATAAAATGGGGAATGGGGAAACGTGGGGATAGACAAGTTTGTGACCATTGGTCAGCATGTGAATTATTCCCATCACCCTTGATACAGAGCCCATGGTTTATATTTACAAAAGTCTTGGCTGCCTGGCTAAACGGAGAATCACCTGGTAAGTCATGAACACTCTCTTTGGTTTTCTGGAGGAATCCTGATTACGTTTATTTTCTGGGGGCAACATGACTCCCTCAACCCTCTTTCTGCTCCTCGTTGGTTCGTGAAGGATTCTGAGCTCTTTTAGAAATGGTTTCTGTAGCTCCCAGCTAGCAACGTGGACTCTCTCAATTTTGTCTTGTGATACATGTCTTCTGTCCTTTTTAACGACTTCTCATCTCTGGTGCTCTCTTGGTGGCCCCCTTGACATCTGCTCCAGGCCACTCTTTGCTATCTCAGGAAGAAAGCTGGGAATTTTGATTTGTAAAGGGAAGCCAGAGTTCCTTTGCGACTTCCTTATACAACAGTCTCTATCTCTGGAAAGGGGACCTGCATGATAAAAGAAAACAAACGACTGAGTTATCTGCTTTTTCTCTTCTCTGGAGCATCAGTTTTTTCCCCTAGTTAACTGGCAGATGTGCAGATTGCTACAGAGCTGACACTTTGAGGAAGAAGCAAGTCCTAAGTGATGGCTGTCTAGCAGCCTGCAGTGGGCCAAGTATGACAATATATGTTGGAAATACATAATATTAAAGAAGAACATTCTTCTCTTTGGGTGTGCTCTTACTGAATTGCCATTTGCCTTTTCCACTGTCTGGTCCCACTTTGCTCTATTTCTGGTGGCTCAGGAGGTTAAGGATCCTGTGGCATGGGTTCAATCGCTGGCCTGGGAATTTCCACCTGCCTGGGTGACACCAAAAAAAGAAAAAGTTTTATTTCTTGTCCTCCCTCTCTTTTGGGTCAGAAAGCCACAGTCAAACATCTTGATGAAAAAGCATTGGGAAACAAAAATGTCTTTAACTGAAAGGGCTAATCAACTATCCAAGATTTCAAATCTCTGCCAGGAAGTGGCTTCAGACGCTTGGAGCCTGAAGATGGAAAATCCTAACCTTTGGTGTTATTCAGCTTCTAGCAAAAAGGGAGGGAATTCCCATAAGATGGAGCTGAGGTCACTGCAGGGTAGGAAGGGTTAAACCACTGTGCTGGAACTGGCGAGCATACACTGCTCCTCCCATCTTAGAGACAGATAATTAACGAATCTTGTTCCAAGTCTCTTTTCCATCCTTGCGACTTTCTGTGCTTAATTGTAAATTATCCTTCCTTCTCTCATTTTCCATTTTCCTTGTGTCAATGAAGCGATTCAAAGAAAAGTGCTAGGGCTGGAGAGGAAAAAAAAAAAAAAAAAAAAAAGCCGTGCTCAGGGCCTATGAGGGCCTGCTCACACCGGGCACTGGAGCTGGTGACATTATGGAGCTTGTTAACTTCACATCTTCGTTTTACATTTTTTTGTGTGTGAAACATTTTACAGAAACCCACCCCGGGGAGAGAAGGGCCGGTTGCCTCTTTATTACACTGTAGAAGAGCCACATTAGCGTTCCAGTCTATATATTATGAAATTAAGTGGATACCCTTGGGGTTAATTCCTTGTTGTAATTGTAATGAAAAGAAACAATTTCTAACCCTCCATTTAAGATCTATAACTATTAAAATCCACTAGTCTTAGTGACTCCTGGGGCCAGTGGAGTGCTTCAGAGTGTATGAAAAAGGGCACTCCTACAGTGTCCAATATCAGTAATTTAAAAAATAACAACCTCCAAGTGGGAAAACTAACAAATGAGTTTTCCATTTAGCCCCTCCCTGCTGTTTATCCATGGTGTGTTATATTCATCAACTGTGTGAAATTATGTGCATATTAAAACCATGGGCTTGGGTTCTAGGATTTTGGTTGGACCAGAGGGGAAGGGTTGAGTGTGAGGTTTTCAGGATGAAATTTAGAGGGCATTATTATCAAGGACGAAGTTGCAAGAATTGGGGAAAAGGACCACATTTGAGGAAACTAGCACCTTTGCTTGCTCCCTGCTGCCTCAGCCTATTCTGCTTATCTTAGAGTGGTTTCAATACCAGCTTTCAATCACAAGTGGATACATGTTTTGCTTTGTAATATTTAGCCTGTTATAATTCAATTTATTGTTAGAGGCAAAAAAGGGGACTTTCTACACATGACATCTGATTTAATTTCTTTATTAGAGCTATTACAGCCATTAAAATACCAAATTTACTAGTGTACTGTCATCTGACACAGCATAAATCACTGGTTGGTATATGCACAGGAGACAATGACAATAATTTAAAATAAAGGAAAGGGATGTTTCAGTTCATAATAGAGTTAGCATATGAAAAAGAATGAGACTTTGTGAGGCTTCTAAGATTTCTGGTGGGAGTTCTTTTTAATAAATTTATTTGTTCAGTTGTGGTTGACACGACCATAGCTCTTTTTATTTCTCACCTTTCACTCATCATAATACGAACTACTTCAGAAGAAAGGAAAAGCAGTTGCTTGCTTGACAGAAAAAGAGCAAACTAAGAAATAATTGTGTTAAAAAAATTCATTCTGTTGCCTCAAGAAATGTGATGAAAAGTACTATTTAGAGACTTTTTTTTTTTTGCATGTCACAATTTATTGGGGAAAAATTTTCCTTTGAGTGACTAGTCCCTGTTAATTCATGCAGCATAGCTCCTGATGACTTCCTGTGTGTGCGTATCTGAGAGGTGTCTGAGAATGCTCCCGAAAAGTCATTACTCCTCAGTTGTTCCCATGCCATTTGCAAATCTCCTCATTCCCAAGTTTGTCTCCTATGCAGTCATTTTGGAATGCCAGCAGAGGGCTGGTAATGGCCCATCAAGTTGAGGTCACTGGCTTGTATCTGAACCAGGCAGGTGGTCTGAGTGAAATTAGCAGGCCTGTCTCCATTCAGTTCCTAGCTTTCTCTAGCCCACTCACTCAAAACACCTAGCCAGTCTTGTCCCTGAGCTACAGCTTGTTCCTAATTGGCTGCTTTGGAGAGAAGCTTTTGAGAGGCTCAAATATGAACATGACGATATTAGGAAACCTGCTTTGTGCTGAAGTCTCCCTGGGGTGGGAGTGGGGGGTGTATATAACTCTTGATTTGGTAGATTATGTTTCCTTTCTTACTTTGTATTTTGAGACAAATTTAGACTTAACACAAATTTGAAAAACCTACAGAAAGTGTACATATACCCTTTACCCAGCTTCATGAAAACTTATATAACCATAGCACAGCACTCAAAACCAGAAAGTTAAAAGTGCAGTAATACTATGAAATGAATTATGGTTTCTTTAGATTTGTTCAAATTTCATCAGTTTCCCCTTTAGTTCCTTTTTCTGTTCCAGGATCCAGTCCTGGATTATACATTATATTTGGTTGTTACTTCTTCTTAGACTCCTCTAACCTGTGATAAATCCCCAGTCTTGTCTTTCATGATCATGACATTTTTTCCAGAGTGCTGGTCACTTATTTTATAGAAGGTTTCCTTTATTTTTTTAAAAGTATACTTGATTTACAATGTTGTGCCAATTTCTACTGTACAGCAAAGTGACCCAGTCATATATATGTGTATTTGTATGCATATCATCTATCCCTATTGTCTGTTTTCCTGTTAAACAATAGTCTTTGAGGACCTGAAATGACAAATCTGGACCAAAATGTAAAAATGGCCATGAAGAGGCCAAGGAAATTTTGAATTGAGAAAATAAAAAATAAATCAAATACTTTATAAAAACATTTTATTGGGCCATGAATATGGTATGTGGAAGTTCTTAGGCAGAGGTGCTGCAGTTACAATGCCAGATCCCTAACTGGCTGAGCGACAAGGAAACGCTTGTTTTTATAAAATTTTAAAATGAAAAAAATAAACATGAGAGGAATAGAAACACTGAATTTGCCTTCTTGGGGTTTTAAAGTTTTCAACAGTCATGTTTGCCTCTTTCAATTACATGGATCGCCTTGAAACTGAAATAGATCTGGAACTGAATTTGTAAAGGAGGCTAATTATGAAATTAATCTACAGCAATTGATTATTGCTGAGCCAAGGGCAGGAAAAAATTCTGAGATCATAAATTCAAGAAAGTTACAATTTCATTAAAAACATATCAAGTTGTTAGGAAAATTTATACAAATGTTCCCAAAAGAAGTTACAACCATAGGATCATGTAATTATTACAACTAAAGTTATATTTATTAGGATCAGCAAAGATTTTCTTCCTTTCAGCCTAGAGCACTTAGACATCAAGACCTCCCCCTTTAGCCTTCCCTCTTTCTGCTGGGCTATGTATTCTTTGTCTACGTGGCACTACGGACAATCAGTGAAATCCATCCAACCACTAAACAAAGATCTTTCTGAGAGCAGCCAACAGATTATGTGTCACATCATTCCTGCCTCTGATATTCTGTCAGGTCCACTGTATAGGAAACTTTAGATATCTAAAGGCTGCCTTTATTCAGGGCATAATTTTTCTGACATGTACTTCAGCTCTTAGAAATTGTCTCAGTCCAAATAACGAGGGCTACAAAGTTCTACTGCAGGTTTTCTAACTGCTGCTTATTACCCAGTGGTTTTTTGTTTTTGTTTTGTTTTGCTTTTGTTTTTGTTTTTATCCTCAGATCTTCTTAAATCATATTGCTTCGTTTCTCTGGAGAAACCTAACACAACCACTTTTGCATAGGTAAATAATTGGGCCCTCCTAATTTTATACTTTTGTGGGGCAGTGTCTGAATGTACAATGCACATGTTGTTTGACTGAGTTGGACAGTCAAATTAGAAAAACGTAATCATCAACCACTCAGTTTTATTGAATGAAGCAGCCAGTTTATAGGTCAAAAAAGCTGTGCTCTGAGAGAACTGCAGAAGATACATTCTATTTTATAAACTCTTGCAGAACTTATAATACAAGTTGAAAAGCTCTGATTTTGTCACTTATACTTAGCCAGTAATGTTCATCTCTCAGCTCTTTATTCTCTTGAATTGTTTTTAATTCCACAGATAGCAACTTAGCCGCATTTCTGAGAAAAGCGGATGACTACCAAGAAGAGGAATTAACCCACTCAAGAATGAGGGAAGAAATAATTCTGTCTGGATTAACACGTTTTATTCCCAACATACATATGACTGTTGAAGATGATCACAAGTCATAGGCTCTAAATAAAATTTATTATTCCCCTGGATCCTTTGACCAGGCTCAAGGAATCCTGAGACAGGCTCGACTTTACAAATTCCATAAGCAGCAATATCTTTCCAGATCAGACGTGTACACCTGAAAACGGAGGAGGGGATCAATATAAAATATACACAGTGTTTAAACTCCAGTGTGAAAAAAGTCTATAAAAAATTTAAGATTTTTTTCTCTTTTCCCTCTCTCTCTCTCCCTTCTTCTTTCTTTCTTTCTTTCTTTCTTCTTTCTTTCTTTCTTTCTTTCTTTCTTTCTTTCTTTCTTTCTCTTTCTTTCTTTTTCTTTCTTTCTTTCTTTCTTTCTTTCTTTCTTTCTTTCTTTCTTTCTTTCTTTCTTTCTTTCTCTCTTTCTTTCTCTCTCTCTTCCTTCCTTTCTCTCTTTCTTTCTTTCTCTCTCTCTCTTTCTTTCTTTCTTTCCTTCCTTCTTTCTCTCTCTCTCTTTCTTTCTCTCTTTCTTTCTTTCTCTCTTTCTTTCTCTCTCTCCCTTCCTTCCCTTCCTTCCTTCCTTCCTTCCTTCCTTCCTTCCTTCCTTTCTTTGTTTCTTTGTTTCTTTCTTCTTTTTCTTTCCATCTTTCTCCCTCTTTCCTCCCTCCCTCTCTTTATTCTTTTTCCTTCCTTCCTTCCATTTATTATAAGAAATTGGCTAACATAATTATGGAGGCTGGCAAATCCCAAGACCTGCAGTTGGCAAGCTAGAGGCCCATGAGAGCCAAAGGTATAGTTCCAGTCTAAAGGCTGTAGGCTTGAGACCCAGGAAATGCTGATGTTTGAGTCCAAAGGCAAGAAAAAAGCCAATGTTCTAGTTCAAAACATGTCAGGCAGAAAGAATTTTGTTATTCAAGAGGAGTCAGACTTTTTGTCTTATCTAGGCCTCAGCTGATTGGATAAAGCACACCCTCACTCAGGAGAGCAATCTGCTTTTCTCAGTCTGCCAGTTCAAATGTTAATTTCATCCAAAACCATTCTCACAGACACACCCAGATTTATGTTTGACCAAATATCTGGGCACTCTTTGGCCCACTCAAGTTGACAAAATTAACCATTACAGTGTCCAAAGGGTAGAGTATTTAAAAGTCTTTAAAGACATTGCATTTTACCAACTACGAATTCAATCTCAGTAGACCGTCCAAGGTACTTTTTTCATAAAACATTAAAATGTCTAACAGGGTTTAGGTAACATCAGTAACTGAAACAACGAATGGCAAGATACTTCCTTATTCCACAGGAATCTCCAAGACTAACACAGGTTTTGCCCTGCTTGATGAAAACCCCAGAGGCAAGCTGTCTGAAGTCTATAGTTAGTGAATTTCTGAGTTTATAATTTCATCTCAGAGTACCCCTGCTTTCTTGATGAGCCACATTTGCTTGGTGACTTTTGCTTCTGCCCTGAAGTCCTCTTGTGTCCACTTGTGAAGGAAGTCCTCAGCATTTTCTCTGCGGTCACTGGGGCAGTGACACAGCCTCTGACTGTGACTTTATTGGCTCATGCTGCTGGCCTATTGGTCATTCTGTTAACATATAAAGAGAGGACACCATGCATCTTTTACGTAAATGCTGCAGAAATGATGATTTGAGGGAGAAGTGTCCCTGAGTCATTGTGGAAATGATTTTCCTATGAGTGATAAGGAGAAGTGTGTTGTTGCAAATTATAAATCCAACTCTAGAATCAAGGCCCCAGCTATTTAAAATACATCTGAAAATTTTCAGAAGAAGAGATGAGATCAGTGGGATTTCTAGGTGTCACGCATTTGGTTTTAAATGGATTTTTGTGGAGAAAAAAATACAATTTGGTATTTTAAAGAGTTTAAAGTGCTAAGGAAAATAAATTGAAAATGTTTAAACTTTTGAATATTCTGCTTACTTTTTAACATTTTTCTTCTACTACCCTTGTTGATCAACTTATTCCTTAGAGTCCTTTATTAGTGATTGTCTTAAAGCATTAAAAACCATACTCCAACAATCCTACCACCAAAACACAATTCACTTATCTTTATGGTCCTAGTAAAATTTATTTGTGTTATGTATATTTCTGTGTAGCATAGTAAAAATTGTATCTTTCAGTGGTATCAATTCTTTATCTGACCCCTTATAAGTCTTCCATCTTCCTTTGGGAGACTTTTCTATTCCATTCCAATCTTTATTCTGTGTCAGCCATGATGATATGGTAAAGCTGGTATGTGTGATAAGCAAGCAGTTTCAAGGTTTCTTCCACTATTTCCAATAAGTATTAGGTGATGAATTTACTGTTAAGAGAAGCAACCAAAATACTCTGTAAGACTTATTGATGTATGAAGTTTATTGAGCTAAGCAGAGTGATATTCTTATAGAATATTATATATAATATAAAATATATATTTTAAAAATGTACTCTTTTGAAAAATCTATCATATGCTGCAAATATTTAAGAGTCTATGCAATAGACTAATTGTCTATAGTATTTTGAAAATAATACGGCAGACCTTGTATTCTATTTATGACAGTGCAGTCCACCTGACAATGGTTAAACTCTCAGGCACAGTGATGTTTGTACGCTTAGTGAAGAAATGTGTTAGTGTCTCTAAATTGGTAAATGAACTTTACTGTCTTTTTTTTTTTTTTTTTTTTTAAGGGCTGCATCCTTGGTATATGGGATTTCCCAGGCTAGGTGTCAAATCAAAGCTGTAGCTGCTGGCCCACAGCCACAGCACACCAGATCCAAGCCACATTTGTGACCTGTACCATAGCTCACAGCAACATCGGACCCTTTACACACTGAGCAAGGTCAGGCGTTGAACCTGCGTCCTTGTGGATACTATTCAGATTTCTTTCCGCTGAGCCATGACAGGAACTCCCGCGAATGCATTTTAAATAAAACAAATTTTGCTTTTGGACCTTGGTTTCAGAGGACATCATCGAAGGTGGAAACATATGGCCATGACTCACATTTGGTTAAGAGCCCTGAAGTTTTAAAATTCTAATGCTTCTGGCATAAACTGAACTCCGAGAGGGGAAATGAAGGAATTATCCTTTCTTGATACCCCAGAGTCTCACACTATCAAGTGCATTATGGTGGTTTTATACCTCCTCAAAAGGATCATTAGTCTATTTCCCTACAACAATTTTTATGTTTTTTAATGTACATCAGTGTGGAAGGAATATCTAAGTAACCTATGTATAAGGATCATAAAAGATTGTTTTCCTCTTAAAGTTATGTGATAAAAAATGAATTTTCCCACTGCTTTATTATGGGATGTGTTTTCAAGTTTCTTTCTTTTTGTGAATCATTTATTTTCTCTTAAAAATTATTAGCCACTTTACTTGTCCTTTGTCATTAACGAAAAGAGAACCAATGTTAAGAGTGGTTCCAAAAGAAAGCAACCTCTCAAATTACTTCTAGACCCAGAGAACTGAACCCCAAAACTACCTATAAAATCCAGCACTGACTACAATAGGAGTGGTTTTCCTCTTTATAACGGAAAATAAATCTCCATAGTTATAATGTAAGAGAATTACTGAGAAGTTTTAAAATTCTAAATTGGCAGTAAGCCAATAAATAAAAGACTCATTCCCGTTCCTATTCTAATTCTGCCTAAAATATCTGTTTTACTCCCATAATTTAAGCCCATTTTGATAAATAGGCATCCCACAAGCAAGTAAGCTTCTTTTCATTTTGGGGGAATATTTTCATGTTTATTTTCTATCTGGGGACAAAATTCCATATGTAGTGCATAGTGTGCACCAGATATGGGAGAAGGACTGGAGGATAACGCAGTGCTCTTCCCTCTAGAACCTCACAATTCTCTCTCATTGTGAAGTCCAAAACATGAAAACTTTGTCTACTAGCTGTCAGTATTTAGAAGATCTTTTTACTTCATTACATTCAATCATTTTTGTTATAAACCACTTTATTGAGGTTTAACATACACAAATCTGTACATATTTAATGTATAGAGCTTGATGAGTTTGAGATAAGTATACATCTGTGAAGCCATCACCCAAATCTATACCATGAAGCTATTCATCTCCTCCAAATGTTTTTTCCCTTTCTTTCTTCCTTCCTTTCTCCCTCTCTGCCTCCTTCTCTTGGTCCCTTCCTCACTCTTCCTTCTTTCCTCCCTTCCTTCCTTCTTCCTTTCCTCCCTTCTTTGGTTCCTTCCTTCCTCTCTTTCAAGTACAGTTGATTTATAATATTGTATTAGCTCCCGGTGTATAGCATAGTGATTCAGTACTTTTGCAGATAACAAGGAATTCGCTTTCTACTGGGCCTTTTTGAGAGTCACTGTGTTATCAAGTGATAGATAATATGTACCTAAGTGTATCTGCTTGGATGGCCAAGCTATACTGTGGCAACAAACATTCTTAAGTTCTCATTGGCTAAATACATAAAACTCCATTTCTCGTCCAGTGCAGGGAGTAGGGTTCTGTTCATTGTAGTTACTCAGTGGCCAGGTTATGGAGGTTCTCTATCTCTCTACCTTGTGTTCTGGGGGAGGGGAGTGCAGTGAATTTAGTAGTAACACCTTGTGCCTCAAAGTGATGAATTTTACTTCCCCTCACATTTTATTGGACAAGGCAAGTAATAGGATCATGTCTAACTTCAAAAGGGTCGGGAGAATAAGACAGGATGAACAGGGCTAAAGGACTATGATACCGTAATATCTCTATATGTGTACGTATGAGTGTGAATCTTGTGATAGAAAGCAAATTGGCTTAGGTAAGATGGAGCCAGTGTTATGATAAAGCAAGACAAATTCCAAGGATGGTAGACATTAAATATTTTAGAACAGTTTTAGATTTACAGAAAAACTGTGAAGCTGTCTCAGAGAGTTCTCATAAATATACTGTTTTCCCTATTATCACAGCTTACATTAATATGGCAATTAATGATTGCATATTGATACAGTATTATTAACCAAAGCCTGATTTTATTCAGATTTCCTTAGTTTTTGCCTACCATTCTTCTTCTGTCCCAGGATCACATCCAGAATGGCACATTGCATTTAGTTATGGTATCTCCTTTGGCACCTCTTGGCTGTGACAATTTCTCACATTGCACTTGTTTTTGATGACCTGCAGAGTTTTGAGGAGTAGTGATCAGGCATTTTGTGAGATGCCCCTCAATAGGGATTTGTAAGATGTTTTCCTCACGATTGGACTGGGGCTATGGGTTTTGGGGAGGAAGACCACAGAGGTAAAATGCCATTTGCATCACAGTATGTCAATGGTATATGCTATCACTGTGGTTTATCACTGTTGACTTGGTCACCTGGTTGAGGTAGTGTTTGGAAGTTTTTACACTGTAAAGCTACTCTTTTACCCTCTTTCCACACTGTACCTTGAGGAGGAAGTCACTATGAGCAGCCCACACTTAACATGGAACGAGAAGTTAAGCATAGCATTAAAAATAACTTTTTCTTGACAATGATGTATCTACACAAACTATTTAGAATACTTCTGCATAGGAAATTTGTGACTTCTTCTACATTTATTTATTTATTTATTCAGTCATTCACTTGTATTAATATGGGCTGATGGATATTTATTTTATGTTTGGAGTTATAATCTTATGCTACCTTTAAACATTCATTTGAAAAATTTGCTTATATTTTTTGTTTTACTGTGGACTCTTTCCTTGTTTTGCTGAATCATGTCATCTGAGGATGTGAAACTCAGAGCTGCCGCAGCCTCCTTGCAACAATGACGGGATTTGCTGAGCCAGAGGGTTAGGTCCAGGCTGCTGATAATGGCAAAGCAGGAAGATGGTGAAACTTGGATCCTTTTTTTGGGCTTCTTAAAAAAAAATATTTTTTTTTTTGGTTGCTCACATTGTTCTACCTTTGGCCATTGGGAGCTCCTATGTCCCCTTAAGATACTCCTATCATCAGTTTTTTTTTTTTTTTAAGTATTTTCTTACTTTCTGGCATGGTAGTGAAGATTAATTTTTACAAAGTTGAGATAGCAGTCCAAATTTTCTGTTAAAATAACTTCAATTATTTCAATTTTCATATTTTGCTGCCTGGTTCTTCCTTTCTAAGAAAGATAGCTAGGAAACAACATGCTTGTCAAAAAATTTAATTATTTAAAACTACCACTGACTTCAAGTACAATGGGAAACAAAACTCTTTTTTTTTTTTTTTTCCTAGAAAAGACTACAGGTTCCAAGAGGGAAAAGCTGAGCAGGGCAGAAAAGGCTAGTTTAGTGAGGATGGTCATTTCTGTGCTGTAGAAACCGTCTCCTAGCAGTGGAATTTGTAAGAATAACTATCAAATATTTTCTCCTATGGGCTAGAAGGTTTTCAGGAAAAGGGAACCTAACCTATATTTAGATGTTAAGTATGCGGATTTCTTTTTTCTAGTATAGTATGGTATTCTTTTAATTTAGCTCCTGTGTAGGATGCTTCATCTTGCAATTCAATATACTATGCATGATAATGGCAATCATTTTTATATTTGCTCTGAAGGGCTGATGTTTTAAAAAAATCATTCCACCATTTTTGTCATATGAAGCTAGTAAAGTGGAATCTCTTGCTCTCTTTGTTAGAGGAAACTAATTGCTAAAGCTGTTCACATAAATGAAATCCTCTTTATCAAGCATGCACTTCAATTGTGATTTGGTTTTGCTGCCATAGCATGGACTGCTACTGTCAGCTTGGGTCATAAAGCCTTTGAATAACTGGTAGACAGTAATCACCACCAATCTGGGCTAGATGTTTTAATCGTCTTTTTAGCCCTAGAGAACTCTGACTTGCTCTCCATCTGCCAGCAGATCTCCTTAGGCATGGGAATATCATTGCCATTGGAATGCATAATTTCTCATGCAAAATATTAGAAGCGTACCAAAGAGGGGCATGAGATAAAGTGACTTCTGTTTTCCCGGAGTTGAGGGATGTTGAAGAGAAACAGTGAAGAATGGTCAAAAACGATGGGGCCTCTTTTTTACAGGCAACATTGTTCAGAACTACCTCACCCTGGCGAGTGCTCCCAGAATTGGATGAGAAGATACAAAAGTTAGGAAGAGACACTACGGCCTGCAAGCAAGTATTGGTGGAGAGATTTATTCTCCCATTTGTGCTGTAGTAAGTGAAAGGGATGTGGCAGAAGGTGTGCTATCAGTTGGTTCCTTCCATAGCTGAGTCCCACGTCCTTAAGGGCCTGGGAAACACAACAGCATTTAAAACTCGTTGCTAAGTTGTGCTCGTTGCCAGCACAGGGAACAAAGTTTTGGGCAAATGTGTTCTTGGCGGCATATGCTGCCTTGAAAGAGGGTTGATGTTTTCCACACCAGATAAAAATTCCCTATGACCACCTGTGCCATCTTGCCATTACTAGTCCCTCAGCTCTAGGACCCCTTTAGCCGGTACAAAAGACCTCTTTACTACCAGTGGAACTCAAAAGACTTGAAAAGCCTCCACGAGGCACTGTCAAGAACCTGTGGTGAGAATTAAATACCTTTTAGTTGAGGAGAACCAGCTTTACACTGGTCTCTGAACTTGGAAATCTTAGCATTTTCCCCTGGGAGATGGGGTGTTGAAATCAGATTGCTGAAGCTGTGTTACATGAATGAGAGCTTAAAAAAAGATTAAAGAAGTTTAAGGCAAAGTTCAGATATATCTTTACTATCTTCCTCAGCACATTGACACAAAGGATTAAATACAGTTTAACAGAAAAGTGAAAAAATGATTTTAATAGAATATGGTCAGAATTTGGGAACTCAAGGATTGTTATCTATTTTCCTGAAAGTAGAATATTCTCACATAAAATTGAGAAGTCATTGAAGTTGTATTCATCTGTAATGACATTCAGAAAGATCCCTATTTATTTCGACCTGAGAGAGGGGGGAAAAAAAAAATCTCTTCTTGGAAGCAATATTTTATTTCATTTTCTTCCTGATGCACAATCACACCTGATTTATTGTTAGCATCTACTGGTGGCTGAGGTTGTTAAAAACCCTGAGCTGGGCTTGGAGTATCTTTCATAATAAGCACAAACTTTCTATAAAAAAAATAAAAGTCCCTAACTTATTTCTATAAAATAAATATTCCTAATTGATACTAATACAACTGGGTTAGAAACAAAAAACTACTGATGGTGAAACTTTTTATACTACACACACACACACACACACGTATATGTGTATATATATATGTGTATGTGTATATATAGTATACAATAAAAAATTCTAATGAATTCGCTTTCCTGATACTTACTTTTAGAAATTAAATTAAAACCAAGATGATACTTTAAGTCATTGTACGTTGGCAGTACTTGGGAGAGGTTAAAAGGTCTCCCAAGTACCTAATTTGAAAAGCCCCATGAGATTTTGAGAAATACACTTTCTGAATACTTCAACTTATAGTGTCTTTCCAGTACTCAATTAGCATAATTTGACACAATTATAGGTATAAACATTTCATAGGCACTTGGTAGCAGGAGTGTCAAAAAAGTGTTGATCTCCATCCACTTATATTGGCAACACTCACCTAGTTCTCGCATGACACTTGAATGAGCAGTGAGATATGCTCCCTACTATTAATAAAATTCAAAGCATATTTCATCTTGACACCATATCACAAGTCTGACACTGCGGCTCCTCTCTGTGGAATTTTGAGTCATGGAGACATCCCCTTGCTACATCCCCATCTCAACTAGATGATAATTTGATTCAGACTATTTCAATACATGCCAATATGTATATCTCCCCTGCAAAATGGAGTCATACCCACAGAGAAAAGAAGGTATAACTGACAGGTCAACATCATTTTTGTGAAGTGGTACCTTAGTGGTTTAAAAAAATATGTAGGTATGAGCTCCTTTTCCAAGTCTCCTTTTCTCACGCTTTATCAGCAGGACTCTCAAGAATATGAAATTGCATGAAACAAAGAAGTTATTTTTAACTGTCTTGAAAATTTTCTATTATTAATGAATTACTTTCAAAAACTTTAATCACGGAAGAGGTCATTTAAGTGGATAGAAAGCACTTCCAAATCAAACAACACGGACATTTATTGAAATTGGCAACTTCATACAAGTGTTTGGTTTCTAAACAGTCAGACCATTTTTCTGAATGTGTGTATTGCCTAAAATGCCTGAAGAGGGAAAAAAATGAATGATAAGGAAAAGAAGAATGAAAGGAAAAAAACTCAATTATTAGGAAAAAAGGGATAAAAATGATGAGATATGAAATTTCTTTAGCTCTATTTTGTGTCATTGTTAATCATTTCAGATCTTCTAGAATTGATTTGGTCCATTTGGTTTGGTACTGTTTTACCTGTAATTTAGCAGTCTGATGAATATTTATGCCTAATAAAAATAATCTTCATCTTCATTTATGCCTAATAAAAATAACCTTCGATGATTCATCTTAATTCTATTGAAAATAGAAAACAAGCTCCATCTCAGCTAATAGTGTTTTGGGTTAACATAATTTAATTGCACTAGTCATTCTGATTTTTATAATGGTTGTTTCTGAGATTTGTACTTGTTTTTAGAAATTGGTTTTTAGAGACATAGTCTCTTAAATCTCCTCTATATAATCAAATTTTACCAGAACTAAGGTTATTTTTTCTTAGTTTTAAATTTGCCACTCAATTTGATATTTAGAATGAAACATTATCAGAGGGATTGTTTTTATTTAGATCCTCTAAAAGTGAGAAGGGTAAAATAACATGAATAGTATTCCTCACACCAATACAATAATGTATAGTTTTTGAAGTACTTTAACCGGTTATCTCAATTAATATTTACAATAACACAAGTAGGGATAATAGTTTCAAGTAAGCGAAAGTATTTTTCAGTAATTAGAAACTGAAAAATACCCTTGGAGTTCTGACCACATTATTAAATTATATACCTCTTAAGGTCAAAACAATTATTGTCCCCATTTTACAGATGAAGAAACAGAAGCTTGGAGGAATTGGGTAATTTAATCAAGGTCAGGAGGCAGTGAGTGTCAGAGTTTGAATTTGAACCCAAGTCTCCCTGATTCCGGAGTTTAAGATTTCAAACTTTACCTCAAGCTGTCTTTTTTGAGATCAGTTCACCCAACTTTATTTTTTAAAAAGCCTTTATTTTTTAAAAGCAGTTTTAGGTTTACAATAAACATGAAAGAAAAAATACAATGATTTCCTATATACTCCTTGCCTCCACACATGCATAGATAGCCCCCCTCATTGTCAACATCACTTGCTAGAATTTTTTTTTTCCTATTTAGAGATGCATCCATGGCAGGTGGAGGTTCCCAGGCTAGGGGTCGAATCAGAGCTACAGCTGCCAGCCTATGCCACAGCTCACGGCAACACTGGATGCTTAACCCACTGAGCAAGGCCAGGGATGGGACCCGCAGTCTCATGGTTCCTAGTCAGATTCGTTTCCACTGCGCCAAGACAGGAACTCCTGGAATTTTTTTTTTTTTTTTAACCAAGAATGAACCCACACTAATACGTCATAATCACCCAAAGTCAGCAATTTACCCTAGGGCTTACTCTTGGTTTTGTACATTCTATGAGTTTGGGCCAATGCATAATGACACATATTCATCATTTTAACGTCATACAGAGTATTTTCACTTCCCTAAAAATTGTCTGTACTCTGCCTGTTCATCCCCCCCTCCCCCTTTACCTCTTACTCTTTACCCCTTACCTCTGGAAACCAATGAGCTTTCTATTATCTTCATAGTTTTGCCTTTTCCAGAAGGTCATATAGCTGGAATTGTATGGTAGTTTTCCTTCTCAGATTGCTTTTCTTTCTCTTAGTGATATGCATTTGTTTCCTCTATGTCTTTTCATGGTTTGAGAGCTCATTTTTTTTAAGCACTAAATAATATTCCATTGTCTGGTTAGAACACAGTTTATTCATCCATTCATCTACTGAAGGACATTTTGGTTGCTTCCAAGTTTTGGCAATTATAAACAAAGCTGCTATAAATATACAAGTGCGTTGTGTGTGTGTGTGTGTGTGTGTGTGGACATAAGCATTGAGCTCCTTTGGACAAAAGCCAAGGAGCATGACTGCTGGATGCTAAGAATATGTTCAGTTCTATAAGAAAATGCCAAACTGTCTTCTGAGATGGCTGTAGCATTTTGCAATCTCACCAGCAACATATGAGTTTCTATTGTTCCACATCCTCATCACTATTTGGTGTGGTCAATGTTCTGGATTTTCTCCATTCTAATGTGTATATAACTCTGTCGTTTTTTTAAAGATGAACTGAATCCCAGAGGGGCAAAATGTTTGGGACCATGGGGCTTGAAGTTAGATAGCTGATGCTGCTGGATTCCTGTGGCTACATTGCTCTCTCACTTGTACGACTCTATACATGGTTCGCTGCACAGCTGAAGTAGTTACTTAATTCAACGGATTTGATAATTAATGGCAACTAGAGATGATTTCTTACCTGCATTTGATGAATGAGATATTTCAGAGCTAACAGCACTATAGATTTATTCTCCAGCTCAGGTGGGATGCGAGCTTGCCGTGATCACTCGGCCACATGGATCAAATCATACTTTCTAAATGCCATTCCCCCTTGATGTGCTATCCCTTTACCTACACTGATCAATGGGCTTCTGGTTATAAAGACAGGATTGGAAGTGGATTCTTTGATATCTCTTGATGATTTCAAAAGCATTAAAGGCTATCACCCCCTTTGTGGGGCCCTGGGCTAAGGGTGATGGAATGGTGCACATTCTGATAGCCGGCGAAGGCCAGTCCTGACCTTTCTTTGCTGTTTCTTGAATGAGATTTTCAAGTAGATAGAGACAAATAGCTTTTCACATCTATGACACACTTCAGGAAGATCACAGGGGAGCTGACCCTGAGGGAGGAATAGCAACAATGATCCTTGAAGAATGAAAGAGGACAAATGTAAAGAATTAAGGAGAGGAGGATGGCAAGACGGGAAGGGATGCCGCCACGATTAGTTAAGCAAAGGCCTCTTATATTCAACTGAGGAACTTTTCCTGTCTCTACATGTTTTTTGGTTTTTGTCTTTTCTGAGAGAAGGTATATGACAGCATAAAAATGGCATGGGGGTATTAGTGGGCTCATAAAACCCATTCCCAAATGGACTAGGATGATTTTTTGTCCTCTCAAAAGTTGCTAGGAATGGCTATAAAAGAGATGGTGGATGGGAATTATTTAGAGTATGAGTGGTTCTTAGCTATTAATTGATCGACTGAACTCCCTTTTGAAATTTGGATAAGAGAATGGGATTTTTTTTCCCAATGAAAATGAACATATGTCCCTATCCCATTTTTAAAATATACCACCTTAGGTTTATAGTCTTCCTGAAGTTATCCCTGAACTCCTGAATCCTGTTAAAGAATCCATGGTTTAGACAGATTTCATAAGGAGAGAGAGAAAGCATGAGAAGATGGGTGAGTTTTAGATAAGTAGAGAGATACATGGACAGTGTACTCTATAATATTGGTTAAATAAGATGACGGTTGAGCTAAGGGTTTTTCCTCTAGCTCAGCCTCTACCTTTTTATTGTGCTCCTCCTTAGAGGGTCAGTCACCTTGGTCTAGATTTATGTCCTTCACCAACCATTCCTTCCTTTTCTTTCCTGATTCAACTCTGAAGATCAGAATGCCAGGAATAAACAGTCAGACTAGAAATGCCTTGGAGCCTAATAGCTACTTGTGCCAGCTATGGCAATAAAATAGTTACAGCAACTCAAGTTTCCCATGAATGTGTACTCAGGTTTAACTGAACAGCCCGTCTTTTAGACAAAAGCTTCTTGAACTTTAATGTGCCTGTGTCTCCCTGGGGATCCCGGTAAAATGAAGATTCTGGTTCCTTAGGTCTGAGATGAGCTGGGGTCTGCATTTCTAACAAGCTCCCAGGCGATGCTCTGCTGTGGTGGCTGCATGGATCCCACCACCACCAACAATGCCACACTTTTCTTAGGAAGCTAGTAGAACTATCCCCAGTTTTGTGGGTGCAACTTTTCTTGCATGTGTGTCAAATAATCCAGTTTGCTCTCTCAGAAAATGCTAATTTCTCCATATGACCCCGTAAAAGAAAATTTTGGAGCTAAAAAAAGGAAACAGAATTATTAAAATTTTGAAAACTCTGAATTTTTCAGAAAATTGAAAATCAACTCTTCGATCCCATGAAATGGAGGCTGGTGCATGTGTAACAACATCCATGGCACAGCCTGAGGAATAAGAATATTACAGATACCTGTCCACTCTTTCCATGAATATCAGCTGGAAATAACCATAAAATTCTTCCTTTACTTGCGTAATAATACATCATTTGCTGATAGGTAATTGTATAGGAAAGCTTAGCAAATTTTATAACGAAGTGAAAACTACTTCTTCATACTCATTTTAAAGGCTAAGGTTAAAAAAAACCCCACTAATTTACTACATTTGGCTGGTTCTAATATACATTTTTTCCCCACATTTTTAACACAGCTTGAAATTAGGATATGTTTTGTACTCAGTGGAGTTTTACAATTGCTGTTGGCCTGGTAGCAGCTGTAAGGAGGGGGTCATTGTGTGCCCATGTCTGAGCTTAATTGTTATTCTCCGTGGCATGGCTGGACAATGGCCACCTCCTGACACTTTAATCAAAAACCATTAGGACTCTTAAAATTTTTAATTTCATTGAAATATAGTTGATTTACAACGTTGTGTTAATTTCTGCTGTACGGCAAAATGATTCCGCCATACAGACATACATATCCATTCCCATGTGGGTATCACAGAACATTGAGTAGACCTCCCTGTGTTATACAGCAGGTCCCTATTGACCATCCATTCTGTAGGCAAAAGGGCATTTGCCAATCCCCAACTGCCAATCCATCCCTCCCTGCCACCCTTCCTCTTTGGTAACCATAAGTTATTTGAGAAAGGAATATGAATGCAGAGTGGGTGTTAGCAGTTTGAAAGAAAAGGCTGGGGACAATTTGGAGAAAATGCTGCATCACCAGTGCTCTTGGTAGCAGAGAGGTTGATATTGTATAACATGGTATCTATAACTCCAAGATGAAGTGTAGTTCAAGAAAGTTGGGTTCTACATGTGCGAAACTTTTGAAGCTCTTATTAAAATACATTTGGGGAGTTCCCGTCATGGCGCAGTGGTTGACGAGTCCGACTGGGAACCGTGAGGTTGTGGGTTTGGTCCCCGCCCTTGCTCAGTGGGTTGACCATCCAGTGTTGCCATGAGCTGTGGTGTGGGTTGCGGACGCGGCTTGGATCCCGCGTTGCTGTGGCTCTGGTGTTGGCCAGTGGCTACAGCTCCGATTGGACCCCTGGCCTGGGAACCTCCATGTGCCGCAGGAGCGGCCCAAAGAAATAGCAAAAAGACAAAAAATTAAATAAATAAATAAAAATAAAAAATAAAATACAATACATTTGGCTTGGATTTTTCCTTTTACCATATAAACAACAACAATACACGATAAAAATCCATATGTAAATGAATCTGAAAGAGCTATTTTAAGTATATGATTTAATTATAAAATAAAATACTATTTTAAGTATAAAATAAAAATCCAAAGTAGTAAGAAAGCATTGTGTCCCAGTTTGACTACCAGCATCTTGCTTGGTTTCCTAGTGGTGCATCTTACAATTAATGGCAATTTGATTTGATGATATACTGCAGTTTAAAAATTACAAAGTTATCCCAAACCATAAAATTGTAGGTAATAGAATGACAGATAAATACAATAAATTATAGTCAATTAGTAAGTGCCTAAATTAACCAGAACATATGCCGTCCAAGAAAAGAGTGGGGAGGAGTGGATATTATTATGAATTAGAAAAGCTAGGTAGTAGATTTGATTTTGATACTGAGCAACTTTGCAACCTTGAGCAAGTCACTTTAATTCTCTGGATCTCAGCTTCCTAACCCTGAAATTAAAATTTTGGTCTTAATTTCCAATATATCTTGAAGATCACAGACCCTGTTTATTTATTTATTTATTTTAATGCAGTGGATAATATGTTAAGCTCACTCACTAGCTATTGTTTGACCCCCTTCATCAGAATGGAATTTTGCCTAATGAGCAACTGATTGTACTTACATTTTAGCTTAAATTGAACCAGGGCTCATTTGGCTGAACTCTGTTCAACTCCTATTCAAGTCTGGGGAACAACTGGTCAATCTCTTCTTAATAATTCTATGAATACTTGAAAAACCAGAGTGAATAGATATCATGGTTTTCTCTTTTCCAGAGGAAAGAATCTTAAATTCTTGTTTACAAAAAAAAAAAACTTGCAATTCTGCAACAATTTTTGTTATATCAGCTCACCTTTTGGTTTTTTGCTGCCCACCAACCCTTCCCCTTCCAGATAGTCCCTTGATTTCTCTCTGAAAAATGACCTCTCTCTAGTCTGCAGTCCTGCTGGGTCTGTGAGTGAAGGTCACTGCATTTCCTTAGTCAAAAGATGAGACTTTTCCCAGATCAAATCTATCACATTTGGGAGGAAGCAAAGGGGGAGCTCTGAATCTAGAACCAGATGTCACAAGCATGTCAAAGACAGTCAGAGTTCACCTGCTCCTTGCAGCGTCCTGAAGAGAAGGTCAAGGTGGTCCTGCCGCCTCAGTGCCCAAAGCTGACTGGTTGCTGACCAGATGCTGAGCTGACTGCCAGCCTGGTTCAAGCTTCCTTGCCATTTTGAGCTCCCCACAATTGCTCTAATAAATTCTCTTGCAAAGTTAACTTGCACAGGTTTTTGATGTTTACAGTCAAGGAAGTCTAACAAGTACAAGAACAGAATTTGTGTGGGGAAGTCCAGGGATCCAGCATTAATCACCAAGCCTCTCAGTGTCTTGATAAATGAGCCGGGGAGAGGGTAGAGGGATGCCTTCAGGATTCCGATGTCTCATTACACTGGACAAGAAAAAATTTGAACTTCTTGATTGGTTTCAAATATAAAAATAGCATAAAACCAAAACTGCTGCATACTGTTTTTACTTTTCCTCTGAATTTCCCAGAGTCCTTCAGTCTGTGTCATGGGCTTTCGCTTTGACACAAATTGCATCACCAAACAGAATTTTGAAATGCAACTCTTACCTCTATTCTTCTGTACATAATTAAAAGTAATTGTTGGAGTTCCCATCGTGGCACAGCAGAAACGAATCCAACTAGGAACCATGAGGTTGCAGATTCCATCCCTGGCCTCATTCAGTAGGTTAAGGATCTGGTGTTGCTGTGAGCTGTGGTGTAGGCCACAGACATGGCTGGGATTGGATGTTGCTGTGGCTGTGGTATAGGCTAGCAGCTGTAGCTCCGATTGGACCCCTAGCCTGGGAACCTCCATATGTCGCAAGTGCAGCCCTAAAAAGCAAAAAAAAAAAAAAAAAAAAAAAGTACTTGTGTCCCTTCCTTGACTGATCACCAAATGTAGTGTACCAAAAAGATTCAAGAAGGAAATCCACTGAAAGTCTATTTTGTTGCATTTGCAGAAGAGAAAACAAACTGGTTTTCTTTTGTGCTGTGATGGTTCCATTTATTAGTTATAGCATTTTGTTAAATTTTTCACAAGCCAAACTGCTGTTCCTTTGGAAACCCATTATGCTCCTTCTACTTTTCCAGACAGTAGAAGCCACAGTCTATTTCAACAAAAAGAGATACAGAGACAAAAGATGGAAAATATTTAAAGAAAGCAACTCATAATTCTCTGAGTTACTTCTCTTGAAAATGTGAACTCTGGAGGACTGAAGGTGCCTTTTCATGCTGTCTCCACCTCTTATCCTGTCATTTACAAGTAGCTTTCTCTTCTGCCACCGAGGTTCACAGGAAACATCCTTACATATGTTTAGGGTAGCAGTTAATACTTTGAGCTCTAGAATCACATTTCTTGTGTGTCAATACTCAATCCACTAATGACGTTACTGTGGACAAATTAATCAGTGTCTCAAAATGTTAATTTCTCTGTCTATAAAAGAGAATTAACCAAATACATCCCCATTCGATTATTGTAAAGCTCAGATGAGATAACTAATGCAACATACTTAGCACAGTACCAGGTACCATATTAGATAGATCTCAAGGATTATTTGTTATGATGAATTTCTTTTGGTATATTAAGCAATGGACAGATACAGATATTTAATCAAGGCAGAGTTTTCAGTGAGTCATATGATGCAGTGTGTGGTGGATTTCAGAATCAAGGACTCGAGGCAACAACACCAGTGGGCTACTTTTGCAGTAAATCTATGTAATGTATAGTGGGTGGAAAGTAACGATGCAAAGTGAGAAAAGTGTAATGAAGAATTAATGGAAAGAGCTTCTTGATGATCAGATGAGAGTATCAAAGGGAAGAGTCATTTCTGTGTGACTGACTCAGGAATGGTATAGGGAAGTCAGGAAGGGAAATGGATATAGGAAGAAAGAGGCATCCAAATAGAAATGTCTAGCCAAGACCAGAGGAAGTCGGGTTGAAGCTCGTGAAGGGCTGAGTTGAAATCCTAGGTAGGTCTGGTCATTTGTATGAATAAGCAGAGCACATATTTTTCTTTTCTATTGGATATATCAGAAAGTTGGGAAATGCAGTGGCTTTTGAAAAACACATGGACTTATGGAAACTCACTTTCTTCTTCTGTAAACTTGATGGTGAATGATCCCAATTGGTCTCCTCCCAAATGGAAATGGATATACAAAGTGTGAATTTAAGGATTAGATATGTTAGAAGTGGAAGTTAAAGAAAGTATATATCATATTATTCTTTACCCCATTTCTTTTTACATTTAAAAATTTTGTTCTATATATTTAAAAATGTATAGGATATTGGAAAAACCAGACAGTATGCTCAAAAGGTAGAAAACTGATCTCCTTTTTTAATCTATGTGCTCCCAGGTTTGATGCAAGCCATATAGTTATAACTAAAGAAATGGACAAGTAATGCATAGCCCAACTACCTAGGGGTTTTATAGGACATATATAATAATACAGAAAATAAGATTAACATCAAAGGAAATATGTACAAGGGGATTATTTATCTGTACCATAAGTATAAAAATACAGGAAACATGTATTTATGTGTGTGTGTAAACCACTCTCAGTGGCATACAAGTGTGGAGATTAAGCATGCAAACCTAGATGGTAAGCGCAGCCACTAATTGTGCTCACCTAATTGTCCATTATGTACACAATTCACTGATTTGCAAGCTCAACTACATAGGCTCAAATATTATCAGCATGTCACTTAAATATACATGATTTGTAAGTTTAGAGTTGTTCAAAATTTAAAAAAAGATACAATTCCCTAGCAAGCATACAATTTTACCCTGCTTACAATTTAATGTAACAAAGTGCCCACAGCTTAGCTCTCTTAAGATTCTCCTGCCTTTTTGATGAAGAAAAATCTGTTAATTTTTCATCTACTAAAAATAAGATTTATTTTATTTCATTTTGCTGATAATGGGTGGGCTGATTCATATTAAATCATCATAAGGCATATTTGTTTCCCAACCTATTGAATTTGGAGTAGTCTTTGAATTCAACCACACTTTTATAGTATAGTTTACTTTTGACATTTTAATTTGTAGAACTGCATCTCTCTGTAGTGAGGACTTTAAAACTTTGAGAAATAGTTTTATGTTAAAGATTGGATTTGAGAATTTATAGTCCTTCCTCAGTTTTCATCATCAGATGTTTCTTGGTATCTCAAATCTTCTTAGGTTCTGAGGTCACACAGGGCATTCTTGGCAGAAAATTTTTCTTGAAGAGATGTGTGCTGGAATGGACTTATAATTAGTTGTATAATAAAGAGAAAAAAATGGAAATAGGTATAAATTAGAGTTTTCTTTAGAGGTTTTTTTTTTTTTTTACAGGAACTACCTCCTCCTCCTCTTCTCCTTTCTCCTCTTCACCCTCCTCCTCCTTCCCCTTCCCTTTCCTGTCTTTCTCCTTCTCCTCCTTCTCCTTCCTCCTCCCTTCTCCTTCTCCTCCTTCTTCTCCTTCCCTTTCCTGTCTTTCTCCTTCTCCTCCTTCTCCTTCCTCCTCTTCACCCTCCTTCTCCTTCCCCTTCCCTTTCCTGTCCTTCTCTTTCTCCTCCTTCTCCTTCCTCTTCTCTCCCCCTCCTCCTCCTTCTTTTTTGTGTTCTTCTTCCTCTTCTCCTTCTTCTCCTCTTCCTCCTCCTCCTTCTTCTTCACTGTGCCGATCTGAAATATTTTTTTGGACTTATTTATGCCTACCCTAAGTGTAGATAGTGGCAGCATGGTGGTCAAGAACTCAATCCTGAATTTAGGAGTTCGAGTTCAAGTACCATACATGCTAATCACTAGCTACAGGGCACTGAACACATTTTATAATCTATGTTAGCTTCAGATTTGTAATTAAGAATACTTTTTAAACAGCAATCCCCCAATGGGTATCTAGCACTTATGGTATAACATATATGAAGCACTTGGACATAGCAAATCCCTGTTTGTTAGTATTATTTTTTTAGAGTTGCTATTTCTTCATACATATTTCAGTGCTTCATAAGAATTTTCATGGTTCAGGCAAATGATAGCTTTTTCCTTAATTGAAGGAAAACCTATTATAAGTCCCTTTTTCATAACTCTTATTGACAAAGACCTAAAAACTCTTAGAAATACATGTTTTGAAGCTATTCATACACACACCCAAAACGACAAACAAGTAGTATGCACTCCTGGGGAATTTAACAGCTATACTCATGATCCGTTCTTGTAAGAATATTCACCATTAGTTTTTCATGAAATTCACATTTTAAATCTTAAAATAATTGGCAGTGTGGATATTATTATTTTCCCATTTTATTGATGAGAAAGTTAAGATTTACAGAAGTCAAGTATCTTTTCCAGGGTCAGAGAGCTAAAGAATGTTTTCTAGGATATATACATTATATAAGTCTGGATTTTTTTTTTTTTTTTGGCATTGTATGAATTTGCTTTTTTAGGTGCATTAAAGAAAAAAAGCATGGCTTATGTTTTCACTTTATAAAAAGGACAAAAATGACAACTGTGCACTCCTACTTTCTGAAAGCAATTCTAGGTGAAGAATATTTATTGATCCAAAGTATTATGAAATAGAAGTCAAATGAATATACATGTGAAAAAATCCTCCATCAATATTGAGAATATAAACATTTCCCTTAAGACGGAACAAAACACCTTTTCAAAAATTTAACTACTTTAAATCACACTGGATTTTTTCTTCTTTGGTTTTCTTTATTTGCCCCCTTTAATGTTATTAGGTTGAATATCACTCAAATAAATAAATAAGCTTATTTCTTTCCATTAGCTTGCTAACATGTAAAAAGGCTAGGAAATTGATTTTCTTTCAGGAATCAATTTAGAGGTAATTCTTCTAGATCTAGTGCAGCTTTTGATTCTTCCAGTCTCTCTACCTGTCAGGGCAATAAAATCTTTTGTTTTCCTGGCGTGGAAGTTCCTTCATAGTCAGCTTCAGTGACACGAACTAGATACATTCTTATTATGTGTTTACTTTAGCAAACGTATTATTGATGAAAAGGAAAACAGAAGATATAATGATAAGAAATTGCCCACTTTTCATTAGACTCTACTCTACCCGGCACTTAGAAAAATGGAAAAAAATATAGAAAAGTCAACAATTAAGTAGTACAAAAATAGTAAAACAAAGATATATGTGGAGAGAGAGACAGAAAGGAGAGAAAATATAAAATGAAAACTCTGTACCAGAAGCTAGACTTTGTTTGTAGGTGTCCCTACCTGTATTACTGATTTATATGTTGGGGCACTGCAGTGAAAAACTCCACATATGCTTGCAAATGGACTACCTCAGCAATGTAATCGCACACAGATATTTCATTTGATGTGCGAGTCAAAAAAAAAAATCTTATCTATTGGAGTAATCTTTTTGCAGCCTTACCACAGATGTTATAAGACTCAGTCAAAATATGGCATCTTTTAAAATTTGAAAATATCAACCCTGCCAATTTACTCATTACTATTAACAAGATCAAATCATACCAAAATCCAACTCAGCAGACTTTTATTTACTATTGCTATTAAAAATGCCTGGCACTACAGAAAAAGCAAAATTTCTGAGAATAATAACAAAAATAGCAATAACTGACTGGAAACCTAACATGTGCCAGGATTTTTAAATGTCCTTCTTAAATACAACAACTCTGCAGGGAAGACACTATTTTACAGGCAAAGGAAAGGGAGGCTTAGAGAATTTAAGCCACATTTTTACCACTATATATTGAGTAAACTCCTGAATGAGAGTTTGGGGTTTTATCTCTCTGGCTTATCAGATTTTGCTTTCTTACTCTTCATACTGAGCTGTTGCACCTTAGATAAAATTGTATATATGTAAAATTGTATATATTAAAAAAACATACTAATATCTTTAGCTGAACTCATACACACTTATATCTATCTCTGTCAATTTTTGTCTCTCTGTGTCTGTATTTTAATCTTTATCTCTTTATCTGGGAATTAATGATATTTTAACATATAAAACCACTTTAAAAATTAGCATAGGATATGCACAAGTAAAGTACACTCTGACCTGAGAATAATATGAAGTGTAGCCAAGAAGGAAAATGATAGAGCTCATTGTTTGCATTTACCAGAAAAAAAAGAGGCATTACTTGTAGCATTGAGAACTATGTCTAGATACTTACATTGCAACACAACAATGGGAGGAAAAAGTATGTATACATGTATGTGTAACTTGGTCCCCATGCTGTACAGCAGGAAAACAAATTTAAAAAAAAAAGTGTTACTTTGGTTTGTTTGTTTTTTTTGGTCTAAAAGTGTCTTTTTTAGGGCCACACCAATGGCAAATGGAAGTTCCCAGGCTGGTTTTTTTGTTTTTGTTTTTGTTTTTTAATTTCATAGTATCTATAATAAATGCAAAGAAATTGATACAAACAAAACTTGGCTCAGCAAACTGTACATACATAAATATCTTTTTCTTTTACTATAACATTCAATTTTTTTTCACATAAAGCCTTTCACAATCTTATTTATTACATCCAATTTTTCTTTATATCTTAAAAAAAGTGCTCTTTAGATTTATAGCTTGTGCTTCTATTGCAAGGTTAGAACATCAGGCCCAAAAGGAAAACAAGGTAGAAAGGAAGCTGCCATATAAGCTCTTAAAAACTGTCGGTCACAGGTCTCTAAAGCCTCTTCAGCACTGGTTGGCTGGTAGATTGTTCGATGCTGACAAGGTGCTCAGGTAGCATCATCATTGAGTGGATGGAGCAGCACCACGGGAAGCTGCCCGGATGGTCTGCTGAGGTCCCCAGGTGTGCAGAGAATGGGCCAAAATCCCAGAGTTTACATGTCCAGGGAAATGTGGAGGTCCTTAATCTCTTTAGTGCCGAGGCTTGGTCCCAGTAAGACTTTGTCTTATTGGAAGGGTAGGGCAATTTGTGAACAGGAGAGAAAAAGAAAGGAACAGAGCCAGTATTTATGATGCACTTACTATATTCTAAGCATTGGGAGAGAAATCTTATTCTTATTACTGCATGTTAATCCTCTAATTATCCTTTTTTTTTTGTCTGTTTGTGGGTTCCCAAGTGTCTTTTTTTTCCCCCCAAAATGGATAGTGTTATTTTTTTTAATTACTCAAATGAATTTATCGCATCTGTAGTTGTATAATGATCATAACAATCCAATTTCACAGGATTTCCATCCCATAACCCAAACACATCCCCCCACCCCCCAAACTGTCTCCTCCAGAGACCATAAGTTTTTCAGTGTCTGTGAGTCAGCATCTGTTCTGCAAAGAAGTTCAGTCTGTCCTTTTTTCAGATTCCACATGGCAGTGAGAGCATTTGATGTTGGTGTCTCATTGTATGGCTGACTTCACTTAGCATGAGAGTTTCTAGGTCCATCCATGTTGCTAAAAATGCTGGGGTATTTCATTCCTTTTAAAGGCTGAATAATATTTCATTGTGTATATGTACCACATCTTCTTGATTCACTCCTCTGTCGATGGACATTTAGGTTGTTTCCATGTCTTGGCTATTGCAAACAGTGCTGCAATGGACACTGGAGTACATGTGTCTTTGCGAGTTGTGGTTTTCTCTGGGTAGATGCCCAGAAGTGAGATTGCTGGGTCAAATGGTAGTTCTATTTTTAGTTTTTTGAGGAATCTCTATACTGTTTTCCACAGTGGTTGCACCAATTTACAATCCCACCAACAGTGTACTAGTGTTCCTTTTTCTCCACACCCTCTCCAGCACTTATGGTTTGTAGACTTTTGGACGATGGCCATTCTGGCTGGTGTAAAGTGGTACCTCATAGTGTTTTGATTTGCATTTCTCTAATAATGAGTGATGTTGAACATCTTTTCATGTGCTTTTTGGCCATCTGTATATCTTCTTTGGAGAACTGTCTGTTTAGATCTTCTGCCCATTTTTTGATGGGGTTGTTTGTTTTTTTGGTATGGAGCTGCAGAAGGTATTTATAAATTTTGGAGATTAATCTCTTGTCAATTGATTCACTTGCAAAGATTTTCTCCCATTCTGTGGGTTGTCTTTTCATTTTGTTCAGGGTTTCCTTTGCTGTGCAGAAACTTTTAAGTTTGATTAGGTCCCATTTGTTTATTTTTGTTTTTATTGTCAATACTCTAAGAGGTGGATCTGAGAAGATGTTGCTGTAATTTATGTCAGAGAGTATTTGGCCTATGTTTCCTCTAAGAGTTTTATAGTGTCTGGTCTTAAATCTAGGTTTTGAATCCATTTTGAGTTTATTTTTGTATATGGTGTTAGGGAGTGTTCTAATTTCATTCTTTTCCATGTGGCTGTCCAGTTTTCCCAGCACTGCTTATTGAACAAGCTGTCTTTTCTCCATTGTATATTCTTACCTCCTTTGTTGTAGATGAGTTGGCTGTAGGTGCGTGGGCTTAATTCTGGGCTTTCTATCCTGTTCCACTGATCTATATGTCTGTCTTTGTGCCAGTACCATATGGTTTTGAGGACTGTTGCTTTGTAGTATAGTCTGAAGTCCAGGAGTCTGATTCCTCCAGCTCCATTTTTCTTTTTCAGGATGTCTTTGGCTATTCTGGGTCTTTTGTGCTTCCAAACAAACTTTAAAATATTTTGTTCAAGTTCTGTGAAAACTGTCCTTGGTAATTTGATAGGGATTGCATTGAATCTGTAGATTGCCTTAGGTAGTATAGTCATTTTGATAATATTAACTCTTCCAATCCATGAGCATGGTATGTCTTTCCATCTATTTGTGTCATCTTTGATTTCTTTCATCAGTGTCTCATAGTTTTCAGAGTACAGGTCTTTTGTCTCTTTAGGTAGGTTTATTCTTAGGTATTTTATTCTTTTGGATGAGATGGTAAACGGGATTGCTTCCCTAATTTCTCTTTCTGCTTTTTCATTGTTAGTGTATAGAAATGCAGTCGATTTCCGTGTATTAATTTTGTATCCTGAGACTTTGCCAAATTCATGGATGAGCTCTAACAGTTTTTTGGTAGAGTCTTTAAGATTCTCTAGGTATAGTATCATGTCATCTGCAAAGAGGGATAGTTTTACTTCTTCCTTTCCAATTTGGATTCCTTTTATTTCTTTTATTTCTCTGGTTGCTGTGGCTAGGACTTCCAGAACTATGTTGCAGAGTAGTGGTGAGAGTGGACCTCCTTGTCTTGTTCCTGATCTCAGTGGGAATTCTTTCAGCTTTTCACCATTGAGAATGATGTTCACTGTGGGTTTGTCATATATGGCCTTTATTATGTTGAGGTAGATTCCCTCTATGCCCACTTTCTGAAGGGTTTTTATCAGAAATGGGTGTTGGATTTTGTCAAAGGCTTTTTCTGCGTCTATTGAGAGGATCATATGGTTTTTACTCTTCAGTTTGTTAATGTGGTGTATCACACTGATGGATTTGCAGATATTGAAGAACCCTTGAACTGTGGAGAATCAAATGCCCCATGCTTTCCACATCACCTTGAGATCAACAAAACAATACTGTCTGAAAGTTGAGCTTTGGAAGCAATATTCAGATAAATTGAAGGATAAAAGAGACTGAGGGGAATTTTTGAGAGTTTAATAAAGTAAATACAGAGCTGACAAAAAAGAAGCTTGAACTAAGGATGAGACATGTTTAGGGGAAAACAATAACATGATTTTTTTCCTCCTGAGCATAAGTGGTTCTTAGTCTCTGAAATCCTTATAGTATTCCAGAAGTTCAAATGTCTGACTCCAGTCTTTCACTCATTTGATAAGAGTACATTCATCTAAATTAATCTTTGAACATACAAGTACTCATGGACTGTCAGATAATTTAAGAGTTGAGAAATAAAGTCAGGCTACAGAATTTACTAGATGTGAAACAGGTCAAGCTGACAGAATAGAAGTCAGTGCATTTAGGTTAGAGATTTCTCACAATGCTGAATTATGTTTCCAGTAGAGAATTGGAGCTCCTGGTATTTTTAAATGAGTTTACATGTATTGGTTCAATGGAATTATACTGAGGGGGTCTTGAGTGTCCTCAAAAATGAGATTACTGAGCAATTTTCAGTGATTTTATTGTGAAGAAATTCTGGAGGCTAGGAACTGGCAAACTGGAGAAAAGCGAATATCATTCTAAGTTTTGAAACAGGGAAGAAATGTTTTGCAAACTAGAAAGTGGCAAGCTTTATTGATCTCTGGGAAGATGGAATGAACTAGAGAGAGGTGGTTTTACCCTTCTCTCAGAGGAGGTGATGGTCATTAGGACCCAGCATGGACTCAAGATCAAAGCAGGTGAGAATAATGCATTTGACTTTTGCATGGCATTGATTTTCAGATACAACAGACCAATGTGATGACATTTCTGTAGGCATTCTATCCATCTAGTTGTGCAGTTATTTTACGTCTGCCCTGTCTCCAGATCTGCAATATCTCATCCTCATTTCTCACTCTCACTTGATGACATTTCTTTTCTCATTGAGAATACAAAAGCTATCAGAGGGAACTTCTGTGTGTTTCCTCCACCAGAGCTCCTTGCTTCCTCCATCTATGCCCACATAACCTGTCTTTCCTCCTCTCCTAGGGGTGAACTGTCCTGCTCCCATGTGAGTCTAGCTCCTGCCTCACATGCTACATCCCATTTCCTCTTGTTATTCAAGGCCAGCACCGCAGCAATTTCCTCTTCTTTCTCTGATATAAATTTATTTTCTATTGGATTATACTTAATATATATATATATATATATATAGTCTCTCTCACCTTCAAAAACACAAGAAACTGGAAATCAACCAAATAAAATCTTTTCTTGTCTATGAATATACTTCTAATGATGACTTCCAATGATGACTTCATTTATTCCTTTTAGACCAAAACTCCTTCCAAGAGTTGTATTTTGTCACTAATTCTCCTCTTCATGTCTTCTCTCAAACTAAATGCTTTCTTTCTTTTTGGGCTTTTTTTTTTTTTTTTTTTAGGACTGAATTTGTGGCATGTAGATGTTGCCAGGCTAGAGGTTGAATGGGAGCTGCATCTGCCAGCCTATACCACAGCCACAGTAACTAGGGATCTGAGCTGCATCTGTGACCTATACCACAGCTTACAGCAATGCCTGATCCTTAACCCACTGAGTGAGGCCAGGGATCGAACCCGCACCCTCATGGGTCCTAGTCGGATTTGCTTCTGCTGAGCCACAACAGAAACTCCCTTGAACCCACTGTTTTCAAGTTTGGTAGCCACTTCACAGGGACTGCTCTTGTTAATATTATTAATACTGATGCCCAGAGATTTTTCTTTTTTAAAAAATTTATTTTTTAAGTATAGTTGAAAGTTGTTTATTTTTTTAACATAGTAAATACAGTGTTGTGCCAATTTCTGCTGTACAGCAAAGTGACCCAGTCATATATATATATATATATATACACACACACACACACACATTCTTTCTTTAAATAATATTTTCCATCATGGTCTATCCCAGGAGATTGAATACAGCTTCCTGTATTATACAGTAGGAACTTACTATCTATCTATTCTAAATGTAATAGTTTGCTGGTGTCCAGAGATTTTTATTTAATTAGTCTAGGATGAGATCTGGGACTTTTTTTTTAAATAAGTTGTCCAAATGACTATGAAGTATGGGCAGGGCCAAGACCTTCCAAGTAAGGATGAAAACCTTAGCATGCTTATTCCATCATTGTGCTGGCTACCTGTGAGGGCCTGCTTCATATCTAGTTAGCTTCTCTCTTTGGAAATAACTAGATAAAATAGAGTGATTATTTTGAATTATTCTTTGTAAGAGTTACTGCAGAGTTCCCTTAAATAGAAAGCTTGCAATGCATTTGAAAATAAGTCTATGATTTACAAAGAAATTGATTCATTTTGAGTTTTCTGAAACACAGCTATTGCATTAGGCCAGGTACATATTTATTTCTCAGTCTTTTGCAGATGCTTGTATACCTTCATACACTAATAACCAGAAAGAATATAGGATATCAGCAAATCATTATAATAACTTTATTTTGTCTTGTGCGAAACATCTTCTCTCAAGCAATTTAAAGTATTTTACATCTTGGTAGGACAATACTTGACATGTATTTTTGAATTGAAATATTTGCCCAGACCACTAAAAATTCATAGATGCCCTTAAGCTGAGGGTTCTTCTGCTTGTGTGCACAGAAACTTTGAGGAGTTAAGTGTTATGTATTGAAAATGTAATAGTGGGCAGATTTTCTATCTATCAATCTCTGCATCTGTCATCCACTTCTACAGTGCTTATCACCCTATCATCTATTTGCTACATATTTTCTCAAGATATACGGTTTGTACTTTTCTCCATATTTATGGCACATAATGATTTTTAATGTTTATTTGTTCCTATTTCTCTTTTGAGAAATATCAAGATACTATCAGTGCACAGTAATGGAAAGAATGAGAGAAATAGTTGACTTTTCAACATTCCATAAAGCTTTGAAGATCAAATCAGCAGTTGAATAATCTGAGAAGTCCTACTTGCAATTGTAGGAGTGAGAAGAGGCAGGAACTGGTGCCAGACTAGGTTTCCAGTCCCAAAGTGGCCACTAATTAGCCATGTGACCTTGGATGAATTTCTCTCTTCCAGGTTTCAATTTCTTCAATTCTAAAAGGAGTTTAGCTTTAGCTTACTCCAACATGCTTGTCTAAAGCTTTTTATAGTTTAATAAAAGAGTTTTTATTGTATAATAAAGGAATGGGAATGATGCTTTATTAGTTGTGAATAAACCCTGTTCAGTGAATGGTAAAATAAGTTAATTTGGTAATATTTCTTTATGAAAATTGTCAGCAAAACTAGATCTGTCTTTTAGCACAACTTTAAGAGTCAAAACAATAGTAAGTGCAATTTCAATTTCATTCATCTCCTTTCAGTGACTGGAGACAAATTGGAACACTTCCAAAAGACCCAAGTAAACAGAGAGGAAATTTTGGAAGTTTGAATCAGAGCCAGAATAAACTAGGATTTCTGTTTAGGATGGATATTGTAAAGGGATCCAAAAATGGTTCAAGAAGATACATTCAGATCTGGAAACAGGCCAAATTGTTTTAATTAAAATTTTCGGAATTAGGAAATTAATCTGTATCAACATTAATGTGTATGAGAGACAACAGAGGATATACAGAAAGGACATTTGATCAATGGCATATTTTTTCCCCTATAATATTAATACCTGTGGTCCCATTAAGTGAAAAAAAAAATTCAGATTAACTCCATGTAACAGTTAATATAGTAAAATAAATTTTGTATTTTCAAAAATTATATTTGTTTAGGTTTTGTTCCTGAGAATAAGTGGAATAGAAACAATTCTATTCATTAATTTTAGAAGATGTCATATAAGTGGTGGTAAGGGCCACTCAAAACAAATCAAAAGAAATAATGACCCATGAGGCCAACATAATATTAAATCAGGTCTTGATGTCTGGTGTGTTATTGGCACAACAACAAAAATGTGCTAGTGAGATTAGTCATGCCGTGGCAGAGTTCTGTAAAGGGCCATCTTTACTCTTGCCATGAAATGAGACCCTGATTATTCATGTTGACTTTGTAACTTATTTTCTGGTCAAATTTACTTAGAGTCATTGCCTGTTCAAAAAAACATGTTTTCTACTTTGTAAAGTTTGGTCAACTGAATTATAATCTCAATATGATATAAAGAATTGAGTTGTTACCAGTTGTAGAGGTTGTAGATGGGTAAAATACTACACACATGAGTGAGATCCTAGCTGATTTGAAATCTGATTTAATAAGATTTTTTTCATCTCTTGATTTTTAGGAAAATGATAGAAAATCTTAAATAAACAAGATCGTAAATAATGAAAGAAAGCATCTCTCATTTCAATGCCTTAGCATGTTAGGGGATTCTGTAGTCCCTCAAGTACCAATGAGTAGCCCAATATGACTTGAATCCTAGAGCTACTGAAAAGTAGCTGACCTTTTTTTTCAAATCCTGTCTACTATTCACCTAACTAGAAAGAAATTAATGAGATAAAGTAGATGAAATTGTTTTAAGGTATTAAAATGTTCACTTTTTAGACAATTTGCATTTTAAGGTTTTAGATTTTATTTATAGTTACATATAAAAATTTTGATAAGATACTTCATAAAAGAATTACCTTTAGTGGAATGTATCCTATTTTCCAGAAGCAAATGTAAACCTCATTCATTTATTCCGTAAATATTCAATAAATGTTTACAGAATGCCTACTATGTTAAGGTGTTAGTTAGAGGATGGGTATTTTTCTACTCTTTAGAAAGAGTGATAGACTAGAGTCTTAGAATAAGTATGAAACTTCATTATTCTCTGTTAAATGGACAAAATGTAGCATCAAAAATGAATACTTGAGGAGATTTTTTTTTTCAATATATGTTTTCATTTTTTAACATATTTTGAACCATGTCTTGCACCATCAGTTTTGTTTGGGCTTCTCTAAATTCTGCTAGACTCACCTGTTCCATTGACTACATATGCAGCCTTGCTCATATGGAAATAGAAAAGTGAGGGCTCTGCAAGGATCACCTGGAAGGTTGATCAGTCTCCAACTCCCTCTTTAATAATAACATAAGACTTCAGGATCTTGAGAGTTCCTCTTGTGGCTCAGTGGAAACGAACCTGACTAGGATCCTGACTAGGACTCGTGTTTGATCCCTGGCCTCGCTCAGTGGGTTAAGGATCTGGTGTTGCCGTGAGCTGTGGTGTGGGTCACAGATGTGTCTTGGATCCTGCATCGCTGTGGCTGTTGTGTAGGCCAGCAGCTACAGGTCTGATTCTACCCCTAGCCTGGGAACTTCCATATGCCTCAGGTGCAACCCTAAAAAAGCCAAGAAAAAAAAAAGAATTCAAGATCTTGTCCTTTTAAAGTGTACCCATTAGCAAGTGAAAAAGAAATAAAATGGGAGTGAAAAAAATACTGGGAGCGAAACAGTGTTTCATGAATTTGTTGCTTCATATATGTAATACTGAGAAAGTTGGCAGTGTCTATGTTTTCTAATCATACAAGTAGAAATTAGGGACTAATAAAAACAAAAATCTTGAGCTAGGCAAGACTGTGGCAGAGACCAATACTGGCTTTTTTTCCTGGTAAGATTGTACAGTTAAAAGTGCTTAAAACCATGGCAGCACTGAGGTTTGAAGTAATACAGACCTGGGTTTGAATCCTGGCTCTACCACTTGCGAGCTATGTGACGCTGGGCAAGTTACATACTCTCTGTAAACCACAGAAAATATTGGTAAAATGGATATGATCATTTCCATATCATACAATTACTGAGGGTTAAATGGTCTGCTGAAAGCCACTGTTTATCACAGTGCTTAATCTGAAGTTTTAAAATGTATTAAATTCTATCTTCCTTGGTACGCATTTGTGAATGTTATTATTAAATCTTTTTTGGAGCATTTTATGTACCATGATCTCTACCATGTGTTACAGGTATTAGGTGAAGCACTGCTTGGTGTGTGGGGAAAAAAGATAGATTGCTAGCTATGACCGAAAGCACATATATGAATATACTGCATTTCGTTGCATACATATAGTTCCGTTTATGGCAAGGAGAGCGTTTTCAGTGTTTTTAATGCTTTTCTTGGGAAAGCCAGGCAAATCTTTGTTTTACACTATGAAATGTCCAAAGACAAGATGATAAAGAAATTAAAAGCAGAGCTCTGAAATTAAACTGCCTGGATTTCTGTTCCAGCATTGTCATTCACTAACTGTATGACCTCAGGCTACTTTTCTCTGTTGCCATTTCCTCAACCGAAGAAAGGAGATAATAGTATTACTTGTTCCTTAGGATTATTATAAGACTTAAATGTTAAAATGTACATAAAGTTTTCAGAGCAGTTACTGGCTCATAGTGGGCACTCAGGAAATGTTGGCTGTTATTAGCATTATTTATCACATACTATTTAAATATAGTTAAAGACAATGTGTGTGTGTGTGTTTGTGTTAGTGCTTAGAACTACGGAGTGCTATATCAGGCAAAATAATATCAGCATTCTGTATTCCACACATTTATCTTTACCAGTTTTAATAATATATCCAATAACTATCTACGTGCAGTAATTTTACGTTTAGTCATAGGGATAATAGTGTCAGGTATAAATGGCACAATTAAAAACACTACGGGAGCTAAGTTGTTCAGAAAGTTGCAATGCAAATGTTCTTTCATAAAAGGCTTGCAAATGCACAATGAGAAAGAATGAGGGTATCTTATTTTATTCCCTGGTGGGACTCTTCCCACATCAAATACACTACATAACTCTGCATCTGGGCAACCTCTGCTGAGACTCTCCCTCATCATATAGCCCTTCTACAGAAGGAAATTGATGGGCATTGATTTTCATTTTTAAAAGAGTTGATACATTATAAGACCAAGGTGAAACCAGAAGCATATCACATGATTTTTTGGCACATACCTAGTTTAAATATATTAATATTGGGAGTTCCCGTTGTGTCACAGTAGAAATGACCCCAACTAGTATCCATGAGGATGCGGGTTCGATCCCTGGCCTCTCTCAGTGGGCTAACGATCAGGCATTGCCGTGAGCTGTGGTGTAGGTCACAGCCGTGGCTTGGATCTGGCATTGCTGTGGTTTTGGTATAGGCCAGCAGTTGCAGCTCCGATTAGACCCCTAGCCTGGGAGTTTCTATATGCTGTGGGTGCGGCCCTAAAAAGAAAAAAAAATAATATTAACACATACTTGGAGCTGTCCATAAATCATTGTGAAATGAAAATTCTGTTATATCCAACAAATGTTTTAGAATGCATTTAGTCAGTTTATTTCAGAATTCTGAAATTAATTTGTTCATTCATTCATTGAAAAATCACTTCTTAGGTACTCATGAGGTATTAAGTGCTATACTAGGCCCTGAGATACAAAGATTGATTATATTTCCCTGATCTCAAAGGGCTAACTGTCTAATAGGAGAAAAAAGGAAATAAAATAACTATTTATTTATTTATTTTCTTTTTAGGGCCACACTTATGGCATATGGAGGTTACTAGACTAGAGGTTGAATTAGAGCTGCAGCTGCCAACCCATGCCACAACCACAGCTATTTCAATTCTGAGCCGCATCTGCGACCTACACAGCAGCTTGCAGCAATGCTGGATACTTAACCCACTGAGGGAGGCCAGGGATCAAACCCGCACCCTCATGGATACCAGTCAGGCTCTTAACCCACTGAGCCGCAAAGCAAACTCCTAAAAGAACTTTTTAACAGTAGGTGCTATATTAGATTTGTATAGAGGGATTTCGAAGACAGAAGAGAGGTTTCTAATAAAAATACCCAGATAGGTGTTACCAAAGCTTCTGAGAGTTGGATTTTTAAATGCTAGCCTGAGTAAGCTAGTGGGTACATATTTTGGGCGGTATGACATACAAGGGAGGGGTAGGAGAAGATCAGAGTGTATTCCAGGCAAAAGGAAACACTTGTGTGAAGGGACAAAGGGGTGAAACCGCACAGACCAGGAACGCAAGAGTTCCATGTGGATAGAGCACAGGGCTGGATGGGTTCACAGATAGTCTGATGCCTTCTCTCAGGCAGGTGGAAACAGGATGCTGGGTGAGGCTGGGGGCAGTATCAGGGGGCCCTGGGTCATGCAGGTCATGCATGGTCCCTTAACCATAGACCACAGTGTGAGTAGAGCACAGGGGGTGATTAAAGAGGCTAAACTTTGGAAAGAATGAGAAATTGTGAGCTAGCTGATCTGATGTCTAAGGAGGCAACCTGGCAATGCTCAGGATGAAGGCAGGGACTGAAGGAAAGCAGGGACTCAAGATGAGAGCAGAGGCTCAAAGCTGCAACCTGCGTGTGATGTGCAGCCTGGAAGAATTTCCTGAGCAGCCGGAACAGCTGCAGCAGATTTTTATGGGCACTTGCAGCTGCCTGAATTGGTGGGGAGGGAGCTGTTAAGGGCACTGATGTGGCTCAGACAAGAGGGACTCCAACTAAACTGAGGAGTCTGAACTATATCCCGACAGCTTAGTGGAGTCATTGTAAGGGCTTAAGCAGGGCAATGGTGTGATCAGATTTGCGTTTTAAAAAGATCTTGTTGGCTGTTGTGTACAAATAGATTGGAAGTTTGCGAGCCTGAAGGCGTGGAGATCAGCTAAGAAGGTTTCTATAGATGAGAGATGATGGGAGGAGAAATTGTGGGAGACCCAGAAGGTGGAAAGGTGAAGACTGGTTTAAAGGATGAGAAGAAGAGTTAGAGCAGCAGAATCACTTAATGTTTCTGAATTGGGTTCCTGAGGTAGAACTGAGTCCCTGCCATTCTCTGCAGCAGGAAGCCCCAGAGGAGGAGCAAAACTGATTTCAAGGCTGGAGATGTTGAGGTTGAGGGTCTTGCTGAAAAGCTAGCTGGTGACAATCTAAGGGAGAGGTGCATAGAGGTCCAAAACTTAGAAAAAGATCTGGTGTAGGGATGAAGATTTGGTCAGGAGATTTCAATGGTCGGGAGTTCCCATTGTGGCTCAGTAGGTTACAAACCCAACTAGTATCCCTGAGGATGCAGGTTTGAACCCTGGCCTTGCTCAGTGGGTTAAGGATGCTGAGCTGTGCTGTAGTTAATCACAGATGTGGTTCAGATCCAGTGTTGCAGTGGCTGTGGCATAGGCCAGTAGCTACAGCTCTGATTCAACCCCTGGCCCGGGGAATCTTCCATCTGCCTCAGGTGGGGACTTAAAAAGGAAAAGAAAAAAAAAAAAGAATGGAGGTAAAGAAATTAATAGTGAACAAATATTTGTTGAACACATACCATGTACTTGGGCCCAAGAGGTGGTGGAATATAAAGTTGTATAATGTATGGTAATTGCCCTCAAAGTGCTCAAAGTAGTTGGAAGCAGATAGTCACAACATCATAATGTGTACGGTTATGAAAAAGTTGCAGATGGACTGACTGACTGCAGGAGGAGGGGACCGAGAAGTTTGAGAGTGAAACCTCATCTCCTTCCACCTCAGCCCACGGTTGGATGGTCCAGTCACACCCGTGGTGCTGGGTTCTAGCTCCTTCTCATCTTCAAGTCTCAGTTAGAATGTTGCTTCCATCAAGTCCTTCCCTCACCACCTACCTAAAGTCATGCTTCTCCACACTTTATTCTCTCTCACATCACCCAGTTGATTTCTATTGCAGCCATTCTTTTTCGCAATTTGTAATTACCTTGTTTTTTTCAGGCATTTGTTTCTTATCCGAGGTGTAAGCTCCTTGAGAGCAGGGACTATCTTTTCACCACTGTCTCTCTGGTGCCTAAACAACACCAGCACATATGCTTCTGAATAAACAAATGAATAGAAGAAATAATGTCTGGGCAGAGTCTTTAAGAGTAATTACTTGTGAGGATGAGGCGGAGGAGGTTGTTTGAGGTAAGCGGGAAAGCATGTGCAATGTCACAGAAGCATGAGCCAGGATGGTATATTTAAGTAGCAATCAGTAACTTGATATGTTTGTAGCATCACATAAAATGGCTTAGAAGGGAGTGGTGGTGAGAATGGAAGGGAGAAGTTGGGGTTTGTCATCAGAATGGTACATTTTGTCCATTTAAGGAATGGCTTTGACAGGCAAGTCAAAGATTCCCGTGACGTGGACAGTCCACTGAAAAACTGAATACTGTGGAAATCAGGTTTCATCAATTCTGTCTAAATGTAGCTATCAAAATTTATGCCTAAATTCCAAATAATTAGAAAATCTTGAAGTAATTATGATCACATAATGCAAACTATTGACCTAAATCCTTCATCAGAAATTAAATTTCTGTGAAAAAGTAAGGATTTCTGTTTAGTGTGTATCACATGGTTTCTTGTGATCACTGCCTAGTGATTCAGTAGCCAGAGAATAAAGGGCTTTGTCATTATATGAAGACATCAATATTCATTAAACCGTTGGGCTGGTCTTTGCAGGTATGGTAATGGAAATCTGCAAACTTGTTCAACCAAAGATGAAACAACCTAATTAAATGTTAATCAGTAATAATAATAACTTCATTTTTTTCTTTCTTTTTTTTGGTGAGAAATGGCAAGTGGTAGACATTTAGCACAAAAAGAAAGCAAGCAAAATTCACTGAGAAAACTTGTCTCTGTTTTTTTGTTAATTACCAGATTAGGGAAATGACATTTACTGAGGAAAATAACAGACCATTTAATGGAATTGCCAAAGGTCTTTTGAATCTTCAGAGAATAAAAAAAAAAAAAAAAAAAAAGAGCTTGGAGTTCCCATAATGGCGCAGCAGAAACAAATCCGAATAGGAACCATGAGGTTGTAGTTCGATCCATGGCCTTGCTCAATGGGTTAAGGATCTGGTGCTGCTGTGAGCTGTGGTGTAGGTCAAAGATTTGGCTTGGATCCTGCATTGCTGTGGCATAGGCCCGCAGCTGTAGCTCTGATTGGACCCCTAGCCTGGGAATCTCCATATGCCTCAGGTGCAGCCCTAAAAAAGCACCCCCAAAAAAGGGCTAAATGATCAAAACTAATGTGGGAGCTAGGACTGTAATACTTGCTACCTTTTTGCTAATTTGATAAATTACATGAGCTTCTAAGCAACAGATTTAAAAGCCAGGAGGGGACAGTAATGGGGAAAATACTATTTTTTGCTTCATTGTTTCTTGCTTTTGTCATCTGAGGTTATTTCCATGAGATAATAATATTGTTTTGATGAGAGCTGGTAGGATAGCTATAACTAGGTATTCAACTGACCCCTTAAATTTAGTCACTTGCTCAGAATATCACTTTATGAAAATATAACTTTGCAACATGCATCAATATTAAATTAAGAGCATAATAAGCATCTTTTCAATTTTCTAGTGTATTTAATAAATCTATTCACTTTAATTCTGTTTTTGAGGTATATGTCCAGCTTAATTCTTTGCATTTGCTTGGATGCATAAAACTGTTTAAAATAGGTGCAATTATCCCAGATCATCTACTAGACAGTAGCCATCTACTTATTTTGAACTGAAGGCAGTAGATATCGTAGCACTTGAAATGTCTTTCCTTTATTCAGCACAGTTGATAAAAGCAGACTGTCACTGTCTGTGTATGTCTTTCTATGTCATCGTAAACTTTCAGGAAACTTCATGGTCATTGCTCCCTAAAAGACATTTGAAAACAAACCCTAATGGATAAAGACGGTGAATTATTAGCTTCTGTTTTTGAGAATGATCATTCCTCTACTTCAGGGCTTTGCAAATTGTGGCCCATTTCCTACTGGCAAGCTATTTCCTTGTAAATAAAATTTGTCTGATTGTGGCCACACCCTTCATTTGCATATCAATTATGGTTATTTGCATGCTGCAAATGTAGAGTTGAATAGTTGCTACAGAGATCATGTGGTTTGCAAAGCCCAAAATATCTCCTATTAGGCCCTTTCCAAAAAACTTGACCCTTGCTCTAGTGCAAGATTCCCCTAAATATTTCCATATGATGATTGTTAAAGGGTATTTTAATGGGTGGGATTAGTCAAAGGTCAAGTAGTTAGGATAACACTTACTTAAACAAGTTTAACTTTTTCCTTTCTGCAGGATTTCTCAGTGTGATTAATGTATTACTGCACATTGTGAACATTTTATTTTATTTTATTTTTTTAATTTTATTTTTATTTTTTGTCTTTTGTTGTTGTTATTGTTGTTGCTATTTCTTGGGCCGCTCCCGCGGCATTTGGAGGTTCCCAGGCTAGGGGTTGAATCGGAGCTGTAGCCACCAGCTTACACCAGAGCCACAGCAACGCGGGATCCAGCCGTGTCTGCAACCTACACCACAGCTCACGGCAACGCCGGATCGTTAACCCACTGAGCAAGGGCAGGGACCGAACCCGCAACCTCATGGTTCTTAGTCGGATTCGTTAACCGCTGCGCCACGACGGGAACTCCTTTTTTTTTTTTTTGTGAACATTTTAGAAGTAAATATTATATTATTATTTCCCCAAATTATTTGACTATTAAATCTTTTCCTTGTGGACTACGTGTGGGATTAGTGATCTAAAATAAACTGAGAAATACTCACATACTTGTTTTCTTCGTGGTTTTCTACTTCTAAATTCTCTTTACTGCTTGAGAGCTCTGTCAATTTTCTCTATTCTCCATAATTCAGATATGGTAGGAGTTATTTAGCCTAATATAATGTGTGTCTTGCTCCAACTACTTTAAAATGATCCCAGTATGGATTGTTTTCATGTCTGACCTCATTTTTAAAGGAATATTATTTTTTATTCTCTTAAAAAATTTTAAACTTAACTCGAACACAGTGTATGTTGAACAGTTACATAACTGTGATTTCCACCCCCCACCACTACTGAACTTGGGAAATATTTGAACGCCAGCTGTATACATTAGCCACTTGCTCTGAAAAAAAATTAAATGTGTATCTAACATCTTCTTCACAGTGGACAGTCCAGGCCAACAACTTTTTCTTATGTAGAGGTAATCAGTTACAAAAAAGGGAAATGCACATGGAAAATATGTTCAGTAAAAAAATGTGATTTTTTTTTTCCTCCCATAAGAGTAAGGGTTGTTAACTTAGTTCAATAAAAAGTGGCGATTAAAGATGATGTTTATATATTTCAATTAAGCTTGTACAAATTTGGGCTCATGTTTTTTTTCATTTTTCTTCACTCATGAAATATGTAGCTTCTCAGAGCAATGGATATAGTATAAATTGAGATTTTACATTGGGCCATTTCAAGTAAAGAAAATGGAATGATTATAAAGTGGTAAAGAGGAGTACTGGATACAGTATGAGATCATTATGAAAATCAATTAAAATGAGGTCAAGATATGAAAATACAGAGTCATCGTATACTTTTTTGCATGTGCTAAGTCAGTCAGTCTCTATTTTTGAGCTGCAAGTCTAAAATTTTGTTATTCTATTTGCTCAATTTCCCCATATGATGAGAACATTTTGATTATCGAAATTAAATTAAAATTATTATAAAACTATATTTATTTTTTGAATTAATCTAGAAATTGTAGTTAATGGGCATTATCAATTTATTTGCCTGAGTTACTTATTAGTGTCTGTTTTACAAACTGAACTATAATTTCCACTAGGCAGGGGCTTTCTCTGTTTGTATTACATGCTTGGGGCCCAGAAGGATCTCACTAAAATTTGTTGAATGAATGAATTTTGATTACCCTTTTAATTGGCCTAAATAAGGTAGAATTTTAAAATTCATCCTGTACAGGTAAATATATCTGTATATATTGATTTTGTGATCATTTTAAATCAGAGGTTAGCAAACTATGATCTGCAGACAAAATCTGGTCCATTGCCAGTTTTATATGGCCTATGAGCTAACAGTTGGCATTTTTAAATGTTTGAAAAAACATTAAAAGAGGAGTAATAGTTCATGATATGCAAAAATTGTAAGAAATTAAAATTTCAGTATCTGTAAATAGTTTTATTGGAATACAGATATAGTCATTCATTTCCATAGTATCTATGGCCGATTCTGCACTAAGTGATGGAGTTATACAGTTACAAAGAAGACTGTATGGCTCACAAATCCTAAAATATTGACTACCTGTCACTTACCAAAAAAAAAAAAAAAATTGCCAACGTCTGTTCTCAACAAAACAAATAAAAAGAGACCCTATTTAGTTCCACTTATTTTTGATTTTTGAAAGAATTGAGCTAAATGATCACATGCATATTTTAGCCCTCTAACTATAAATTATATTTAGATAAAATTTAATATCAATCAAGATTGTAAACTTATAAGCTATACATCTTCTAAACCAAATCTCCCTATAAGAAAATAACCAGTATTGATAAAATATTGCTAGTGTTAAATAATTCTTTATTCAGAGTTTTGTGCTCCCACTTGCTTTCATTCACGCACCCCAAATGACTCAGATATGTGTGTATATAGCAATGACATTTTTGATGGTAAAGCATTTAAAACCTAAATTCTAAATTCAGACATTTTGGAAGTATTATTCTACTAACTTGAGAAACACTCTTTTGTTTCTTTTTTATGTATCTCTTTTCTCCTCTCTATTTCAGCTCTCAGGCTTTAGGTCAGTAGCTGCCACAATTTGAAAAAGAAAGAAACTCTGAATAATAATAATGACAATAACCCCTTATATTTTGATAGTGTATTATATTCTTCTTATTTTTTCAAAAAATGTTCACGGACATCATAGAAACCTACTGAAATTAGTCTCAGACCTTACAAGTTAAGGCATGGTATCTTTATCTCTTGGAATTGCTATGAAGGCAGGTATGATAGAGGTGATGAAAATTTTAACCCTGCTTTTATTTCCCTAGTCTATTACTTCCTGTACTAACATCAAGAACTATTGACAGGTAGGTAGAAGATGAAACACTAGCTGTTCTTTAATTTTAGTAGGTGAAAACTACAACATAGGGAAATGTAATTAGAGTTTCAAAAACTTTTATAAAGGAATTTCGTCAAATACATATGATCGTATTCCTATTTTTGTGTAGGATAAGTAGACAAACATCAGCTACAGTTATACTTTCATAAAAATGTTTTTATAGATTCAGCCATATTGCAATTTCTCTTTTGCCGAGCATCTTTCCTAATCACATCCACCATTTTTTTTCTCCTAAATATGAAACTTGTTAAACTGAGTACATTTTTTATAACAAGGAGAATCCAAAAGAGTGATTTAAAATGATAGAATTGTCTGTTCTCTTAGAACTAACCAGAATTTTGCGATCCAAAGCTGGTAAAATGCTGCCACCCTCAACCCATAGCTGTCTTCTTGGGATCCACAGTGGCTGCTCCACTTCTTATAATTTCCCAGCCAGAGAGAACAAAGGGTCTGGGAGCACATGTATATCTATTTAGGGAGAAGGCTCTCATCCTATTACTTAGAATGTAGGCAAACTAGTCAAACAGCCATAGTAGTTGCTGAGTATGTCCATGTATGTAGAGCATAGCCAAAAGGATGTTTGCCAAACTTAACAGTCATTTTATCAAAAAAGGAGAGAGTGGATATTGAAAGTTAACAAATAATTTTTGTTACAAAAAAGGTGCTACACATTTTTCTATTTATATTGATTAATATGAATGTTATGTATTTATAAATACCTATTCTATATCAAGAATATATATGTCAAAATATAATTATATATCAAAATACATATTGATTAATCAATATAAATAGACTAGACATTTCTTCCTTTTACAAGATAAAAGCTATTTAGATATAAATGTGCTCACTAGACTTGTTTTTCTAATACCAATATCTCTACCGTATTGCACATAATCCACTGGATATCCCTAAATCCTTTTTCTGTAAACTATTATGTGACCATTTCTTAACTTTGAACTGTTTCTTATGAAACTGAGTTGAACATACAGTATCTCAGACTCTAAAGGATCTGTGACTTTGGGCCAGCTTTCTGTGAGTTCACAAATATGCAAGAGAAAACCTGCAGATTCCAGCTTATTAGGGGGAAAAAAAAGAGGTAAAATTCTCAGTTAAAAAAAACTTAAAAAAAGATATTAAATAACTCTTACTAATTACATATTGCAAATATATAAATATAACAATTCGACACAGTCAATTTTATGTTATAGACAACCTACCTTAACATTTTCAAGCAGAGGGTGAAGGTTCTATAGGGGAGTGGTGACTATGAATTCCACTGGGTTTATTTTCAAATGTTATTTAAGAACCGCATTTTAATATTTATTCAATATCAATACCTAAGGTATTGTGTGTCTAATTAGCACACATTTTAAGTGGCATTTCAATAATTTTTAAGGATATACTCAGCCAGTAGAACTCATTAATTTCTAAATTTTAAATGATTTGCACTGGCTCTGCCTCTTTCTTGGATGAGTAGTTCCTCTACTAAGTACCCTAATATTAGACTGTCTCTTGAATTTTTAAACTGACTTATTAAAAGAAAAGGCTTGAGTGAGAAAAATCATACAATTACAAAGCCATCCTTTCCACTTACTATTAAGCTAACAATGTAAGTCTAATATTTAATGTTATTAACAATGCCCAAAGTCAAAGGTTTGTGATTAAAAGGATACAAAAGGATTGCCCTATTTAAAACATCATTTTTTTTTTAAAGAATGCAAATCAAAGACTAGAATTCAAGCCCAAGAGAAAATTTTATTTAAGCATATTTGAATTTCTATTCAGTTCCACTTAACCCTCAGGTTTTTTTTCTCCTCTTCTGATAAACTTTTGCCCTCTAGCCTGCTGTGAAAAGAACAATGAAGCAGACGCCAGTGTTCCCTAAACTCTGTAAGTGACTCTTCCTGAGTTATTATCCTTCAGCTTCCATAAGGAGCATGAAAAATCTCCTTTCCACCTTTCCCACCAGGAACCTAGTGCAAAGCATTGCACTCAATGTCTTGAAGAGCGGAAATCAAAAAACACAGGGCCCATCTGTGTACATCTTGCATGCTGAATGAAAAACATTATCACCATTATAAATTAACACGAATTCTTTATCTGGCCAAGACTCTTTTCCCACACAATGTAAGTAATGTGGCAAAGATCTGAGCCTTTCATGAAATGACTGCCCCCAGTCTGGCCTCTTTTAGTGTTAAAGAAGAATGGAAACCTGGAAAATTTTCAGGGATTTACTTAGGCCATGAATCTGCTTCCTGGGCTGGTGAAACCTTTGTGCCTTACGTTTTCAGCTTCTCATCAAAAGAACAAGAAAGGCAAAAAAAGAAGAAAAGATCCAAAGCAGCAATTTAAATTTCAGGATTGAAGATTTGATACTGATTTTCTCTCTTTCCCCTCCTTTTTTGTCAAGAAGCCAAACTCTCATTTTCATATGTAGTTTCTCTACTTCTTTGTCAACTCATCAACGGGTGAATCCAGAGTAGATTTTTGTCTAAGATTTTAGCTTCAAATCCCAGTGACATCACGGATTCTATAAAGTGATAAAACCATTATCCAAACCCTGCATACTGCCTTCTAATTAGCTGGCACTCTCCTTAGGAAATCCAGGGCTTTGCTAGGTACCACTGGTCTTAGATTCCTGGTACAGTATTTATTAGCATATGGAGTCATTCATTACTTGATCAGAATAAAAAGATTATGAATCCACAACAAAAGATGGAGGAGGAATATGTATTTAACCTACTTACTAGCAAAGGTACAGGCTTAATAGGTGACATACTTGGTGTATTTCTGTGAAAAATACTTTTCCACTTCATCTTATGTTTTCCACCAATGTGCTTCCTTCTTTAATTATCCAAATTCCTATTCCTGACCTTTTCATTTTTTTACTCTGTATACTTCACTGGATACATCTTTTTTCTCCTTCTGCAATTGATCCTTGCAACTATCTCCTAATTAACATATGATAAATTTCCTCTATTAAAAAAATGCATTTACTAAATTATATACAGGCTTTTTGCCCTATAAATCTCCAAGGTGATGAAGGGTCTCTATTATCTGTCACATATATGACAGTGAAGTTAATTACAACTGCCACATTACCTGTGGTGTTGCTCTATCATTAATAGTTATGTATTTACACTCATGTTATAAATTTCTGAGAATAAATTTCCTTTCTGAAAAGGTAGCTAATACTATGTTATTTCTCTTCCTACTTCCTATACTTCCTATTTTTCCATCTCTGTTTTTGCTAATTTCTAATTGAGATAGAAGCAGAAAGATAAGAAAAAAAGATCTGTGACTAAATCTATTAATTTATAGGCATTTCTCCCTTCACCTGCAGCTCTTGCTAAACATTGATTTATAGAAAAGCAACTGTAATTGTATCTGTAACTGTTTTGCAAGATGATTTTGACTCAGAAGTTATGGCTTTAAAATAAGTTAATTATTAAATGGCAGAACTTGAAACAAGGTTGCTTAATTAGTGAATGTGTTACATTGATTTAGTTTTCAGATATCAACACTTTTACTACGTAGACTGGGGTAGGCCCAGTCATTACCCCTAACCACTCCCTGCATAAGTTTATTGTAGCAGAACCATATGCAAACATAGTGCAATTGTCATCTGGCACAATAACTCTGTGATCCATAGCTCTCTGGTTGCAGAAGTTTGGTTTCATCATCATTTGTCTCTGTTATTTTCTTCAACTTCCAAAGTGTGAGGGACTCAAAATCCAATGACAAGTACCCAAAGGCAGAGCAACCAAAATGAAAGAGGAAGGTGATTTCCATGTTGCAAGCTCTCCAAGTGTGGATTGTATTCAACATCCATCTAGAATTCCTGTTTTCCATTATTTCCATCAAAGCCAAGCACTTCACTCAATGAAAAACTTTTGGTTGCAATTATTAACCTGCCCTGGAAAGTCCAGTTAAGGGCATTAGGGCTTGAAATGAATATCTTAGGAAAGTCAAAGCACATTCTTTTTTCTGCTTGAAAAACCTGAAGTAATGTATTCCATTCTTTCGCTCTAGTATAGAACTTGGTTTAACACGTATACTTTTACAATGAAACATACATTTTAGCACAAAATAAGTAACATTAACACTTGAAAGACATAAACAACTTATTTTAAAAATTTAGGGTATTGTTAAAGCCGTATTTTAAATTAAAGTATTTTAATTATAGAATGGCAGATGAAGAAATCAAGTGATAACAGCATACTGGCAAAAGTATGGTTTGTAAGTTTTTCTTTAGGTGAAGTAATAAAAAAATTCTAACTTTATTCATCTGCTCATGGAAGTACTTCCAACTTCTAATTAAGACAAAAGCTAAATATACGAAACAATTCAGAATAAAAATGTGAAATTATGCTGTAAAATTAGACATCTCTCTTTTAGGCTAATAAGTTTGCCGTACAATTAGATTAAAAATGAATACCACACATATGAAATCTATTTCTAGACTTATTTCCAAGCAAGAATCCCAAGATAAATCATGTAAACATAATTAAGATATGCATTGCCCAGAGTATACAAGAGAAAATTAAAATCTATTAGTTATAAAAGATTTAAAGTCTCATCTAGCCCTGGAAAAGAAATTCTCTGGTTGCGACTCTTTTAACACAATGATAAAAAGGAAATATGCATCCATAAGACTTACTTGATATTAGAACCTTTCCAAAAAGAATTTTATTAAATCAAATGGATAATAAGGAGAAAGCCTTTGAAAAGCATATATGCTTCTTAACTCAAATAAGCATCCAATAAAACTTATACAAACATGGGATAAGTGAGGTTTGGTCTACTTTAATTACCGTTACTCTCACTTGGGTAGGAGATTAATGGATAATAATGGTATTATTGGGAAATATTGGAGGGATGATGAAAATACCTGAAAAGTTCCAAATTAATAAACTCAATTTTCTATAAAAATAAGCCAGAAATACATCTATGAAATTAATTCATCTACCTTGGAAGTTTAAGCTAAATATTATGTGTTTTTAAAGTCCTGTAAAATGCATTTTAATTTTTCCTTAATAGGTTTTTTTTCTTCTAAAAAGACACATACACATGCAAAGAAATCTTAAATACTCTAATTAAAAGAAAGATTCATAGAGCTAGAAAAGTTTGTACAGGGAAACTCAATATTTTGTAATAACCTATATGGGAAAAGAATCTGAAAAATAATATGTGTATATGTGTGTGTGTGTGTGTGTGTGTGTGTGTGTGTGTATGACTGAACCACTTTGCTATACACTGGAAACTAATAACAACATTGTAAATCAACTATACCTCAATAAAAATAAATAATAAATAAATAAAGTCTGTTTTCTTTTTTTGTCTTTTCTGGGCCACACCCACAGTATATGGAGATTCCCAGGTTAGGGGTCTAATCAGAGCTGTAGCTGCCAGCTTATGCCACAGCCACAGCCACACAGTATCCAAGCCATGTCTGTGACCTATACCACAGCTCACTGTGGCCTACACCACAACTGACAGCAACGCTGTATCCTTAACCCACTGAGCAAGGCCAGGGATCAAACCTGCAACCTCATGGTTCCCAGTCAGATTCATTAACCACTGGGCCATGACGGGAACTCCTAAGTCTGTTATCTTTATCAGGGCTGATGGAGATTTGCAAGTGTGATATTCTTCTCATGAGGAAGCGAACAGTGTGATGGAGTTTTGAAGAGCCCAGCTAAACTCCACAAATACTTACATAAGAATAACTAATAATGATGTTTTGCTTAGATGCACATTTATTCTGCATCTACTGTGTAGCAAACACAGTGTCTCCTCTGCCCAGAATACACACACTCTTCATGAACCATGGTCAAAGCCAATATTTTCCGAAATCATTGAATGAAAAAATCAATCTTTAGGACTTGAATTGTATTCCAGCCTTTTCTTTATTTAATAATATGAGATACCTTGCAAATCAGGCGTTTTTATTGATGTAACTTACATGATATCCTTTTATCTTTAGGAATTATGTTATTTATTTGTTATGATTGTTACACAGTAGATCTAAGAACAAAGAAAGAAAAATTTCCCCTTTATGGTATTCTGCAAAAGCTTTAGATTTGGAAATACATGCTCTGGGTTAGTGATCCACAACTGCCACCTACTCCTGTGTGATGTTAAGCAAACCACTTAACCTCTAGTTTTGAGGTTTCTTATCTTGCAAATGAAGATGTGTAATTTACCTCCAAGGGTTGTTGGGTAAAGAGTCATTGAGAACACATATGTTAGAGCTTTTTGCAAACTGTAAGGGGCTATTTGAAAGTGAAATATTTTAAGTATCTTGCGTGTGAACATGTGAATGATTCCCAACCTTTATGAGGAAAAGTGTTGACTTTTCTGAGATAAGGATGTGTGGAGAGGGGAGTATGTGGCTTTGCCAATTCTGTAACTGGAAACTTGGACAGTGAGCCAAGACTTCTGCCTAAGGGGATGACAAATGTGAAAGCAGCAACTGGCAAGAAAAAGACAAAATATAGTGATGAGATTCTATTTTACTGTTGATAGAATATCATTTTCTTGGGAATTGGATTCATTTTCTCTATATATATGCTGCATTCATAGAACAGGTACTTAGAAAAATAGGCTAAATTATGAGGATTGTCATTCAGCACCATGACAACTTAAAAGGAACATGGAAAAGTTGGAAAGATTTCTAAGGAGAGTCATAAATACAAGGAAAGGGTTTGGGCATGGTACCTGTGGGGAAAAGATTCTGGGATTATCCATATTGCTAAGGACAAGGCTAAATATAAGAATGTGGGAATGTGTAATACACTAAGGATAAAAGAACATCTGTTTTTTATGTCTAAGAAAAATCCAAAAGTAACTGAGCTTAAGCTATAGGATAACAAATGGATAACAAATTTAAATTAACAACAAGGAAGAATTTCCTGATGGTGAGGTTATTGGGCATTCAAGGACTTGCTAGAATCTCCTTTGCGCATCTTTGAAAAAATGTGTCAATTAAAATAGAATGGTGAAGGTGTTGACCTTCTGACTGTAGGACAACAGATCAGAACACTTTCAAACAGCATTTCTGATTCCATTGTTTTTAAGTATTGTTACTCTGCTAAAATAAAGAACTCTGGCAAAACTTGTGTAAAATAGAAATGCTTTTTATTTGTGTGGAACCAAAGAGAAAACACATTTGATTCCAATTACCTTATATTGTATTATTGTACAATAACTGAACTTAGAATATTCTAGGATATGAAGTAGGTTTTAAGAGCTCTAATCAAAGACTCCTTAGAAATTCTCTATGTCTGAATTTTTTCAACTTTGTAGTGACGTTGAATAGGACATACAAAGTGGAGGAAAGACTGCTAACTATTTATCAAATCTTATTTCTTAATTTTTCCTGTGCTACACTGTTATCTTCCAACTTCCTTTGCACTCAGGTGTCATAATTTGAATTTGGATTCCAGTCAATGGAATGTGAATATGGTGAATGTTATATGTGCTAATTCTCAGTCTTTTAAGAAAAGTCTATGCCTCACCCTCACTCTGTTCTCCTTTCTGCCTCTGCCTGGGGCAAAGTGGCCATGATGAGGTACTAGGAGATGACTGAGCCACAAGTTGGAAGGTGCCTGGGTCTCTGAGTTACCATGTAGAAGGCCACCTGCCAACCAGGAACATCCATACATCCATCTCAACCTGCTAAGTAAGTGAGAAAGAAACTTTTTTTTTTTTTCTGCTTTTTAAGGCCACACTCGCAGCTTATGGAAGTTCCCAGGCTAGGAGTCAAATCAGAGCTGCAGCTGCCAGCCTACAACACAGTCACAGCAACTTCTATTTTATTTGCATCATTCCACAGTTTTTAGATTTGTTACTTCTTCAGGCTTGGATGAGACAATGAGTAGTAGTTAGGCCCATCTTATTGCGTTTATTTCTTTTTAGATACTGGTCAAGTACTTTTCCTTGTTTTGATTTCTCTTCCATTAAATAGTGAGAACAATAAACCCACTTTTCTTTCTTTTTTTACCTGTATGGGAATGATGAATGACATTGCATCTTAAATTGTAGTTTTGTTATTCAACCTAAAGCATGAAAAGTTTTTTCCAGTCGTTGAATAATTACATTAGAATGTATTTGTGTAGTGCGGCCATTTTTACAATATTAATTTTTCCAACCCAGGAGCATGGAATATCTTTCCATTTCTTTATATCTTCTGTAATTTCCTTGATTAATGTTTTATAGTTCTCAGCATATACGTCTTTTACCTCCTTGGTCAGGTATATTCCCAGGTATTTGATTTTGGTGGGTGCAATTTTAAAAGGTATTTTTGTATTCCTTTTCTAATATTCCATTGTTAGTGTACAGAAATGCGACTGATTTCTGAATGTTAATCTTATATTCTGCTATGTTGCTGAATTTGTTGATCTGTTCGAGTAGTTTTTGGGTTGAGTCCTTAAGGTTTTCTATGTATATAGTATCATGTCATCTGCATACAGTGACAGTTTTACCTCTTCTCTTCCTATTTGGATGCCTTTTATTTCTTTTGTTTGATTGCTGTGGCTAGGACTTCCAACACTATGTTGTTACAATTTGGAGATTTATAACCTATTTTACTCTTGTTGTTACAATATGGAGATTTATAACCTATTTTACTCTATCTTCAAAGAAAAGCAAAAGAAAAAGCTTTAAAACATAGGAAGAGGGCCAACGGCCAATGATTTACCACAAAGAATAGTTTGCAAATGAATTCTTCAAACAAACTCTGTTAAAAACATGATATCTGTTTTTACTGAAAAGATTTTCTTCAATATCCTTAATAATGGTTATTCATAAGAAAGCCGTATTTAAGTTCTATCTGTATGTGAGAATTTTACATTTCATTCTTTTCTACTGGGGACCAGTACAACTAATAATTTTACAGAGAAACCTATTTGCATGATATTTAACTACGTTTTTGTGAAATTGAAACACAAACCAAAGGAGATTTAATGAAATTTCTAATTACTCTCTTCCTGTCTATGGGCACTGAAGGTCACAAATACGTAGAAATATTTGTATGCTAATTAGTGGAATGGATTACTCGGAATGTGTCTTTCATATCCCACTCTTGAGGATTTTGAAAACTGGTAAGAGAAATTTAATAAATGTGGGTTATATCCAGTTCTAGATAAAGACATGAAGACTTAAGATTAAAGGTCATAATAAATAATTTGTTAGGGTTTTCTGGCTCCTTAGCTTTATTTGAAATCAAATCATTCATTTATATGAATATAATATTGTATGTTATTTCTAGCTTGTGCTCTGGAACCTGAGTTTAAATTCTGGCTCTGCTATTTATTGACTGTTGGACCTCTGGTAGACTTTCTCTTTACCTTTCTGTTCCCAGTTCCTTCATCTTTCAAAATGAGGCTCATAATAACACCTCTGTTATATAGTTTTGTATGAAATAATAACTTGGGACTTGGTACACAGTAAACAGTCAAGAAATCATAACTTTTGTTCAATAAGTATTTATTGATGATCTATACCAAAAACTATAAAATATTAAATCTCATTGTATGTCATATAATTCACTTGACACTTTAAAAGCTGTCTCATAAAGGGAACCCTCCTACACTGTTGGTGGGAATGTAAATTTGTGCAGCCACTGTGAGAACCAGTATGACAGTTTCTCAAAGAACTAAAAATAGGACTACCATATGACGCAGCAATTCCACTCCTGGGTATATATATATATATCTGAAAAAAAAAAGAAAACATTAATTTGAAAAGATACATGCACCCCAATATTCATAGCAGCATTATCTACAAATTCCAAAATAGAAACAACCTAAGTATCCACCAACAGATAAATGGATAAAAGAGATGCGCACTCTCTCTCTCTCTCTCTATATATATATATATACACACACACTACTCAGCCATAAAAAAAAATGAAATGAAATTTTGTCATTTGCAGGAACGTGAATGGACTTGAAGGGCATTATGCTATGTCAAATAGATCAGATGGAAAAAAAATACTGTATGTATTATCATATATGGAATCCAAAACACACAGCAAGCTAGTGAATAAAACAGAAAAGAAGCAGACTTTTAGATTTAGAGCACAAAATAGTGGTGGGGAAAAGGAAGGAGGAAGGGGCAGTATAGAGATGGGGAAAAGTGGGTTATTATAGTAGTATATGAAATCATGTGTGTGAAACTTTTGAAAAGTGTAAAGCAGTATAGAATTTAAAGATTCATTTAATAATAAAAAATAGATTAAGCTGCCATTATATTCTAACACCTCTGTGAGGTAGGTTGTATTATGTTAATTGCACAGATGAGGTAACTAAGGCTCTGAGAGGTTAACTTGCCCCAAATCACACAGTTAACAAATGGCAAAACCAGAATTTAAAACCAGATAGACTAAACCCTAAAACACTGCAATGAATAAAATGGGTAAATGCAAAGATTAAAATGATACAGTCCAAAAGAAATCAGCTTAGAGATATTGAAAAGGGTCCATCTTGCTAAATGTTAAAATAAAAATATCAGGGATATGCTGTGGAAAGAAATCTGGTATTGCAGGTTACTGCAAAGTGGTGTATTTTTCTGGTATTGTTTGGCTAAAGATTGTTGTTAATAAGATAACTATTGGGGCTTAAAGATTGACTGTTCTGCTTTATGTTCCTTGATACCTTTCCACATGCTTGCTTTCCTTAGCTTAGCTGGTTGTCTCATGAACATGTGCTTTGGCTCTAAAAACAAGGTAGGTCTGGGTAGAGATTAGCAAGGCTGTTGAAAAAGCCACACAATATGGGTGAATAGTTCAAGAGTGGAACACTCAGATGCATGTAGGCTTGTCCATCATCACCTAAGTACCAACATCTTTGGCTGGGCCATACATTGGGACTAAAATAGATTTATTGTATTTTATTTTTTAATTATTTTTATTTTTTCCATTATAGCCAGTTTATAGTATTCTGTCAATTTTCTTCTGTACAGTAAGGTGACGCAGTCACACATACATATGTACATTTTTTTCTCACATTATCATGCTCCCTCATAAGTGACTAGATATAGTTCCCAGTGCTATACAGCAGGATCTCATTGTAAATCCATTCAAAGGCAATAGTTTACATCTATTAATATCAAATTCCCAGTCCATCCCACTCCATCCCCTCATCCTTGGCAACCACAAGTCTCTTCTCCATGTTTGTGATTTTCTTTTCTGTGAAAAATTTCATTTGTGCCATATATTAGATTCCAGATATAAGTGATACTGCATGGTATTTTGCTTTATCTTTCTGACTTAATTCACTTAGTGTGAGAGTCTCTAGTTCCATACATGTTGCTGCAAATGGCAGTTTTGTTCTTTTTCATGGCTACATAGTATTCCATTGTGTATATATACCACATCTTCTTAATCCATTCATCTATTGATGGACATTTAGGTTGTTTCCATGTCTTGGCTAGTGTGAATAGTGCTGCAATGAACATATGGGTGCATATGTCTTTTTCAAGGAACGATTTATCCAGATATATGCCCATGAGTGGGATTGCTGAGTCATATGGTACTTCTATATTTAGTTTTCTGAGATACTTCCAGACTTTTTTCCATAGTGGTTGTACCAATTTACGTTCTTACCAACAGTGTAGGAGGATTCCCTTTTCTCTGCACCTTCACCAGCCTTTGTTATTTGTGGACTTATTAATGATGGCCATTCTGACTGGTGTGAAGTGGAAACTCATAGTAGTTTTGATTTGCATTTCTCTAATAATCAGTAATGCTGAGCATTTTTTCATGTGCTTGTTGGCCATCTGTATATTGTCTTTGGAGAAATGTCTATTCAGCTCTTTTGCCCATTTTTCCATTGGGTTGTTGGCTTTTTTGCTGTTGAATTGTGTAAGTTGTTTGTATATTTTAAAGATTAAGCCCTTCTCAATTGCATCATTTGAAACTATTTTCTCCCATTCCATAGGTTGTCTTTTTGTTTTTTTCATGGTTTTCTTTGCAGTGCAAAAGCTTGTCAGTTTGATTAGGTCCCCCTGGTTTATTTTTGGTTTTATTTCTGTTGCCTTGGGAGATTGACCTGAGAAAACATTTATAAGGTTGATGTCAGAGGATGTTTTGCCTATGTTCTCTTCTAGGAGTTTGATGGTATCTTGTCTTATTTTTAAGTCTTTAAGTCATTTTGAGTTTATTTCTGTGCATGGTGTGAGGGTGTGTTGCCGTTTCATTAATTTACATGTTACTGTCCAGTTTTCCCAGCGCCACTTTCTGAAAAGACTGTCTTTTTCCCATTTTATATTCTTTTTTTTTTTCTGTCTTTTTGCTATTTCTTTGGGCTGCTCCTGCAGCATATGGAGGTTCTCAGGCTAGGGGTCGAATCGGGGCTGTAGCCACCGGCCTATGCCAGAGACACAGCAACGTGGGATCCGAGCCACGTCTGCAACCTACACCACAGCTCATGGCAACGCCGGATTGTTAACCCACTGAGCAAGGGCAGGGACCGAACCCGCAACCTCATGGTTCCTAGTCGGATTTGTTAACCACTGCGCCATGACGGGAACTCCCCATTTTATATTCTTGCCTCCTTTGTTGAAGATTCATTCATTGACCATAGGTGTCTGAGTTTATTTCTGGGTTCTCAGTTCCGTTCCATTGATCAGTATGTCTGTTTTGGTACCAATACCACAGTGTCTTGATTACTGTGGCTTTGTAATATTGCCTGAAGTCTGGGAGAGTTATGCCTCCTGCTTGATTTTTTTTCCTCAGGATGTGAATAAAGTAGATTTTAGACCAAAATGACAATTACAATTTTGACTTGCACCCTCTTGGCTATGTACACTCTAAAATTTCCCGTCACTTAATTTGATTTCTCTGCATGCAGTTAAGATAAATCTCATCATTTACTCAGATAAAATATTTGGGGTGGTGAACATGAAGATAGTTAATCATATAATTACAAAATCAGAAAGGACCTTGGAATCACCTAATCCACCATCCTCACATTACCAGTGAGGGCACTAAGACCTAAGGATAGTCAATGGATTAATACAGACCACACAGTATGCTGGACTCAGAGGTAGATTTAAAAGCTAGATTCTCTCATCATCTTGCTAACATGCTATATCAAATTAGGTAATATGTCCAGTGATTGATTCTGCCTTATTATTTTGGGATAATAGCCTTTCTCCATATTCCCACTATTTCTGCCCTTGTTTTAGTTGCAACAGGAAAGCCGGCTAGGTGTTGTTTAGAGAGAAAACACTAAAATTAATAAGACTCTTTTGGTTTATTAGCAACATCATTATGAGCTTTGTCTTCAACTGTCTTTAGTGCAGCAACTCCCTCTGCTGCAATAGCCAGAATTTACTCTTAGAGATCAGGGTTGGGGCCTTGGTTTTAATTACAATTAGGTCCTGGGCTTGATGTGTTACCTCTGGAAAATTTTGAGGAAACAGCATTTAAGGGGAGAGAAGGAACATAGTGAGAAGAAGATGGAATAAAGTTTCAGAATTTAAAGCCAAGAGGAAGCTTAGAGATGACTGCACCCACCTTGTCTCATTTGACAGAGGATAGAGTCCAGTCCTGGGTGAGCTGATTGACTTTTGAGCCCCTACATAAAAGGGGCTAGAATTTGGCTCCTCATTCTAAGTTATTTCTTTATTATCTAGGAGCATAGTAGGTACATTCATTGAGCACATACTTTTTGCCTGGTATGGTACGAATGCATCTCTCATATGTTATATAGCATGATATATGTTATTATCATGTGGCTGTTAAACACGTAAGGCTGACCCCACTTGACAGCTGAGTACACCAGGGCTTAGGGAGTTTAAGCAACTCTCTTAACATCACATAGTTGATAAACCAAAGAACCACGATTCCAATATGGGCCTAGTCAAGAACTATGAAGTGTCTGCATTTTTAACTTCCTTGCAGACTAACAAGTTAGCCTTCTGTGGTTTCATGGATGCTGGTAGAAGTCTTGAGACTCTGGGTCAGAGACAAAGGATTTTATTTTTCACACTAATTATAGTAGTCCTCAGCATTTTCCTGAGCCTCAGATCCTACAGGATGGTGAAAAGAGAGCCAGGTGTCACCAGCACACAGAGTGAGCTGCATTATGGTAGAGGAATCCTGAACTGAGGGACCAAATCTTTTATAATGGGAAATAAGTAGGGCTCCCTTTTCCTCTGGTGGGAAACACTATCCTGCTCTTGCAAGGTGATTTGCTGTTTAATCATACTTGGAAATATAGTTCAGAACAAAGTCAGCTAGTGCCACTGCTCAAAAGACAGGCAGAAATGTCAAAGACCCATGGAGAACTCTTTCCTAACATACATTAACTGTAAACCTCAAGTTATCAGCCACTATACCACACTGACTTGGTGGCAGTGCAGTCATCAAAACATGACGGTGACATGGTTTGCCATCATGATGCAAGCATTTCAACACTACAAATTTCTGCTGCTGACATGCCATTTGTAATCAGGCCGCTGGTTGGGAATCACACCGAGAGAGGAGCATATAGAGCCACAGACAGATAACTGCCACGTCCCGTGCTGCAGGGCAATGAGGAATCCTGGAAGAGGGACTGGGCTGTATAACAAAACACACAAGACTATTTTACATTTAGAAAGTGGGGGACCAGGAGGCACTCTGTTCCAGCAGAACCAAAGGCCCTAGGCTTTAGCCCACGTGACTTTTATTAAGGAAGGTGACAAGATTAGTATTAGTTTGATTAAGGAAGGTGACAAGATTAGTGGGCAGGAACAGGCATGGGCAATAACGAGGTTATCTTCTTAGTGATATCAAGGGCCTATCCTTAGGACATAGTGCAGCTGTTTATGGAATAACGAATAAGGTGGTTAATGCGTAAGTCCTTTATCTTGTCTTTGAAGGAGACTCTGTACCTTAGAACTCTTGTGTCCATAGATATTTGCCTTCTGCAGAGTTCAGCTGTTCCCTGGTCTCCAACAGATAACCAAGGCTGATTTTCTGAAACTTCCCCAATCTTTGGGCATTTTTCTCCCTTACAGCCTACTAAGGAAGGGAGAGAGAGAAGACAAGTGACTCTAAGTTCATTTTGAAGAGAACTGCATCTCTAGCCTTTACCTGTGTGCAGGTGCCATTATGTGCCTTTCTTCACAGGCTGTTGCTGAGGCCACTTGGGTCTATTCATGGTATCAGAAGGGGTGGTAGGTACCAATGTAGAAAGGGCAGTTTGGTCTCCAGAGTTTAAACAAATTCTGCTTAGTTCATGTGTCCTTGGATCAATTTCACCTCTGCCTTTGGCAATTTCATCGGCTCTAAGGTGAGGTGAACCTTGTCAAACTCATAGTACAGTACCTGGCCAACAATAAGCCATCAGTTAATATTAATTCTTACCTTAAAAGGAATAAAAGTCTGGCATGACTAAAAGTAATACTGAAAGATGCTTTTACTCTCTGGAAACCCCATAAGAAATATCACTCTGAGCTCAAACCAGTACAAAGGAGGAATTTCACAAGGATGGGGTGAATTTTTATTATTTAAAAATGTAGAAATAATATTTATGATGATAATGTTAATGCCGCTGCCTTGAAATCCCAGAACGAAACTCCACTGCCTTCATTTATGCACTCTCCCCAAAAGGAACCCTTTTGTTAAGCCTCACTTAGTCCATCCTAAAGCACCTTTCAGTCAAAGAACAGCTTCTCATTAAGGGAAAAATGATTATTAACATCCTCATTTTGCTTCCTCTCGTGAATTATTTGCATTCAGAAATGTGCATGGCATGAGTTTCAGGGTAAATGCAAATATGACAGCGGGATTTCTCACCAAGCTCTTTTTTATTATTAGCTCTTTTTATGTACTCCATTTATTATTCCCTCATCATTTTTTCACATTGTATTAAAATGTTAGATTTCTTAAAATAATAATATTTCTTTCATTTGGTAATTGTCTCATCCCTGTCTACCACAGTCTACATCACAGAGCACCCATCTCTAATTTGGAATGGCTTATAATGTTGGTCTTTGCTGAGGGGAGGCCCACGAATTAGCTATCCTGGTAACGGAGTCCCCTCTCTCCCACCGAGAATGTGATTACTCCAGGTGAGGTTCATGGACTTGCAAAAGAGGGCAGTGGTGTGAGAAAGGCTTCTGCTGTGAGTGCTGGCAGTATATTTACAGTCTGGGGCTTCCAGATAAATTAAGATTTTTTTTTCCTACTCAGCTTTGGGGCAGTGCCCATCTCCAGTGCTTTTTAAATACAATAGCTCACACTCCACTTTTCTTTTGAGGTTGTGAAGTCCGTTTGTGAGAAATCTTTGTGCCCTCCCCATGAAGAGTGGATGAATGGGGAGGCTAAGTATTTTCAGTCAAAGGGAAGTGGGCTTGGCTTGGCTGGAGTGGAATCAGGGAATCAGGGACGTACTTTCCACCGGGGTCTGCCTTGATAAACTGATTATAATTATTTGGTTTTTCTCTGGTCATAAAAAAAAAAAGGTAATAGATCTGACTAATAAAACAAAACTAATAAAATCATTTGATCATTTTGATTCACTGCACTTCACTGTACCAAGCTTCCCTGTTGACTCACAAATTGTTGCTGTCAAATCATTTTATAGTTGTTTCTTTTGGATTTGACTTAACGTCTCCTTTTTTCTCCCCTTCTTGCTGTCCATCATGTCACTTCTTCCTTCCAGGGAGCAGGGGGATGATCAATGATCAAGGCTGAAAGCAAGCTATCCCGTTGATCATACACATGTGTCTGTTATTAAAATGGCAGCGTGTGAGAGATGTAGATGCTTTGATAAGGCTTTTTCCATAGGTTCTGCTTCTTGGTGCATTGCAAACTATAGGATATAGTAATTAGCTTTTGTACTCCTGTTGTGTGATATGGAAATGTTTACTCTGTAGAGTATGAGATGGGAGGGTACCTTCTTCCCTAGGACCTGGGAGATGGGAACTGGAGCAAGCCTCCAACTCAGAGTTCTGCTGGTACAGGCCTGCAGTTAGACTAGTTCCCCCACATATTTTATAATGCCTACCTCGCACCGATTTAATTAAAATTCTTCTGGTGAATAGCAGGGTAGCGGATACGAGCTGCATTTGGCAGGTGGGAAAAAGGGGATAAAATACTTCTCGCAATGGCTAATCGGCTACTGAGCAGCCTACAGGATTCAGCCTATAGGAGGTAATATTCATTTCAAGTTGTTATGATGTGTGCAGCACTTTGCTAAGTGCCCTGCAGACATTTTTTTCACTACATGTCACAGAAGTGCTGTGAGCCAGTTCCTATACTATCTACATGGATACAAAAGGAAGTCGAAAATCAAAGAAGTTCATCAGAACTTCCCACCTCTTCCATGTCACGGAACAGCTAGACTACTGTATCTCTGTGGCACATTGAGAAGAGTGAATAAGGGTGCTTGTTGTTAGAGGCAATCAACCAAAGGCTCCAGGCAGGCCAGCGTGGGGGCAAACCTGCAACCCATTCGCAGCAAAGCAATGTGCGTATGGTGGGAATTGGCATGCCACCATTATCAGGGGCGTTTTTCTTTTCTTTTTTGAACTATTTGTATTCTTTCTTTCTGGGATCACCAGTTCATATGCTTAGGCTTTTTCCCCCCTAAAGAGAAGTTCATCCTTTCTTTATTGACTCATAAAACTGATACACGGTATGGAGATGGCAAGGTGACACATTCTGTTACAGCCTTCCTGGGGTCCTGTACTGGCCCTGTTCATGCACTGCTCAGGTTCATGTTCTGTCACTTCTTATCCGTGACTTAACCATCTTTCCCTTAAATGACAATTATCATAGAACCATCCTTTGGGATTATTATAAAATGGTACCTGTAAACCATGGAGAACAGTGTCCATTACATGGGAAACATACATAAATGTTAACTGTTATATGATGTGGATATTAGCCCTTTGATACATATATTGCAAATATTTTTTTCTAAATTTTCCTTGTTGAGTTTATTTATGAGGTTTTTGATTGATGTAAATTTTGATGATGAATGCTTTGAAACACATCCATAAAAGTTCAAAGTAGCTATTAAAAATTCTTGTTTAGCACAGGTACATGGTGCATAGCAGTGATAAAATATTTGTGTAAAAAGACTCCTTAACCCTAACCGTAACCCTAACCCTAATCCCTAACCCTAACCCTAACCTTAACCCTATTTTGATGATGTTTCATTTTATTCTTTTATCTGTATATCCCAATGGTTTTCTACAAGGGAAGAAAACAAATAATCCATGTACATTTACCAGTGGATTTCTTCAGGCTTTTCCCCTATCCGTGTTCATCTTTGACAGTTTGAAATGGAGAAAGCATTTTTTTTTATCTCAGAGGAACTGCAGGGCTTGGAAATGTTCATCTTTGATGCCCTCACTGTAAAACACCACCTTCACTAGGGGTACTCAGGGTCATCACTCAAAACCTGAGCCACCTGTATCAGGAACCTTGGAGCATAGGGGTTACGGCAGCTATTTAACAGCCACCTAGACAGCCCTCCAGGGGGTTTGAGCCATTAGATTGAGAAACAGTGCCTCTGTTGAAGGATGGTCCTATAGCAGTATGGTTATGTGTATTATGTGAATGATAGGCTAAAACAAATTCCTCACCCACAAAGAGTTGCTAAGAAAAAATACACTCCAAATGAATCAGTAACAATCATCATTTGATTAGAAGATAAATTGTCATCATTTTCTATCTTAAATGTTCTTCTCTGATATATATATATATATAAGCATTCAATTAAAAACACAGACTTGCCAGAGTTATCCTATTGGTTTATAAATTTACCATATATGATAATTTTCCTATTTGGATTATCTGGAATTTGACCAACCACAACTTTTCCAAAGGAAAAGTTGAGAGGTCCAGATTCCTCTCCCCACCCCCCAGATGAAGGAACTCAACAATGAAAACATAGATACTGTAGATTTCTCAGAGTGGTGATTGTGGTGGCTTAAGTTTTAGTAAAATATTTTATTCTTTTGGGATCCCTGGGAACTTAAAAAGGTTCGTATCACCCCAATGTCTAACAAAGGCCACGTGATTTATATTATTAATGACTACACATACCAATAAAGAAAACTATACATGCCAGTAGAGAAAATTACCACACTGTGGCACTTTTTAAATGTGCTCAGAAAAATCAAATGTATTCTATCTACAAATGCACCTAATCAATGCTTGGAAGCTCAAGAGGTTGTCTGTATGTTCTCAGTTCTTTAGGTGATCCTGGCAGTCATTGATCAAACTCTAGACCAAAGATGCTAAGCCACATGGGTCTGCCAGAGAGGAACTGCCAAGGATCTCCTCATTTTGTTATAGCCTGGCTAGGGACCAGGGTGAAAAGCTGTATAGATGAACATGTGAATAAATCTACTGTACACATCAAAAAGGAGTAGCTATCAGCATAATTTTGGTCCCTAGGCAATGCCTGTCTTAAGCTTGTCATGATAATGTGGCTGGTGTTGAGAAGAAGACTTGGCTGGTAATGTACTAAAACACTGTCATTTATGTATTAAGAACTTAAGGGAATATTGTAATTATTGAAATAACTCAATAAACATCCATCTGGATTGGTATTAATGCTTGCTGGTTTGTGCATATCTAAGTTAAATATAAACAGATCCCTCAACCTCTAAAGGCTTAATATGAGTGGCATATGCAAAAACAGATTGAAAGATACACAGACAAATGCCAACATCCACCAAAAAAGTAAATTGAACCAAATATTTACATGATGTACAATTGCTTGCACAATGCTTGGAAAGTGAAATTTGAATCATGAAATGTGCCTGTCAGAATATCTGTTATTGAGGGAGAAATAATCTTATTAATTCCAGCTACGTATAGAGAACTTTTTAGGGCAACAGCTTCAATTTCCCCCCTCTCTAATATAAATCCTTACATTTTGGGGAGCTCATCTGGCATCTTGAGCACAGTAGATGCTTGGTAAAATTTTTGTAGAAGGAACAAAGGAAAGGTAAATTTGAAAAGAAAGAGGGTTTCAGGTATGGCTGCTGAGAAGATTTAGAAGCTAGAAAAAGCAGACAATTTGATTGATGATCTTGAGAAGTATCTTTGCTAAACAAAACAAACAAAAATTATGCAAATAAGCAGAATCTTAAAGAGATGAGAGATGAAATAGGAAAAATATAATTTAATTTTAGTTACATGTTTCTTAGACTTTAATAACCTTTTCCAGATTGTATAAATATTGTCTTTGACAAACACAATAATGATTAATGGTATCATTAATGGAAAATAATGATAGAGCTATGAGTCTTCCTTTTAAAATTAAAGTTTCCCCAACTCTTATTCTCACTGGTTTGGAGAAGAGGAAACTTTCTGCTCAGGATGATATAGAAGTGATCACGGGACCTTTGGCTCTCCCTGTCTGATGCCACTTCTCTAGAAAAACCTATCAGAAGGAGCCAGAGAGAGTGAGAACTATTAATTTCCTCTTGTCAGATTTTACCTTTGTCGTGATGTGTGAGAGCTTTGTTTCACAACAGTGGGATCATGCACTGCCTGGTGGGGGAGTTTGAATTCCAGTAGGATTGTGCTCAAAAGAAAGTGTGGCTAATTGTAATGCCAGGGTTGTCTTGAGAATGATGCTGAGACATTCAGCCCAGCCAGAAAGTGACAGGGAGAGCTCGGCACTGCTGGGGGTGAGGCTCCTTTCAAAGCCCCGGAAGGGGCAGAGTCAGAAAAGAAGTAGAGGAAACCACCATAACCACTTTGAAGAAAAGAAGGGGGAAAAAAAAAAAAAGCCAATGATGAGGCCATCTGATTGCAAATAAAGAAGCAACAAAATTCCACTCCTCAAAGTGGTCATTTTGAAAAGCACATATTTTGATCTGATTTTTCACTTTCTGTTGCCTATTAGGCCTGGTTTTCGGTATTCTGAAAGGAATTGAAGTTCAGTAAAGGACAAGCCTTTCCCCACTCACAGAAGCATGTGACCTGCTCTAACTAGGAGTGTGGACTTTGGAATCAGACTGGAGTTTACATTCTAGCTTTGGGGAGTTCCCATTGTGGCTCAGAGGTAACAAACCCAACTAGTATCCATGAGGATGTGGGTTCGATCCCTGGCCTCCCTCAGTGGGTTAAGGATCTGGTGTTGCCATGAGCTGATGCAACTCAGATCCTGTGTGGCTGTGGTTGTGGTGTAGGCTGGCAGCTGCAGCTCCCATTTGACCCCTAGATTGGGAACTTCCATATACCAAGGGTGGGGCCCTAAAAAGCACACAAAAAAGGAAATTCTAGCTTTGTTCCTTACTAGCTATGTGTCTTTGGGCCAAGTTTCTTAGCCTTTTCAAGTCTCACTTTCCTTTTCTGTAAAATGGAGGTAAAGAACTTATCATACAGGACCACAGTGAGGATTTGATGTTATATAATCAGTAGCACCTGTGAAATGTTAGGGCCCGTCCAATGAAGAAAGCAGGGAATAAGAGGGATCCATTTTTGAGGGAGAGAACTAATTACTTAAAGTCTTTTTGCATTTTTATGGTTTTAGCAATATGGTGAAGTTCAATAAATCAAATCTGAAAATGTAGCCAAAGGAGGTAATCATGATATTGTACAAATATTTATCTCAAAGGATATTACTTATAGTTTTGTTCCTAATGAAGAAAATTAGAAAGTATCTACCTGTTCAACATGGTGTTGCTTAAACATATTATGGCAAATTCATTTGATATAGTACTATGTAGCCATTAAAAATATCTCATAGTGGATACTTAAAATTCCAAGATTATTTACAGTGTTTCATTGGGAAAAAAATCCTCCAATCCTCAACTTCATTACTAGCAGATTTCAGTTTTAAAATAATATAAGCATTAAAAATATTAATATACCTACATAATAAAGCTGTTATGTCTTTTGGGTTATGTTCTATGTGACTTTATTAATTTTTTGATTATTTTTGGTGTTTCTTGATTTTTCAACAATGTAAAATTTTTATTCTATTAGAATACAAATATTTTAAAATAATCAGTTTTTGGCTTATACTTTAATAGTACAATTAATTAGTGGCACAGTCCCTAAATTGTAAAAGTCAAAAGGTAATAGTAAAACAACTATTAAGTAGATTATATTTCTGTATGTATCAAAGAAAAACAGGTGACTGTGTAATTGATAATGCATTTTATAAGAATGGGGCTTATTTCTGATTTTTACAGATATTTTTATATTATACCTTTCAATAACCATAAGCGTTTTCTTTCATATTAGAATTAATTCTTCTAAATGGATGGAGATAAAAAGTTTAGAGAGAGTACTTGATTATTCAATGGGTAATTTATATAGAGAGATGTTGGTTTTTGACTAAGAATGTTAATAGATATTGCTTTTATAAAAAAATTAAATACATGTGAAATCTCTTAACATGGAGGTTAAATGATTAACACATGCTACTGAATTTGAATTCAGTACAAAATAATGGTGGTTCTAAAAATGCATTAATTTGTCCACTCATTCATTTATTTTCTAATTAATTATATCTTTCTACTAATCAAATGAAGCTGAAGTTCAAAAGGAAAACATACAACTGAACATTTAGAATATAGTTCTAAATGTAACAAAATAATCTAGGAGCTATAATACTGTCACTGTTCTTCAGCTTCATTTTTAGACAAAGTCACACAACTAAAAGAAAAAATGCTAGCTATGCATTTGCTGAAAATTGATGCCATTAAAATCTTGTAATATTGGACTTTGTTGTAAGGAAAATATTCCATTAGTCCTATTAGGGTAGTTAATAATTTGAAGAATTAAGGGAGCCAGATTCCATTATGATACTAAAGTTATAAGATCTCTGCTTAATTTGAGCACTGAATTAGCTGATATATAGCTGAGTTAGCTGAATTTGCTGATATTTGTTGGTATCACTTGGACAATATGGTAGATACTTTGCCAAAAAACTTGTCTTCAGAAACTGCCGAATTGACTATTTTTAGTTACATTTTTTTTCTATACAATCATGTGGTTTATTTCTACGAAATCACTTTTATTAACTAGGAAGTGGGTCTTACTTGTCTACTTGGAAGACTAAACAGATGAACATTTTGAAATTCAGTACACTGGCCCAGGCCTAAAAGTAAAGACAGTGATTTAAAAAGCACAGCAATGAAGGTAGACATGGCCCCTAAAAATATCCAGTCACATCACCCTCTGATACTGGATGCAAAAACAGAATTCATGGCTCACATAACTCTGACTGCAGTTGATTTCAATTATCATAGATACCTTCTGCTGATATCAGGTGTTTAGTGGACAATTAAATACATTTTTTAAATTATTAAATTTTGCATGTATTATGTGCATATATACAAGTTATAATATTCATTAAAATTCAAAGTTTACTTCTCTTGAATTTTATACACAAAATATTCATATTTAAGCAAAACAAAAAAATACAATATAGTATAAAGAAGAGAAAAATATTAAAGGGAAGAGGATAATCATATAGAGGTAAATCTCTTCATCTCTCCACACAAAAATAAATCCACTCTATCTCATCTACAGACAGGCATCCATGCACCCACATATTCATCAAACTCATAACATTTTTGAATACTTCAGATTATTGTATGTAAAGTTGTAGTTCATGCTTTTTATTTACACCATAATATTAAATCATTTGATCCATTATGTCAAAGAATGTCATTCCATACTATTGGATTCTTAAATATGTCATTTTCCATCAAACATTTTTAAAGGCTTCATAATATTCTATCATATGGTTAACTATAACTTAGCTATTTATTGTGTTTTGATATTCAGGTTTTATTAAAGTTTGACCATTAACAATACTCTACTGGACATGGTTAGCCTACATCTTTGTATGTTTCTAATGATAGCTGTGTCGATTTTTTTGTATGTATATAAATTTGTTTACATCCTCAGGGTCTAAATTAATCTCTTTTAATGAGGCATGGTCAAGCTGGGATATGTTTGAATCACTTTTAAATCTACTCCAAGTAAAATGACAATGCTCCTTCTTTCTTTTAAGTATCTGTTGAGTACCTGTTCTATCAGCACTGTTCCAGACACTAGAGATCTTTATACTGATTCTGCTAAAATGGCTTTTGTCAAGGTCACTGTTAACTTATATGCTGCAAAATCCAATGACCTATTTTAATATTTTTAAATGGACTCATCAATAGCACTGACAAAATTAGTTAACCACTCTTCTCAACAAACATTCTTTTTTTTGTATCTGAGAAATTACTCGCTCTTGGTTCTCCTTCCATTTTATTGATTGCTCCTTCTTTGCGTGTTTATCTTCATTTTCCTAACCTGCACATATTCAAGTGACCTGGGAGTCACTCCTCAAACTTCCCTTCTCCGTGGTATTCAGACCTAGTTGATTTCATCTGCCCAAAGTTTAAATACCATCTCTTCCCTAACAAGAGGTAAATTAATTCTCTATCTCTGACTTTCTCTTCCTTATACTGTCAACATCATCTCTCCACTTGAATATCTAGTAGACACTTCAAACTTTCAATACCCAGAACTGAATTACTGATTTCACACTCTCCCACTAACATAGCAAAAAAAAAAAACAAAACAAAAAACCAAATAAGTAACATGCTTCTGAGGTTGTTCCCAGTTCCCCCTCAAAAAAAAAAAAAAAAAAGGCAACTCAGTTCATGTAATTTCTCTGTTCAAAAGCTTGAAGCCACTATATCATTTACTCAACAAATACTTACTGAGTGACTATTATATTCCAAGCTTTATTGCAAATTCTGAGAGCAGTCAGTTGGACAGATACACATAAACACACAAACACATACCCTCTGCCTCCCTCAAAATGGAGTTTACCTTCTGGTGAACTTGATTTTTTTCTCTCTCAGCCTCCATCATTCCATCAGCAAGTTCAGCTGATTCTACTTTCATATGTCTAAATTTGACCACTTTACTATCTGTATCCCTTTCCACCTAGTCTAAGCCATCCTCACATTTCTTAGGGACCATTGCATCAGGCTTCCAGCCGGTCTCCTTTACTTTGCCCTAGCAAAGATTCTTCTCCATACAGCCTCCAGAGTGATTTTTTTAAAAACTGAAGTCCAGTCATATTACTCTTCAATTTTAAATCTAAGGTTTTTACCGTAAACAACAAGACCCAAATAGGAACTCAACCAGTATTTAGGATAAAGGCTGGATGAAAGGATATGACTTACAGGTTTTATAAAACATCACCCCCCCACCCCTTCAGTTTAACAATTCCAAGTCAAGACCAGTCTTCTTATTTTGCTTGTCATGGTGGAGGAGGACACAGAGATCTGAGTATTTGATTGACAAATAGTCAATCTGCTTTTTGGCATTAAGACCAATCTAGTTAGACATGGCCATGGCTGCTCTAGGAAAAAGAAAAATCCCAAACCGAATCTTTTCAGTAGGAGGAAGGAGATTGATTTGACATAACAGCTTATTCTTGTCTTTTACCATCCTCTTTTATGTGGGATTGAGAGCTATGAATTCAGATGCTCAAGTTATGATTCAACCTCTCCATATAAAATTCTTGATTTATTTGAATCATATGTATCTATTGCCCAATAGTTACGGGTATTAGTCGCTTCATACCCACCTCATCTGTTATCGTTAACAGTAATCTGTTGACCAAACTTGGCAAGCTACCCAAACTTTAATCCATAAGTGGAAACAAGGGGAAAAAAATCAATTCTTTTTGGTTTATATGTGTGAAATTAAAACACTTCTAGTTTAGAAACTCTGCCTGGGTTAAAAGAACTAAGTTTGTCTCATGATCATTTTTAAAATAGAACCATTTGTTATAACTTTCCTGTTAATGTGTTGATCAGTAGTGAATTTCACTTAGAGGTATTCAATATGAATTTTAGTAGCTAGCTCAGTGACTCGCCTTACTAAGGGGCTATTTGCTTCTTTCTTCCTTTAAAAAAATTGGAGCAATTATTTGTGCTTATGAGAGTGATGGGAACAACCAAACTCTAAAAATAGCAATTATGAAATTAGCCACAGGCAAATTTGAGAGCAGGGACAAGCCCATGAACATTTTCTCTGACTTGACTGCTGCTGTTAGACCCCCCACACACCCATTTTTTTTTTTGGTCTTTCTCTCTTTTTAGGGCCACATCTGCAGCACGTGAAGGTTCCCAGGCTAGGGGTCCAATCGGAGCTGTAGCCTCGAGCATACAGGGGATCCAAGCTGCATCTGTGACCCACACCACAGCTCACAGCAACACCAGACCCTTAACCCACTCAGGTTCGTTAACCACTGAGCCATGACTGGGAACTCCCTGACCTTCCCCCTTAAAGTGGACAGGCTAGTAACTTGAATGAATGGCATGTTGGAGAACCCCCTTCTCTCACCTGGTTCCATGTCTCTTCAGCTCAAAAGGCCAGTTGAGAGCTTAGTTTGATGCTGTTCTTTGGTTCTGGAGACAAACCTATTAGAACCATAGCTGAGAATAGAAAATGCATTATGTCAGGGCCACCTGTTTAATTTGAGCCATAACCTTGGACTGGGTGACAATTTTGTGGTTTGTAATTCCACTTGCATGTCTTTGAACCTGAAGTCTGCGCAGTTACTCTCAATGGATGCATTTAGTGTGAGAAAATGTTGTGAATTGGAGAAATGTCTTTTGTCATTACTACCCCCAAAATTACAAATATCTCTCCCTCCCCCAAAATAGCCAACAACAAAAAAATCATCTGATTCGTCTTTGGAGAAGAGAAAGAAAATAATAATAATACATCAGGGGACAAGGCTCTAGGCAAAATCACATTTAGTGAGCAGATTCTCTGTTTTCTTGGCTGCTGTTGCCAAGGCATCTGCAATTATTATCCTTTTTAAGGATGAACACATGGAAGCATACAGAGCTTGCATTTAGCAAATGAAATATAAGAGTCATTTGGGTGTAGGTGGAAAGGAAGTGACAGGGTTCAGAGGAACAGATATTTTAAGAGTTAGTAGAGCTTTTCAACATGAAATTTCATACTGAGTCTAATTATTACATTGCTCCTCTTGTATCCTGAGGATCCAAACAGACCTGTTGAAATTCTTGAGGAGAGTAAAGAGAAATGGCATGTAGAGGCCCAAGCAACTTGTACCACACCTTTGACAACTGTTAGCCCAAGCCACGTTGATGCCCTCTCCAGCTGATCATCTGCAGTGGCACAGCTCTGCCCACAAAAATGCCAGAAAGGAGCACTTCTGGCTGCATGTTTTACGTTCTTCAAGTACATTATTCTTAGAACTATCTGAAACCCCCTGCTACATTATTGTTCTCAAAAAAGTGTTCTTTGATTTGTTTGACTTTGTGTTTGCAATACCCTAAAACAGATTCCATTGTGTTCTCCTGTGCCAAGTTATCTGAGCATGCATTTTCTTTCCATGCAAAATTAGGCTTTCTGCACCCATAGATTGGGAGCGAAGTGCTTCATATTTATTATCTTTAAGGTGCTGTGTTAATGAAAGAATTTTAATCATTGACATTGCTCTGTGAATTATGTATTACAAAAACCCCTGCTGGTGAGTTTGACAAAATTAACCTACTGTAAGGGGCATTAAAAAAAAAAAATCACAGCTAATTAGTAAGCCAACAGGAACAAAGAAAATGTAAAACAAAGATGTTGGGAACAAGACGTTTAGGTAGGAACAGCCGCCTCCCTTTCAGATGTGGCTCTTTCATTTGGGCTACATTTGTAACACTGCCTGCCATTGCTGGAATCATCCTCCAATCTGATATGTTCCATTAGACTTGAGTATTTTTATGTTTTGTAATTAGTTTTCTAAGCTACAGCCTCTTCACTCTTTCAAACTGTGGAAATCCAAAGGCTCATAATGGAAAATGGAAGATATTTTTAAATGCTTTTAAATTATTTCCCAGGCGATCTATATTAGAGATGTAAGGCAATTCGAGGGGATTATAATGGGAAATGATTTCCATCGCTTTTTTCCCCTTGAATCACTCTGTATGCTCATCATATATCTCCTATCCATTCCTGTATTTTAAAGGGGCAAAGCTTTGTCCAGGCGCCCTTCCTGATGCAAGTTCACGTGGCGTGGACAAAGGCAGACGTGGGTTTAAATCATGGGCTGCTTGCCTCCTCAGCTGCTCCTCACGCTGACATCCACTGGGCTATGCATCACTCTGCTGGTGCAGGAGCTGGGAGGAGACAATTGACCCTGAGAGGCTGCTGGAGAGGTGCTCATGCTGGGCCCCATTTGTTTATAATTGCTCTTTCTAAGTTATAGGTGGAGATAAAGCAACCAAAATGGGACAGGCAGAGGCAAGAGACAGCACTAATGCCTATTTCGATCTTTCCCTGCTCAACAGAGGCCCTGAGCATTAAAAAGGATAAGACAATTCTTGTGACCTTTTGTTTTCTTCTGGAGTCTTTCTTTCTATTTTCTTCATGTTAAAATTTCTCTCCTACTAATATCCAAAGCCCTTGTCTTTCTGATGAGAATTTCGTCTGTTGTTCTTTAGAGAAAGGGTCCTTAGTCTCCTCCTAGCTGACCCTTGGATGATTTCAAACCCAAAGTGAACTGAATAATTTTGTAAAAACCTTGCCCTTTTCTAGGCAGAAGGAATTGGTCAAAGAAGGCACAGCAAGGAGGGGTTCCTATTTTTAAAGTGACACAAAGCACAGAAAGATACAGGATGTCAGCTGTAGGATGTGCGCACTTCATGTGGGAATTTTGGCTCCTGCTTCCTTCAACTTTGAGTAGCAGGCATTCTTTCATGTGATTCTTCATTGCTTTTTCTGGGCTTAGGGAACTTAAAGGATTGTTCTACCTTTCAGTTCAGATAAGTTTTCTCTTTTATTATAAGTTCAGTGAAAATAGGTTGGAATAATGTAGTAAATTTGATTGTTCTTGTGTCTAAGAGCCCTCTTCTCACAGCTTTCTACTTCCATCTTCACTTTCAGAAAAAGAAGCCTCAGAAACCTACATTTCCCTCTTCTTCGCCACTATCTGCCTTGAATCCACCATATTTTTCTGGTTTATGTCAGTCACCTCAAGAGCCCCCAGGGGTTCAGGCTACTCCTTTCTACTACCGTCTAATCCCCACAAGGCTCCCTCATATCCCACATCCTTCCTCCAAACCCCTGGCACCCTTTCAATGGGATTCTACACCATGATTAGCAAAAATATTCTGTGTTCCTCACTCCATTTCTGACTGTTCCCATCAAAGCTTCATATGTTCCAGGGGCTACTTTCCTTCCATCCCTGTCAAGTAGGAGCTCTCACAGGCTCCTCACAGCCCTCACCCCACTGACCTGGAGGTGGGAATAGCACCCCTTCCAGAGTGGTGTCTCTCCCCTCCACTCTGAAAATCCCATCGTTGCTGATGTCTCCTGACCTCTGCCCCGCCCCCCTTCTTGACACAACGATTTCCACTCTGAGCTCTTTGCCACTATCTCCAGTATTACCTCTAATTTGATAACTTCACTCGTGGTGACTTAAACATGCACAGCATTGATTTTTCTAACCCCTGGCTCCTCAGTTCCTTGACTCCCTCTCCTCCAAGAATCTTTAGTTTCACCTATTTTTACCTTTGCCTTCTGAGGTCATACCCTTGGAGGTTAGACCCGATTGTTATCCATCAGAGCAGAGCACCTCCTCAGAATCCAAATGTCCTGCCTCATATTCCCTGAATATCACTTCCTATCTTTCCAAGTCTCTCTCTCTCCCTGCTCTCAGTGAACTTCGGACACTACAGAGACCTCTAATCTATTGGGAGGATTACATTGTACCTTCCTTATCAACCCAGTTTCCTCATTGACTTCTTCACAGGGCCTGAATTCCTCTGTCAGCCCACTATTATCATCATGCCTTGCGGAGCCTCTCAAGCCCCTGCCCCACTCTTGCTGTGTTGTTTTCACTTGAAAAAATTCACAGTGTTGATTTTATCCAAAATTTGCCTACTTTCTGTGTATACCTATGTAGCTGAGTAAGATTAGAACAAAGACTCACATAGAATTGTTTCACTTCAGATCCATAACCAGGATCAAGTGGGCTTTTACTGCTTCTAGTAAATAACAGCATCATATGGTATATTTCTAGTACATGCACTGCACCACTCTCTTGGGCAATTAACACTTTCTCGTCTCCTATTTAATCTCATGCATAATGTATTACACTGTACCAGACTCTTTGCCAGTTCATAAACATGCTATACTCTTTAGACTTTCCTGACAGCTCCACCACCTTATAACTGTGTGATCTTGGACAAACTGATTGACTTCTCTGTACCTCAGCTTCCTCATCTATAAGGTCAATAAGGAATCCCTATATCATTGAATTGTTGTGAGGATTAATTGAAATAATACCCATATAGTTCTTAGTTTACTACCTGAGACATAGTTAGGGCTTTACAAATATTGGATAGTATTATTACTACACTTAATTTTTTGAGCCAGGGATTCACTTTTCCTGCTTCTAGAAGCTCCTACTCATCTTTAGCATCCAGGACATAATTGTTCTTTCTTTTACATTTCCTCCCATGCTGCCATCACATCCTGGGTTGGTCTTTTGTGGGAGTTATTACACTGCATTATAGTTGTGTCTTATATGTCTGTGTCCTCAGCTAAAGTGCTTCTTCCTTGAGAATACCTCATATGTCTTATATGAATTTGCATCTAGATGTTCTAGCCTGGCGACTTGCAAAAAAAAAAAAAATATATATATATATGTATATATATGCTAGTTGTGTGAAGAAAAGAGCTAATAAATATTTCAGTGTAATATAATACTTCTCCATGTCTGGATATATTGCCAAAGATGTTCTCAAATTAAAAAAAAATGTGTTTTATGAAGAATTATTTGAACACAAAACCATAGTAGGATTTGAATTTTGCTCAATAACCACATATGTAAAAATTATATCTAATGAGTCAAATAGTTGAGCCAGTATTATCAATTGAATGTGTAGCCTAGGTCTTAGACCTAGGACCCTGTTCCCTAATGTAAGGCCATGTCCAGTTATGCAATCTTACAACTGTGTGTGCTGAGATGCCTTTCAAATTTCAGCCGTTCCTATGGTTTATTCTGTAACAGATTTGACACACAAGGGCATTGAGTTGCTTCCCTATATAAAGTCAACTTCAGGCTTTGATGCCAGATGCATCTATCTTTGCTTTGGGGGTTCTGTGGTGCTCTTTCCTTGAAAAACTCTTTTCTTCTTCAGGGTCATCCAGGATCATAAGAAGCTAGTAAATTGAACGTTTTATCTGAGGCTATCTGGGAAAGGAATATTCCGCTGTTTTTTTGTTTGTTTGTTTGTTTGTTGCTGCCCGGTGGGATATGGAAGTCCCAGGCCAGGGATCAGAGATGAGCTAAACAGGCCCTTAACCCATTGCGCAGGCCTGGGATCAAACATTTGTTTTAGCACTGCAGAGATACTGTTGATCCTGTTGTGCCACAGCTGGAACTCCTGTTATTATTATAATTTTTGATACATTTGTCCTGTAATTTTTACCTCTACCTCTTTTGAGAAGATTAAGTAAGAGAAGTCATATAAATCAATGTTACTGCATGCATTTTGCTGCTGAAACATGAAAAAAAGAGGGACAGGTTGTTTGCCTTCATGTAAAAATCAGCCATCTCAGGTCTGGGGAGAGTTGTTCCCAAGCCTTAACACACCTTGCCTCGCTGTTTTGAATTGTCATAGACAGGGCTTGACTCATGTAGGAGAGAACTACTATTTCAACTTTATGTTTGGACATATCACTTTTTTAAGGGCAGGTGGGAGAACAATGAACAAACTGTCTGTAGATGTTGTCACCACTTATAAACAGTTTTTCTGAGGGCATTGCAAGGTGCGAAGAATGTCAGCTGAAAGAAGATCTATTAGTTCTCTGGCTTTGCAGCACCTGGGAAAGAACTGAGTGTCCAGCTGAAACCCCATACCATGCAAAATTGTATTGGATTTTTCACAGTGAGCTCACTCCCTTCTGAACAGAGAACCCCTACAGGGCCTCTTCCCATCCCCCTCCACACCCAGCCCGATGATCATCTGAAACTCTCTGAGGGCACCTCCTAAGGAATTACGCAAAGAAATATTGTACAAGTAAAAACGCCAGTAGGGAACCATGCAAATATCTGCATGCATGTTGGAACTTAAAGAGCCAGGCAGAGCTGCTGCCAAGACTGGAGTCTACACATACGTTTTAAGAAACTGACTTGTCCTTATGATTGATCAGTTAATCTATTGTGTTGCATTAAAAGCAGGCAAAGGACAAGCATCTTGCAAACCAGGCAGTCCTTTGTGCCTTATAAACTACTATCTTCCACCTTGAAACTGCAGCTTCTAATACAATGAACTGCGGGCAGGAGGACAAAAAGACCAAGACTGCTAACCTTGAACAACAGAAATCCAGGGCTACGTAGTATGGACCCCAGGCCAATCAGGCTTTATACTAACAATGAAAATAATATTATTAGCAACCACTGTTGTTTACCAACTAATGTCTAAGTACCAGCTCCTGTGCTAAACAATTAGATGCACATAGTTATTTCACTGAATTCTTCTAAGAATTATCCCTTTACAGTGGTTAAAAAATGCAAAATTACAGAAGTTAAGTCACTTGCTATAGTCATGTAGGGAGTAAAGAAGGGTGCTTTTGGTCTAAAGCGTATTTTTGCAGTATCTTTCTCTTTTCCTGCTTCTGAAGTCTACAGATTACAAATCTTTGCCCAAAGCTACAGGGTAGATGTGCTCTGTGACCAGGAAACAGACTCAGAGAGCCCTAAGCAGCAGGTACACTCAGGAGACTGTACTCACTCATGAGATAAATTTTGAAGTCTGCAGACATTTGAACTGAACAAATAAGTTTTGGGTGCCACTCAAAAGCCCAATAATGTGCTAAACTCTGGATGAGAATAAATGCTTCTGGGGGTGGAGAAGTTTGGATCATTCTATTCCTCTTCTTAGTCCTTTGCCAAAGGGCAAAGAATTCAGCTCTCCTTTCATCCCCAACTGCTTGAGTATGTTTTCCACCTCCAACGGCCTGAGTGTTCATAAGGGTGGGGGGACTACACGATCCAGTTTCCCATGGGTAGCAGCGGCTTACATCCAGCCTTCTGGAATGTTGTTACTAGCACCTGCTAGCACAATAGTGTCCTGGTTAGGACAGTAAGTCATATAATCATCTTAAGTTTAGGTGCTTTCCATTAGTGTAAGGAAATGAGAAACTTAAATTGGCCAAGCAATGCTTTTTTAAGATAGCAAGTTTTCCCCACATGTTGTCTGGTCCCTGGACAACCATGTGGGAAAGAGCCTGAGAAGAATGGGAAAGAAATTGTAAATATTTGATGACACATGGTGTCCTCGACAGTCTGCATAGTTGGGTCCTCTTCCAGCTCTTAGCTCCACCCACCCTGGGGCTTCTCCCTGGGCTGGTATGTGTGAGGGCCGAAGGGAATTTCGGACTTTTAGTTTTCAAAGATCAGAGGGGAGAATTGTTGCCTAACTAAGGTGGGGATTTTTTTTTTTTCCTATTTATTTAGGGCTGTACCCAGGGCATATGGAAGTTCCCAGGCTAGAGTCAAACCGGAGCTACAGCTGCTGGCCTATACCACAGCCAGAATAACACCAAGCCCTTAACCCACCAAGTGAGGCCAGGGATCGAACCCGTACCCTCATGGATCCTAGTCAGATTCGTTTTCACTGAGCCACAATGGAAACTCTAAGGTGGAGATCTTTTGATGAAACGAAACATAAAGTATGGTTTCTAATGAACCACATAACTCTCAAAACAGATATCGACTCCTTTCTTTCTTTTCTTTTTTTTTTTTTTTAATTTGAAACTCGGGCAGCATCTGTGCTCTTAGAAACAAGCAAACAAGTGGACATCCCACCCAGGCCCACAGAACAGCTGATGCTGCAGCTGGGAGCACGAATCCTGCCTTGGCCCCCAGTGCAGGGCAGCGGTGTCAGATGGAAACAGTTGTGGGGTTTTTCGAGGCACCTTCCTTTTGCCCTTTCTGGCTTGGCTCTCGGCCCTTGGTTCATAAAACTCCGAGCGAGCATAAAGAAACAACTTATTACTCAATCCAGAATGAGCATAGGAGTTTCACATTTACACAGGACTGAATGAATTAAAACTCAATTTCAATCGTGAAATTTCAAAAAGAGAGTGCTGCCCAAATGCCTCCTTCGATGGAGGCTTAGGTGAAATGTCAGGATTCTGTTTGCAGCCCGGGTGAGTGTTTTTGAGCTGCGACTAAGTCACCTCTGTGACTATTTTAATGTGTTTTCATAAAGGCTGGCAAAATTATATAAATAAAACTTCTTCCGATTTTCATCTTTGCTCAGCTGTGTTGCAAAGGGGTAATCGGACCCCACTGTCAGCACAATGGAAAAACACAGCTTAGCTGACAAATTAGTGGTATTTGGCGCTAATATTACTAATTCAACATTTGGAAGGGTTGCTCACTGGGGAAAAATAACATGTTCTATAAGTCACAGAAGAAACTAGGGAGATAGTTAATGGGTGTTGGCTCCACTGCACATACTGCTCACAAACTGCTGCTGACTTCCTGCCAATAGACATGGAAGTAATTGTCAACAAGATTTATTGTTACTTTCGCATTTACGCAGTGAGAGGAAAGGTTGAAAGAGTTCTGTGAAGTTCAGTCTCAACTTCTACAGAACCCATGGCAACGCTGCCTGATTATGGCTAATGTGTGCTGCAGACAGAATTTTGCATCATTTGAGGGCTTCAAATCATTCTTCTTGTCAGGAACAGATTCTGCCCACCCCTGCCTTGCATCCTTAGTAAATTCTCCTAAGATCAATGAGCTGAGCTCAGTTTGGTTTTTACCACCGCAAAACAGTTGTTTTGCACATGGTGAAGCAGCATCCTTCAACTACAGCATTAGGAATCGGATTTAGAGTGTGACCAACTAACCCTAGACTGTGGGACTAACCAAAAAAAAAAACCTAACTCGAGAAAGAGAAAGGAGATTTTTAATAGTGAAAGGGAAAGCTTCCGCCTGCCTGCCGATTTAGAAGGTGTCCGTGAAGGCAGGCACTCGGTTAAAGAAGCTAATGAATATTCAGGAGCTTTCATGGTGACACATTCTTTCCATTTCAACTTTATTTTAGGGTTACCTGGCTTATGCGAATTTTTGAAGGAGTTTCTCTATCTTCAAGTGGCCTCTAGCTCCCGGGGAGTGGAATTAAGATTAGGAGATTGCAATTTCCTGTGATTTGAACAGATTTTTTGGAGAGTGAGGAGACATCATATGAGTGTCAAGAAATATGTCTGCTGAGTGTAGGCATCTCGAACCACGCAGTCAATTAACCCCCCACAGACACACACATACACCACTAACGCACTCAGAAGATTATCTCTTCCTTGAATTTCAAGATGGCATTTCCAGGCACGAGAAGCACCTGTTGGTAAAATTTCTCTCATAATGAAGGCCATCTGGATAGGAGACAAAAGTAGGGTGTGAGGACTCTAGGAAGTGGAGAGAGAGCCCCTAGCACTAATTGAGGCAGCAACTGCTCTGAGAACCATTAGCAACTGTGGGAGAGCAAATACATTGGACAAGGAGTCATTTATCTAAGCAGTTATTTACACAGGCAGCAGGCATTTGAAAAGGAATGGATTTGGATTATGAGAACTTTTTTTTTTTCCTTCCCTTTGCAAAAATATGGGCGTGATGCAGGAAATTTGAAACCTCCTGGCATTCACCCTGTCATTTGAACATTTACCATGGTGCTTGTTTTCATACCTTTGAGTGCTTATCCCTTGATTACTTTTTGGAGAGGGAGGAGAATAGATATAAAGGGACCTATCATTTTAAATGCCACCTTTCAGAAGGTAGATAAAAGTGGGCCAGAAGCAGTATTGATGAATAACGCCAGAAATATCGGATGTCAGAGTAGAACATAGAACTTGCTGTACCGAATCGATGAAGTGGCCTATTCAGCTTTGTATTTTGTATCTTAGAGTGGCAGAGAGGAATATTTCCTGGGAGGCCACGGTGGTTTTACATGACATGAACCTTGAAATGACATTGAAGTAAAACCCTCTGAGGATTAACCTTCCAGGAATTCATAAACACATTTGTTGGTATATATATTTTTTTCTTCCTGTGCTCCATTCCTTTATGAGAAGATACACATTATTTTATTTAATAAATATTTATTAAAGCACCTACTCTGTAGTAAGTGCGCTGCTCTAGGCACTGAGGAGATCAAATAAAAATATTTGTTCCCTTGGGCTTATATTCCCCCCTCCCAAACATCATAATATATTAAAGTGAATGGAGATGAGTGAGCCATGGGGAAAACTATGGAGGGAAAGGGGCGTTTGAGGCATGGGGAGAGAGAGAAATTACAGTTTTAAATCAGGTGGTCAGACAAAGCTTCACTGAAAAAATGACATTGGAGTAAAGCCTAAAGAAGGTGAGGAATATGCCATGCAGCATTGAGGAGAAGAATGTTCCAGGTTGGGGGAAGAGAAAGCGCAAAGGCCCAGTGAAGGAGCAGGCTTGGTTTTTTTCAAGGACCAGCAAGAGACTACCATGCAGCAGAGGAAGTTGGAGATTAATGGGGGCCTGATTCTATAACATCTTGTTGGCCACTGTAAGGACTCTGGCTTTTGCTCTGAGTGAAATGAGAAGTCATGAGACAGTTTTAATAACAGAAATTGTTATTTTAAGCAATTCACTTGCCATGTTGAGAAAACTCTGAACAGAGGCAAGATTGGAAGTAGAAAAACAAGGGAGTTTCCCATTGTAGCACAGTGGAAATGAACCCAAGTAGTATCCATGAAGACGTGGGTTCAATCCCGGGCCTCACTCAGTGGGTCAAGGATCTGGTATTTCCATGAGCCGTGGTGTCTTGGATCCAGCGTTGCTGTGGCTGTGATGTAGGCCAGAAGCTGCAGTTCCAATGAAGTAGGAAGTCATTGATATAACCTAGGCAAGAGGTGATGGTGGCTTAGACTAGGATGTGAACAGTGGAGGTGGTGAAAAGTAGTTGAGTTCTGAGAGTATTTTAAAGGGAATGGGCCATGGAGTTCCCGTTGTGGCTCAGTGGTTAACGAATCCAACTAGGAACCATGAGGTTGCGGGTTCAATCCCTGGCCTTGCTCAGTGGGTTAAGGATCCAGCATTGCCGTGAGCTGTGCTGTAGGATCGGCTTGGATCCTGCGTTGCTGTGGCTGTGGAGTAGGCCGGTGGCTGCAGCTCCGATTAGACCCCTAGCCTGGGAACCTCCATATGCTGTGGGAGCGGCCCAAGAAATGGCCAAAAGAAAAAAAAAAAAAGACAATAAATAAATAAATAAATACATACATAACAATTAATAAAGGGAATGGGCCAATAAGATTTGCTGATATGTGGGATATGTAGTGTAAATATAATGAATTGTTCTTAAAGTATCCCTTTACAGCTTCTAGAAGCAAACTCACATGCTTTAGCATTTGTTGGAGAAAACAAAGTTCCACTCAACATACAATTTCCCTGATTTGATAAATGTTGATCACATTTCCCACAAAGGTGCTCACTGTTCTAGACAGAAGGCTTTGAAAGTTGTTCTCATATGGTGACCTTCTGTCCTCAGTCACTCCTTGCCCTTGCCTTGACCTCCTCCAAGTTCATCGTGGTGGTGTCTAGGGGGTGCAGTGTTCCAGATGAGCTATACCTTCTTGTCATACAAATCCATATTCTATTGATACGGAAAAAGATGCATCACTACTCCACCCTCCAAGTTCCGTGTCCCCTCCTCCCCACCAGACATAAACTATGTAATTACATATAATACTAATCACTCAACCCCTGTACTGAATATACTCTCTTTGCTCAATGGATTGGATGGAGATGTCTGTCAAACAGGATTCCTTCATTAATTCTAATAAGGGTAGTTTTAAATTATATTTAAAAAGCCCTACTGGTAGCAAGAAATGGTTTGAGTATGTTATACTTATTTTCTGATTTGATTTTCACCATTTTCTGAAGTAGGCACTAATGAGGAAACTGGTTTGAGAGAGATTAGGTGTCTTGCCTAAGGTCATACAGCTAGTGAGTTTCAGCTCTGGGATCTGCAATTAATTCTCTATCTACTCCAGCTCTGCCATCGTATTTGGTACCTTTGGTATGATCATTAATTATATGTGTCAACTGGGCGGATGTTTTGGGGTGAGGCTAACATTTGAATCAGTGAACTTGAGGGTAAAGCAGATTGCCCTTCGTAATGTGGGTGGCAACCATCCAATCAATTAAAGACCTGATCCGAACAAAGGGACTGGCCTCCCTGAGCCAGAGGTTAACTCTCCAGAGACTGCCTTTGGACTAACCTGGAGCATCAGTTGTCGTAGGTCTATGCCTACTGGCCTTTGGACGGGGGCTGCACCACTGGCTCTCCTGGGTCTCCAGCTTAATGGCCCACACTGTCAATTTTGAATTTGTCCACCTCCATAATCACATGAGCCAATATAAAAATAGGAAATTGACTCATATGATTACTGAGGCTGACACACACACAAACCCTATTGGTTCTATTTCTCTGGAGAACCCTGACTAATATATTTGGAGTTATTTTCTTATTTCGATGGAATAAGAATTACCTTCTGAAGTACATTCATCACCAGAAGTACAGTTTGGGACTACTGAAGTATTATATAGATACTGCATCAGGGACATGCTGGGGTATAGGATTTTTGCCCACACAAGAGCAATATCTGCCTTGTCTCTACCACTTTTGTTCCTTTGCTAATTTGGGTACAAATTATCAAGCTCTCAAACTAAATCGCAGTGCTGTTTCTATTTTTTTCTTATGGTGATCACTCTGCATATCACCACTGTATTAGTTAAAGGCAACCATTTCCTTTCATTCCCCCTTTCTGCTTAATGACTTATGGGTTTCCTTTTCCAGTAAGTTGATAGAGCACTTTATACGAATTTTTTTTGGAGAATAATGAAAGTATGGCTAATTCACGATTGCAAAAGTGCTATATGATGCTCCAGCTAGAAAACTCAAGCCATGGTTTTTAATTACCATTGGATATAAAACTGAAAATTTTCTCTTTAGAAAGTTGTTAGGTAAAAAAGAATACAATACAAAACAAAACCCTACTCACTAGGGAGGTATTACCCTTTCCACGGAAAGATATCTGTCTAGGTAAAGTTTTTAGCATGAGACTGCATCCTATCTATCATTAAAAAATGTCACAAGTCTAGATTTTCAAAGCAGATACCTTTCAAATGGGAACTACCCCGAACATTCTCAATAGAGACCAACAAGTACTGGAAGAAGAGAAATTAGTAGAGAAAGTGGGAGAAAATGGTAAGGTTTCATACTGTTTTTAAAAAGATTCTGCTGTAATTACCATTTTCATTTATACAACTATGCAAGGAGAAAAAAGGCATTTTTCTTAATTCTAGGTTAGTTTGTTAAAAAAATCGGTGAAGTCAATTAAATGGTATAATGTCTATGAGATTAAAGTTAATATCTATCAAATAGACAATGAATAAATATAATTTACTCTAACAAATAAGCAAAGCATACATCATAGTCTTGTGATTAACAACATATAACATTGCAGCTTGAGAAGTCAGGGTGTCACAAAAGAACTGTGTTATAAACATCTTAGAATCTAATTTCATGATAAGACACAGATTAATTATAAAACTGATGGAAAGGACTTTGAACACAGCTTTGCTATGAATGATAACCTTACTGTTTTGAAGTATCAGCCTGGATTCATTCTCTAGCCTTCTTTTCTATTCTTAGGACACAATGTCAAAGGTCACCTCAGTGCTCTGTATTCTCAAAACATTTTTGGTCGATAATTCAGTCTTTGCCTTCTCTCAAATATACTGTTATTGAAACCAATTATCTCTAGTTTCAACTCATTTAAATAAAAAAAGTACTCGGATTATTTTCCTTTTAATTACCATAGAAGCTCTGGCCCTGTGTATCAGGCAGAGTATTTACACAGCAATAGCTTGTAAACAAACCACTTGTGTTCAATTTATCTACTTATCATTTGCTACCTGTTTAACCCTTGTCCACTTGACTAATCAGAGCCTTTTTTTCCCCCCCTCACATCTTAGGACTGCTAGGAGAATTAAATAAGATAATTTATGTTGGGCTATAAAGGCAGGCAAATTTCAACTATTCAAGAATAATTTGGCTTGTAAAATTGTGGATCACTATAAACCTAGGATTGGCAAATTGTAGTCTGGGGCTCGATTATGGCCCCCTTTCTAAGTCTGAACATAAAGTTTTATTGGAACACAGTCATACCTTTTCACTTATGAATTGTCTCTGGCAGCTTTCACGCTTCAAAGCAACAGAGTTGAGAAGCTGTGACAGAGATTGGCCTGAAAAAAGCCTAAAATATTTACCCTCTGAACTCTTGCCTTTTGTAGAATAAATTTGCTGACCCCTGCTAAATTTGATATCAAGATCCCTATTTAGTAAATAGTTAGCATTCCTTTTCCAAACCATTTGAAAATTTCACACAGTTGGAAATAGGAATTGACATGAGAGAAATTCTGGTCCAATTTTTACAAAAACTGCAGAGCAAAAAACAGTAACAACTGATAAGGAAATAAGAGCCCTTGACCCCAAACTCTGTGGCAGACTAGGACATGTATGTTGCTAGAGGGAAGGGGACTCAAGCCCACGAAGCTGGGAGAGCATGCTGTTAAATTTGGTGTCACTAATTTTCAAGAGGTTCCAGACACAGTAAAGTACTTTCTTTCCTAACGGTATATACACATCACTTTGCCTGAACTTCATGGTGAATATTAATTAAGGTACTTTCCTGGACAAACTTGTTCCTGTGGGAGGAAATGAACCCTCTCACAATCATTTCACTATTCTGAGATTTTAAAAAAGATTCGGAAGAAGGAAAGTGACAATACTCCTTTTTATTAGATTTAAATCTGCTTTTTGGTCTTGTTTTGTTTTCTGTACTACAGACCAAACATCTTCTCCTGTCCCTCCACCTTTTCCCCTTAATCTACCACAGCTAAAGTACAGAACAGCAATTAAGTGTCCAGACCTTGTGGCCAACACTATGGGTTTCATATCCTGCTTCTGTCACTTACTAGCTGTGTGACTTCAGGAAGTCACTTAACCTCTCTCAACCCCGGTTCCCTTATTCATTAAACAGGAATAGTAATGGGATCGTCCCCTTATGGTTGTTGAAAGGATTACATGGGTTAATACTGAAGTGATTTTTAACAGCATCTGGCACATAGAAAGCACCAAAATGCAACTTACTATTATTCCTAAGTATCACTAGCAATACTTAGCTTTCTTTAGGAGAACTTTGCTCCCAGGCTTGAGACACTTCAAGTTGTATTCTTAGGTTAAGATATGGCTCAGACTTTTGGGAGTAGAAAAAAAAAAATTACACTCCTGTCAACTGATATGATTATTTCTAATTAAATTAAAGGAATGTCCATGCAGTAGTTATTATTTACCTAATATTGTGCCCAACTGCTGGAAATAGAAAAAATTATTGCTCTCAAATAATTTACAGTCTAGCAAGGAGATAAAATATGTACATAGGAAACAATTAGAGACCAATTCAATAGTCATCATCTTTATTATCTCATCATCTAACTTCTATTTATTGATCACTTACTCTCTCAGGAGATTCTATACTTGCTATTTTGCATACATAACCTCTGAATTCTTAAGTACCAACCCTGTAATGAGATATTATTCTTGTTTAAGATGTGAAGGAATTGTAGCTCAGAGAAATTTTATGACTTGCCCAAGGTCACACTTAGAGTAACAGTGTTGTGCCTATAGCCATTAAAAAATGTAATTTCAAAAATTCTTCCTCCCCAGATGTCTCGGCGGTGTTTTAAATACAGAATGTTAATTTTGTTTCAAAGATGACTCTTTTTTGTGAGTGAGGACTATTAGAAAATGTCAACTATACACAGGCTTATTATAAAACTGAAACCTGATTGATTAGGTTCAAAATAAGTGATGTGAATTAATGCCATGGACTACATGCTCTGGAAGTGAAAAGTAAGAATACGGAAAGATGGAAAAAAATGGTCGGGCAGAGTTTGTGAAGGTTTCAGTGATGATTTCTGGTGATTATTTTAATTAGCATCATGGCTTTATATATATATATATATATACATATATATATATATATATATACAGAGAGAGAGAGAGAGAGAGAGAGAGACCTGCTCTTGAAGATTAGACATTTAAATATATCCCAAAGAGCCTATAAATATCACTCTGTTATCTGATGTGAATATATTTTGCTTTTTACAATAGATGTATTTTTTAAATAAATTGAAACATGATCTCTTGGCTGTAGTGGGTGCTTAATACATACTAGCTAATAAAAAGAATGAATGAATATATTTACATTGAATTTACATTATAATTTCAGACCTGCTTTATTTTTATTTCCGATTGATATTTAATTGGTTGTGGTCTTGCCACTCTAATTTAATTATGTCTGTCCCAACAGACTCCATAGCAAGTAGTATTAAATGAATTACCCTATGTGTCTGAAAACCCACTATTCAAATAGCTCCCAAGTACATCCTTTAGAAAAAGAAATACTCTTGCCAAAAAGAAAAAACCCCCAAAAAACCCCAAAGCAAAACAAAAAAATACCTTGACTGATCCAGTCTCTAAACTTCAGTGTTTTGTGTGTTTTATTTTCTTAAAGTATGTTTTTTAGAATGTTAGGGATGAGATTCAGCAAGCTTGCTATTAAAATACAGAAAAACAGAAAGGCACGTTTGTGAGTGTGTGGGTAGAGGCATAATACTCTCAGCTGTAAAAAATGTGCATGGGGGAAATATGTGAACTTTTAAGAAATCTCCAATAATTTTTTTTCTTTTTTGGCCACCCCACAGCATATGGAGTTCCTGCGCCAGGGATTGGATCCAAGCCATAGTTGGGACCTATGCCACTGTGGCAATGCTGGATCCTTAACCCTCTGTGCAGGGCTGGGGTTTGAATCTAGGTCCCAGGGCTCTAGAGACACCATGGATCTCATTGTGTCACAAGAGGGACTCCAAGAACTCTCCAATAATTTGTGTAATGCTATTGAAAAGTTGATAGGAAATGTAAGCAAAATATTATTAATTATTCCCTTAGTCTCGTGTTTCTCCAAGCAAACTTTGAGACCCACCCTCATGGGTTTTACCTGGGACATCTATTACCATGCCCTTTCCTGGCCCCATCCCAACTACATCAAATCAAAATTTCTGGGGTCAGGCCAGAAACATATATTTTTAAAAAGCATGCTAGGATATTGTTACACATGTTACAAGGAAGAATCACTTCTTCAGTCCTAAAGAAGCCTGAAAAGTAGACTAGCCAGAATCGTTAAACTTTCTGAAACTGATATTTGAACTATTTGTTAATATGAAATCTTTATTATACAAAGTTACATATCCAGAACATCAGAAATCCTTCCCAATTAAAAAGTTGACACTTACTAAATAGAATATGGGATATTTTGTGAAAAATGAATGACCTAACTGGAATGGGGATGTAATGATTAACATTTCTATCTGAAATAAAAAATACTGTTGTTTCAATTTGTGCATCTCTTACCATTGCCAAGGTAAAAGTGACGGGGGCCAAAGGATGAGAAGTTTAATTCTGGCAAGTGACAAAAAGAGTAGTCCCTAATTCCCCCTTCATCTTTCACAACCAAATATACTTGGCTTCTCCTTGATATCATCATGATTGTAATACAATATTTTAAAGAATAAAAATTGTCATAGTGCTACAAATAAGGTTATGAGTCAGTACTAGAATATAATATTCTTTTTTTTTTTTTTTGGTCTTCTTGCTATTTCTTGGGCCACTCCCGAGGCATATGGAGGTTCCCAGGCTAGGGGTTGAATTGGAGCTGTAGCCACTGGCCTACGCCAGAGCCACAGCAACACCAGATCCGAGCCGTGTCTGTGACCCACACCACAGCTCATGGCAATGCTGGATCGTTAACCCACTGAGCAAGGGCAGGGACCGAACCCGCAACCTCATGGTTCCTAGTCGGATTCGTTAACCACTGCGCCACGACGGGAACTCCAATATTCTTTCTTATAAGACCTGTCTTTAGTGTTTTTCTTTACCACTGATAGTTAAAATAATTTTTTTTTGTTTTTTTTGTCTTTTAGGGCCACATCCACACCATATGGAGGTTCCCAGGCTAGGGCTGAATTGGAGCTACAGCTGCCTGCCTACTCCAGAGCCACAGCAACGCCAGATCCGAGCCACGTCTGCGACTTACACCACAGCTCACAGCAATGCTGGATCCTTAACCCACTGAGCGAAGCCAGGGATCGAACCTGCAACCTCATGGTTCCTAGTGGGATTCATTTCTGCTGAACCGCGACAGGAACTCCATGATACTTAAAATAATTTCTGTCACCTCCCCAAATCAAAAGAGATGTTGATGATACTGAGCTTATGATGGCAGTATCATAAGGATTGTGTCTTTATGTTGCATTAAGCTTTTCTGCTTTGTCTATCATATAATTTATGCATATTTTTTCAGTGATTCCTCAACATCAGTTACAAGCAGGCATTATTACTAGAATTTTCAGATGAAGAGGTGCTTCCTAAGAGGGGCTAAATAACTGGAAGTCACAGTTAGTCAGAGGCAGGGCTGGGGGGAAGGGGGGTGAACTCAGGCGCATCCAAGTCCTGAGTGTGGAAGATTTAAAAAATCCCATCATGGCTCGGCAGAAACGAATCCGACTAGTATCCATGAAGATGCAGGTTCGATCCCTGGCCTCGCTCAGTGGGCTAAGGATCTGGCATTGCTGTGACATGTGGTGTAGACCAGCAGCTACAGCTCCGATTAGACCCCTAGCCTGGGAACCTCCATATGCCGAGGGTGTGGCCCTAAAAAAGACAAAAAAAAAAAAAATTCACCTTGCCATGTTTGATAACCTATTCATAATTTTGATGTAGCAGTATGAGACTTTAATGCGCTAAATTTAAAAAATCTATCTTCCTTTGTGTGTAATCCCTTTGTCTGTATTTTTACTTCATCAGTCTCATTGGCTAACCTAGGAAAACCTGTTATGTTTGACTTGCATATTTGATATCTAACATGCTCGGCTGTGCAGACATCAAGAGCTGTTTTAAGGAAGAATTGAAAACTAAGGCACTGACATTGATCAGGGCAAGCTTAGTAAACCATAAATGTTTTTTAGTTCCAGGATAGATTCTGGAATCTGTATGTGCTAAAAAGTCCTGAATTGAGGAAGGCTGAGCTTCATCAGAAGTGACATAATGTTAGTGGCACTGGGCCTGCTTCCTACATTGTTCCAGCCTTGGATAGGCTCAGTGTTCTATTTCCTGTCACAATGTTGAAAGGAAAAAAATCTTTCTCTCGAGTGAAGTTTTAACCCAAGTATCTGAGTAGTAATCCTGTCATTTTTCCAGCTTGAATGGAAAACTGATGAACTCCAAAGGAGTCAGAAGCCAATATGAGAGAGGAAGGCTGGAGGAGAAGAGCAGAGAAAGTCATGGTTTCTGAAAGAAAAGGGTCAGGATAGACAAACTCAGCATTAGCTCTGCACTCTGATGAAAACCAGGTGAGTGTGTTAACCAGAAGGGGGTTTAAGGTATGTGTAGTTAAAATGAATATACTTGAATAATTAAGAGAACCATGATAGGTGCAATAATATCCAATGAGTGAGTAAATGGAAACATAGAGCATGTTGTTGGAAAAGGGATTAAAAAAGAAAAAAAAACCCTCAAAAAAAGACCCAAGTGCAGATTTTCCTGAATTGCTACAATGGGTAAAATATGGTAGAAGCTTTTAGTGGCTTATAATACAAAGGACTTGAACACTAGCAGAAATTCAGTGTTTGTGGCTTTCCAACATCATGCAACTGTTAAATCCATGATGACATTTTCTAGGACTAATTTCTATTCACAGAGAAGGAAAAGTCCCTGTACTGACACTTAGCATAGATAAGGTCTGTCTTTTGGAAGATGATGTAAGACTTTTCATTGCAATTTGCATTCTAGAAAGGCAGATATATTTCTACAAACTTTTCTGATTGGGTAGTAACTTGAGGTTCAGGACCAGAGTTTACCCCAAAATCAGGCCTGCTTGTTTCAGAGGCTCCAGTGGACTTATTTTCTATCTTAGAGATACTTTAAAACAGTAATCCTGCCTTTCTCCCACTACTCAAGGGGCTTGATCTAAAGGAACAGGGCTAATTTAACAGGAAGTTTTCTAGGGAAATTTGTTATTCTAGATCAGTCCTAGTGTGATTCTTTGGCCATTTTCTTCACTTGTAAGGGAATTTGCAAACAAATTCATGCTTGTGAAATTGGTTATTCATGGAGGAAAAAAAATCTGTTTTCTCTTTAAATAAGTATCTGTAGCTTGTACCATAAATAGAATTTGTACTTCTGGATAGGTTTGCTAAAATGAAAAGAAGCAAGTCATCTATTTATGTTTGTTTTAATTCTGCATTGGCAACTACATATAAGCACTGCGTTTGATGCTGGGAAGGAATTATTATAATAAACTGGGGAATTTGCCATTGAAACAGATCAGGATAACATAGTTATAACATATTTTACACAAAGATAACTGAAATGTGCCCAAGGTCATCTAGATGATTAAACATATTTCTCCAAGTTCCCATTCAAGTGCCCAGCAAAAGTAAAGGAATTAAAAACAAGACCCATAAATGCATGAGAAAAAAACAGAAGAGAAGGCAATAGTAGACAATAAACTTTTGGGAGATAGAAAACTGAGGCACTAGATCTGATTTAGGCAGGATGACAAAGGCGTAAACTAACAGCTGTGATAAGAAAGTATTGAAGAAAAGGGATTAACTTTGTTCTGTGGACTCCAGAAGGGCGGTCCCAGCCGCCTTGGGAGGCATGAAAGAAGTCTGGCAATGAACACAAGAAACTGCGTGTGGGATAATTAGACTCCCTGGATCACCTTCCCAGTGTGGCTTAATGATTCTGATTCTCACTCTCCACCTACTCCACCTGCTCCCCGACACCAGGCTAATTCACCACCTCTACTCATGAGCAGAGCTTCAACATCTTTAGAAACTGAACTAGAAAGAGTCTGACTTTAGGTCCTCCAGACCCAGCTGGGGGAAGGATCAAGTTGAGTGCTGACATCTGAGTTCTGGAAGGTGGGATAATCTGTTCTCTACCTCCTGTTTTTAAATGTGGAGGGTCATGAGGACACCCCCTCTCACCTCCTATTTCCAGGTAGAGGCAGAGAGCTTTTCTCTGAAAAAGCAGAAGGGCCCTCAAGGAAACAATTTTAAAAATCTTTAAATTTTGGCATCAGTAGGGTCTTCCAGAAAAAATTTAGCTTGTCATTCAGTCACCTTACAATAAGTTTCAATGATTAACCAGTCCCACCCTAACACACAGAACTTCCCATGAGTGTTATATTTATTTATTTATTTATTTATTTAATGATTTTTTTTTCATTATAGCTGCTTTACAGTGTTCTGTCAATTTTCTACTGTACAGCAAGGGGACCCAGTCACATATACATATATACATTTTTTTCTTCCATTATCATGCTCCATCATAAGTGACTAGATGTATTTCTCAGTGTACAGCAGGATCTCATTGCTTATCCATTCCAAAGGCAATAGTTTGCATCTATTAACCCCAAATTCCTAGTCCATCCCAATCCTCCTCTTCCCTCTTGGCAACCACAAGTCTATTCTCCAAGACCATGATTTTCTTTTCTGTGGAAAGGTTCCTTTGTGCCGTATGTTAGATTCCAGATATCAATGACATGGTATTTGTCTATCTCGTTCTGACTTATTTCACTTAGTATGAGAGTCTCTGGTTCTACCCATGTTGCTGCAAATGGCATTATTTTGTTCTTTTTTATGGCTGAGTAGGATGCCACTGTGTAAATATACCACATATTCTTTTTTTTTCAGTTGTTATTTCACCAATAGAAATTTTTTTTCTACTCTACAGCATGGTGACGCAGTTACACATACATGTACACATTCTATTTTTGCACATTATCATGCTCCATCATAAGTGACTAGATATAGTTCCAAGGGCTACAGAGCAGGATCTCATTGCTACTCCATTCCAAAGGCAATAGTTTGTATCTATTAACCCCAAGCTCCCCAACCACCCCACTCCCTCCCCCTCCCGCTTGGCAACCACAAGTTATTCTCCAAGTCCATGAGTTTCTTTTCTGTGGAGAGGTTCATTTGTGCCTTATATTAGATTCCAGATATGTGATATCATATGGTATTTGTCTTTCTCTTTCTGACTTACTTCACTCAGTAAGAGAGTCTCTAGTTCCACCCATTTTGCTGCAAATGACATTATGTCATTCTTTCTGATGGCTGAGTAGTATTACATTGTGTATATATACCACATATTCCTAACCCAGTCATCTGTCGATGGACATTTGAGTTGTTTCCATGTCTTGGCTGTTGTGAATAGAGCTACAATGAACATGCAGGTGCATGTGTCTTTTTTAAGGAGTTTTGTCCGGATACATGCCCAAGAGTGGGATTGCTGGGTCATATGATAGCTCTATGTATGGATTTCTAAGGTACCTCCATACTGTTCTCCATAGTGGCTGTACCAGCTTACATTCCAACCAACAGCGCAGGAGGGTTCCCTTTTTTCCACACCTCCTCCAGCATTTATTATTTGTGGACTTACTAATGATGGCCATTCTGACTGGTGTGAGGTGATATCTCGTGGTAGTTTTGATTTGCATTTCTCTAATAATCAGGGATGTTGAGGATTTTTTCATGTGCTCGTTGTCCATCTGTACATCTTCCTTGGAAAAATGTCTCTTCAGGTCTTTTGCCCATTTTTCCATTGGGTGGTTGGCTTTTTTGCTGTTGAGTTGTATAAGTTGCTTGTTTATCCTAGAGATTAATCGCTTGTCAGTTGCATCATTTGAAACTACCTTCTCGCATTCTGTAAGCTGTCTTTTTGGTTTCCTTTGCTGTGCAAAAGCTTGTCAGTTTGTTTAGGTCCCCTTGGTTTATTTTTGCTCTTATTTCTGCTGCTTTGGGAGAATGACCTGAGAAAATATTTGTAAGGTTGATGTCAGAGAATGTTTTGCCTATGTTCTCTTCCAGGAGTTTGATGGTGTCTTGTCTTATATTTAAGTCTTTCAGCCATTTTGAGTTTATTTTTGTGCATGGCGTGAGGGTGTGTTCTAGTTTCATTGATTTACATGCAGCTGTCCAGGTTTCCCAGCAATAGTTGCTGAAAAGACTGTCTTTTTCCCATTTTATGTTCTTGCCTCCTTTGTCAAAGATTAATTGCCCGTAGGTGTCTGGGTTTCTTTCTGGGTTCTCTATTCTGTTCCATTGGTCTGTCTGTCTGTTTTGGTACCAGTACCACTCTGTCTTGATGGCTGTGGCTTTGTAAGATTACCTGAAGTCTGGGAGAGTGATGCCTCCTGCTTGGTTTTTGTTCCTCAGAATTGCTTTGGCAATTCTGGGTCTTTTGTGGTACCATATAAATTTTTGGATTGCTTGTTCTAGTTCTGTGAAAAATGTCATGGGTCATTTGATAGGGATTGCATTGAATCTGTAGATTGCTTTGGGTAATATGGCCATTTTTACAATATTAATTTTTCCAACCAAAGAGCATGGAATATCTCTCCATTTCTTTACATCTTCTTTAATTTCCTTGATTAATGTTTTATAGTTCTCAGGAGGTAAAGGACTTTTCTATAAGTCCTTTACCTCCTCGGTCAGGTGTATTCCCAGTTATTTGATTTTGGGGTGCAATTTTAAAAGGTATTATATTTTTGTATTCCTTTTCTAATATTTCATTGTTAGTGTATAGAAATGCAACTGGTTTCTGAATGTTACTCTTATATCCTGCTATGTTGCTGAATTTGTTGATCAGTTCAAGTAGTTTTTAGGCTGAGTCCTTAGGGTTTCCTATATATATAGTATAATGTCATCTGCTTACAGCGACAGTTTTACCTCTTCTCTTCCTATTTGGGTGCCTTTTATTTCTTTTGTTTTTCTGATTGCTGTGGCTAGGACTTTCAGGACTATGTGGAATAATAGTGGTGAGATTGGACATCCATGTCTTGTTCCAGATTTTAGTGGGAAGGCTTTCAGCTTTTCTCCATTGAGTATTATATTTGCTGTGGGTTTGTCATAAATGGCTTTGACTATGTTAAAGTATTTTCCCTCTATACCCACTTTGGTAAGTGTTTTGATCATGAATGGATGTTGGACTTTGTCAAATGCTTAACTCTGCATCTATTGAGATGATCACGTGGTTTTTGACTTTTCTTTTGTTAATGTGGTATATGACATCGATTGATTTGTGTATGTCAAACCATCCTTGTGCACCTGGGATGAATCCCACCTGGTTGTGGTGTATGATCTTTTTGAAATATTGTTGGATTTGGATGGCTAAAATTTTGTTGAGAATTTTTGCCTGTATATTCATCAAAGATATTGGCCTATAGTTTTCTTTTTTGGTGGTATCTTTGTCTGGTTTTGGAATTAGGGTGATGGTGGCATCACAGAATATCTTGGGAGTGTTCCTTCTTTTCAACTTTTTGAAAAGTTTAAGGAGGATGGGTATAAGTTCCTCTTTGTATGTTTGGTAGAATTCACCTGTGTAGCCATCTGGTCCTGGACTTTTATTTGTTGGGAGTGCTTTTATGACATATTCAATTTCATTTCTAGTGATTGGTCTGTTCAGTGGATCTAGTTCTTCTTGATTCAGTTTTGGCAGACTGTAAGTCTCGAGAAAGTTGTCCATTTCTTCCAGGTTGTCAAATTTGTTGGCATGCAATTGTTCATAGTATTCTCTCATGGTTTTTTGTATTTCTGTAGTATCCGTTGTGACTTCTCCTTTTTCATTTCTGATTTTGTTTATTTGGGTTTTTTCTCTCTTCTTCTTGGTGAGTCTAGCCAGAGGTTGGTCAATTTTGTTTACCTTTTCAAAGAACCAGCTCTTGGTTTTATTGATTTCTTCTGTTGTTTTTTGAATCTCTGTTTCATTGATTTCCTCTTTGATCTTTCTGATTTCCTTCCTTCTGCTGACTTTAGGTTTTGTTTGTTCTTCTTTTTCTAATTCATTTAGATGGTGGGTTAAGTTGTTGACTTGAGATCTTTCTTCTTTTTTGAGGAAGGCCTGTATTGCTATGAATTTCCCTTTGAGCACTGCTTTTGTGGCATCCCATAGATTTTGAGTGGTTGTGTCTTATCATTTGTCTCGAGGTATTTTTAAATTTCCTTCTTGATTTCCTTGATGACTCATTGGTTTTTTTGGTAGCAAGTTGTTCAGTCTCCATGTAGTAAGTTTTTTCTCATTTCTTTTCCTGTGGTTGATTTCTAGTTTCATGCCATTGTGGTCAGAGACGATCCTTGAAATAATTTTTGTATTCTTAAATTTGCTGAGGTTAGCTTTGTGCCCCAGAATGTGATCAGTTCTTGAGAATGTTCCATGTGCACTTGAGAATAATTTATATGCTGATTTTTTTGGAGATAATGTCCTGAAAATGTCGACTAAGTCTAACTTTTTATTGTGTCCATTAGGATCTCTGTTGCCTTGTTGATTTTCTGTCTAGAAGATCTGTCCATTGCTGTGAGTGGGGTGTTAAAGTCTCCTACTATGATTGTATTCCCATCGATTTCTCCTTTTATATCTGTTAGTATTTGTTGTAGGTATCTGGGTGCACCTATATTAGGGGCATATATATTGATGATTGTAATATCCTCTTCTTGAAAGGATCCTTTAACCATTAAATAGTGTTCTTCTTTGTCTTTCTTTATGGCCTTCATTTTAAAATCTATTTTGTCTGATATGAATATTGCAACTCCTGCTTTCCTGTCTTGTCCGTTGGCATGAAATATCTTTTCCCATCTCTCACTTTCAATCTATATGTGTCATTTGCTCTAAGGTGAGTTTCTTGTAGGTGGCAGATTGAAGGTTTTTTCTTTTTTATCCAATCTGCCACTCTGTGTCTTTTGATTGGAGCATTTAGTCCATTGACATTTAAGGCGATTATTAATAGATGCATATTTTTTGCCATTTTAAACCTTGTTTTCCAGTTGATTCTATGTTTCTCTTTTCTTCTTTTCTTTTTTGGGTTGATGGTTTCCATTTACTTTATGCTTGAGTACTTTACTTTGCAGTATTTTTGAATGTAATGTTTGGTTTCGATTTGTGGTTGCCCTGTTTTTTAAGCACATTAAGCCCTTCCTATATCTGCTTGCCTTTGCCTGATAGTCATCTAGGCTCAAACACATCATTAAAATAAAAAAAAAGAATCTATATTTTCTTACTTTCCTTCCCCACATTGTATGATTTTGATGTCTTTTTTTTTTTATGTCTTCATGTATGCTGGCTTATTTAAGTGACTGCTTTCCAATTGTGGTTTTCTCCATCCTAATTCTTCTTTCTCTCTCTCTCTTTGTCTCTCTTTTTTTTTTTTTTAATTTAGAGAGGCCCTTTCAGTATTTCTTTTAGAATGGGTTTAGTATTGCTGTACTCTTTTAGCTTTTGTTTGTTGGAGAAATTTTTTTATTTCCCCTTCTATTTTAAATGATATTCTTGCTGGGTAGAGTATTCTAGGTTGCACATTTTTTCATTTCAGCACTTTAAATATACCTTGCCACTCCCTTCTGGCCTGTAGTGTTTCTGTAGAGAAATCAGCAGATAGTCTTATGGGGGTTCCCTTATAATTCATGCTTTGCTTTTCTCTTGCTGCCTTTAGAATCCTCTCTTTATCTTTAACTTTTGCCATTTTTATTATAATATGTCTTGTTGTGGACCTGTTTGGGTTCAGTTTGTTTGGGGCCCTCTGTGCTTCCTGTATCTCGATATCAGTATGCTTTAGATTAGGAAAGTTTTCAGCCGTAATTTCTTCAAATATGTTTTCAATCCCCTTTTCTTCTTCTTTTCCTTCTGGAATTCCTATTACGCATAGATTGGCCCCCTTTATATCATCCCATAGGTCTTTTATATTGCTTTCATGTTTTTTCATTTGGTTTTCTGTCTGCTGTCTTGATTGGGTGATTTCCATTATTTTATCTTCCACATCACTAATTTGTTCCTCTGCATTGTTCATTCTACTCTTTATTGCCTTAAGTTCTGTTTGTATCTCTGCAAATGAATTTTATAGTTTTTCTTGGCTGCTCCTTATATTTTCGAGTTCCTTTCTAAAGGAATCTGCGTTCCTGTTAATATCCTCTCTTAATTCCTTCAGTATTTCCAATATCTCGCTTTTGAACTCAATGTCTGTCAGACTGCAGAAGTATGTTTCATTGTTGACTGCTTTAGGTAAATTCTCCTTTCCTTTAATTGGGAATGGTTTCTGTGCTTCTTCATCTTGCTTGTGTTTTTCTTTTTCTGTGAGTTTGGGGAAGCCAAACTGTAGTCTTGTAAGGCTACTTCTATGCAAGAATACCCCTTTGTATTTTTGGAGGGGTTACTATTTATTTTTGGTGTGGGAGTTTGAATATTTGCTGTCTCTTTCTTTGGTGTGAGCAGGGTGTTGTTCCCAGGACACTCAGTGTGTTTTCAGGGAGAAGGAGGCAATGGGCGGGGCCAGCAGTTGGTGCCTGGTCGTTGGGCTCTCAGTAGCAGCAAGGACCTGCAGGAAGGTGCCACAGGCTACTCCTAGTTTCAGGGCCCTGGCAAGTGGTAATAAGCTCTAGGCAGATCTTTAAGGTGACCAGAGCATTTAGCAGTAGCAACAGCAGGGTGCGTGAGTTACCAGGGGAGCAAGAGCAACAAAAGCTTGTGTTTGCAATGCCCTCCTCTGAGGTGATTGGAACCACAGGTGGTGCCTGTTCAGGGACCCCTATTTGGAGCAGGCCATGACCATTTCTAGAGTCAGTGATGATTGTAGTGGTTTGCCCCCACGACCTGTAGACCGTGCATGAAGAGACCCGTCTTACCTAGCCCACATATGAGATGTTGTAAAGGGCGCTCCTAGTTGCAGAATCCTGGGAAGTGACAGAGATCAGGCATGTGGGTACTGCCCGGAATGTTTGGCAGGTGGCAGCAGCAGAGCAAGTGTGTTCCCGGAGGTGCAAGAGCACCAACAGGTGGTATTTGGTCACAATGCCTTCCTCTGTGGTGCCCTTTAGGTGATTGGGGCTGCAAGTGATTTTTGTTCAGGTTAACTCCAATAGCAGTGGGCCATGCCCACCTCTGAAATTAGGGAAAGCTGTGGCGGTGTGCCCCTGTCACCTGCAGACCATGCAAGAAGCACCCTGTCCCACTTAGTCCATGCAGGAGGTGCTGCACCAGTTGCTTCTAGTTGTAGGGTCTTGGGAAGGGACAGTGACCAAGTGTCTGGGCGTCACCCAGAGCATTTGGCAGGGGCAGCTGCAGGGTGGGTGTGTTCCCAGAGGAGTGAGAGCAACAGTATATGGTGCTTGGTTGCAATGCCCTCCTTTTTTCTTTTTTGCCAACCCCTGAGGTGACGGGTCACTGGTGGAGCCCACTCACAAGCCCTCAGTGGTGGGAAGCCACGCCTCCCTCTGGCCTCTGAGACAACCACTGCAGTCTGTCCCTGCCACCTGTAGATCATGCAAGAAGCACCATGTCGTACTTAGCCCCTTTATGCCTTTAGCCCACACAGTGGCCACTGGTAGCCTGCACAAGAAGTGCCTAATCTTACCTAAATGAGCAAGAGGCCTCTCTGGCCCCTAGCCTCTGCAGAGCCACCCTGCCTTCTAAGCCCTAGGGTGTGCACACATTCCATTGCAGGGAGTTTCCTCTGGCAACCCACCCCTCCTACCCTCCCCTCCCCAACAATAGTGCCTTGCCTCTCCTGCAAGTTTGGACCTTCTCCCGGGTTCCCTCTACCATGGTGTTCCCCTCCTTAGCCTGTGGCACACTCCTCCTTAGCCCCTCACACCATCCCCAGTCCTCTCCCTGGGAATGACCTCCGGAGCCTGAGTCTCAACACCCAGCCTCCGCTCGAGTGTCTCAGGCTGTGGTGTCCGGGCCGGTGGTTCAGATGGTCTGCGTGGCTCTCACTCTGCTTTGCTGTTCTCAATCCAGCTGCTGCACTTTTCTCAGCAACTTTGATGTCCTGCTGACTCAGCCGATCTTTCATCAGTTAGGTGGCTTCTCAGGAGGTGGGTTCCTTTTCTCCTTTATAGCTCCCTCTTGGGAATGCTAGTCCTGTCCCGATTCCTTTTCTCTCTCTTTTTTTCTCTTTTTTTTCTTTTGTTCTCCCCAGTTATGTCAAGAGTTTCTTGCCCTTTTTGGAGGTTTAAGTTCTTCTGCCAGCATTCAACTGATGTTCTGTGCGAGTCGTTTTACATGTAGATGTGTTTTTTTTGATGTGTTTGTGGGAGAAGGTGTGCACAACCTCTTACTCCTCTGCAATCTTGCTCTGCCTTCTATCCCATGAGTGTTTTAAATATCTCACTCTTGAACATTGAAAAATGGACAGGCAAGATCAATAGATAGTATAGGAAATCCTCTGACATGAAAGAGAAAAAGCCAGAACAATCTGTAAAATGGAACTTTTAGGAAGCAAAACAGTAAAGCAGGTAGAACACTGAAAAAGACACTACCATAGTGTTCTCAGAGAACTAACGAAAGATATTAGATCCATAAAGTAAAATAAGATTCTTCAAATAAAAAAGCAATGAAAGAAAAGAGGCTTTGGATGTATAACAATTAAAATAAAAATTCAGAAGGCTGTAAAGACAAAGTTGAGGGCCTCTCTCTGGAACTGGAACAAAAAGGTAGATATGGAAAATTGGTAAGGGAGGGAAAATACAAAGAAAATATAAAGGCCATAATATAGTGACTGAAACAGATGAAAATTAATTATTTTTCTTATATCAGTCCAAACACAAGCGGCATGATTACTTTTCTGTGCTGAGAACCTAAGCTCCTTTTATTTTATTAGCCTGCCATCCTTAAAATGTAGCTTCCAACATAAAGTCCATTGACAGAGGAATGGATAAAGTACATATGGTGCATATGTATAAAGGGATGTTGCTCAGCCTTAAAAAAGAATGAGATAATGCCACTTGCAGCAAAATGGATGCACCTCAATATCATTATACTAAGTGAAGTTAAGTCAAACAGAGAAAGACAAACATTATATAATCTCACTTATATGTGGAATACAGGGAATGGATACAAATGAATGTATTTACAAAACAGAAAGAGACTCACACTTGAAAAACAAATTTATGGTTACCAAAGGAGAAAGGTGTGAGGGAGGAATGGACTGGGGGTTTCAGAATGGCATTTGCACAATATTGTATAACGAATGTTCAATGGGGACCTGCTGTATAGCACGGGGAACTCTACTCGATATTCTCTGATAACCTATATGAGAAAAGAATCTGAAAAAAGAATGGATATGTGTATACATATAACTGAATCACTTTGATCTACAGCCAAAATTATCACAACATTGTAAATTGACTATACTTCAAAAACTTCAAAAAATGAAAAACAAAATGTGGCTTCCTCTCTTGGCTTAAGATTGCTGCTTTAATTCTTGCCATCACATCTGTGTTACCACCAACAGGAAGAAGAGAAATGAAAAGTGAGAGTGTGTTCCTTTCCATTCAGGGTGCACTCCAGAAGCTATTTATAATTTTTACTCACACTCAGTTGGCCCAACCTCAGTCACATGATCATCCCAGGTACAAAGGAAGCTGGAAATTATAGTCTTTAGTTTGGGCTACCATGTGACTTGTTAAATCATAAGGAATAAGGGAAGACTGGGTACTGGAGAGCAACTAGCAGCCTCTGTCACACCCAGAGATAAAAAAAGAACCTAAAACCTCACATAGAGAAACAGAAAAAACAAACCATCGACAACTAGTTACATGAAAAGGATTAGAGGGAAAATAGTATTCGATTTCTCATTAACAGTACTTTAAATAGAAGATAATGGAGCAATTATTTCCATATACAAAAGGAAAAAAAAAAGTCCATCCTATATAATAGGGAAATAAAGTAATAATCAAGTGTGAGGGCTGAAATAAAACTGTTTTCAAGCCAGAAAATTCTCAGAAACAAATTGTATTTGCATGTATTTTTTTCTTAAAAATGTACTAAATGCAGTTTAGGAATGGTCATAGGATAAAATTTTTTAAAAAAGAAGACGTAAGATCAAGAAATTCAGGAGTTCCCGTTGTGGCGCAGTGGTTAACAAATCCGACTAGGAACCATGAGGTTGCAGGTTCGGTCCCTGCCCTTGCTCAGTGGGTTAACAATGCGGCGTTGCCATGAGTTGTGGTGTAGGTGGCAGATGCGGCTCAGATCCTTCGTTGCTGTGGCTTTGGCGTAGGCCGGTGGCTACAGGTCCTATTCGACCCCTAGCCTGGGAACCTCCATATGCTTCGGGGAACGGCCCAAAGAAATAGCAAAAAGACAAAAAAAAAAGAAAGAAATCCAACACAAGAGAATTATGAAATGAAATCTCAGCTAAACAGACCTATAGAGAGAGTAATGATTGGAGCAGGTCTGAGCAGAGGAATGTATGTTATTTTATCTTATTTTTATTTTTTGTCTTTTTGCCTTTTCAGGAATCCCGACAGGATGGGAAGAGTGCAAGAGCAGAAAGCTCAACAGTCCTGTGTGAAGGATATATCAGAATTTTGTTTGTTTGGGCCAAGGGAGGGCTTGTCAAGCTCAGAATCTCCCTCAAGTGGAGGGTATAGTGAATAGGATGCAATTTTCCATGCAGTCCCTTTGGAGGATGCTGAAGGCAGTGCCAGAGGGTGAATTTATCTAGGTGGCTTGAAGTTCTAGGTGCTTTTGGGAGACCTCTCAGACAGGGTCTTAAACAGGAATTACACAAAAGATACCTTGAGATTTAGTCAGCAGGGTAATGTGCTGAGTTCCTAGAGAATGTGGCTGAGTCTCCTCGGAGCAATTATTGTATTTATCTTTGAGAGAGAACATACCACAAGTTGAGTTTGAGAGAATTGTGTGTGCATGCATATGCATGGAGTTGGGGGGGGGATGAGAAATGAAAGAAGTGGAGAAATGCATTTTAGTATATTTACCCTTGTATCCCTAGTGGCTGTCACAGTGTTTGAGTCTTTTTTTTGGGGGGGGGGGGGTCACACCCGCGGCATATGGAAGTTCCTGGGTTAAGTGTTCAATCCAAGCTGTAGCTGCCAGCCTACACCACAGCCACAGCAACGTGGGATCTGAGCCACATCTGTGACCTACACCACACCTCATGGCAATGCTGGATCCTTAATCACTGAGGGAGGCCAGGGATAGAACCTGAATCCTTGTGAATACTAATCAGATTTGTTTCTACTGTGCCACAATGGGAACTCCCATAAATGTTGTTAATGAATGAGAAGGTACACAGAGGAGATATGAAGGAGAAGAGCCTAGAAATTTGTACTAAGGATGAGAGAAAAGAGATGACTTTCATTCAGCAACCTGTCCAGTTTAGGGTATTTTATGATTTTATTATTAAGAATATATTACGAGGTTGCCTTTTCACAACATTAGGCGTAAACATCAATATTACTGCTTGGTATTTTACCCAGGAACTGGATAAAATTAAGCTCAGGCCTGCCTCGTTTCAAATTTTTAGAATGTGATTTCCCATTTCTGTTGCATATACATTGATTAGTTGAGACAAAACAATGTTTCTACTTAAATGTGGTTTAGTGAAAAATAACAAATTTATCTTTTGCTGGGTTTAAGGAAGACAAAAGGTGGGCAGAAACATTTTGTTCCAGGTATAAAACAAATAGGCTATACAAAGCTGTGTTATAAACCAGAAAAATATTGGCCTGAGTATCAAAAAAAAAAAAAAACCCCAAAATACTATTCTTCTGAAAGATTAAAGACTACAGGGCACATTGTTGATTGAGGCACAAATTTTAACAATGAGGGTTTGGAGAGAATAGAATTTAAACTAATAACTCATAGTTGGGGCTATGATACTGATCATATATGCCAGAAATGGAAAGAAAAATGTTATTATAGAATTAGTCTCTCAGTGGCGACTAAGGAACCCTAAAGACTTTATGAGACATCTACTTTAGAAAGGTGTTATTTTTTTTTCTTTTTCTTGGGGTGGGGGGGTCAAGAGCTTCTAATATAAACCCCATTGAGATTTGCTCATCAGTAGTTCTTAAGCCTTCAAATACATTTTGACAATAGAACATAATAATAATTATTGTATTATATGTGCAGCCTCAACTATGATATACAGAAAGTAGGGAAGAGAAGCAATCATTTTGTGTATTTTATTAACTCATTCATTATATGAGGTGACACTGGTTATAACAAGATTGTATGACAGTCTACTCTAAAATATGAATTTTTTTCATAAAACAGCATGAGTGTATCATGCCTAAGTAATATGAATATGAAAGAATATCCATCACGGAATAATAAGGAAGGGTAAGATCATTTTACAAAATGAGATGCAGAATTCATTTGCTCAAGTAGCTGCCAGTTGGTTGTCTGATAAAAGAGCTAATACATGACAGTCAGGTTATAGACATGTGCATTAATGACAAAGATGGCATTGCAGCCTTGTGGGCAGTATGCCACAGACACTACAATGTGTGTGGAGGAGTGGATTTTTGATATGCTAACTCCATCTGTGGTATTGGATGCTAATTCTGTTTTCATTGTGCAGTCTTAATCATTCATAGCATTTTATCCCTCTAGGCTAAAATAAGTCATAATTTCTTCATCTGTGAAATGAAGAGGTGGGACAAAATCTTCTCGCATTTTCAAAATATCATCTTACTATCATTTGAACTAAAGGAGAGCACAGTTAATAACAGCAGCACTAAAGACTGACTGCTGATCAGTTTTGAGAGGTTAATCTCTACCTAACAGGAAGTCCTATGGAAAATGCTTACAAATGATTGTGTACAGGATGTTTGAGAAGGAAAAAGAGATTCACAATGTCTCTGACTGCTGGCTATGTGGAGATAATGGGGAGTATTTGAATCAATTGGCTAACCTTGGCAGTGTTCCACTGTGAGGAGGTCATTCAGAAAGCTCTTCCTGGATTAAAGGAACAGGAGGGAGAGGATCTTGTGCTAAAGAAAGATGAGTGAAGGAATGAGAAACAGAGTGCAAAGTGTGCTTACCTGCATGTGTCTGTGTGCTTGCACAAGCAAGCACCACATTCCTTTGGACATAAGTGCATTTCCATCTTCCCATTGAGAGATAAAGAGATTTCACTAATCTATGGTTCCTTTGCTTTCCCAATATTGCTCAGCAGAAGTTTTACTTGACTACTCGGAAACAAAAAAACTTCAGATTTTCTTTTCTGGTGAAGTATAGATGCACATAAAATTTTCTTGCTGATTTCAGACTATTATAATCACAGTATTTTAAAATTCTGAGTTTTAAGAATAAAGTTTGAAATCTGTCAGCCTTTAAGAAAGGTTATGTCACCATGTTCTTTCTACCACATTGGACAGGTAAAGTATGAAATGACAACAATGATTCAGAAAAACATCTTCTTGAAAAAATTGTAGCCTGTAACAAAGGATAAATCAGTTGGCAAATTTAACCACTGGGCAATTAATTGGTCAGAGACTGAACTTGAGATTATGTAAGTAAATTTGAAGGAAGAGGTATAGCATTTCAGGGTTATTAACATAGATTTTTGAATCATACAGATATAATTTGAAATCTCTTCCTAACCCTTTACTAAGCATTTGACCTTAGGCCATTAATGTTTTTAAGCCTAATGTTTCCCATATGAGAAAGGAGGTTAATACTTTCTATCTCCTAGTGTTGTGAAAAGTAAGAGATTATGTATACAGTGCACTCAACACAATGACTGGCACATATTGAGTGCCGAGTAAATGGTCATTGCAATCTTTTCTTTTTTTTTTAACACTTCTAAGTAGTAGGAGCTCAAAAAGTATTTTTGTTTAATTAATGTTACCTATAGTCATAGATTCAGGAAACCAAAAATATTATGTTTATTACTGGCACGATTAGCTGCACCATACAAATTTTTAGTCCTTTACTAGTCCACCAAAGAACACATCCTCACGCTCTCTTCCACTGGGTCATCTAGGGGTAAATTCACACTGTGCCTCAGGAAGAGGCAGAAGTACAGGAGAGGTGACCGTGTGGAAGCTTTGACAAGGAGCAGCCTGGGAGGAGGTAGATGGTAGGAGAAGGAAACAAGAGGCAGTGGAAGTAGAGATTTTGGTGTATGTGCAGATAATTGATCAAAGGATACCAGATCAAGACTCATTTTTTCTCTTTCTTCCCTTCTTCGTCCTTCCTTTTCTTCTCTTGCTCACTCCCTCTCTCCCTTGCTTCCTTCTCTCTCCTCCACTCCCTTTCCTACCTTTCCTTTCTCTCCCATCCCCTTTCCTTTCCATTCCATTTCCTTTACTTCTGTTCTCAGCAGGTGATTTCCATTGGAAAGTGACAAGTCTAACGGTTTGAATACGCCTCATGTTGGGCTAGGTACATCTGCAATTCTCAGATCTATCAGTTCTATCAAACTGCTTTCTGTGAAACCTGAGGTTTTTACGAGATGCTTTTGTAGAGTTTCACATTTAATCCAACAAAAATTTATATTTCATTATTTAAAAGCTGTAACCCAAACCAAAGCAAAAACCCGAAACAAAACAAAAACAAACACAGATATATGTTACTTGCCAATTTTTTGCACTGTAGAAACTGTCAAGCATACCGTGCTGCACTGGTTTAACTTGTTTTTAATGTGGGTTTCAGGCTGGTATTCCTTTTGTTTATTTATGCAAATATTTGACTTTTCTACAAATGTGTAATTGACTAGGAAGGAGGGGCTCTCTCTTTGAATTCGAGCCTGTACACGTCTGCTCATGTAAAATTATACAAGTGAGTTCACTAGAGCAGCACGTGTGTCCTGTGCTCCATTAAATGCCAGGCAAGGCTCTGGCACATCTGCTCAGCTCATGCTTTTATCATGGCTTGTTAGACAATTGAGCAATACCAAGTGAACTCTATGCACTGCATCACAACCATATTGTAGCAAAGATCATGTCAGATGTTACCTGCCTAAATTAAGTACACACAAAAGTGCCATTGTTAAAATTGAGGTGAAATAATTGTTGTTCAAACTAGAAATCCATCACTAATTAAGAACAGGAAGTTTCAAGAGAAAATAAAATTTGATGGTTAAAACCATAAAATTTATCAGGGTAGTAAAAATTATCAGTGACCCAAGTTGAGTTATGGCACCCTTGACTAAATATAGTGCCCTCTACAAGGAGTCCTCATTGAATTTATGCAATTAAAACCTGCAAAATTCTCTCTGCTGTGAATTATGACAAGTTCTGAAGTTCTGAAATAAAAGATTGACTATAAAAATAAGTCACCCAGCATCTTTTAGTGCACTTTGAACCACCACATAAGGTTCTGGAAAAAGTGTACTTAAAATGTAAATCTGTCGATAAAAGAGTATTTATAGCACTGTCTGAAGGTATCATGTTGTAAGTAAGGGAAAAGCACAAGATATCAGGAAAACACTCATTCAACTCTATGCTATTGATTTTGCAATGGTCATGGTAGATGAGCAAGCAATGAACACACACTTATTGCCATTACTTTAAAATACTGTGTGAAAAGGACACTAAGAAGCTGCTCATAAAGAACTGTTTACTTCAAAAAGTAAGTTGCATGAAATCATTACAATTTGACTGTTTCAAGGTATGAATACTGTGTACTATACCAATTTTATTGGTAACATCAGACCATATAAATAAACACAAAGGGTATATATTACTGAGAAAAATCTTTAAAGCACAGAGAACAGGGAAAAGTGTTTTAAGTTTTATGTTAATTTTTAAACATGCCGCCAAATTAGTTGTCAAAAATATATTGATGTTTCAATTAGCATTAAGGAATTTATGGCTAGAAAAACTATGGGATTTGTTATTTGCATAAGAGCAGTGGCTAAAATGAGTTCAAATAATTGTGATATGTTGTGTAGACAATCACTTACTATGAAGTAGATTTATGAGCATCTTTGGAAATAGTGTCTGGTTTTGTGATAGAAATTGACAAATTTTTAAGGTGTACTCTTTATAGTACAGAATTTTTAGCATTATTTGTGGTTATATACATGATGGGTTCCAAAGATCCTTTCTCAGTTGAATTCATTTGGTTCTTCCAAGGCCAAGTGCTGACACAAATCTTTCAAATGAGATGAGGAATCTTTTTTTTTTCCTTACTGGTAATAGCACCATTAACAATGCCTCTCCTAAAACATGGTTGTGCTTGCTTGTGTCTCCTGAGGATACTTTTAATAAGCTGAAGGAACTCAGTATGACAATGCCAGCCTGCCACCTTAATCTCATTTACAACTACCTATAAAGTTAGAAATAAAATTGAAACAAAATTTGGATTCAATATGAAAAATAAAATAAATCTGATTCTTATAAAACTCAATGAGTATGTGTTAGAGATGGCCCTTGAGGTATAGGAATTATTTAATGACATTTTTGAATGTCTCATAATATTACATGTGTATATATATTTTATTATATATATCAATAAAATGTAAATTTATTGAGAAAACCATTCCTCAAATGTAATTTGAGATATTGCTAGCTATCCAAATTCCAAAAAAGTTTATACTACTCTCTTTCGAGTATTCTGGGTGTGTTTAATTAAAAACTTCTGAGATTACAAAGTTAGAGTTTAAAAAAATTCACTAGTCATTTGAGTAAATCAGGATTTTTTTTTCTAGCTATGAAACAAAAACAAATGTAGAACATAGAAATGCTATCCCTCTTCTCTCTGCCATCAGTTTGCTGCTCTATAGTCCCTTTCCCCAAATATCTATTTCATTACATCTTGTCAAAGTGTCAGTGGCTTGTAAAGACTCAGTGTGATAAACTTTCCCTCCAGTTACACTTTAGCATCAAATAGAGTTGGGCTCAATCCTGTTTTTTATTTACTCTATAAATATGAACTAATGTGACTTGGCCTCAGTTTCTTATTTGTTATACGGAATTAGTAATATCTACCTCGGAGTTCCTGCTGTGGTACAGTGGGTCTTAGATTCGATACCTGGCCCAGGAACTTCCATATGCTGTGGGTGTGACCAAAACAAACAAACAAACAAACAATCTTCCTCATAAGATAATGAGGCATCAAGGAAATAATAAATGGATGTAGAAAATCTAACATTCCTAGCAACCAGTGAGTGGAAACTATCATGATTTTGCATAGTATTATGCATAAATATACACACATAAACATACATTTCTAAGTAGTCTGGCTCTTCAACTTTTTCCTTTTTTAAAATTGATATAATTGGCATATAACATTATATTAGTTTTAGTGTAGAACATAATGATTTGATATTTGTACATATTGCAAAATTTTTCATCACTATAGTCTAGTTGACATTCATCACCAGACACAACTTTTTCCTTGTGCTAAGAGCTTTTAAGATTTACCCACTTAACAGTTTTCAAATAAACAATATTTGAATTATGATCTATGCAGTATGATACTTTCCTGTCATACCTTATCACCATGCAATATGATACATTCCCAGAACTTGTTTTATAACTGGAAATTTGTACATTTGACTCTTTTCACTTATTTTGCTTACCCCCTGTTTCCATCTCTCATAACCACCAATCTGTTCTCTGTATCTATGAGTTTGGGGTTCTGTTTTTTTGTTTTTTGTGTTTTTTTTTAGATACCACATATAAATGTGATTATACACTATTTGTCTTTCTCAGTCTGACTTACTTCATTTAGCATAATGCCCTCTAGTTCCATCCATATTGTTGCAAATGGCAAGATTTCCTACTTTACTATGATTGAATAATATTCTGTTTTATGTATCTTTATCCATTCATCCTTCAACAGACATTTAGATTGCTTCCATGTCTTGGCTATTGTAAATAATGCTTCAGTGAACATGGGGATGTATATATCTTTTGAGTTAGTGTTTTCATTTCCTTCAGATAAATATCTAGAAGTATAATTCCTGGATCATAGGATAGTTCTATTTCTAACTTTTTGAGGAACTTCCATACTGTTTTCCATAATGGCTATACCAATTTGCATTCCCACCAACAATGCACAAGCGTTCCTTTTTTCTCTGCATCCTCAACAACTTTTGCTATTCTTATTTTTTGATAATAGACATTCTAACAGGTGGAAGATAATATTACATTGTGATTTTGATTTGCATTTCTATAATGATTTGTGATATTGAGCATTTTTCATGTGCCTGTTGGCCATCTGTTTGCCTTCTTTGGAAAAATGTCTATTCAGATCCTCTGTCCATTTTTAAATTTTTTTTGAGTTATTTATTTTTTTTGGCTAGTAACCCCTTATCTGATATACAAATTGCAAATATTTTCTCCCTCTTGGTAGGTTGGCTGGCTCTCCAAACTTTAAGGAAGTGTTTATGCTACTTTGTTGTCTAGCTTAAAATTTCTTTTATGTTATGAATATGAGACAATGCTCTATTAATGTACACATAATAACAGAGTCTTAGAGCAACAGGACCTAAGGACAGTTCTCCTTATTGTTGAGATATATAGAGAGAAGAAGGCTAACTACATTTGCCTAACAAAAACATGTAAATATTTCCTTTGCTGTGCAAAAGCTTGTCAGTTTGATTAGGTCCCATTGGTTTATTTTTGCTTTTATTTCTGTTGCTTTGGGAGACTGACCTGAGAAAATATTTGTAAGGTTGATGTCAGAGAATGTTTTGCCCATGTTCTCTTCTAGGAGTTTTATGGTCTCTTGTTTTATGTTTAAGTCTTTAAGCCATTTTGAGTTTATTTTTGTGCATGGTGTGAGGGTATATTCTAGTTTCATTGATTTACATGTGGCTGTCCAGGTTTCCCAGAAATTCTTGCTGAATGACTGTCTTTTTCTCATTTTATGCCCATCAACAGACAATTGGATTAGGAAGATGTGGTATATATGCACAGTGGAATACTACTCAGCCATAAAAAAGGATGAAATAATGCCATTTGCAGCAACTTGGATGGAACTAGAGATTCTCATACTGAGTGAAGTAAGTCAGAAAGAGAAAGACAAATACCATATGATATCACTCATATCTGGTGTCTAATATACAGCACAAATGAACCTTTCCACAGAAAAGAAAATCATGGACTTGGAGAATAGACTTGAGGTTGCCCAGGGGGAGGGGGAGATGGTGGGATAGATTGGGAGCTTGGGGTTAATGGATGCAAACTATTGCTTTTTGAGTGCTGTGTAGCACTGAGAACTATGTCTAGATACTTGCAATGGAGCATGACAATGGGAAAAAAAGTATGTGTACATGTTTGTGTAACTGGGTCCTTATGCTGTACAGTGGGAAAATAAATAACAATAAAAAAATTCATTCAAAAAAATGTAAAGGGATTTATAAGAAAATTTTTGAAATAGTTTCTCCAGTTTGGGTTTGAAGTTGGGCCAAGGTAAGATAATACCTAGAGTGAAGTTTATCCTGATTAGGAAGGTGCTGTAGTTTCTGTTTTCCTATGTAGTCAGATTTATGTACGTGCTTATACTCTGACACCAAAATCTGAGAGTGGTGTGCACACTGTAAATCTGCAATCACTCTTTAAGGATCAGTAAAGCATCATCATGTACACAGATATGAGTGATAATATTTTGTGCTATTAAACCAATGTATTTGTCAGCATAAAATCATATTTCCTTTTAGTATTCCATTTCCAAGGCTGAAAAGAAAAATCTTATTGCCTTAGGAAATGAGAGAGTGGTTTCTTCCTGGAACACATAGGTCATTGACGTGCTTTGAATCTCAAAGCTGGCTGTTTTGAATACAAGGTGATATCCAGACAATCTCAAAAAAGAGAAACATTTTCCAGATTCTTTGGTCCTTATTTATAAAATCCAGACATGGATTACTAGAGAGTATAGTTTTTTTTTTTTAATGGGTTTGGGGTAGATAAAAGGACAAAATATAATAAAGAAGTAGAAGGTATACTCCTTCTTATGCTTGTTAGTTATGGAACAGTGAAACTAGGTAAATCAAAGAATTATACTTTGTGTTTTCTTCTTTTTGCTGAGTAGAATTTTAAGGAAAGAGTGTCAAAGAAATATCTGCATATTATTAAGTAATCCATGATCATGGCTGTGAGTATATGGGTGGGTGTGTGTGTGTGTGTGTGTGTGTGTGTGCGCGCGTGTGTGTGTGTGTGTGTGTGTGTGTGTGTGTGTGTGTGTACAACTGAAACTTCCTTGGGCATACAAGTAAAGATTGCAAACCTTTAGGCCAAAGATTGATTAGCTTCTTTTTAAAACTATATTTTAGGGTTTGGGGTCATGTGGTTTCTCTTATAATTATTCAGCTCTACCTTTGAACCACAAAAGCAGCCATAGACGATGGATGAGTTTGACTGTGTTTTTCAATAAAACTTTATTTATAAAATCAAAAGGTAGTCTAACCTTGGCTTTCAGGCCTCAAATCCCCAAGTCTCACTCCAGGAGACTCTTCCAATGTGGATATTTCCAACATGTTTCAGGGCTTCTGTGAGGTGTGAGAAGCATGGGGGAGGAAGGGAGTCCCATGAAATACTGAGCCATTCCTACACAAAGCAATTTAAATATGGTCGGACTGAATTTATTGGATGGCGTTACATTTAGTTATGCACCCTTTACTACTCACCGAGAAGGAAACAATGATGAGAATTTAGCTATTTTTGAGAAGGCTAATATAAATAATAGAAAACCAAAGAATCTATTCTTTTTGTATGTCTGGGTATAGTATTAGTACATTGTTATCTTACTTACAGCATTTTTAGTGCTGGAAATCCCTACTCCTCTTGATTGACATGGTCATGCTACCTCTTACCCTACTCTCATTCCTAGACCATACTTCGATACCTTGGAGGAAGGGCATGAATGGGGGAAGAGGACTGGAAATATCTTGTACTTATTCCCACCAGCCAACTGTAATTTGATGAGCTTTAATTTCTATTTTTATTTATTTATTTTTAAATTTTTTATTATAGTTGATTTACAATGTTCTGTCAGTTTCTGCTGTACAGCAAAGTGACCCACTTATACTTTATATATTCTTTTTTTCACATTATTCTTCACCATGTTCCTTCACAAGTGATTAGATATAGTTCCTTGTGCTATACAGAAGGATGTCAGTGCTTACCCGCTCCAAATGCAATAGTTTGCATCTGCTAATCTCAAACTCCCAATCCATCCCACTCCCTTCTGCTCCCCCTTGGCAACCACAAGTCTGTTACGCATGTCCATGAATTTGTTTCTTTTCTGTAGGTAGGTTCATTTGTGCTATATATTAAGTTCCAGATATAAGTGATATGATATGGTATTTGTCTTTCTCTTTCTGACTTATTTCACTTAGTATGAGAGTCTCTAGTTCCATCCATGTTGCTGCAAATGGCAATATTTTGTTATTTTTTATGGCTGAGAAGTATTCCATTGTGTACATGTACCACATCTTCTTAATCCATTCAACTGTTGTTGGACATTTAGGTTGTTTCCATGTCTTGGCTATTGCGAATAGTGCTGCAATGAACATAGGGGTGCATGTATCATTTACAATGAGAGTTTTGTCCAGATATATGCCCAGGAGTGGGATTCCTGGATCATAGTTAATTTCTACTTTTAATGTTAGAAATAGTTACTTTTTTGTATTTTAAATATAAAATTCTAATGTTGGACACAGTTTTTGAAAACGCCCTTAGTTTTAATTCTGATACCCACCTCTAGATATTAATCATGATTCCCTCCTCCACCAACTGTTTCCTAATCTGCTCACCCACTGTCCCCAAGCCTCAACCAGTTGAGAATCCCTGCTCTATCTCTACATTCATCTATCAAGCGTAGGTGATGCTGCATAGTGAAAAATATATATATATATTTTTTAGCAATCATGTCTTTATATTGAATCGATCATTAATATTTTAGGGAAAGTTTAACCTTGTTGTGGGTTGAATCATGTCCCCTAAAAGATTTTGAAGTCCTAAAACAACGTGGTGCCTCTAAATGTGACCTCATTTGGAAATAACATCCTTGCAGATGATCAAGTAAAGATGAGATCATTAGGGTGGGTCCCAATTCAATATGATTAGTATTTATATAAAAGGGGGACATTTTTTTTTAATTTTTTTTTAATTATTTCCCCAATACAATTTTTTTCCTGCTGTACAGCGTGGTGACCCAGTTATACATACATGTACACATTCTATTTTCTCACTTTACCATGCTCCATCATAAGTGATTGGTCTCCCAAAGCAACAGAAATAAGAGCAAAAATAAACCAATGGCACCTAATCAAACTGACAACCTTTTGCATGGCAAAGGAAACCAAAAAGAAAACAAAAAGACAACTTACAGAATGGGAGAAAATAGTTTCAAATGATGCAACTGACAAGGGCTTAATCTCTGGAATATACAAGCAACTTATACACTCAACAGCAAAAAAGCCAATCACCCAATGGAAAAATGGGCAAAAGACCTGAAGAGACATTTATCCAAGGAAGATGTACAGATGGACAACAAGCACATGAAAAAATCCTCAACATCCCTGATTATTAGAGAAATGCAAATCAAAACTACCACGAAATACCACCTCACACCTGTCAGAATGGCCATCATCAATAAGTCCACAAATAACAAATGCTGGAGGGGGTGGTGGAGAAAAGGGAACCCCCCTAATCTGTTGGTGGGACTATAAGCTGATATAACTACTATGGAGATCAGTATGGAGGTACCTTAGAAATCTATACATAGAACTATCATATGACCCAAAAGCTGGAAATTTTGACACAAGACAGATAGGTACAGAGGGAGGACAGTGTGAAGACACAGGGGACATATCATCTACAAGCCATCAGGAGCCAGGAGAGAGGCATGGAACAGATTCTCCCTTGCAGCCCTCAGGAGAGACCAGGCCTGCTGACAATTTGGTTTTGGAATTCCTCCACAACTGTGAGCCAACACATTTCTGTTGTGCAATCCACCCAATTTGCAGTACTTCGTTATGGTGGCCTCAAGAAACGAATACAAACTCTTTCAATGCTTCTCTTTGAAGAACATTTAAAAGTTTAAGAGCCATGTCTTCCAGATGAACACACAAAATGAAGATTTTCACTCTAATTCACCCTCTAATCACCAGCTAGCCATTTCAAATGTCTTATTGAGCACACTAAACTAATTCTACAGGTTTATATCAACCTCTGGATAAAAATTCATGTCTAGGGAGTTAACGTTGTGGCTCAGTGGTAATGAACCAGACTAGTAAAAATGAGGAGGTGTGTATTCAATCCCTGGCCTCATTCAGTGGATTAGGGATCTGGCATTGCCATGAGCTGCATTGTAGTTTGAAGACATGGCTTGGATCTGGTGTTGCTGTGTCTGACAGAAGCTGGCAACTGTAGCTCTGCTTTGACCCCTAGCTTGGGAACTTCCATATGCCGCAGGTGAAGCCCTAAAAACCAGAAAAAACCAAAAACCAAAAACCCAACCAACCGACCAACCAAAAAAAAAAAAAAAAAAAGAAAAACCTGTGCTGTGGGAAATGCCACCATGTAAAATTAAAAAAAAAATTTAACCTCTAATAATATTCATAAGAGTGCAAAGCCCATAAGCAAGTGTATATAAATCACAAATGAAAAGAATCATTAAAAAACCCTCTGTTCTTTTCAGGGCTAGCCCCCCTGTTCCCAATCTGGCTTTTAGATACTGGGACATAAAGCAAGGAATTTCCAACTCTGATAGTTTTTTTAGATTCTTAGTACTTCTTCCTGGAAGTCAGAAGACAAAGTTTGTGTCTTTAGATTAAAAGAGAAATACAAAGTAAGTAATTACCCTGTTGATTTTAAAGGTAAAATTTTAGGCCCCAGGTGAATACTTTTTAATTGGAATTATCCAGTTTGCCCGGGTAGAGAAAGCCAAAGAAAACAAGAATATGGCAGACTTTAGTTTGGTTCCAAATCTGTGGCTTCTGTCCTTTCAGAGAGTGATTTGAGCTTTGAGGATAAATTCCTTACATTGTCAGGTATTCTGTTAGTGCACAAGGATATTTTTATGCTGTTCTTTAGCATGTATGCAATGGTATTGTGTGAGCTGTACCATAGGGAACAAACCATGATTAAAAACATTTGTGGCTCATTGTTAAATGTGGAAATCATTATAATTGGGTTAATGTATGAAATACACAATGATGCCTGAGTTTCCCCTTGGGAACTAAATGTACATTAGGAGCTAAATTTCCAAAAAGTACAGAGTTTCTCTCATAAAAAAATATAGGTTCATAATTCAGACTCCTTTAATCCCAGGCCTCACTAAAAAAAGTGTAACATCTATGTGCCATGTTGGGTGGTATTTTTGCTTGCATCAAACCCATCTTCTCTTGAAATTCTGAATATGGATTTCTGCAGGTGATTCTAGCACCAGTCCATAAAACTTTGGTCTTAGAAGTACAATTGCATCTTTGGAAATGACACTGGAAGCCATTACATCAATCCAGATAGAAGAAAGGAGTAGCAAATGCAAGAACAAGTGATGGGGAATTCCTGTCATGGCCCAGTGGAAATGAATCTGACTAGCATCTATGAGGATGCAGGTTCTATCCTTGGCCTTGTTCAGTGGGTTAAGGATCCAGTGTTGCTGTGAGCTGTGGCATAGATCACAGACTTGGCTCAGCTCCCCTGTTGCTGTGGCTGTGGTGTAGGCCAGCAGCTGCAGTCCGATTCAATCCCTAGTCTGGGAACCTCCATAAGGCACGGGTGCAGCCCTAAAAAGACAAAAAAAAAAAAGTGATGGAATAGTCCTATAACAAAATACTTTCAATATATCTTTCATCATGTAATGTTACCCATGACACATCTATCAGTAATATTGTCAGAGACTGTAATTGAAGAGAGACATTAATTATTATCAATCACCTCTAGTACTCTTCTGGCTGGTAGAGCGATGTCCCCATAAAATAATGACACTGATGTTGGAGTGCAGGAGGCTGTGGAAATGAGATTTTTTTGTAGCAGCTAAAGATGTTCTGGATTGAGCTTCCTTTTAGAATCTTTCCGAAATTCCTGGATAGAAAAATGGCTGGAGATGAAGTGTCCAGGTTTCCTTCCTCTTCCCCCCCCTCCCCTTTCAGTTCAGCTCTGGGAAAAGAAAATTTAAGAACATAGTGTGGTTAACCAGTCCAGGGGTCAGGGCTGGGAGGACTCACGTGGGTCCACCCTTCAGCTGCCTCCTCCTCAGCCTTCTGTCCACCTCCCATCCTGCAAGTCAGCACAGAACAAGTTGAGATAGACTAAGGCCGGTCAGAGCATGTTCCTTGTGTTCGCCATCTCCTCACTTGCAAGCTGCAATTTTCTAGAAGCCAGAAGTGGGTTGTTTCAAGAAAGTAGTAGGTTCTGCATGTGTTGGAAAAGGCCCTTTTATGTTCAGCTGTTGTTTTTAGTTGAAACTGGGAAAATATGTTCAGAATAAAACATGATTATTTTCAACTTCACTTTTTTCCCCTAGTAATTTGAGAAAGCACCTGAAATTATAATAAACTCTCATATCCTGTGTATAGGTCAGTCTCTTTTTCAAAAATGGGAGTCAAAATAACTCCTTCAAACCTGCAGCAGTGATGTGACATGGGTGCTGCTATACACATTGCCCCAAATTATTTGAAAAGACTCCAGCATGATGGAATAAAAATAGAGGCTGTCTGCGAGGGGGAGTAATCCCTGGAGCAAAGAGTGAGAGGCAGAGCGATGGGAAACATCTTTTCCTTAGCAGATCTTTTCTTTTTAGATTTGGATTTTTAGATTTCTTTTTAGATTTTGATGTGGATTTTTCAGGAACCACATTTATGTCATTGCATTCTGGCTGCTTCTGAAATTTTTCAATTATTGAAAACTCAGGTAAGTAGATATAGAGAGAAGTGTTCTTTTTATTGTATGAAAAGAGACAGGAGGCAAAAATAAAAAAAAGCAACTAGCATATGGCTCATGACTATTTCTTGATTAGAACTTGATCTTGGTTAGATATTATCTGACTTTCCATTAATGATCCCCCCCCACCACCGCCCCACCTGCTTCGGTTGTTAAAATCACTAGCCTAGTAATTGTTAATCAAATTATGATATTATTACATTACCAACATTTCATCTTCAACTTTCCAAGCTATTTTGAATCATCTATCCAAACTATATTTTTAAAATTACAGGTTCATTAATTTTTTTTGAGGTGGGATCTCAGTTCCCAGACCAGGGATTGAACCCAGGCTGCAGTGGTAAAAGCACTAAATCCTAACCACTAGACCACTACGGAATTCCCAGGGTTATTAATTTTGAAGGTATTATTTTTAGACTGAGGTTTATGTGCAATTGTTGGGGATTCACAGATATCTTAGCAATCATTGTGAGTCCTCAAGTGATTTTTGAATAGAGATACCATTCTTCCCACATACCTTTCTCTTTCCTCCTCTGTTATTTTCCCCACAGCTACAGACAGAGACGTATTACTTACCAGGGATTGTAAAGTTTTGCTAATTTTGGCCTATAGATTTGAAAATGGTTTCCTCCTTGTCCACCTCGACACTAAATGTTTCGATGTTGAAGTTCATCTTCACACTGAAGAAAGGAGAGTTTGAGATTTTCCCAAGTATTGGATATTTAAGAAGTTTCTTCTGCAGAGTCTTTAAATTTCTTAGTAAGATCTGTTCAGTATCATTAAAAATATTAATCCACCATGATCTTTCATGTCTTCCAAAGGAATTTAAAAAGTAATTCTGTTCTTCAAAACCTCAGAACATTGAATGTTATAACGTCTATTTAAATCTTCACTGTAAAACTCAAGGAATTGAAAAATTAAGTTGCCTAAGCTTTTTTTTAAAATTCATTTCTCTGCATAAATACCTTTCTTTTCTATAATACTCTTGCCTTTAACGGACTAATTTCTGCCAACACACAATTTGCTTTCCGTGTATGTAATGTGCCATTTGAAAAATTTTGAGCAATCAGAAATAGTTATTTATAGGGATTCCTACATCTTTCACCCTCAATTCATGGCTTCACAATGTCACTGCCTTTTCATCTTCAAATTACATTATGGCAATTCAGGAGGGCCAAGAGGGAGTATAATGTAATGGTTAATAAACTGGATTTTGAGGTTTGAAAGACCAATTTAGAAATGTTGGACAGTTCATCTTAGGTAAATTATTTAATGTCTTTCTTCCTTCATTTTGTCATCTATAAAAGTGAAGATAACGATAATATCAATCCCATTGCCATGAGGATTAAGTGAGCTTTTAAGTAAAGAGAATCACACGTCAGCATTCACTAAATTCCAGATATTAATAAGATATTGGTTTATTACTAAGTAGGTGCTAGAGATTTTGTCCTAAACTAGAAATTTCTTTGTTGGACACGTTATTTTACTTTCCTACTGTAACTTATTATTTTGTAACTGCCATTGTAAATTATTCCGCTGTTAGTCCTCCTTTCCGATATTGTTGCCTTCCAACTGTAGTGTGGAAATTGCAATTTATGACAGCATGTGCACAAAGGTGAATGGATTAAAAGGGACATGAGAAGTCTCTGAGGGGATATAGATGGATGTACTGTGTGAAGCTTTTTTATTATTATTATTTGCAGATTCTAAATTGAAATTCCACAGATACTTTTCCATGTCCTAAGCTGGGTGAGACAGTCTTGGCTCATGAGGCTGCAGCAAACTGTCCTTCAGGCAATGGTAGAGAGTTCTGGGGCAATGGAAGGTGTACTGAGCTTAGATTCAAATTCTAGCCAGTCACTTACTCTACATATGGGGAATTATTTAACCTCTGAGAGCTTCAGTTACTATGTATATAGAACAGGTAATAATATGTACTTCATTGCTTTTTTAGTAATTAGATGAAGCAATATATATAAAATTGGTCAGAACCATATTCAACATCAATAAGAACTTAAAATTAGTTAAGTCCAAAAAAAAAAAAAAATTACCTACTCCACTGAGTCTGTTGGTGAATTGCCTTATCTAAGATTTTACTAATGCCATGTGAACCTTATTGTGGTTAGCAGCATGCAAACACTTTGTAACTCAACTTTTTGGCACTCAGACCTGACTTGTGTCATTTCTAGGACATGGACCTGCTTTGGATAAAGGAAATTTGTATTTGTATTTGGGTAGTAACTCAGAGAGGTCTCTGTTAGGAGTCTCTGATATTCACTCTGCCATTGTCATGGTCTGCAGATCTGGCTTCAAGATATGGAGAAAGAATTTTACCCAGGATGAATCGTTCTGCCATGCTAGATAAATTAAAATACATTTAATATAATTTAACAAATTTCATCAAATTTATGATGTCTTTGATTTAAAAAAGACACTCAGATTTCAGAAAATATGCATTGTAGACTCCATGAAATATGGTAAATAGCAGTCTTCAAGGATTTATTCTCTTTAGGAACTCAATATGCTTTGTGATTCAGATTTCCTATACCCTCCTCATCACCAGCTTAATGGGCTGATAGGCACATACAGGATGAGAGAGGCAAGGAAACAAGTTTTGACAAATACTTTAGGAAGACTCTGCTGACAGAGCCAAAAAATTCACTATTTAATACTACATCAAGATAATTTTATTTTTTCAAAAAGGATGGTATAGTAATCCCTTCTATTAAATATAACTAAATGTAGTCACCTTATTGTGTTAGAGGATAGAATATAAAATAATTTGATAAAAACAGACATATTGATTATATACCAAAAATTTGTCATTATAACAAGTTGTTTTACAAAACTATTTGGAATGTTGTGTTACTTGAAAAATCTATTATTTATTATAATTTTAATAAAACATAAAATGAATTTAACATATATGAAATCTCTTAGCCAATCGTATAAGTGTATGAAAGTAGATATGTCCGTAACAGCCTAGTTTGATATGAATGAAAAATGCGTAACTTGTATAGAATCTGGGCCTTTGGTTTCACCGTTGCTTATTGGTTCCAGACATGAAATTCTTACTATGTGGAGTTCCTTTGCAGTTCTTGATGGAAATTTGAGCTGTGACTGCTTGGGCCCTTAGTCTTCTCTATTCATTCTCATCTAATTTGCTGCCCATATCTGTAAATTTAAAGTGACCAATGAACCTGACAAATTGGCTTCAGTCTAGAAAACAAATGTGTAGGGAATTAGATATTTTCGGGTAGAATTATAACTAATTTATTGAAAATGAATATAAGGGATAACATATAACCATATGTTTTATATATATATATATATGTATATATATAAAATAGTGTTCTTACATATATCAGGAGCATACATGATATTGCATCTCAAAAATGGAACTATTACTTTCAGAAAAATGAAATATTAAAACCATCTCTATACGAAGGCATACTGTAAGATGGGTATTAAGGTGTAGCATAGTGGACTTCATTCAGGCTTCAAATCAGAGAGACCTAATTAAAACATCCTAGGTCTGTTATGAATTAGCAATGATCTTATAAAAAGTCATATAACCTTTCTAAATCTGATTCCCACACATAAAATACCCCTAAATATCTTCCTTTAGAGATGTGTTGAGAAGTTGGTTGAGACAAAGTATGTGGAAACAATTAACTCCATGTCACAGAGAGACAAAGTACTCAAAAAATTACTTTTGCTTCATTCCGTCTCAAAATCAGTATTGTGCATTGATTACTATGTAAGAGAATTTACATATATACATACAAAAATATAAATGCACTTAATGTAGTTCTCTAATCAAGAACATCAAACAGTAATCCTGGGTACATAATACGGGGCCTTGGTGCCCCATTCCATGTTTTATGTCTTCATTAACAGGAGTTAAGATGAAACCCCAGACTCCTACCTTGCCACCCATACCTGCTCTGAGACCCACAAACTGAAATCACATGTTATGCTATTTTTTTCTTTCTGTCTCCAATAAAAGCCCCCGGCGCCCACCCCGGCCACCCTTCATCTCTTGCCCTCGAACACCCAATATCAGTTCAAGAAATCCTGCCACAGTACCCTCTGAAAATCGTGGATCATGATTCACAAAATTCTCTATATATTCAGCACCTTCTATGAACAATTGTCTCACCTTTTGGCCTTCACTGGAAACCTGGCTCTTGATCTCACTACTTCTGTACCCCTCTTCAGTGGGTATTAATTTTGTTCTCACTCCACTTATATCTCTGTAAGGTAAGTGTTGATCTTTTCCTCTTTACTGCTTCGACTCCATTTTCCTACCCATCCTTGTAAATCCTCCCACCTTTGAATATCATGTCATATGTCTTTTTACTACTGCCTTCCTACTGTAGTTGCAATGAGCTACCAATCCCTGGGTTACTCCCCTTGTTTATTTAAAGACTATTCCTCCTGGCTCATTGCTTCTCAATCCAGGGCCATTACAACTCTCAGTAATTTTATTATTCTTATAGGTGACCTTCGCATGCAGCAGCCTCTCAGGCCCTCAATCTTTTACTCTGGTGATTTTCGTTTTCCATCTGACCACAGTCACTCATTCAATTCCAGGGTGACATCTTAAATCTTTTCATTACTCTAAACCCTTCCATAACCCCAGATTCATGTACCCCACACAATGACTACACTTCTTATTTTTTTACCTCAATTTTTCTAGTGTCTTGACTCTAGTAAACTTTAAGGGCTGCTAGCAGTGACATACATTTTTTTCTCCTAGGTTTACTGTCCTTGATACATCCCTTGGTTTCACTTTCCTCCTTGGACAGCTTAAATTTCATGTTTAATTAATAAAACCATCTCTTTTCACTCATCCTCACCTTTCTCACTTAGTTATGAAAGGGTTGATCTGGGAGACTTGGGAAAATGATGTGCTCAGATCTTCATTTGAGAAGGAAATTGTGCAATAATTAGGAGTATGAATGCTGAGAGCCTTCAATTTGAATACTTTTGGGTTTGCTGTGAACTCCTGGGAGGGGCCCCATGACTCTTACCAGTGGCTGAATGGGGCAGTGGTACCAAGGTCTTAGCCATTTCCACTCAGTGCAGGACTTCTCTAATGGGCTTCTGTTCTACTGGTGGAGTTTATCCATCTGTACCAGGGCTTGCAAGATTCTTCCTCCTCTTTCATTTCAGGGGCCTTATTCTCCAAGGAATCTTTTGCAATCCACATTCCGGCTCCACATCTGGCACAGCTGGCAAAATACAACCATAGTTAAGTTCTTCTCTCTGCTGATTTTGTATCTAAACCTGGATATAACTGTTGATCTCACCTTAAATTTATGATCAGGTAGATAAGGGGGCCCTCTGCACAGCAGATATTTGCACTAAATTTTCTTCGTCCATTTACTATCTGGCTCTCTTAGATCATTATTTCACAACTTCATTTTTCTCCCACCAGTTATATATTGACAACTCTCAAATCTGTATCTCTAGCTCAGTCTAGTCCTCATTCTGAAATGCCAGACTCCTTTATCTAGTTGTCCATCCACCATCCCTGTTGGAATTTTAACAGTCGTCTCAAATAGGTACAAAATAGAACTGATCTCCACCATCTGCTGCAAACTTGTTGCTCCTGTAGTATTTCCAAACTCAGTTAATGGCAGCTTCAGTTTTTCTAAGTGATTATGCCAACACTTGTAGTCATTCTCAGTGCTTCTCTTTATCTCATATTGGACATTCAAGCCACTAGCAAGTGCAATAGTTTCATTTTTTTCCTTAATTTTTGTTCTATTTTTAAAGTTTTATTGAAGTATAATTTACAAGGTTGTGATAATTTCTGCTGTACCAAATGCGACCCATCCATGCATATACACATATCCATTCTCTGATTCTTTTCCCACATAGATTATCACAGAATACTGGGTAGAGTTCTCTGTGCTATACAGCAGGTCCCCATTGCCCAAGAGTTCTATATATCCGTATGCATATGTCAATCACAAACCCCTAGTCCATCCCTCCCATCCCAACCCCAACCTGTCCTCTTTGAGAACCATAAGTCTTTTTTTAAATTACTCAATGAATTTTATTACATTTATAGTTTTACAATGATCATCACAACCCAATTTTATAGCATTTACATCCCAAACCCCCATCCCATCCTTCCACCCCCCCCCCAACCTGTCTCCTTTGGAAACCATAAGTTTTTCAAAGTCTGTAGCTGTTTCTGTTCTGCAAATAAGTTCATTTGCATCTCTTTTTTTAAGATTCCATGTATAGGTGATATCATATGATGTCTGTCTTTCACTGACTAACTTCACTCATTATGACAATTTCTAGGTCCAGTCATGTTGATGCAAATGGCATTATTTCATTCTTTTTAGGACTGAGTAGTATTCTACTGTATATATGTACCATACATCCTTTATCCATTCCTCTGTCAATGGACATTTAGGTTTTTTCCATGTCTAGCCTATTGCATAGTGCAGCAATGAACATTGGGGTGCATGTATCATTTAGAATTATGATTTTCTTCAGATATATCCATAGTTTTAGATACAAGATATATCCCGAATCTTTTCATTTCTCACCACATCTTCTCCTACCACCCTGTCTGAGCCACCATTTCCTGTTTCCTAGATTGTTGCTAGTGTCTCCTAATGGTTCTCCCTGCTTCAGTACTTGTGCCTTACTGTTAGCACCAAAGCCACAGTAATCCTCTAGGAGTATAAAACAATAAGTTAGATCATGACACACTTCTGCTTGACTCCTTTCATGGGTTCCACTCAGAATAAAAGCACATAAAAGCCAACGTCCTTAAAAAGGTCTAAGGCTTTGACATGCTAGGGGCAACTGTTACCTGTCTGACTACTTTTCCTTTACTTTCTTTACTCTCACACAAAGTGCTGTTCTTTGAACACCCCTAGACTTTTTCTACTTTATAGTTTTTGCCTCTGCCTAGAATTCTATTCCCTCAGATATTCACAATGCTCACTGTTCTACTTGCTTCAGATCATTGTTAAAATGTGTAACCTTGCTGTCCACCTTATTTCACATGAATTGTTCCCTCCTTGACAGTCCTACTCCTTTTTCCTGCTTCATTTTTCTTCGTAGGACTCATCACCACCTAGCATCCTCTACATTTTCTTTATTTATTTATCTTTGCTTTTTAGGGCCCCACCTGCAGTATATAGAGGTTCCCAGGCTAGGACTGAATCAGAACTACAGCTGCTGGCCTATGCTTCAGCCACAGCAACGCTCCATCCGAGCTGCGTCTGTGACCTACACCACAGCTCACAGCAAACACTGGATCCCTAACCTACTGAGCAAGGCCAGAGATCAAACCCGCAACCTCATGGTTCCTAGTCAGATTCGTTTCCTCTGTGCCACCACAAGAACTCCTACATTTTATTTATTTATTTTATTCCCTGCCTTCCTCATTAGGCTCTCAGCTCAATGAGGAGAGAAATTTTTGCCAATTTTCTTTACTAGAAATAAAGACTAGTACTAGAGTACTAGTACTAGGGCACAGTACAATGGTGACACATAGTAGGTACTCCAGTGCACAGCACAGGGGTGACACATAGTGGGTGCTCCAGTGCACAGCACAGGGGTGACACATAGTGGGTGCTCCAGTGCCCAGCACAGGGGTGACACATAATAGGCACTCATAAATATTTGATGAGTATTAAAGAGTAAATGAATTATATGTCTATTATAAGTTCCCAGTATTCTGTTCATAGTTGTACACACTAGAAAAGAAAAGCATATCTAGTTTATGCACTTGATCTTTTCACTATATCACTGGACAATTTTATCCTGCCTTTGCATATACAAGTGAATCCATCTTTTATAGCCTCTACCAAAGTAGCTTTGGAAGTCATAAATATGTTAAAATTACAGACATATTGTCCACCTCTTATACTATAAAGCAGCACTTATTCTTTAGTGTCATGCCTTTTAAAACTCAGTAAAGTTTAATACAACCTTTCAAATTATATATTTGTCATGATTATTTCATAGCTTCATGTGGGTAATTTTCATTTCCAAAACAATAGCATAACAGTCTAGTTGAAAGCAAAACTACATTTCTTAATCTAGAGCAAGGGATGTGGCAGATATCTAGATGCTTGATTGAGTTAATTAAAATGATTTTCTGTAGTAGCAACTCTGATCAAAACAGAAGATCTAAATAATTAACTCTACCCACTATTCTGTGATAATCTATGTGGGAAAAGTACCTGAAAGAGAATGAATTTGTGTACATGTATAACTGAATCACTTTGTCATACAGCAGAAATTATCACAATACTTTAAATCAACTATACTTCAGAAAACTTTTGAAAAATGAAAAAAATAGCTTTCAGTATGAAAGTTTAAACAGAAAATTCACTATTACCGTTCATACAAGTATGACTTCTCAACCTTTATTTCCAGTCCAGATCTCTTCTAAGTGCCTGACTCAGACTCATATACTCCTCTACCTATTAGAGGTTTCCATATCATTTCCCCTTAGCATCCCAAACATATAATCTAACGTCTTTTATCTGTAGCACCCTTTATTTCTTGTTTCACTGAATGGCATAATCATCTACTTAGTTGCCCAAGACAGAAATTGGATGTCTTTGTAGAGTCATCTCTATGTGTATAGAACTATGCAAGATGCTCAGAGTGCAAAGTTGATCCAGATATAGATCTTGTTCTTGAGTAAGTTATATATAGTAGGGGAAATAGAGGCAAAAATTATAATTTCACTGTGGTCAATGGCAAGACCGATATAGAAATAAAACATCTTTTTAGAATTGGGTTAGAAGTTTATTGATAAATTCCTTTTGCTAAGTATTGAGGAATGAATCTGGAAGTTGAAAAGTAGGAAGAATATATCAAGTAGAGAGAGCAATCAAAGCAAAGACACAGATAATGAGCTATAAAATTCAAAGTTTCAAATGTGTTATGAGCCACTGATGTTACAATAATACATAGCACAATAAATACAATGTTTATGGGAGTAAGTGTGGATTTTGAAGTCATGTGAGTAGATATGGACAGAGTTATAGAGAGCCTTATATACCATAAAAAGAAGCGGTGGGCAATGGGGAACCAGAGAAAATTTTTAAGTGGAGGATTAGGTGTTCAGACTTGATTTTAGACCACCTATTTTACTTGCTGTGGGGAAGATGCAACACAAAATAGAAAAGACTGGAGGGAGATTAATTAGAGGCTATTGTTTCAGTCCAGAAGAACAGGAGGGACTGACCTGGATTAATGTAAACAAAAATAAAAAGCAGGTAATATATACAAGAAATAGGGAGTTCCCTTTGTGGCTTAGTGGTTAACAAACCAACTAGGATCCATGAGGACTCGGGTTCAATCCTGGCCTCGCTCAGTGGGTTAAGGATCCGGCATTGGTGTGAGCTGTGGTGTAGGTTGCTGATGTGGCTTGGATCCCATGTTGCTACGGCTGTGGCATAGGCCCTCAGTTGTAGCTCTGATTTAGCCCTAGCCTGGGCTCTTCCATATGCCACAGAATTGGCCATAAAAAGCAAAAAAAAAAGTATGTATGTATACACAAAAGAAATAATCAGGAGAAAATTCTAAGTATAAGGTGATTAATTAACCACATGGTGAATGATAAAGAGGAAGGAATTAGAAAGACAGATTTTTGGTTGGAGATTGAAGACACGTTTATGTTAATATCTGAGAAGAGGAGTTTCCGTCGTGCCTCAGCGGTTAATGAATCCGACTAAGAACGATGAGGCTTCGGGTTTAATCCCTGGTCTTGCTCAGTGGGTTAAGGATCTGGCATTGCCATGAGCTATGGTGTAGGTCGCAGATGTGGCTTGGAACCTGCATTGCTGTGGCTCTGATGCAGGCCAGCAGCTACAGCTCTGATTCGACCCCTAGCCTGAGAACCTCCATATGCCACGGGTTCGGGCCTAAAAAGATTAAAAAAAAAAATCTAAAAAGAGAGTGAGTCTTTCTAAAGATAACTATAAGTCATGATTAGGATATGCTTATTTTAAAATGACCATGAGGCAGTCAACATCATACATAGAGCAGTCAAGTGAACCTGCAAATCTGAAACTTAGATGTAAGGAGAAATAATTGTCCAGAAAGGAGCCCTGAGGGAAAAATCACATTTGAATAAAGTAGAAGCCCATGAAGGATATAAAGATGGAACTGTCAAATAGATGTGGAGAACCAAGAAAGGGACTAGAATGTTTGATTACTCCTTGAATAACCAGGAGAACTAAATTCCAAGAATAGGTTCACTAAGATGCAAACCAAAATATGTTAAGTCTGGGATTAGAATTTATGAATAACTTGGGCAAGAATAATTTTACTTGTAGGGGTAGAAATGGAACCTAGATTGTAATGGATGGATTGCATGAAACAAAGTATAGAGAAATGAATACAGATTATTCAGTTAAGAGGCTTAGCTGACAAGAAATTATATGAAATTGAGTCCTGGTTAAGAGGGATTCCAATATATGAGCATCCTATGGATGAGGAAACCAGTGCTTAGTAAGGTCAAGCAATTTGTCTAAGATCACCTGATTGTAAGTGTTATACTCCAAGATATAAATCTGATTCCAAAACCAATCCTTAGTTTAAATCAATTAGATGGCACAACATCGATGTCATAAATAACAAAGAAATCAATAACATAATTCCCCTAATATCCTCTCCTTTTCCCATTATACTACATTCTCTTATAGCCTTAATAGAACCTGTTTTAGAACAATACACAGCAAAGAAGAGGATGGATTGAAGAGGAAAAGCCCTGTAGGAAGTGAAAACGGGGCAAAGGAGAAAGTTGTCAGAGATGATCTCAGGGTTTGTAACTTGGTTGACTGAATTAATAGTGATGCTATGAAAAGGAAAAGAGCCCCAGAAAAGGAGCTGCATGTTGGAAAAAGAAGAAGGAAGGGGGTGTGATGGAGAAGATTGTAGGAATGAGTTTTTACAGTTCCTTGGCATTTGCCAGTCTTGATATTATTAACATACACAACAATGCCTTTGAGAATTCTGCAACACTTGGCTCATTTTTCATTAGTGAAATTGATTCCTATTTTCAATGTTACATCAAATAAAGTATGGACAAAAATCTAAATTTTATCAGAAAGTGGCTAATTTAGCTATTGGTATCACTTGTTAGCTAAAATTTTAAGTGGTAGATCATCCTGAAGAGAAAAAAAATGCAAATGTAGCATTTTGTTTATTCATTTATTGAAAGAAATTTGTGCAATTGAATGAATGGTTTGGTTGAAACTTTTGGGGAAAGTTATATGTTGTCTGGTTTTATGTGAAAACCCTGTTTTTCCCTCTAGAGATAGAACCTTGCTATTTTAATCATGTTTAGCAAAGTTCAACTATGACATGAAGCACCTTACCTGGAATTAGTCTGAGTGGCAGTGGGAAATTTGCAGAAAATAATTAAAGAATGATAGAAAACTGAAAACATAACCCACTATTCCATCAGTACAAGTGAAAATTAAATTTAGAGCTTATACCCATTTATTTTGAATTCAGAACTTTGAAAAATAGTTATCAATTTAAATTCTTTCATCTAAAAGGCTGAGCCAAAAGGACAAATATTACCAGTAAATTAAAACAATTAATGAAAACTGAATTCCTCTGACTTCATGTTGACAGCTACATTAATAGGGCTTCAGAGATCAGAAAACAAGCAACTGAAAATACAGCATTAAAGTTAAGACTATTTTGGGAGTTCCCGGCAGTGGCTCAACAATTAACAAACCCTACTAGTATCCAGGAGGATACAGGTTCGATCCCTGGCCTTGGTCAGTCGGTTAAGGATCCGGCGTAGCCATGAGTTTTGGTGTAGGTTGCAGACGTTGCTGTTATCCTGTGTTGTGACTATGGTGTATTGGGCAGTGGCTATAGTTCCTATTTAACCCTCCCTTAGCCTGGGAACTTCCATATGCCTTGGGCTTGGCCCTAAAAAGACACACACGCACACACATACACACACAAAAGGTAAGACTATTTGATATTTGTATATTTTGCAATTGTTAACTTTAATCAGGAAAATGGAATTTTAGTACATGTGTTACTGACCCTCTAGGGTCCATTTCCTACCTTGTGTCATTTGAACCAATAGAAGGAGGAGACCCAGCATGGTTCAGAAGGGAAGGGAGTTCCCATTGTGACTCAGCAGTAAGGAACCTGGCTAGTATCCATGAGGACTCGGATTCCATCCCTGGCCTTGCTCAGTAGGTCCAGGATCCAGGGATGCCGCCAGCTATGCGGTAGCTCGCAGACGCATCTCTATCCCAAGTTGCTGTGCCTGTGGTGTAGGCCAGCCGCTACACTCCGACTGGACCCATCCCTCGCCCGGGAACTTCCGCGTGCCGCAGGTGTGGCCCTACGGCCCTAAAAAAAAAGGAAAAGAAAGAAAAAGAAAAAGAAATAAAGGTAAGTTTGTTCTTTGATCAGTGAAGTGGAGGTCCCAGCTCTAGCTTTAGAATGCACTCTCTCCTAAACGGGTAGTGGATGGGGCTGCTGTGTAGGGTTGCACTGTGGGACCGCGGGGGCGGGGCGCGGAGTCCTGGTGGAGGGGAGGAGGGGCTGCCCAGCTGCTCCTGCGCAGGTCAGTGCGGGGGCAGAGCGGCAGGTCCTCCCCCTGCCTCCATTTTGAGTTGCCATATTGGGCCGGAGCTTGCTACCGGGCAGGTGGAGCCGAGCGGAGGTGCAGTTGCAGCCCCTTCACCCTAGGAACCCTGCGCCGAAGGCCCAAGTGCCAGGCCTCGGCACATCATACCCTCTGAGCACATGCATCTACACTAAGTACAAAGGGAAAGAAAAAAACAGGTTAGAGTTTATTTCATTATCAGATTCTATCGTTATTTCCTGGGAGTTGTTAATGGGCTTTGCTGGTGACACCTGGTTCAAACATCTTAGGTATGTGTTTGAATAAATCCCAACGTTCTGTTTTAAAGTGTTATATATCCTGATGGCAGCATCCTTACCCGTGGCCTTTATTCCTACTACTCCAAAGGAGTCAGGTCAAAACAGTGGCCAAAATCACTTTTAAGGCAAAACCTGGGTTTTAAAATGTTCGGCTGTGCATTTGTGCTCCTGATATTCTTCCCTGATGTAGTAAAAATGACTCTAAGAGCTACCAGTAAAGAAAGGGTCAGTATTAATTACAGCAGGTTTAGCTTTTCTGCAAATTGCTTGAGACATGAGGATAATAATAATCTCCTATCTTGGTACTTTTGCATTATGTTAATGATCATCAGGAAGGCAATGTGCCAGGAAGACTACCCGGGCTGCTGCTTCTGCCTGAGGTAGCTGTGTTTTAATCCAAAATATCTATGTTTAAATTCAAGTCCCAGAAGAGACTCAAATGAGTCTACTCTGTCTTATGAAACACTTCGTTGTGCCGGGGAGTGGATTTTTCACGCTGTGGTGCAATCAGACGTACCATCCAGTTCTATAGCAAGTGTTCCTTAAAGAGAACCTTCAGTCTTTTGCTTCCTCACTGGTAGGGCTTTGGCAATGGTCCAGTGAGACTGAGAAAAATACTCTCGAATTAGGCATGGACTGGTGATAATTGCTAATTATTGAAGGCCAATAGGTGAGAAAAGAAAAATCCTTGTAATGGCAAAGGGATTGTTTGTAAAAGTACCTGGAACATGGTCATAGTATTCAAACCATCAGTCTTTATAAACAAAGGGCAAATTCAATTAGGCTAAGTAGATGGTTATTTAACAATAGTCAATAAAATATTTCTTCACTGTATAGTAAATAAGGCTTATATTTAACCACAGCTTAGTATATTCCAATGTTAATACCAGGGCAGTTTGTTTTCATAGCTTGATCTAAACAGCACTTTATGTTGACACTTCTATTGCGTATTTAATGAACTCATATCAAATATGCATGGCAAATAAATACTATGTTCCTGTTAAACCTTTATATTTTCCCCTGCTCTTTTGATCCCTTCAAGTAAAGTAATGCTCTTTTCACAATATATTTCTTCTCTCATAAAAATGTGTATCTTAGCATTGTAACTAAATCTTATTTCAATATTTTTGCAAGGCAGAAAAGAGAAATCTAGATCAGCGAAAGTGCAGACTTGCTGCTGTTTTAAAATGCAGCGTGCAACTCTACCTCACTTGGCCTCTGAGCAGCCAGTCATCTGAGAGGTACCCTCTGATGGAAAGGATTAAGGATTAAGGCCTGAATGGCCTTAATCTGTTGCCCATTTGGAAAGCGCTGTGGCATTGCACATAGTGCCACCAGTCAGAATCAGGATGGGCAGTGATGGCTGGTCATGGCTTTGTATGTGTGAGAACAGATAGAAAATGGAGTTAATGTGTGATTGGGATCTGGGCATGGGAGCATGGTATTGTTAATTTCTCCCAATACTAAAGTTGGGAATATTACAGACCAGAAATCAGGATGCTTGTGTGTGCCTTCATTGTTATGAAGTTGATAAAAAATAGTGTTACAAGTGGCATGATTTCAAAGATTGAAGGGGTCGTGTATTTGGCAGGTCCTTAAATTTCCTATTTAATCCATACTTAAAAGTGCAAGTTAAAACGGAAGAGTGGAGGAGTTCCTGTTGTGGCTTTGCAGATTAAGAATCCCATTAGTATCCATGAGGACGTGAGTTTGATCCCTGGCCTCACTCCGGGGATTAAGGATCTGGAGTTGCTGCAAGCTGTGGTATAGGTCACAGATGCAGCTTGGATCTAGTGTTGCTGTGGCTGTGGCAAAGGCTGGTAGCTGCAGCTCTGATTCAACCCCTAGCCTGAGAACCTCCATATGCTGTAGGTGCACCCCTAAAAGGAAAAATAATAATAGTAATAAAATAGAACAGAAGAGTGAAAAGAAATTGATAAATACATGCACAATATACTGCTTCCTGATTTTGGTGAAGTTATGTTTAGACTGTGATGCTGCCACGAGTGTGGCTTTTGCTGAGGGAGAAGAGGACCACAATTTGCTCCCCAGGATTTTAGACCTGGCATGTGGTTCAGCTAAACAGAGAGGAAAATAGGGATTTCTTCCTTCCTCTGCAGACAAATCTGAAGATAGAAACTGCTCTGCAGTGTTTGTCTTGCCCAGACACAGAGTGTACTATCTGTAAGGGTTTTCCTGGTAATTAAATTTTGAAAATGATATGAATCCTTTTATTTATACTGGGTAACTTTGAGACCAGAAATAACAAATGTTTGATTCTTTAGCTCAATGGACTTTGAAATAAATGCTTATTTTTGTTCATCTCCAGCTTTGGGTATTTTTTTGAAATGCAGCTTTAAAGCTAGCCTTCCTTGTAATTCACTATGGGATGTCTTTATACACTGCTGACAGTAATACAACTCATTTTGGGTGATTAACTTAACCCCCAGTATTGCAAGTGTCGTGCTGCATTAGCATATCTTTCAAGGAATAGTTGCAGTGTGAGAAAATTGCCTGTAGGATTATTTGCAACTAGGAACCTGTGAAATGTAAAATAAAATTGAAGACTATAAAGTAAAACATCAAAGCTACCTAAAATATTAATAGCCAGCACTCTAAAAAGTAATTTAGAAGATTGCATGAGGTAGTGAAAATTACTAATTTAAAAACAGAGTTAAAAAAAAAAGGCAGGAGTTTAGAATAAACAACAGACAATAGAAATTCATTTTGTTCATGCTATAAAAGGAGTTCAAGGATATTGAAGCCTTATCGGGTGAGAGGGTCCAAAGTTCAATATTTGACCATCCTGAACTTAAAAAAATATGGACGCAAAGCTGACATTTTCTCTACTTCAAAACTGAAGGGAAAATATACTATACCCGTAGTAAAATATTGTAGTCGATCCAAAAACCATTTTCAGTGCCCCCTGAAATTTTGTTTCATTGAAGCATGTATTTTTTAGCTTGCTCTGTGATACCTGTTTGTGGTTCAGAGATTGTTTAATTGGCTATTTCTTAGGCATTTCCCAGGTCCAAAGCCAACCCTTGAGTATTTGTCTTCTCACTAGGTTTTTGTTTTGAGATGAAAAGTATTGAGTGACACGGAGAATGAACTTTTCTAAATATAAAATTGGTTTTATAGGCAGAATGCATGGATTTTGGAGTCATCCACATCTGGTTTCAGATCCTGTGCCTGCCACTTGCCACTTGTGTGGCCTTGCGTAAATTACTTAACATCATGAAGAAGCCTTAGTTTACTCACTGTGAATACGTCATAATATTTACCTCAATGTGTTGTTCATAGTGCCATGAGATACCACTCATAAAACTTTAAAATTTTTGCTTTATAGCAAATCTTTCATAAATTGCGATTGCTCTTATCATTCAAGAGAGTAGTTTCAGAGGTGGCAGTCAAGGCTCCATACAAGATGGCATGGAGCTCCACATGAAGATTGTGATGTGGCAGACCTGAGGGCTTTTTTGCTGCTTTCCCACACTGGGAGAAATGTTCTCTGCTTGGACCTAAGAGACATCTAAAGGGAGAAAGGGAAAGATGGAACAGAAGAGATGCATGGTGGGGGAAGGGATTGCACTTCTTGCATCTGGGGACCCAGGGCTCGTGTTGAGTACCTATATTGTTGTGTCTCTTATAGATGATGCCTACTGAAACAGAAAAAAAAGTGAAAACTCGGTATTTAAGTAAAGCACATCATGTTTCCAAATATTTCAAGACGTCTAATGTAGTACAGGCTGTACTCAGAGTAGAAGAGTGAGGTTAAGATTGGAGTAAATGAACACATTAAAGAAAAAACAAGAGAAACAATAGAAAGAAGGAAGGAAAGATTTTTAAAAAAGGAAAAAAATAAAGAGATCATGCATGTGAAAAAAGGTTAAAAAAGAACTAAAAGAAACAACACTGAACAAAGATATTAGAGAAAATCATAATGATGATAATGCCACTTTATGAAAACTGGCTATATACCAGACTCTGTACTAGGCATTTTGGTTTAGTTTTTAATTCTCATGTTTTGAATGAAGATCTTATTATTTCCATGTAGAAGTCGGTCAATAGGTTCAGTAAAGTTATGTTAACTTATTTAAGATATATAATATTTAGAAAATAAGAATTTTAGGAAATATGAAAAAGTGATTTTTAAATCATAGGCATCAAATGAGATAATGTGATATGACTTGAAGAAACCAGAATATAATAATAGAAAAAGTCACAATGAAGGTCATTGTCAGGTTTGAATTAAACCATATAAAGCCCTTTGAATTATGAGATGAGTATTGTTATTACAAAATATGTATTTACCATTTCATTCATGTCATTTAAATCATGTATATGTGCTATTAAAATTTTCAAATTGTTGTTACAGCACAAAGGTGGCACACAGTTCGATTATTATGCACATAGTCAGAATTTTTTAATATTAATGGAGCCATCATTAGAAGCATACCACTTATCAGAACATGCTGAGGATTTAATAAGATAGTGAACACAATACCTTCCTTTTTACTTCGGCATCAACATCTAGTTGTTAGCAGATTGTATTCTGTGTTCAGCATTGTACTAGGACTTTGTAGAAATAAAGGAAGAAAATTTGTGATCTGTGTTGTCACTGAGCTTATAATTTAGCTAGGGATTATGAGAGACATGAAATGCCATAATATAATGTATATTAAGAAACCATAATATTACCAAACATATATAAAAATATTTGCCATAATATTAAGAAAACAAGTAATTATAATAATTGTTGTGGATCAGTCAGTGCTGGTAGAATTCAGAAACAGGTCATTGTGGCTGGAATATTTGGGGAAGATTTTAATAAGTATTTTGGAAATAATTTTTAATAGGTCATATAAATAAAATAATCAAAGTACTTAAAGGAAACATTGGGAAAATTCTTTATAAAATTACAAAGGGCCTGACCATGATTAAAAATCTAGAAGTTAAAAAAGAAAAGATTTACTTTATAAAAATATAGATCACTGGCTGAATAAAAGAAGTGCTTTAAGCAAAGGTAAAACTCATTGGGTAAACAAATGATCACTGCAACCAGTAATATGAGGCAAATAAGTCAATCTCTAAGCTGCAAAGGCAGTTTATGGAAATTGTTAAGAGAAGGACAGACAACCCACAAGACAAAACTGACCTGGGATATGAATGGACAGTTATGAAACGGATGTTTCTAATGAAAAGTTTATACATTCTAGAAATGTTCAACATATTTTGTGTATTTAAATGTGTTTTAAGACTGTTGCTTTCAATCAGGCTGGAAGAAAAGGGCATTAGATTTATTCTGTCACTTGAAATTAAGTAGACACAAATATATTAAACTAGAATTTTCAACACACTGAACATTAGAGAATGAAGAACAGTAATCCTTAGGAGTTGAGAAACAAATGAGGTGAGCCCTTTAACTGCCCCAGTTTATTGCCTTAAGAGAATTTTCAAGCTATAGCACATGGAGGGAGAACCCAGACAGTGCCTGGCAAATTTCCTGAGTTGGGGAGAAGGAGCTGAGAGTCTAGGGAGACCAAAGTGAACAAACACCAACCAACCAACCAACCAAGCAAACAAACAAAATCTCTGGATTTCTTCAGCGATTCATCCTTGAGTAATCAGCAAAGTACTGCTCAGCAAATATGCATGAGAAAACTGCTGGAGGCCAAGGAAAAAACTACGTGATAGCATGAGAAGCAACAGTACTCAGAGCTCACAGTGGGCTAATAATATTGCTTATTCCCCAGCCAAACTGGAAAATCATGTAATTCAAAGATTTGGGTAAATACTCAGAAGGGTCTTGCCTCAGTAGAGAGGAAAACCTAGATTTAGACTCCTATTTTACTTTGGCTTAACAAATCTTAAAAGCAAGACCCAAAAGGATCAAGCTGTTCCCAAGTTACTTAACTGAATCCCAAAACAAAGCTCAGGAATTTCAGAAGAATATAAAAATATCCAGCACCCAACAAAGTATGATTCACAATTTCTGGCATACAGTCAACAAATTACCAGGCATGAAAAGAAGCAGGAAAATGAGAGCCATAATGAGGGGGGAAATTAATCAATTGAAACTAAACCAGCTCTGAAACAGATGTTAGAATTAGCAGACAAGGACGTTAAAATAGTTATTATAACTATATATATTCAAAGAAAATCAAGAAAAGATTGGAAATGTTAACTAGAGGCATAGATACAAAAAATTCAAAATTCTGGAATTGAAAACTATAAAGTCTGAGATGAAATGTGCACTGAATAAGATTAATGGCAGATTAGATACTGGAAAAAAAAAAGGATCAGTGAATTTTAAGATCTAGTAACAGAAACTAAGATGAAAAATGGGAAAGTTTCAAAGAAAACAACAAAACCAGAGTATCAGGGAGCTGAGGGTCAACTTCAGGCAACCCAAGGTATGTATAATTGGAGTCCCAAAAGAGAGCAAAGAGGAAAAGGGACAGAAAATATTGGAAGAAAATAAGGGCAGAAATTTCCAAAGTTGATGAAAGCTATAAATCCACAGATCAGAGATGCTCAATGAACCCCAAGTAACAATTATGCCAGCACACAAAATAATATATTTACTCAAAATGAGTAATAATGTGAAAATCTTAAAAGCAGTCAGTTAACAAGACATGTGGTATACAGAGAAACAACAACAGCAAAAGGATATCAGGCAGGGTTTTTTTTTTTGTCAGAAACAATGCAAGTTGGAAGACAGTAGAGCAATATTTTGAAAGAAGAATATCAAGGAGGATTTATTTAACTAGGTCAGCTTCTATTTCAGCTTGGAGAAGGAGACATCTGGAAAGAACACTGAAATAAGACAAATAGCCAACTGCAAATTAATGACTTTTCTTGAATTTACCAGAGAATTGCAATGGGAAATCTTGAGAGTGGAGAGACTTTTTTTAGAGAGAAATAGGACCATTTGCTTACTTGGGGCATTTGCGTACTTGGGGCAGGTATCACTGGTTGTTATAAAAGCTAGTGAGATTTTACAGCTTAAAATTATTAACAAATTACTAAATGTGAAATGTAGGCTAGCATAAAAGTAAAAAGCCCCTAGGAGAATTAAAAAAAAAAAAAAAGTCCCTAGGACTCGAGATGTAACATTCTCACACTCTTGCCTTAACCCCACAAGGCACAGATAGGGAGATGGGTTTTCTCATTGTGCTCTTTGCAGCAAGAGAAGAGCAGCCACTGCTAAAACTTCACCGAGAACCTTTTTCCTATTTCCCTTTCAGATCAAAAGCCTTTATCTTTAAATCTTTGACAGTGGGTGGTCAAGATGAAGTGCAAGGGAAGTGCTGGATCAGGGTACTGGTGGAAACACACTAATTTGGGAAGGGAATTTTTAAAAAAGCACTGCCTGTGGGGAGGAGCAGAATATGTTCCAGGTTCAGTACTACAGTAGAAACGGGTTAGGGTTAGGGCTTGTGAAGGACATACCCTGGATGGACTCATAGACATTGTATCAGCCTAAGACTGTCTTAATCAAAACGTGGGAGAATGACCGCTTCCTTCCCCACCCCCAAGCAGGCTAACAAGTGTTGACTAAGAATAGTAGTGGAACATAGCTGAAAGAGCTGCAAAGAACAGATAGATTTTCTCTGAGCAGAAGTGTAGTGGGAAAACACAGTACCAAAGGGGGAGCAAATACTTTAAAAATCATCTCTGGCAAATCATCCCACATCTCTTAGACCCAAGTTATCACTGAGGGAATTTGAAGCCTGTGATGAACTGAGGCCAGTACAGTAACAGCAAATCTCAAACACAGCTCAACTTCTGAATAAGTTAACATAAACCTTTTGCCAATAGGCTGTCGGGAAAGAAGTACGCACATTTCCAAGCATAAAAATATTTACCTTACTACACCATCCCACACAAGACATCTAGCTTTCAATCAAAAAATTATGAGGTATCTAAACTGATAGGGAAAAGTATTTGAAAGAGACAAACTGATCACTGTAACTAGTTATCTCAGTTGTAACACAGATGCTGTAATTAATTTGACAGAAAAATTAAAATGGGGAGTTCCCATTGTGGTTCAGTGATTAACAAAACCAACTAGTATCCGTGAGGATGTGGATTTGATCCCTGGTCTTGCTCCATGGGTTAAGGATCCACCATTGCCATGTGGTATAGGTCACAGACTCAGCTTGGATCTGGCATTGCTGTGTGTAGGCCAGCAGCTTCAGTTCCAATTCAGCCCCTAGCCTTGGAACTTCCGTATGCTGCAGATGTGGCCCTAAAAAGCAAAAGCAAAACCAAAAAAAAAAAAAAGTTAAAATGACTATGACTAATACTTTAAAATCTCCAATGGAAAAGTTAGATTACATGCAAGATCAGATGGATAACTTTAACAGAAAGAAAGAAACTACAATCAAATGGAAAATGCATGCAATGAAAAATATACTAACAGGTGAAGATATCTTCCTTGGGCTCATCAGTACACTTGACATAGACAAGGAAAGAATCAATGAACTTGAAGAGAGATCAACAGATCACACAAATTAAAACACAAAGTACAAAGAGTGGAGAAAAAAAAAACCCCCAAAACTCAGAATAGAGCATAAAGAACTATGGGTCAATATCAAATGGTTTAATGTAGACATAATGGAAGTTCCAGAATGACAGGAGAGAGAATGGAATAGTAGAAATATTTGAAGAATTAGTAGCTGAACTTTTTCTACAATTATTGAATATGTTATCCAAACACAAGAACATAAGAGACCATGAAGTAGGATAAAATCATAGATAGGGGTTTCATATTTAAACCACTGAAAATGAAATTTAAAAAGATAATCTTGCAGGCGGCCAGAGGAGGAAAGATACATATGTACAGAGGAATAAGATAACAATTACAGCCATCTTTTCATGAGAAACCAGGAAGACAAGTAACATCTTTAGAATGCTAAAAGAAAACAAAACCAAAACCAAAACTAGTTAATCTAGGATATTATGCCCGGCAAAAACATCCTCAAAAAGGGAGAAGAAATACTTTCTCAGACACATTAAAATGGAGGGAATTCATTCCTAGTAGACCTACTCTATAGAGGTTTTTGAAGGATGTTTTTCAGGCAAAAGAATTATGTTTTCAATCGGAAGAAAAGAGGAGTTTTAAAAATGAGTAAATTAAAGGCAAAATGAAATTTATATATTTAATAGCTTAATATCTCTAAGAGGAACTGATTATTTATAAAAATAGTAATAATATAATGTGTGCTTAACATGTATGTTTAAAAATATGACGGTGGTGCAAAGAATATGAGGGAGGAACTTGGCATTGTATTCTTATAAAATTCTAACACTGTGATTGAAGTGGTGTGCTATTTGAATGTAGATTCAGGTAGTTTAAAAAATGCGTATTAAAAAACCCAATGGCAACACCAATTTTTAAAAAATATAAATAATAATTAAATGAAGAGATTTAGTAGAATTATAAAAAATGATCAATTAACACAAGAGAAGGCAGAAAAAATAGAAAAAAGAAATAAAGGACAATATGATCCAGCTACTCCAGCTCTAGGTATTTATTGATGTAAAATGAGAATGTATATCCATAGAAATATTTACATACAAATGTTTATAGCTGCTTTATTAGTACTGGCAAAAACCTGGAAACGATCCAAATATCTCTTAAAAGATAAATGGATATGCAAATTATATTATATTCATACGTTGAAATATTACTCAGCAATAAAAAGGAATATACCTTTTGGTTATATATGTAAAGACATGGATAAATCCCAAAATAATTATGAGGAAAAGAAGTCAGTCAAAAAGGGAGTATGTTTTTATTTGTGTAAATTTCTAGAAAAGGCAAACTAACCCCTACAGTGACTAAAAGTATATTGATATTTTAGAAATGAAGGCATGGGTGGGTAGGGTATGGGGGATTTTAATGCATCAGGAGAAAACTTTTGAGGGTGTAGGATATGTTTATCTTGATATGATGGGTTCATGAGAGTACATATATGTTAAAACAAACAATCTCCACTATGGGCAGTTTACTAAGTGTCAATTATACCTCGATAAAACTGTTGAGAAAATATGATTTAAGCAGATATTATAGCATTTTCTGGTTTGTAACAACTGTGTTTTTAATTTCCTTCCAGCTTTACTGTGCTTCCATAAATTTGTTCTTCTACTTTTATCATTCAGAATCAGAGTATCATGACTAACTTCACTTATGCAAAAATTATGGCCCAAACTATTAAAAATTTACTGTGTAGCATACACTGCTTAGTAGTACCACAGAGTCTAAAATTGTGACTTTTGATTTCTATCTAGTGTTCTTCCCATTAAGTCATTATGTGGCTAGCTGCTCATCAAATCTCTTTCCTCTTCTTCTTAGGCACATGGCCATATATCCTATCCTCCTTTGCATTTAGATGTGGCCACAAAACTGGGTTCTAGCCAATGGCATGTAGGCAGAAGCAATAGACATGATTTTCAGACCTGAACCTTAAATATCTTTTGTACATTGCCTTTCTTGTCCTTCCCCATTATCTGGCTGAAAGAGGATCCTTCAAAGACTCTAGGAGATGGCAGAGCCACAATATAAAGATGGCTTTGAAAATGAAAATGTGGAAAGCTGCATGCTAGCCAGGGACAGTAGAATTAGACTGTTATGTGAGTCATGAATCAAATTTTATTGAGTTAAGTCATAAAATTGGTGGTTTGCTACAGTATCCATATTATCATAACTAATACATTTCGCTAATTCTTATCAGCATTAATGGAAGTAATAAAGGGAACCCTTAAGATGGAAGTGTCTTTCCCTGGACAAGCCTTTTTTTGGAACCGTTTTTCCATACATGTTACTTTGGTGCCAGGTTCACAGTAGATAATTAATAAATGCTTTTTAACTTTCCTGACTTACTTTTTTCCCCTTTCCTTTTTGGAATTCCGAGACAGCAAAAAAGAGAATATACATTTATTTGTTTCAATTAGCATTTCTTTATGACTAAATTAAAAAGTAAAACTTTAAGAAGTTTTGTTAGTATAGTTGTCTCACAGTAGCTTTTTCTTTTATCTGTAAGATTAAGTATCATGTAACATTGTGATTGTGAGAAATAATTACTATTGCAGTAGAGTACATATAATGATTTGTAGTTACTTGCAAAAATGTATTCATATTTTTGTTCAAAATTCCATTACACAATTCTAAATTATGTTTTCAAAAACAAATTGCAAAACAAAATACCCATCTTTAGTGCAAAATCATCTTGTAAAGGGATTATTTTCATGAATAGGGAAATTTCATTTCAATTTGTGGGTGTTACTTCTAAAAAAAAAAAATAACCATATTAAGTGGCTCTATTTCTCTGCAGGTTTTACTAAAACAAACTTGAATGCATGAGTGCAGAAGGAATATAGCCAGTTGGTTCTATAGTCCAACTAACTGGTAATTGTTGAAAAGGCTATCCTGTGGTGTTCCTTTCCTGGGGAGATTCAGTAGCTTCAACACCACCTCCGCTGGTGTGCAACACTCCCTCCACCTTGCATATGGCATAACCACAAGCTCTAAAGTCAACAGCACCCCAGACAAGGAAAAAGGGCCTCTCTTCTCAAATTGCCAGAAATAGCTTTTCTAGAGAAATCACTACAATCATAGCAGAATTGCTATTCCTTTAAGGAATAAAAAAAGAATATATGTTATACAGTTGGGAGTCTATGGAGTTTAGAAGGGGAGATGTGAAATGGCCACTCCAAGATATAGAAAGCCCTTCCTTTGCAGCTCATTGTTGAATCAGGCCCTTACTTGATAAGTACAGATGGGCTCAGAAAAAAATGAGAGCTAACTCAGTTCAGAGGATAGTTTTACCTGGGGGCTATTTACTTCACACACTGAGATCACAGGTATGCAGTGAGCACTGACATACTCTTGAGGAAGCCCTGTTCTTACTTACTTTATTTAGTTATTTATTAGAGATGCCTATTAATTAGAGAAGCAGATTGATGTTTGCTAATAGATAGACTCATTCCATAAATACTATAAATTGATATCTCCATCTAGAGAGTAGAGAGCTTAAGAAAGCTTGAATAGGTTGGGAGTACTCTAAAGAGAGGTTGAAGAGAGAGCCTTGAGGCAGTTCATGGGTCATAGACCTTCAAATGAGTGAGAAGCCATTCAAAACCCTCCTCTCTACCTTATTCAAAATAACTCAGTGGACTTAATGTGAATAAATCAACTCCATTCCTCTGGAAGATCATAAATAGAAAATCAAAGATCTAAAATCAGAGGGCTAAGAAGGACTTAGAGAAGCCACAGAGTTCACCAGTTTGCCTTCCAGCATAGGATAGCATCTGAGTCTAACAAGGCAGGTGATGAATATTCTTACAGGTAGCTGGTGTTTCACACTGTTCAAATGAATGTCCAACTACCATTTATTAAAAGAAAGATCTTTTTTTCCACTACTGGTACCGGTGGCAGAACCATTCTAAGTAAAATAGGTGTTAAATATCAAAAGCTATCAATGTTCTTATAGAAGTTTATATTTCTTGCACTTCTCAGAAACATTAGGGAGTATAAGTCAAAATGGTGACTTTTAAATCATTTGTCTGTGAATTTAGGGGATAGCTTTTTAAAGATCACTTTGTTTTTTCTTTCCTCCCTGTCCACTGGCAGTTATAACTGGGCTCTTCTAAAATTTTTCCTGTTTTTTTTCCCCCCTCTCTCTCTGACCTAATCCTGGGGCCATGATTTGGAATTAGAAAAATTTGATGTAATGGAGCAAACTTTGGACTCCTGAGTGTTGTCTTGCATGCAGGAGAGGAAAAGAAGCTGTTTCAAGGTAGTGTATTAAAAGCTCTGATGGAGTCATTTGCAGCATATCACTGATTGGCCAGTTACATCTCATTGGAGAGTCAGGGAAAGTAGTGTTTAAGTGATTTAGCCAAGAGGAAGAAGATGGGGATGGGTAAAGGAGTGGTGGTATTCCACAAAGAAAACAGCATAGGTGAAGTTGTGAAGCTGCAGAATACATAGTCCATTGAGTGTTTAGCAATCAGTTAACCATTATTGAAGTTTCCACTGAGGAGCATGGAGAACCAGAAGAGAAATCTAAGCATAGGTGAGGTCATGGAGGAACTTACATCTTTAAGGAGAGGCTTCTGGATACTACCATTGGCGTCTTATTAGTTCTTGATCTTTCTGGATGTCTTTTTCCTTCTATGAGGGTAATGCAGGAAATAGCCTGCAGGAGCCCCCCAGGGCTAGAGGGACATAGGTGCAGCCAGAGTGATAGATCCACTGAGAGAGGAAATAAAGTTACTTTAAAACCCACCCAAACTCTCTTTCTTTCAGGGTGCATACTGATGAGCCATCCTGGGTGCTGAGAAAAGCCATCGCCTCTAAGGTTTAAACATCTATGTCTCTAGGTTAGATTTTGATGGCAAGACTCACTTCAATTCAGGTCAAAGGTTGACTTGAGTTTAGGAGAAGGATACAAGCCTGTTAGACAATCAGAAGCCTAGCTGGCAGAGTTCGCTTGTCTTGCATGGCCATATCCAATGCTTTAGATTCCAAGCCATCCAAGAGACACTGTCTCCTTCTACCTTTTCCCAATCTAGTGAAGTTCATTATTGCATCATCTCACGAATATGCTGACAAGGTCACACAGTGCTGATAGATTGTCTGAACTGCCTTTTCTCTACAAGCTAATCTGAGCTACACAGTCATTTTCAACATCACTGGAACTTACCTCGAGTTGCAAAGTGAGTTTCCCTTAATGATGATTTATTAGGACAGCATTTATCCTACAAATATGAATAAGAGTAAAAAAAAAAGTTGAAAATGATTTTCTGAGAGTTCCTGTAGCAAAGAAGTGGAAGCCCAGCTGGATTCCTTCACTGCTGTCAGAGCAGCAGACATATTGAAAGTGCAGGTCACTGTGTCAGTTGGTTTCCACCTTGTATTCATGTGCATCCCCAGCTGGCGTCAGAAGGAGGCTATCTCTCAGGCTAAGCAGGAATTTGAATAGCAAGTAGTGGTACCTCATCAGGGTTTGCCTGACTTTTCCCCAAGATTTAAGTTTACCCAAGTACAAAGTTGTTGTGCCAGTCTGACTTCAAGCCCAATAATGGAGGTAAAAATGACTCCTTGTCCTAAAATAAGTAAATGAATAAAAAATATTTTAAAATAGAGAAAGACATAAAGGGAAGAACCAAGTCTCCAACCAGAATTCCAGAGTTCCACCCAGCTCTAGTTCTAGGCCTGGGTTTCTGCTTGAGCACCCACCCTAAGGTGCTGTTCTCATTACCATCTTCCACTGCATGTGGAGAGAGTAGGTTTTCTTCATCTTGGACTGTCCATGTCTAAATCATAACTGGATAGGAATGAACTTTCAGGACGGTAGACTTAGTCATGGAGCTAACCATTTGTGGCCAATTAGCCTGCTCCCTAGTTCTACTCCTGCAGAACTATAGACTCTTCCCTGTGTGTATAAACTCCTTTTTGTGAACATCTTCTAAACCTCTGTGGATCTCTGGAAATAATGAGTGCATGTAATATTGGCTATGAAAAGAGGAAAGACCTGGTTTGGAAGGGGTGAGATGTTCCAGGTCAAGAACCAGTTTGAGGAAGCTCCATTTCACTTTTTACCATGTAAACATCAGGATGATGAAATTGTTTGAAGTTAAATTTATGGTCTGAAATCTATTTCATACAAAATGATTCCATTTGAGGTTATGTTTTAGAGTTCTATTGGAAATTTATACTTGTAATTTAGAGATGATTTTTTTCTAACACTGCAGTTTAAGGGATGAATCTTTTTACTATCTTTTAATGGATATGTTGTGTTCCATAACACTTGATTTGTAAGGAGTAAATTATTCCCCATGTCACTTAGTTTTCTTTAGACAGAAGATTAAAGTAAAATCCCTGAATTTTTAAGATAGTGGTTAGTGTTATTCATATTTATTCAATTAGCTTTTAGGTTACTCTTTTTATTAATAGGACTTTTCACAGACTAAGTGGTCTGAAAATAACAGGTTTGATAGATAGATAGATAGATAGATAGTGTGGCAAAAGAAGTTTACACATTTCTCACCCAAAAGTATTGTGACCAAAGGCACAATTTTTATTTTATTTTTCACATTGTAAAAATTAAAGGCAGATTTTAGGACAATGAATTTCTTTGACTTCAGAGAGCTTTTTTCTCTATTTGGGGCTCATAGCCTATGTCAGATTTGTTGGTTCAGCGGGACAGTTCCATTGTTTAGTTTGATATCCTGACATTCTAATGTTTTCATCATGACATCTCGTTGTCCTAGATCTCTTTATACTATTTTCTGTGAATGACAGAGTCAAAAAAACATGGCTCTTTAAGCTGTCATTCTGCTTAACTCCTCCTCTGCAATTACATTTGCATGCATAATACATCATAACAAATTAGATGTTGCAAAGACACACGACAGGAATTATGTGAGCTTGTGGCAAGAGATGTAGCTCATGTAACATGAGAGGAGGAGATTGGAGGGTGAAAGAAAGAAGAAAACTAATGAATGAAAACCACCACAGAAGATGGCAGCTAAAATCTGTCTTCTCATCTTTTTAGTGCCAGTGATCAGTTGCCAAAAAGGTGAATGAAAAGGGAAAATGCAAAACCAACTTTGTTGCTATTGGTCTGGTAAGAGATTACAATTAAACAATGCGTTTCTTTCAAGAGGGACAATATATTCATTGGTTTAGGCAGTAAACGTAACTATGACATTGAAGAAATCTCTTTATTTCACATATTAACCTAAAAAAATAAAACAAAAGATATTGAGGTTGTAATTCAAGCTTATTGGAAGTGTTTTCTAGTAGACTGGAAACAATCTTCTTGACTGAATGAAGCTAGGCTGAAATTACAGCTATCCCCATAAACACCTCAGCTACTCTCTTCCGCTCCTAGCTTATAATGACTGGATTAAAGTGTTTTTCTTACGTGATTGTATGTCTTCTGGCCTCCTGACACATGAAATTGGCCAATTTAGAAGCACAGGTACCTGATGGTCATTGAAAGGCCATTGTCCCTGAAGTGCTATTAGTACATGTCATACCTTGGCCAATAACTGGTGCAAAGACCAGGTCCTTCTCTAAAAGGTTTGAATAGCCACTTTCAAAATGATGAGGATCAGCCAATATCTGGTGATGATTTTAAATCTTTCACTTAGTCCGACAAAAGCAGGAGAAACAGGAATTGGACTCCTGGTCCCTTTTGTGTTTTTGTCTTTTTTTTTTTCTGTCTCTTTCCATTTTTCTTACTCATTTTTGGTCTGTTTTCTACAAATACATATGGGAAATAATAAATTTTCAGTAACATGGAAGTTGGATTAAGTTGAGGAGAAGCCCAAAATATGAGAGTGGTTACGATACATGCCATAAATCTTTGCTCTCTGTCCTGCTCTCCTCAGCTTCTATTTCCTTTGCTTCCTCCCAGTCCCATTACTTCTCTTCTCATCTCAGGCCAGGCATCCCACTCTGCAAGGAGGAATGTAACAGATTGCTTTAGTGAAGCATTTGCCATCCTCCAGGTTTTTTCTCATCATTCTCTTACAGCCTTTTTCCAGGGCTCCTGACAATGTGGAAGAGCTCCCTAGCCAATCATTTTCTGGCATTCCGTTGGTTCCATGGTGAGATCTGAGGAAGCCCATCAGCCTCTGCTAGGCTGATAACCATCGTTGCTTCTAATGTGTGCTTCGGTATTTCTCATCACAGCATGCGTCTGTTGGGGAGATAAAAGGAGAGATTTACAAATATGTAATCAGCAGATGTATGAAGGCTGTTGAGACAAAGTAGACTAAGAAGGAAGCAGATCTATATTTTCTTGAGGGTAAAGAATAGATAAATATGCTGGCTTTTGTATGATTAGGTCATTACTAACACCTGGAGGCTGTCTTGGTCCTTGGAGGAAAAGCACGGAGATTATTTGGTACCGAACACATTTGGTTCACAGAGGGGGTGATTCTGAGCCAGATTGGAAAACATTTTAAAATGGAATATTGCCTGCATAAAAGAGGCAGATATTTCAGCTTTGGTGCATAACAGGAGTTCTCTAGTGGATCCTTCTGCATAATGGAGCCGTATGGTGGGTCTATGGAATATCACGCTCTGATGTCAGAAAGGCATACATATCCTTAGCCAAATGTTTGCATGCGCATTCAAGCATGTACTGTATTATTTAATCATTTTCTCCTGGGCCCTTGCATATTAACTTCATAGCCTCAGTTGTATAAGGAACTTCACTTAAAACCAGTGGGGTTTCTGAATACTAATGAAGAGTTTTCATAACTTTAGTCCTTGAAATATTGTTTCAGTCTATCCCTTATTAATTTTTATCATTCTCTTCCTCCCCCTTCCTAAATTTCCTTCATGAAAAACATGAGAAATTTTGGAAACCTTTGGAATAAACGCCAAAATAATTTCATAGTTGAGACTTTCCTTTTACCTTAACTAATATAAAGCTGATAGATTCAATTGTGTCTGCATAAAACACATTTTATTGATGACTTTCTCTAGCATATGTGTTAGAATCTATAATTTTTAAGGACAGGAAAAAGGACAGACTGTAAACCTGTGGGAAAAGCAACAAATACCAAGAAATTAATTACCTAGCCTTTGCCTGACAAGGAAAACTCAGTTTAGAGATTTCTCACCCTGGACCCAGATTTCCAGAAAACTACACATAACCAAGAGTAGCTCTGTGGGTCACAATAAGTCATCAGGATATTGGGAGGTTGCATTAGGGTGACACTGTCCGACAGAGAGGAATTGCTTGCCCTGCTAAGAGATTAAAAATTTAATACTGTAAGATATTATATCTTTCTAGGTCTCTCTTTTTTCCTTTCCACTTTCTCTCTCATATTGACTAGTTGTTTTCTCCTTTCTACTCTATCTAAGGTGAAAATCTTATACATAAAAAAAATTTTTAAAAGGAATTTTTCAGCATTTTCCATTGTAAGCTGACTATTCCCGTGGGCTAAATTATCTTCAACAAGAAACTTTCCTTTCTAGATTCTGGAATTAGAGGGAAAATATTAACCTGGGTACTGAGTCCTATGTTTACAATAAAGCAGGATGGCGGTGACTTTTAAATAGAATTAAATGAAGAGTTAGAGATGCTAAAATCATGTGGCACCAGAAAAATGTCAATACCAGGATCTGACATGCGGACTTCCTTGGTTTAATATTACCTAAGCTATTTTAAGACACAGCTACATGTCTTTTATGATTGCAAGTCTTCTTTCATTTCTAGAGTGACATGATAAGGAAATTATATGTTTTTCTTCATTGTCTAAAATGTATACACCTAATCTATATGGTAACATGTGTGGCAAGTAACTGGCACCTAAATAATTCAGTAATGTTGAGCAGGAGATACATTATAGAATGCCTTTCCCTACACATCCCCGCCCCTGCCCATCTGTGGTACTTGATACCAGCATATCATCCATCAGATGGCTTTGTTCAAGTTGAAATTTAGGGAACTTCCCAAGTCCTCTCAGAACTTCAGAAACAAAACAAAGCAAAATAAAATGAAACAAAACTTGCTCTTTCCCTTTTAAAGTACCATATTCCCTTAGTGAGAGACGAATTTCACCCCTCTTCCAGTCAAATCCTCTTGAAATTCAGATAAAGCTGAATTTGGAGGGGTTTTCTTTCTCCCTACTTAGATTCCACTTCATAGAATTTCTGTGAGTCATATTGTTTTAAGGGTTCATAAAGAAATACGCTTGGTATTGTACCAATTTAATGTTCCAAAGGAAACATTTGCCCTTGAGAGTCTCCTAATATGCTGCATTTGGATTCAATGAAAGAGTTTATATGCATAATTTTTGCTGTCTAATGGGATTTTCTTTGTGGTTTGTCTTATGGTAATTTGGGGATGAGAAAGGAAATGAGAATCAATATGGTATTATCTATTTCTGTTAATCACCATCAGCCTTCTTTCCCTCCTCCCTCATCCACACGCTTAATCTTTTCTGGCATTAATATACAATAATACTACTTCACAGCCCAAACATAATATTGTGGAGGGAAAGAAGAAAAAAGGCCGCTTTAAATAACTGTTGGTTTTGTACCCAAACTTCTTTTCAGTTCCTTATGCAAAAATTACAAATTGTAACTGTTCTATTTTTTCCATGCAGTCAATAGCTAATCACATTACTAATTTATATGACAGATATGCCTGTATCCTATCTGATAAAAATGACTTTTCAGTTCTTAACTTGGACACATATTTTGAACAGGAAAAGCAAATATTAAAAAGATTCAGAGGTTTATAATATTGTAACATCTTATATGTAGCAGCATCCCCTCTGTGTTGGTATTGGTGAGCAGATACTAACAATAAACTTGGAGAACTTTATTATCCAATTTTGTGTGCATTCAATAGGATTATGAGTTTTTGATCATACAAATGCAAAAGAGATTTGGCCGTAACAGGAAGCAACATAGTTCTAGAAGCACAATTTCCATTTTATTAATTTGAGATAGAACTACTTTTTCTAAATTGCTACACAGCTTGAATTATATGTTCAGCTTTCTCTGTTTATTCCTTGCACCACTAACCTCAGAATGTTGGTGGTTTACATAAATTCACAACCCTATGAAATCCGGGGTGGGGGCTGGAAATCTTTGGAGGCTATCCACACGACTATGTCGGAGCCAATAAAATTTTTACCTTTCTTCGTGGGTGGTCTCTGTTAGTCTTGGTTAGTGACCTGTGTAAGTTGGAAGCAGTGAAGAAGGCTCTTGAAATTTATTTAAGGTAAATAATTTTAATAGCTCACGAATGCATGAGAAATTTCTCTAATATGTCTTTGAAATCCTCCTTTTATGTGACACACGCTTAAAAGGAGGTGTCTCAGTTGCTTCAGTAACTGACCCTCTTGAAAGGACTTACTCAGTTTTTAATTCCTCTCCACTTTATTGCAGTGGATGGCAGGGTTCCAGGGTAGTAGCCCTTACAAAAAAGATGAAGGTCTGGAATTCGTCCACAGAGGGCTTTCTCCCAGCTCTCCCATTGCCTTTTTCATACTGTGTCACCTTTACTCAAAAATACCCTGAGGCTCATGCCATCTGGATGAGCCTCCAGTTTTCATCTGCTTCATTCCAGTCACCACATCTCCTTATTGAGGAAGCTGACATCATTTCAGCGCTCCTCTCCACCAGCACTTCTGCCACAGCCACAAGCGCGGCTTCAAGCTCTACGTGGAAAATGCACCTCATAATGAACTTCGATTTAAAAAAAAAAAAACAAAGAAAAAAATTTTCCTTTTATCAACCCTGGCCACCACTGGCCTTTGTCAGTACCTAAGGACTCTTCTACTTTATTTTCCCACTCCCTCAGAACAACACAACAACCCATTAGCCCTCTAGTTCCTTCTGTCCCTTAACCCCACCAGATTTTTTTTCCATCTCATTAATATCTTCAGTTCTTAGAGAGTCTGTCGTTATCTCTCTAACTGCAACCGCATGTTGCAATGATGCACAGGCCTCTCTTGCTAAACTTCCAAACGTTGCTCCTCTTGTTCTTTTGACAAATTCATTCCATGCTTCTTCAGCCTGAAGGCAGAGATAATATTTGATTCAATTTTGAGTGAAAGGCAAACACTGCTGGTCATTGTGTTACTGCTCAGTTACTATTTTACCAAGCTAAAATTGAAAGAAGATATTAGCAGGAAGACTTAAAGGAAACTTAACCCTCAGTTCTTTTTGACTGGGTTAATAATGGTACCACTGGCAGAAATAGACATTCTTTGAGGGAGTGAAATGTATGATAGAGAGGGGTGATGAGTTGTGGACTCATTTACCAGATTTGAGGTAAATGTGTATACTGCATTTGAAATATGAGACTGGCAACTGCTAGAAAGGTGAGACTATAGGTAGTGACCTGAAGTTGTTTAACTAGCTGTCACATCACCAAAATAGCAGTAAGGGAGGTTGACTCTGCAATTCCTGTATTTAAGACTTTGTCATGGGTTCCTTTATAAATACTACCTCGTTTAATCTTCATAGCCACTGAAAGGGGAATATTATTATTCTCATTTTACAGATTAGAAAATCTTTAAGTTTAGAGAACCTATTGCTAGAGCTACAAGATATCTTAGTGGAAAGTATAAAGGAGCAGAATCCAAGGATCCAAGGGACATAAACAGTTTTAATGCATGAAGTTGCTCAACAAATACTTCCTGGCTAATTGATATAAGAGAGTCACAGAATTTCAGGGAAAAGAGAATTTAAAGAAAACGTGATTTTCAATGCTGAATGCCAAATGTTCCAAGGTGGTAAAAAACTGTGAAGACTAAGAAGAAACAGTTGGCTTGGTATTCCCAGCCCACTCACTGGTAATCCTTAAGAGAGCAAGGCACAGGAGAATGAAGAAGACTCAAGTTAACCACATGGCAGGAGAACCATAACTTGTAGAAGTATGGCAGTGAGTGGATGAAGAACCTGATGGGTTAGGAGGTTTTTTGTTTTTGTTTTTTGCTTTTTAGGGCTACACCCGCGGCATATGGAGGTTCCCAGGCTAGGGGTACAGTTAGAGCTACAGCTGCCGGCCTATGCCACAGCCACAGCAGTGTGGGATCTGAGGTGCGTCTGTGACCTACACCACAGCTCATGGCAATGCCAGATCCCCGACCCACTGAGCAAGGCCAGGGATTGAACCCGCATACTCATGGATGCTAGTTGGATTTGTTTCCACTGCACCACAAAGGGAAATCTATAGGGGGTTTAAGTGAAAATTTGACTTCAATTAGTTTTGTGGTTTGTATCCATTGATACAGTCTAGGTAGCCCTGGTGAAATCCTAGTAGGTACCACAGCAAAGTCTCTGCGGGATGGTGTCACCAGGGCAGCCTTTATCCAGGCAGCCTTTCAGCATGCCAGCTGGCTTTCTGATGGCTCAGGAATCATATATGGAACTTACACCCACTCCTAAGTGTGTCAGACCAGAGTATCTCTTCAGTTCCCAGCCCATTGTCCAGAGGAGTCAGTGGCCTACCTGCAAGGGAGGCTGGAAAATGTCAGAGGCATGTTCAGCATTGGGTGAGCATACCACTCTCAACCATGAGAGTGAAGTAGGTTGTGTTACCTATTGAGATTGTAAAACTAGGGCACATGGGTTGGACTTCTTGATGGGTCCTGGACTGTTTTAATCTGAGTCAGGTGATCCAGGAATGGCTTCCAAGTTCCATGTTGAAGTTTCTCCAAGGTGGGCTTCAGCATGACCATTTTCCCCTGCTTGTTGCAATGCCTTTCCCCCTTAACACATTAAAACTAAGAATGGTGATTTTAGAAGACTCTTACCTACACAATATGTGTTAACATTTGGCAGCTTCAGAGACATATCATTTGGCATGGGATTGCCGGTTTGCTGGCTGGCTTGGTCCACCTGGGATAAGAATGGTAGATAGAAGGAAAATAAATGAATCAGCAAGCCTGGTTCCCTCTGGAGAGTCTAGGATTGAATCCTCTGGGATTGAAGCCTTATCCTTTACCTTCCTTATTACTGTGTACAGGTTTGCCAAGTCTGCAACCATTTCGTATCAGTGTCTGCTTTCATTCAGCTAACCCCAGGGACAGAACATGAGGTGGGGAGGGGAGGGCAAGGTTACCCTTACTCCCTGTGAGCCAGCGGGTGGTCCCTCATGCTGTGTTTTTCAGTCTGGAGTCTGAGCTTAGCATCTAGATTTCTCTAGTGTACAATATGTATCATGCTTGCTAGTCCTCCCTCCCCAGGTCTCAGAATACCATCAACCATCCTGAACAAAAGCCCTCGAAGCTGTAATAAAAAGGTTTTAAAATCTCAGAAAGGAGAGCCTGAGGAAGTACCACCACAGTCAAGGCAAATTAACATCACCCAGTGGAAAAAGCAGGTTCCCCCTTGCAGAAAGGGTGTACTTACAAGCCTGCCTTCTGAGGCATTACAGATTTCCTGAGGCCCTGTCGACTAGCGAGTTAGGACCCAGTTTAAGACAAATGATCTGATATAATATGATGATCCATGGGCAAGCAGTCAGCAGAGAAAACATTGATAAACTCTCGGAAAACAAAATACAAACTCCTCCAGGCAGAGAAGAAGAAAAAAGTGGATGAAGGCCGTATATAACGTATATATAAGTAGCCTTATTGGTTGTGGAACATAGGAACTTTCTCTCCTCCTCCACTCTCCTTGTCTTCCTGGCTTCCTTGATTTTGGAATCCTTCTCCCAGTAATTCTTATATAAAGCCCAAGACATAAGCTAAGATCAGTGGCAGGGAGCAAGGTGGTTTGTGGGTGGACAATGCGATGCTCCTGGGCTGGGGTCCTCCCTGCCTCTTGCCCGCTGCAAGCTCCTGCTGAGACAGCTCTGGAAACGTCTAGGAGTCTAGAGAGAATGGGGTGGAAATCATGATCCAGGGGAGAAAAAGGGTTGCAATGATGTGTTCTTACTGTTCCTACTTGTCTACTCAGATAAAAAGAAATCATTAGTTTATAATTCTGGGTTTATTTAGGTCAATATTAGTGATTCTTTTATATAAGAAGAAATCCCTGACATCTGGGTTCCTGTGTAATCATACCTTTCCCTATATTTCTTTTCTTTCTTTTTTTCTTTTTTTGCTCTTTAGGGCCACACCCACAGCATATCGAAGTTCCCAAGCGAGGGGCTGAACTGGAGCTGCAGCTGCCAGCCTACACCACAGCCACAGCAACAAGGGATCTGAGCCATGTCTGTGACCTACACCACAGCTCATGGCAATGCTAGATCCTTAACCCACTGATCGAGACCAAGGACTGAACTCATGTCCTCGTGAATACTAGGTGGGTTTATTGCCACTGAGCCACAATGGGAACTCCCTTCTCGCTACATTACTAACATCATCCAGCTCCATTCTGCCCCTTATTTTCTGCGTGCCTCATCTGCCCTGCTTTCTCTGATTGAGGTCTTATGCTTTGCCTCATCTGGCTACCTCCTACTCATCTTTTAGATCTCAACTAGTGTCATTTCCTTGGAGAACTACACCAAAACCTGAATCATAGTTGAGGCCTTGTTTTATGCTCTCAGTATGTATTCTTCCTTTAAATACTTTGTCATGATTTCAGTTCTGTAAGTATTCATGTGATTATCTGCTTAATATTCAGTTCCAACATTAAACTTTAAGCCCCATGCAGCAAAGTTTGCATGACTTATTCATCACTTTGTTACCAACAGCTAACAAAATGGTTGAGAAATGATCAGAGTTCAGTAAAGATTTGTTGAATGAATAAATGTCATAACCAGATGAGGCTTCCCATTGGCTTCTCTTGAAATTCAAATAAAAAGTCGCATTTCTAATATGCTAGTATATGTTTAAATCTCATAAAATATGAGATTTACATGCTACTATATGTTCCCATTTAAATCTCATGAAAACTGGGTTGATAGTCCAAATATCAGATTGCTTTGGACATATATAATAGTCCTGTATTTGGGTGGTGATTTTCTTGTATGGTAGCATTTAATCTTAACACGAAGCCTGTGAAGAATATAAGCCAGTTATCATTATTATTTTGTGCATGAGGGAACAAATCACCTGAGAAGCTGTTTCTTGCCTTAGCTTATAAAGCTAACTAGTGACAGGCCTAAAACAAGACTCACCAGTGATAATGATTTTTAAAATTACCTATATATAGGAATAGCCTAACTTGGAGCTTTGTCTTTGAGCAATCCAGAAAACCAAATACATTATATCTAAGCTAAAGTAGGTACCATTGATTCATGTCTTCACTTTAGGTTCTGGCTTGTCTCACTGAGTGAACAAACGCCTCTTCCTCAAGAGGGTTTCTGGATATACAGTAAAGCTTTCATTATATACACACCTTTATGTATACAGAAGTAGGCTGTTCTCTTCTCACAAATCCAAATGTGGGTATGCAAAACTGGCTCCTTGCTAAAACACATGGCAATAAAAATAGAGACATCTCACAAGCAGCTGTGTTCCAAATATTCAGACAGAATAAGATTGAACTGCATTCCAAGAAACTACTCTCCAAAGAAGAATTTCAGTCACCAAAAGGGTTAAAGTGAAAAAATATTCAGGGGAAGCCTTGTTAAAGGAGTTAGTAATAGGATACAGGAACATGTTATCTTCAGTATATGGGCATGAATCCAGACTCAGTTATAGGTAACCAAAAATCTGTTGCATTTGGGAATTTTAGACATTCTGGCAGAATAATTTAGGATGGAATTCCTCTGTTAAGTGGATCATTGTGCATTGACATTTTTCTTTTCAAAAACAACATTTTCCCTGTGCCTGTGGTTTTTTTTTTTTTTTTCTGATTCCATTTACTTCTTGCTGAACAGGTACTTCTCATGGTTTACCTTTCTGACATGTTTCATGCTGAAGCTCATCTGTTTGAAAGATATTGAAACTCTACTTTAGGACTATTTCCTTCTGAAAATACTTTCATAATTAAAGCAAATTCTTTGGGGATCCCAACCAACCAAGAGAAATTAATTTCTAAGATAGTAATTACTTATTGTTCTGCACAGTCTTATCTGAAGAAGATTCTAAATCTTGGGTCTCCAAAGATAGCTTCCTAAGAAAGTGCCATTGAGTTCTCATAATGTTCTGGAAAGACTGTGGTGCATCGAGACAGAGATTATTTTGAGCTATCTCACATCACCAGGACATCCCCCAAAGCATTTATTGCTAGGTGAGAAAAGAGTGCATTCTGGCAAAGGAAAGGTCAGAAAGAGAGCTGGGAGACAAAAGAAGGCAAAACCAAGAAGACAGCTATGGGCAGTGGGCTTGTCCTCGCTGTCCTCGACATTATCTCTGTTTTAGTTGGAGGGTATTGAGGAGTCTCTAAGATATTGATGGCTCTGGGCCGCCTAGAGAAAGAAATGAGTCAAAATGGAGAAAGGTAATACATGAGAGAAGCAACATGTTTATTTCCAGGCTTAGCTGAGTCTGAAAAACTACTATGGCAACTGGTGGTTTTATAGATAAAGTCAAAGAACAGACTAAGGACTAAGGCCACCGTGCCTTAACTTTATTGATCCCTGGAAACAAAGGATCTAGATGAAGCTCAAGTTCTAGTTGAATTTGAGGACATTTGTAACTCCTTAAATGCCACTTCCTCTGTTGCACCTGTTCACTGGTCATATTGAGCGCTTTACTTAGGAAAATCAGCACCTTCCACGAGCACTCAATTTCATTGTTTGAAAAAGCAATTGGGGGAAAAACAAAGAGATTCTTGTTCTGTCTGAAATTCAGAAGAAACTCTTGCTAGCTTTATGAATGATGAGAATTCCATTTTCCATGTGGAAATCGCTGGCCCTATCGCTGATATCCATAAATTAAGCAGTTGGGTTGTTGTTATTATTGTTTTCTCTTTTGCAGTTAAGTACGCGGTGCTCACAATGCACAATAGGTTCCTTAGAAGTTTGTCTAGTCTGTCTACTCTCATTAAAAAAAAAATGGAAAGAGGATCATCAACAAAGAGTCAGTTATAGTACATCTGTACAAAGCTGGAGAGTTGAGTTCCAGGAGGATTTACATTGGGAAACTCCCCAAAGCAATAAAAGAGACAAGCGCAAACGTGTCCACACTCCAAATCATGAGGCAAAGTCTGCTCTCAAGCCAACATGCTGATTCAAAGGATTGGAAAACTTGTGTTTAATAAAACATAATTCAAATAGCTATGTTCACCATACCACGGGGTGCTGAAAACGACTGTTTCACTGAGAAGGAGGGACCACATGAAATTATTTTCTACTGCAATCTGCTCATTAAAAAATGTCTACCTTCTTGCTATATTGGTTACATGATCTGAAGACCCTATCAACCTTCAGGACATTGATTTCCCCCCCACCTCAGGAAAGTCTCAGAATAGACCTTTAATCAAAGCTCTGAGACTTTAGTTCCTTTATGATAATGATAGACCTCGATCAACATACTATTCCTTTTAATTTGGGGTGGCAAGCACAGTCAGTATCTTTGAGTAGATATATAACTCCTTTTTTGGAAAAGAAGTTCACTGCAGTCAGAGTCCTCCAGGCTGGGAGTTTTGGCTCTTTGTGGTTCACCTTCACCTCAGCATGACAGAACAGGCAGCAACCTGGAGCATTCACTGGGGATGAGGCTTGGCTGTGTTTGTAAGTAACACCTGTGTTTATCTGTTCTTAGAAGTGCCAGATACCCCTTTGTCAAAAATAGCTAAGCTTCTACCAATATGCTAGTCATTTCTGAGGGAGGCTTATGGTATCATTTTGTTTTCCAAGAATTCTTTCTCCAGCTTCCTAGATTTGAATAGAATTAGAAGTGTTTAGAATCAGTCATTTCTAGGGCTGAGTTTCTAAACCTAGGTGATGGAAATAGTAACTTAAACATGATAAGCCTCTTAATTTATTGCAGAAAGAGAGTCACTTCTTCTTTATCCTCATATTATCCCTCTCTTTCTCTCCCCCTCGCCCCCAAGGAACCGTGCACATGTTTTTGGAAGCATAACAGCTCTCACCCATCTGGAAGCAGATTCATTGAAATGCCTCACTATTGTGATCGCAGTTCAGGGTTTACTTTGGACCTTGAGCTCATTAGGGAAATATTTGACATCTCAACTCCAATTATTTAGTAGTCACCAAGCTGCAAAGGCCACACATAACTGCCTGCAACTGGTTATAATTGGAGAGGATAAGAAGAATGATAGCAGAGGACTGCATTTTTCTTAATCTCCAAAGACAACAATACCTCAGGTCATGGTTTCTTTCCAAAGTATACCTAAAAGCTGGCAAGCAGTAGAAGTCCTTTCAGATTAGAGGCAACTAAAATATTTCTTCAGATTGGAGATATTATCAGGTTAGCCCAGCAAAGTCTTACAGACCTACATTTGTCTATTTTCTTTTTAACCGTGTAGAAAACATTCTTATTTTGTTCCTGAAAGATTCAGTTATTGAATAATTATCTGATTCTTCCTCTCCTCTGTTCTTTACCTCTTCCTTGTCCAGCCTTGATTCTGAGTCAGTCTGCATTAAGTGTTCCATTGCCAAGGGCAGACATTTGTTTCCCAAGGGTTTTATTTGTGGAAAAAAAAAAAAATTCTTCACTTATGATACTTCTTTAAAAATTATTTTCTCTTTTAGTCTTCTGTGGTTGAACTATTATTATCAGTCCTTTAGCTTTCTTTATCTTTCTGGAGACCATTTTATCAATACTGTTTTTATTTTCATGGAGGAATCCTCATAGTTTCCATACTTTTCATAAAGAGAGTAATGTTCATTTGCAAATAATTAGTTTTTATTACAAATAGGGATTATAAAAAAAATGTTTTTTGGATCTCTGATTGAGGCACAGTGGAAATGAATCTGATTAATATCCCTGAGGATGTGGGTTTGATCCCTGGCCTTACTCAGTGGGCCAGGGATCCGGTATTGCCGTGAGCTGTGGTGTAGGTTGCAGATGTGACTCAGATCCTGCATTGCTGGGTCTGGGGCTGTGCCCAGCAGCTGTAGCTCCAATTCGACCCCTAGTCTGGGGACTTCCATATGCTGAGAGGGCAGCCCTAAAAAAAATTTTTTTTTAAAAAACATGTTCATTCTGTATGATTCCAACCGTATGCCATTCTTGAAAAAACAAAACTATGGAGACAATAAAAAGAACTTTGGTTGCCAGGAGTTAGAGGGGTAGAGGGAAGAGAGATTATTAGTTGGGAAACAGAGGTTTTTTGGGGGACAGTTAAAATAATCTGCATGATACTGTAGTGATGGATATATGTCATTATTCATTTGTCCAAACCCATTGAATATACATACCAAGAGTGAACCCTTAGGTAAACTATGGACTTTGGGTGGTTATCATATCATATGTCAGTATAGGTTCATCTTTGGTGAAAAAATTTATCATTTTAGTGAATGATATTAAGAATGGAGGAGACTATACTTGTATCAGGCAGGGAATATATCGTAAATTTGTACTTTTCTCTCAATTTTGTTATTAACCTAAAACTGCTCTTTAAAAAAGTATTTAAAAATCATTGTATTTCTTGTTGTATCTTTTTCCCGTAGCATAGATGTGTTTCCTTTCCTGTAATGCTATAGTTTAAGAATTTCTCTTATTTTTTTAGAGAATATAATGAACTTATCTACCTGTAACTCCAACAGTTATCCCATTTACCAATTCTTTTTTTAGTCCTCATTTTTAAACCTTATAATACAATGTAGTAGCTATCATACCATTTACCTAACTCTTCCCGTAATATTGAATATTAGATTAGCTCTAGTTTCCCACTATTAAGACGAATGCTGTGATAAACCATTTTTTTTTAAATTTACATTTTGCTCCCTCACATTTAGGTTTATTTTCTTGAGTTCAAAGGCTGCTTTTCATACTCTTGACATGTACTGCTGAATTACTTTCTAAAAGCCTTGAGCAATTTTGTTTTCAACCACTATTTTATTTTACATAATTAAAAAGTTATAGGTTAAAGATGGTTTCTCTTTGACCAACTTGCTTTTTCTTTTATTAATGGAAACTATGAACAGCTTTGTACGGTTTTCATTCTAGTTGTGCTTTCTCATTTGTGAGCTGTCCTTGCCCTTTGCTCATCTATTTATTGGGTTCTCAGTATTTTTCACATATTTTATAAGACATCTCTAGGTAATAAGGATATTAACCATTTGAGGGGTAATTTTCAAAGGACAAAACTGGACTTTTTTTAAGTGAAAAGTTAATGTTAAGACATTTTAAATCTGTAAAGACTTGATTTGTCATGGTTTGAACAAACCTGGGTAAACACAGTGGATGGTTCCATGGCCTCAGCAGTGTTCTTGGTGGAAATATCCTTTAGGATCATTGACAAGTTTTTTATTTCTTGACATTGGAATGCAGATATATAAGGATATGTGGACAGACTTATAGAGAAAACTATGTAACTATGTAGAGAAATTTAACCCCTCAATCTTGGAATTGTTATTAAAATGCCCTTTAAAATAATACGTCTCCTAAATAACCATCCTCTGTTTTTTTCATACTCTATTTAAATATAGGGTGGATCAGGAGGAGTTTTCAAAGAGTCTGTGATAGGTTGTTTGTGATTCCAGGAGTTATTTCAGTAAGAGCTATGCTATTATGTCTGGCATCAGTCCCAGATCTGCCTTTGATATTTAGGTGATTGTTTACCCACAAATATGCAATTATTGTTTATAAATGAAAAATGTACCTTTAGCTGTCATTTCCTCTTCATTTGCCCTGTGACTATTAAAAATAAGAATAACAGAAAATAGAACTTTTAAGAAGAAAAAGTGACAGAAAATGGGTTCTAAAGAGTCATGTATGGTTGACACCATGAGAAATAGCCTTGTAAGTCTGAAAACTCTTTTGTCATGGTGGGAGGCAGGGCACTGCTGAGGATAAGCTGTTCCATATGCTGTAGAATGTGAAAATATCTGTCTGATTACAATGCTGTGTGCATTAATACAGTCAACAGTCATTTCCATCATCCCTGAGAAGAACTTGGCAGAATAAATTCAAATGCATATTTTAGAAATACCAAACCTATGAAAGCCCTTCTCCTTTCCCTTCTCCATCCTCTAATATCAAACTTACCTGGTCTTGTTCTGGGTGATCTTGTTCTTCAAGGACCTGCTAGATGATTATAGTTAATTAGTTAAACAGGACTGTAGAGTGATAGTAATGGTTTATAATGATTTAATGTGATACATCCCCAGCCTCACTCAGTAACACCATCATTTTAATAAGAGTCTTTGATGCCTCAACTTAAAAATATGACTCATGGTGGAAGTTTAAGGAACTGTGAAATCCTGTGATAAGTGTTGTGATGGTAGCAGTGTGGTCAGAGTTTTGACAGTGGGTTTATTTCAGTCTTTCCCATTTTCTACAAAAGAGGCCACCTACTTGATCCATGGAGAAATGATTTGCTTACATCGACTTTCTCAGAATTTCTCTCTCTCTCTTATGCACACACACATGATTTATATGTAGGAGTAGGACTTAGACTAAAAATGCCTATAAGAAAATTTAGTTTTAACTCTCTTTTACTCTAGCACAAAATAAAATTAAATTTATTGTCAATTCACATTAAAATAAAAAAAATTCTCACCTCAATTCTAAAGCCACTTCTCTATTGCTATGGAAAAGTAAGATTTTATTACACAGAAAAAAAATTGGTCATTCTATCAATACCTAGCAGTATAATTAAGCATGTTCCTTAACATCTCAGAGCCTCAGTTTCCTTATCTGCAAAACAAGGATCAATAGTACCTATTGTAGAGGGCTGTTTTGAGAATGAATCAAGATAGTACATGTTATTACACTATTTACATTTTAATAAGTTGCTGCTGACATAATTGATGATAGAACCGGAATGTGAGAATTGCAGTTTAAAGAAGAAAAGTTGGAATTCCTGACACAATGAATTCTTTTCATTGCTTGTTTGCTGGAAATAGTTATGTCAAAGGTGACAAAAACCATAAGGCTAGATTTGTTAAATACATTTGGTTGATGGCCTCTAAAAGGTACACTTACTTCACTCAAAGGATTGAAGGGATAGTTTTTTATGAGGTTGCATTTCTTGTATTGTATTCTTTGGGATATTATGAGTTTCTTCTAGTATCTGCCTGTCAGGAGAACTGACTTGTTAACAAATTCCAGGGGCAGCTGTGAAGAGGAAAGCTGTCAGTAACTTCCCATTAAGTTCCAGGCTTCAGTCTAGCATGGAGAATGTGCTAGTCTCTGTGATGGATGATCCTTTCCAAATGCTGCATTTGAAATGGCTTTCTATTGTGAATGATTCATCTTATTGAGTTCAAATTGAGACTTTCTCAGAATTCGCATATCATGTCTGTTTTGAAAGCTGATCCAACTCTAGCTAGCTAGGATATTGAGGACTCAGTTTTTTTCAAATTATACTTTTTATACTACTATAGAAGGAGGTGTTTATGTAAGACAATATTTTCTCATTTTGCAGAAAAATAAATTGTTAATGTGATTTTAGATGAGGGCCTTCTACCAGATCAGTGAGTCCATTTTGAGAGTAGAATTCTTTTATTATCAACACGTGAAATAATGCCCCAAATAAGTGGAAATTTAATATTCCATTTTACTTGGTCATTTTAGATGAGGGCTTCTTAATTGTTTTGGTTAACTCTTTGTTGTGAAAACAGTCTGCAAAGAATTTGAACTTTCAGGGAGAATGGTCTTTAAAATTGCATCAGTGAGGACTGTGGAGTTTTTCTCCTGTGGCTGTGGTTTAATGAGTATGAAGCCTTTCAGATACTAGATGGGCTGTGGTCTGAATCTCTTCACCAAGTTGGTGGAGTTATGATCCTTGTCGCCTGAGGGAAATGAGGTCATCATTTGGTCCTTTGGAACCTAATTGGAAAAAGGGTTGGGTGCAGCATTAGTAGATGAGTGCCCTTCATAGATGGGTTCTTAATAATCATCTAGAGGTCAGCTGTTTCTCTCTAGCATACAGTGGATTTCATTATGTTCTAGATAATATTTGCCTAGCGTAGGTGGAGGAAATGATAGGACTTAACTAGAGATGACCTCCACAACCCTAGAAATTTAAAAATGGGTAGAAAAACACAATGACTCATGACTGGGCCTTGGACTCAACAGGTTTTGTGCAAATCTTGACTCCATTCCTCTGTTGCTAAATGGTCTTGAGCAAATGTCATACTGCTTTCTCTCTCTTTTTATGTCTAAAAAAACAGAAAGAAGAATTCCTACCTCTCTCTGAGTGTTTTTAGAATTATATAAATTCACACAAAGTACCTAGTAGAATCTTGGACTATGTTGGCATGCAATAAACTGAAGTTTCTCTATGTATGTATTTCCCTAGGTAAACTTTTTTTCCCTCACTTAATAATCCTTTCCCTTTCCCCAGTATTATGGGCTGCCAGAAAAAAAATGCTCTTTGGGGTATAATAGAAAATCTTTCTCAGATTTTCCTCCTACAGAGAACAAAGGATATAGCAAAAGGACCTCTATTCTCGGGCCATCATTATCCTCAGCGTCTGACTGACGTGGAGCAAATGCATGGCCATATTTGAATGCCCACCTATTTCCTACAGCAGCAGTCAAGGTCAGAATGATACTATTGGCCATCAAAAAGTATAATCTGTTGGATGTTGAAAGGCTTTAACTAGAAATTCTTCCCCTTCTCATATGCACCATCCTAAAGGCCAGTCTCTAAGCTTTTTAGTTTCTCTTTAGACTTTTATTTTTGGTCCTACACACTGTTAGTATGGCTTGCCTTGAACTATTTGAGGCTCATTGTTTACTTTATTCTTCTTTGGAGTGTATTTCAAGCATGTTATTCTTAGTGGTCTTTTGTTAAACCTCTCAGAGGCCTTTAGGCTCTAAGACAACAATGAATTAGAAGTTAATGTGTTGTTATTTTTTCTTGCTGCATTTCCATCTTAGTATTTGGGTTGGGTTCACCCAGGAGTGCAAAGCTTTCAAACACCTGACTTTAAACCTGCCACAACATTTCAGATGTCTCTCAGAATTTACAAAGACCCCTGTATGAACCAACAGAATGATTTTTCCAATGTTTCAGAATCTGAAACGCAAAACTTTTAATCCCTGAAGAGTTGTGCAGAGGAAGCATAGACAAAATGGTAAATGTTGAAATTTTCTGGAACAAAGATAAATTTGATAAATGATGCTTGCTCCTAGATTACTTACATACTGTCTTATTTATTTATTTATTTATTTATTTATTTATTTATTTATTTATTTATTTTTAGGGCTGCACCTGCAGCATGTGGGGGCTCGCAGGCTAGGGGTTGAATCAGAGGTCTAGCCGCCAGCCTACACCACAGCCACAGCAACGCTAGATCCCAGCCACATCTGCGACCTACACCACACTCAGGGCAACACTGGATCCTTAACACACTGAATGAGGCCAGGGATTGAACCTGCATCCTCATGAATACTAGTCAGATTCATTTCTGCTGAGCCACAATGGGAACTCCTCATTTTTTTTTCTTTTAGTAAATGTTATCCTGTGATGTTATAGGTTTGATGAAAAGGGGACGTTGAGATCCAGAGCGTCCAGTTACCACAATGGTTCCGGTAAGGCAGGAATTGCATTCATGGCCATGCGCTGAAAACATGCGTTTTGCTTACCAGTTGCACTGATGGATATTTTGGTTTCTTTATCAGGACAGTCAGACTGAAACTTTGATCATAAGTATATACGAGGGGGTGTTTTAGATGTACATTTGTAAAACGCTCAGGAACTATAAGATGGAATACATCTTTAGGCTCAGTGTAGTTCGTTTACTGAAGAATCTACATCCATAAAATTGAATAGTTTACAACATAAGTGGTGTAGATGATGAATAAATCAACTTCATATCATAACATTTTACATTACAAAAAGTTACTCCAGCTTGGAATACTGTAGCATGTTTGCATTATAGGACTTTCAATTCTAATGGAAGACATTGTAGATAATTAATTTTATGTACTGCAAAATGGCTGAAGTTTTTTTAATGCTTAAAAAAAAGCTAAGGGAGTTCCCGTTGTGGCTCAGTGGTAACAAATCCAACTAGTCTCCATGAGGTTGCGGGTTCGATCCCTGAACTCGCTCAGTGGATTGGGGATCTGGCGTTGCTCTGAGCTGTGGTGTAAGGTTGCAGACATGGCTTGGATCCTGCCTTGCTGTGGCTCTGGCGTAGGCAGGCAGCTGCAGTTCTGATTCAACCCTTAGCCTGGGAATTTCCATATGCCACACATGCAGCCCTAAAGACAAAATAAAAAACAGAAAACAAAACAACTCAGATAAAAGTAGAAAGAGAATTTGTTGTGATTGTGGCAGAAGTTGAGAGATCAGAATTAAAACTTCCCTTACTGTAACTGATCTATTTGTGATGGGTACAAGGTCATTGTGATTAAGTCTCGTCTAGGACTGCTGCCTTCTTTCTCACTTGATTTTTAGATCTAGATAAAATGTTCTAATGAAGCTTTTTTTTATATATTTTATAACTGTTGGCCTACAATCCATCTTGCAAAGGAGTTTCTAAAGGCCTATAAATTACAAACATTGGTATTGGAATATTAATTATTCATTCACCAAATTGGTAATCTTTAATGCCCTCCGTCCTAGTTATCTTGAAGTCCATGTCTAGGTCTTTCTTTATAGTGAAATCTAACTGGTAATTTTCCTAAAATATTGTATATTCAAATATTATGGTAGGTAGAGTCACTGGCCCAGAAACCAAGGTCTTTTTTTTTCTGTCTAGGGCTACATCCTCGGCAGTTTTGGAAGTTCCTGGGCCAGGGGTTGAATCAGAGCTGCAGCTGCTGACCTGAACCACAGTCACAGCAATGTGCATTTACCGCCTATGCCACAACTTGTGGCAATGCCAGGTACTTAATCCACTCAGCGAGGCCAGAACTGGAACCTCTGTCCTCATGGACACTATGTTGGGTTCTTAGCCTGCTGAGTCACGACAGGAACTCCAAGAAACCAAGAGTCTTAACAAAGAAATTTGCAAATAATGCTTAGTTTTGTTCAGGTTGTTTTAGAGAACAAAGGGGAACAGTGATACTTGAAAACTGATCACAGAATAATAGTGGAATCTCATCAAGAGTTGGGGAAAAAAAAAAACCTGTGTGCTCCAAATAGTTAGTTACAAAAGGCTCTTACTTGACTATGATTTTTTTCCTCAGTGGTTATGTATTGCTCTCCATTTTACAAATGAGATAAAGCACTTGAAGATACATAGGATAAAAAAAAAACCACTGCTCTCAGCTTTTAACACCACTTTCTAGTCTATGAGACTTTGTCCTCTACCTTCAGATTAGTCATTTGAGATCTGTGCCAGGTATGTAAATTAATTGACTGAGTATAAATATGTAAAGCTTTTCTACTACCTCTTGAAAACAATGAAACTGCAGAAGACAATAGAAGTTGTAGTAATAGCAGTGAAATGGCTTACTGACATGAATTAGTGGGTTGCACCAGATTTCATCGAGCTCTTTAACATATGTTTATCTATCCAGCTATCTATTTATCTATCTAATGTGTGTGTTTACACCCAATACATAAATGTTACGCAAAAAGTATATAGAAGCAGATGCCTTACAAAGATTAAATGTTATTTTTTTATATGTCTCTGAAGTCTCTGTCTCATATTAATACAATGGATTGTCAGATTTTTCCATTGTTCCACTTCAAAGCATGCAATTATATTGCCTTAATTGGAAGCACTGATGTGTTTTCACCAAGGATGTTTATTTGTATTCTGACTACTGAGATATAAATATGGGACCATTTGCTATTTTTAGTTTTCTACTAACATGGGTTTTTGTTTTAACTTTCTGTCTTTATAAACAGACACATTCAGTTTATTGTGACTTCAAAACTCTGAATTTGTGGTGGAATCATATCAAAAAAACTAGTTTTTGTACTGAAATGAATCTTTATTCTAGGATGATGATAATATACAGCAAAAAATACAACAGACAAATCCAGGGGCTTGCTGACTTATGTATTACCATAAATCCAACTGGCATGGATTTTATCCAACAAGCTTTGGTGTCCATTTGACCAGAAGATTCTTAAACATTTGGTTATCTCTGATCATTGGTCAGCATGGATTTAAAATACCTTTTGATAGGCACATGCTGCTAGAAAAAACATAGTCACCTCCAAAACTTGTTGAGGATATAATCTCTCCAAGGATTTTAGTGGAACAACATTTTCATCTTGTCAGGTGAAAATGATCAGTATCAAATTATACTAATTCTCACTGAATAGGAATTGCAGACTTTTCTTAAAGAGCCCCTGTGTCAGCAGGGCTCTTTAAGTCTGCATAAATTTTTTGCCTTTCCTTATATCTGCAGCTTCAGTGAGATGAACTTACCAGCTAATCTGAAACTGTCTTTGCCATAGACTGAAATAAATATCAGTTCTGAAAGTGATTTAGCATTTTTAGAATTGACTGTTTTCCAGGTACCCTTTCAAGCACTTTATATCTATAAACTCTTTTAATCTTCCTAACACTACTTGGTGCACATTAGTTTCCTTCATTTTATAGTTGAGGAAACCAAGGCAAAAGGAGGTGAAGGTACTGTGTACTTTTATAGCATTGAAGTTACTGTTCTTTAATTAACAAATGTATCACCACAAACAATTAATATAGGAGTTCCCATTGTGGCACAGCAGAAATGAACCTGACTAGGAACCATGAGGTTGCGGGTTTGATCCCTGGCCTGGCTCAGTGGGTTAAGGATCCAGTGTTGTTGTGAGCTGTGGTGTAGGTCGCAGATGCAGCTCGGATCCCAAGTTGCTGTGGCTCTGGCGTAGGCCGGTGGCTACAGCTCTGATTAGACCCCTAGCCTGGGAAACTCCATGTGCCACAGGTGTAGCCCTAAAAAAGGACAAAAGACAAAAAAAAATAAATTAATATATATTGAGCATTTGTCAAGGGACCATCACAGTACCAACATTCCATTTACTTTTCCTTAAATTCTTTCTTCAATGCTAAGAAAATAATCAGTTCCTCCTAGTGCTTTATCAAAATGGAAATGTAGCCAAAAGAGCTTCTTTAAAACTGAGGCATGGTGTTCCCAATGTGGCTCAGTGGTAACAAACCCAACTAGTATCCGTGAGGATTTGAGTTCAATCCCTGGCCCCACTCAGTGGGTTAAGGATTTGGCGTTGCCATCAGCTGTGGTGTAGGTTGCAGGTGTAGCTCAGATCTGGCATTGCTGTGGCTGTGTTGTAGGCCAGCAGCTGCAGCCCCAGTTTGACCCCTAGCATATGGGAGTCTCCATAGGGGTCAACAACAACAAAAGAAAACACAAAAACTGAGGCAGGAGTGAAATGACCATAATTTGTTCACTCATTTGTGTTGACAGATACTCTATTTATTGTGTATCTGCTATGTGCCAGGCACTTCCTGGGCATGAATTTGCACAACCTACAAAGATCCTTAGAGAAATTATATTATACAACCAAAAAAACAAGATTATTACAGGTTGTGGTTTGTGTTCAGAAAAACAAAGACAAACAAAAAAGAGTAGATGCTGGATTAAAAAGATACAAAGAAGGACTTCCTTTAGATACAGATAGTCAGCAAAAGCTTCTCTGAAGAGATGACATTTCAAATGAGACCTCAGGAGAAAGATAAGTTCATTGAAGAGCTAGGAGAAAGATATCAGCAAGATTGGGAAAGCAAGAGTCTAGAATGTTCCAACTTAGGGAAGGTCACTTGGCTTGAACATGGCAGTGAGCACATCTGAGATGAGACTTGAGGGTGAAACATCCAGATCTTGCCAGGGTGGCAGAGGCAGCTTGACACAGAGCTCTGTCAGCTGTCCTAATGAGATCCATCAGCACAATACCACCTCAGTGGCAATGACTTTGTTCTTGGTGGAGTGCATTCCATGTCAGTGAGGGGAACTAAGATTTACCAAATCCATCTTATACGGTAGTCTTGATACCATGTAGTTAACATATTTTTCTCATGTCATGCATACAATCCTGTAAGTAAAATGCCTCTGTATTTACCTATGTAAAACAAACAGCAGACCCAGGCTAGTTAACTTACCCAAGGTCACATGGCCATAGGTGTGTAATGGACTCTAGATTTGACTCCAAAGCTTGAAGTCTTTCTACTATGCCAAGCTGCTTCTTTGTGACAGTGACAAGGCAGGATGCAGAGGATGAAATCAAGTGATCTCACACAGAAGTGTCTAGCACAAGAGCCAGGAAGTTCTGGGAGGATGTAGTGATTGCCTAACATAGACTTATTGGACCCTGGGGAGGTGGGGCCGGCATTAGATATTTGTGGAAAGCAACTGCTGATTCATAGAAAGCAGGAGTCATAGCTTCTTTGGACCAGAGTGGACCTTGGAGAGGACAACTATTTCTCTTATTTCCCTGGGGCATATGTCCCTGGATAGTGTTTATTAGCAACCATGGGGAGGAGTGGCAGGTAGAGATGGGTTATTATCAGTGCAGTTTCAATCAAACTAGTCTAGGTCTCATCCTTAATTTACTATCTCCTCTTCTGACCATGGAAAGTTTTGACAGACATGAGCATAGCCCGAGGCTCAGAGAATGTTTTAAGCATATGACATTGGTCTGTGTGCAATGACATTCCTAATAGACCTAACGAGCTAAGTGGGAATTTCTACTTGGTTTGGGACTAAAAAGATAGAAGCTCTGTAGTTCCCCCTTGGTATTAACATATTTCCCCCCTTTTGTATTCAAATTACAAATGAATTATTCTTTAAAAAGAAATAGGGTCATTACTTTCTCTCTCCAGAAATCCGAGCAATGATGTCATATTATGCTTAGTTGTTTCATGGGAAAAGATGGTTTATAAGACTTTGAATTCCAGTAGTGGTCAGTTGCTGCTTTTTAAATCACCAAAATCTTGAATATTAACTTGACATGTGCACATCTTAAACTGTAATTGAGTTGAACAGCAATCTGATGGAAGGTTCTGTCTTGTAGTGATCAGACCTTATTCTCAGAGTCCGTTGGGATGCTATAGTTTTCTTTTTCTTTTTAGCATACTTCATTTGATACACCTCTTTTGAGTTATATTTTTCCATGAAGTTATGTTAATTTAGAACACTTTTAAAAGTGGAAATAGTTTCCCCACTTTCAGGGCACTCTGATAGGATGAAAACGTTGGGTAGAGGTGTGGAGTAAGGTGTGCAGTGAGTTCCTGGTAGGTCAACTACTGTGTGGATTTATTTAATTGATTCTTGTCAACTGATCAACTCTAATGGAGGAAAAGAGGGAATCAGAGGAAAATTGTGTGTCATATACAATTTCCATTTTTTTCCTTTTTAAAGAAGTTTTTGTAGAGTTATGAATTGGAAAAGTTCTTCAAGCAACTAAGAGTTTCCTGAGACATTGGCAGGAGAACCCCAACAGTCTTGAGGCATTCTATCAGGCAAAAGGGTTTAGTATTTGGGGTGAGCAAGTTATTACAACTTTCTAATTACTCACCATTGATGTAAACTAGAGTAGTACTTTCCAAATAAGGACCACGTCTAGTAACATAATGATCTGGGAGACTTCTAAATTCCTCTGAGGTTTGCATGAAAAAGTCAGATTCAATAGAAAAGGAAAGTGGGGAAGTGCAATACAGTATAGGTTATACCATGACAGAATTATGGAAGCACAGAAGTAAACAAACAAAATACTCAGAATGACACAGTGAGTCCAGCCCATGGATCTAGGAGGATTCCTGCAGGAGAATGATACTTGAAATATGTTTTTAAGAATACGAAAGTGTTAGATGACAAAAAGGGTAGGGCGAGTACTATGGGCAGAGGTAACCTAGTAAGTAGTGGTGTGAGATGTGAAGGGTAGGTTATGGATGAGAACCTGTTGGAGGGCTGTGGTAGATGAGATGGAGAGGTGGAGAGGGGTACAATGAAGAAGCCATGAGAAACATGCTGCAGTGCTTGGAATTTTTTCCCTAGTTGCTGGAGTCCTGTTGAGGGATCTGTGAAGGAGAATGGTTTGGTTAGATTTGTGTTTTAGGTCAATCACCTATATATAGTGAATAGATTTGAAAATAGTGTGCTGGAAGCAAGGAAGCAAGTTAGAACACAAGAGCTATATTTGGGGTCCATGATTAGAGTGGGAGTTACTAGAATAGAAAAAAGAGAGGGTTTGAGCCGTATTCAGGGTTAAAGTTGTAACATTTAGACTGCTTATTAGTTAATTTAAAAATTAACATTCATTAAGTGCCTTCTCTATGCCAGTCATCAGTCTAGGGGCTTGGATAGGTCAGTGGACAACACAAAGAAACATCCAGCCGTCATGGAGCTGACATTTTGGGGAGAAGATGGGCAACAACAAAAAGTAAATATGTAGTATATTACATGGTAATGAGTGCTATAAAGCTGGCTAAGGGGATAGAAAGTGTGGGAGCATGATTACCAGATTTAGCCAAAAAAAAAAAAAAAGACATGAAATCTGGTTAAATTTGAATTTCAAGTGAACAATGTATAATTTTTTTTTTTTGCCTTTTTTCGAAACGGCATCTACGGCATATGGAGGTTCCCAGGCTATGGGTCCAACTGGAGCTGAAGCTGCCAGCCTATGCACAGCCACAGCAACATCAATGCAGTCATACGAATCTTGTCTGTAACCTATACCACAGCTGACGTCAATGCTGGATCCTTAACCCACTGAGCAAGGAGAGGGATCGAACCCATATCCTCATGGATACTAGTCAGCTTTGTTAACTGCTGAGCCATGACAGGAACTCCAACAATGTATAATTTTTTTTTTGCCTTTTTGCTATTTATTGGGCCGATCCCGCAGCACATGGAGGTTCCCAGGTGAGGGGTCTAATCAGAGCTGTAGCTGCCAGCCTACGACAGAGCCACAGCAATGCGGGATCCGAGCCGCGTCTACAACCTACACCACAGTTCATGGCAACGCCGGATCGTTAACCCACTGAGCAAGGGTGGGGACCGAACCCTCAACCTCATGGTTCCTAGTCGGATTCGTTAACCACTGCGCCACGATGGGAACTCCAACAGCAATGTATAATTTTTTTACATAAGTATACTCCATGTGTTTTGGGAGATAGACTAAAAAAATTCATTGTCGATTGGAAATTTGAATGTAACCACGTATCCTGTATTTTATCTAACAACTCTAGTGTGGGTGGAAGTGCTATTTATAGAGCATGGTGAGTGAGTGAGACCTCCCTAATATGTGATCTTTGAGTATTACCCAGAAAGAAATGCAGAGCAAGCCATGTTGCTATGTCTGGAAAGGATGTATTAATGAGGGGAAAGTAAGAGCAAAGACCTGAACCAGGAGCATGATGTGCTTTGAAGATTGCAAGAAGGCCAGTGTGTGGGAAGGAAAGGTAAAATTCCAGATTTCCTGGGGACTGAAGTGAATACAATTAGGGGAATTCTCTTTCTAAAAAGGAATATGAAGTTGCAAAAATTTGGTGTAAGTAAATATTTATTTAAAATAAGATTAAGAAAATTGCAAAATTAAAATCATATACTGCTGACATCACAAGATCCAGAGAAATAAAACATTATTTTTATTAACTTCCTGATATACACCTCAGTAATACATTTTCCCTACATTTTTGGCTTTTGTATGTTTTGATCGTCTCTTCTTATTAAAATGATATTTAATATCATTTTTTGTAGAGAGAGGAAAGATAATTCAGTCTTTCCTTTAGCATAGTTGGTCAAAATTTGTGCTTTATTGCTGATAATTAAGAAAATTTTCTTTTAGCTAATTAATGATGTCAAGTAAAGTTATAGATTTTTGTCAAATTTGGGAAACGATCTCTATCAAACATTTTCCATATAGTAGTATTAAGAGTTCAGGATATTTCAATTTTTCTGAGGCAGATCTTCAAGAGTTTTTGAATCAACAGCTCTCCAGTAATTTGTCGACAATGTCTTCACTGCAGTACTGTATTATAAATTTTATATTGTATCTGTCATTGTTAGGATTGTGTTGCAGCATGAGTATGTTCCTAAAAGGGCAGTATTTTGATGAACTGAATCCTCCATGTATGATATTATAGACTCGCTTCAGACCACATACATTTCAAACTCTCTCTGTCTTGCATGTTCCCAGGGCTCAGTGCCCAGCACCCGTGCAAATTGCACTGAGATAGCATAGTGTACTTCAGATCATGATGTTCAGTGAGTTGGCCTTTAGCCGTAGCAATGACAACCTAAGAGCACAGCTAGCAACATCTTTACCAGACGTGGAAGTGATTGCAGACTACCTAAAAGTATTCCTCTAAACCTAAGCGCAGGAGTTCCCCTCACGGCCCAGAGAGTTATGAATCTGACTAGTATCCATAAGATGCAGGTTCAATCCCTGGCCTTGCTCATTGGGTTAAGGATCCAGTGTTGCCATAAGCTGCGATGTAGCTCATGGATGTGGCATGGATCTGGTGTTGCTGTGGTTGTGATGTAGGCTGCAGCTCAGATTCTACCCCTAGCCCAGGAACTTCCATACGCCGAAGGTGTGGCCCTAAAAAAAAAAAAAAGAAAAGGAAACCCAAGCTCAACATAGCCTCATATCATCTTCTCCTACAAATATATTATCATGGTTAAATCTTGAGAAGAAATGTGACAGACAGTATGTGTGAAGTCTACATTTAAAGTCTGAGTTGAAAGACTTGATTAACTGGTGGCAATTAAAATATCTTACCTTCATGATTTTTACAAAAAATATTATCATTAAGCACATTGCTGGGTCCTGTTCCAGGGACTTTGAAGATTCCCATCCTAGCAAGGGGCCCTTCATTAATTTCATGGTAAATTCACTCTTGCAGTGATTAGCATCCACATGATTCTCATAAATAAATACTGAATGTTGATCTAACTAAAATATTTTAAATTTTACTAATTTTATCCTACACATTTTATTTTTATTTTATTTTTATGTTTTTGTCATTTTAGGGCCATACCCACAGCATATGGAGGTTCCCAGGCTAGGGCTTGAAGTGGAGCTGCAGCCTACACCACAAGCACAGCAACATCAGATCCAAGCCTCATTTTCTTTCCTTCCTTCCTCCCTTCCTCCCTCCCTCCCTCTCTCCCTTCCTTTTTTGTCTTTTGTCTTTTTAGCCACACTCATGGCACTATGGAGGTTTCCAGACCAGGGGTTGAAACGGAGCTGCAGCTGCTGGCCAACACCAAAGCCACAGCAATGCCAGATTTGAGCCACGTCTGCACCGTACACCACAGCTCACGGCAAAGCTGGATCCTTAACCCACTGAGCAAGGTTTCTGCTGAGCCAAGAGGGGAACTCCACCCTGCACATTTTAACATACCTAAAAATTAGGGTCATCTTATAATAAATGATCTCTTACAATTTTTTTGGCCAGGGAGCATTTCACAATAGGTTGTCACTACCTATGCAAGAAGGTACATCAACAAGTTCTAGCATCATGGTGTACTGGAAATGTCCTGTAATTGATTTGGTATTGGCTACATGAGTATATACATATGTAAGGAGCAAATGGCGTGGAAATAAAGTAAGGGGGTGAAATAAAAGTATTTAGTAACGTTCCCATAAAAGGAATAGAAAATCTAGCTAGCTGGATTTAAGAGGTTAACATCATAGTCTTGGTATTTTAAAAGTTATTTTATGAAAATGGCCCTGTCAATGTAATTGATGGTACAAAAGACGGTAGTGTGGAAAAACACGGATAGTAAAACCATGAGTCAAACAAGAGATTCGTAACAGCCAGGTTCTAAATTTGAAAAAAATTAGGTATATCTTAAGTAATTTATTTTGCTTGTATTTTCAAGTGGAGTAAGAATGATACATAATAAAATCTATGTCTGTTTAGTTCTAAAAGACTTTTCCAGTGAAAAGTCTAAGTGATAAAAAAGTTTTGTGTCAAAGTTTAATTGGTAGTATCTTTCTTTCTTAGTAGTTCATAAAATGATAGTGCATCTTAAAATCAATGGCCTCTTAGATCGATAAAATACAGTAACTATATTCAGAAGGTGGGTGGCATGGCTGCTCATGTATGAGGGTATGGGTAGGAGAGTGATGAAAATGATGTACATTCTCATCGGTTTTAGGAGGAAATCAATATATATTACCTAAATCTGAAAAGCCAAGAAAAAACAATGGAAGTACATTATTTGCAGATAAATACATTTATTTTGTTAGTTTCTTATATTAGGGCTACCGTAACAAAGGTCAAAGATCTGGGTAGCTTAAGAACAGAAATAGGGGAGTTCCCGTTGTGGTGTAGCAAAAACAAACCCAGCTAATATCCATGAGGATTTGAGTTCGATCCCTGGCCTTACTCAGTGGGTCAGGGATCTGGCACTGCTGTGAGCTGTGCAGGTCACAGATGCGACTTGGATCCCTGCTTACTGTGGCTGTGGTGTAGGCTGACAGCTGTAGCTCTGATTTGATCCCTAGCCTGGGAACTTCCATATGCTACAGGTGTGGCCCTAAAAAGCAAAAAAAAAAAAAAAAAAAAACCACAGAAATTTAATTTCTCATAATTCTAGAGGCTAGAAGTCCAAGATCAAGGTGTCAGCCTGATGGTTTATTCTGAGGCCTCATTCCTTGGCGTATAGGTCATTGTCTTCTCCCTGTGTCTTCATATGGTCTTCTCTCTATGTCTGTGTCTTCTACTCTGTGTCTATATCCAAATTTTCTTTTCTTTTAAGGACACTAGTTGTATTGGATTAGACCCTACCCTAATGGCCTTATTTTAACTTAATTACCTTTTCAAAGACCGTATCTCCAACTATAGTCACTATCTGAGGTAACAGGAGTTAAACTATCAGCATATGAATTAGGAGGAGGCCACATTTCAGCCCACAACAATATCTGGTAACTTACCTAAATGATTTAAAATTTCTTTCCTTCTTTTTTTTTCCCCCCCAGTGGGTTAAAGATTCAGCATTGCCATGAGCTGTGATGTAGGTTGCAGATGTGGCTCAGATCCTGTGTTGCTGTGCTCCGTTTCAACCCCTGATCTGGAAACCTCCATAGTGCCATGGGTGTGGCCCTAAAAAGACAAAAGACAAAAAAGGAAGGAAGAAAAGAAAGAAAGAAAGTGTAGGTTTGAGCTAATAATCCAAGAGAGAAATTGAGCCCTCCTCTTGAGAAGGGAATGGAGACCAGATGGAGGTGAGTCAATAAAGGTGAGTCCTAATGCAGCTGTGGAGGCAGGAAGGCTTTTGGATTGCTTCTAATTGTTCAAAGTCACCAACTAAGAAGGAACAGAGGGAGTTTGAGGAGGAGGAGAAATTATGTAATAGTCATTTAAGAGAGAGTGAACTGACTGGCGAGATGCTGCAGGCTGGCTGAGAGCACACTGGAGTTTAGTGGTTATGAATCTAAAGTGAAGCCAGTCATTATGTGGTGGTTGACTACATGCTGAAGATGAGGAATGAGCTTGAGGAAAGGAAGGCATCTAGGATAGCCCCTTGAGCAATGGGTAAGTATTAGTGCCACTAAATCGGGTCATGCAGGCAGGGACATAGATCTGGATCAGGGAGGAGAGATGGTGTGAATCCAGTTTTTAAGATTAATTAAAACGTGCCTTTAGAATATCCAAGTGGACTAGTGTTCAGCCAGAATTTAAATATGTGAGTCCTGAAAAGCAAAGGAAGATTTTAGCCTTGGTGATATCAACTGATACTACCACCACATATAAGCATGAATTAAATGCCCTTGGTTAGCTATAGCATTTAGAACGAGCCTCATTGTGGTGTTTGTTGGTTATATATTTATGAGGGCTGAGTTATTAAGGAGAATATGAGAGAGATTCAAGAATGGTTAGGCAAAGGGATCTCTATTGGAGAAAAAGTTCAGAGGTTTGTGCACTTCCCAGTCTGCTGAGTTGTGCCAGTGTTAAACTGGAAGCACAGTAGTTCTGAGTGGGTCCACTGATCCGACAGCTACTCTAGATTTGTGTAACTTTCATTTTTTCAATGTTTATTATTATTTTTAGTTTAAAAAGCCCTATGTTAATTTATTTAGTTTTTTTTTTTTTTTTTTTTTTTTTTTTTTTTTTAACCGCAAGTATGGCATATGGAAGTTCCCAGGCTGGGGGTTAAATTGGAGCTGCAGCTGCTGGCCTACACTGTAGCCACAGTGATCCAAGGATCTAAGCCATGTCTGTGACCTACACCACAGCTCATGGCAACACTGGATTCTTAAACCACTAAGCGAGGCCAGGGATCAAACTTGTATCCTCATGATTACTAGTTGGGTTTGTTACCACTGGCCCACAATGGGAACTCCTATTTAGAAAAATTTTAATTGGAGCCATGTCAATTGAGTCAATACAAATCTGAACCTACCAGCTTTCAATGTATACAGCAATATTTCTGTTACATAGGAGGAGCTTTATATATATATATACATATATATAAATTAAAATTAATGATTGAAAGCACAGGGATGTCACCACCAATCTGTTATGTTAAAAATTTATGTATTACTATTTTTTTAAAAAAGAAGGGGCTCTTTTGGAGTTCCCTTGTGGTGCAGTGGGTTAAGGATCTGGCATTCTCACTCCTGTGGCTTGGGTCCTTATTCTGGTGTAAGTTTGATTTCTGGCCAGGAACTTCCCTATCCCAGGGATGTACTCCCCCCACCCAAAAAAAAACTATGGACTTTATTTTTCAAAAATAATCTGAAAGGCAATGGAGGTGTATATATGTATAACTGAATCACTTTGTTGTACAGCAGAAGTTATCGCAACATTTTAAATCAACTATACTTCAATAAAACTTTAAAAAATGAAAAAAAGAAAGGGCTGTTTTGAATGTTGCATTATAGATATACATTCCTCTAAGTTTCTTGGATTTTTAAATCTGCTTTCAGCTTACTTTTTAAACAGAACAGATCATGTATTCATGGCAATTAGAGTAGTACTTCTTTGGTTTAATTACAGGAGCATTCCTGGATATCTAAAAGTCATACAATACAATTTAATTATGCATCACATACTTCACAACACTGAAATCTTGAAATGTTTCATAGTTAAATAATCCAAGAAACAATTATAGAAATCAGTAGTGTCAAGGCAATGTTTAGAGAATAAATGAAGGCATTTGGTCATATGCCCAATAGCAGAGGGAAAAATGGTTTAAAAGAAACTATATTAATACATTTTTAATAGTATTCTGTGTGATAATATGTAGAATTATGAAATTGATCAGATTGACTTCATATAGTAATGCATTTTACATACTTTTATTAAATTATATTCAAATTCACTGCTTTATAATCATTTAAAACAAATATCATTTTAATTTTATATATGCTAAATAGTTAAATAATTTAATATGGAAATTTAATGTACCATTTTGATAGTGTAGTGGGATTTATAGAAAATTAGTTTCTTTTAACTTTTACTTCCAAACCCCTAAAAGAAAGTGTCAGCATATGAAATTTCATTTGTATTTTCTCTTATAATGATTTCCCTTTAGTAGATTTAGAATACAATGCTTTTGGGGATCTAATAACATTTTCAGCTTTGAAAATTAAAATGTGTGCACTTAATCATGGTTTTCTGATCAATATATGCATTTATTCTATTGTACCCTTTTGGGAGAAGGACTTAATTTTACCTTTAGGATTGGTTATGCACAGCAAACAAGGAATGGACTGCAATTCCTTGCTTATTTGTTATGTGTTTGCTTTGTATATGTTTGTGTGTGCATAGCTATGTTTAATACAATTTACTATTATTCATTTACTACTACTTCACTGTCATTTGACACATATAGGCCCTGATGTATTTTGCATACATCATCTCTTCTTTCTCCTCCCGACATTCCACTTTTGTTTTACAGGTACTGTGCATACTTACTGGATGGATTCTTTCCTTTGCATCTATATACTGATACAGCTAATCATGTAGTTTTGGGTTATTCTATATATTCAAATGGCTTTGCTCTTGGGAAGGTGGAAGTTACAGCAATTCTGATCACAAACTTTGTAGTTAGACAGTTTGGGATTCACTCTTCTGTTTTCTAGCTATGTGATTCTGAGTAAATCACTTAAGCTCTTTAAGCCTCAATTCCTCATCTGTGAAATAGGATTATATATATATATATATATTATAATATATATAAGGGTTAGGGTTAGGGTTATAATATAATATAATTATATTATATATATATGAAATAACAGAAAACATTTAGCAACATGTTTTGCTTATCGTATTGGCTATTATTATATTACCATTATTTTAATTAAGTTCAGTTGTTCTAGTTTCTGAGACCTACTGATGTAAATCTGCTTGGATGTTATGGTGGACATTGGTTGCAGTGTCTTCTTAGCATAGTATAATATCTCCCTTTCTGAGAATAGTCCAAATATTCAATAGTACATCAGGATGTGGTCTCTGAGCAGAATCAACTGGACTCTGGCAAGGAAGTGATTCAAGCCATGCTAATCAAGGCTCCCTCCCTTGAAGTTTTAAAACTAAAGCAGGAGAATGAGCATTATTGACTCCATTTCTGGGTTAAAAGATGTGATGATCAAAAACTACTGGCAGCTTGTACATTGCCACACGAAGGGATCAGGTTGTTAATTAGAGAGAATATAGTTAAAAGCAGAAAAGAAAAGTGACTTCAGTCATCTTTTTGTGTGTTCTGGGGGCACTTACATGCTAGATAGTGAGACATAATGGTGAGTAGATACAGACAAGGCTCCTGTTTCCTAGAGTGTATCAGCTGATGGGATGTCTAGTGTAGAGATAGGCACTGATGGAATAAACACAACCAGGAGTGACTGATTTCACATTGAGTGCTGTGAAGGAAGGGATAAGCGTCCAATAGAAGCAGTAACTAGAAAGTCAGAAAAGTCTTCTGTGGGTAAGTTACACTTGATACTAAGAATCAGAAGTGGCGCTCTAGGCAAAGATTGAAAGGAAAGTGGCTCAGCCAGGAAAAAAAGAAGTGTAAAGAATGCAAAGAGGAACAGGCAGACTTTAAGAAATTAAAAGGAAGCTAAATGATGAAATGGTTCAGAATCTAGACTATGGGCTCAAAATACTTGATTTCAAACAGACAGCTCTTGGTAACTAGGTGTGGCTCTTTGGGCATCACAATTATGCTGTGCATCAACTGCATCAAATGCTTACGAGGATGACAAAGTTACAGAGCAACTTTGGAGTGGCCTATGAGGACTAAGGAGACTCATATATGTAAAGGACTCAGCATGGTGTGTTCAGTGTAATACTAAGAGTTCAATGTATATTTGTCATCTCAGACGATGAGTGATGCAGGAGGTTGAGAGGTAGCCAGGAACAGGAGAGAGAGTCGATCTGATTTCCATGTTGGAAAGATCTGCAAGTCTATAAAATAGAAAAGAGAACTTTGATTAGACAGGATTAGATGTAGGAAGACAATTGCTTTGCTATAGTGCTAGGTGATAGGAGCTGTGGGTGGGCAAGGCAGGGGGCAGATTTTAGAGTGTTTGGGAAGTGGATTCTACAGGACTAGACTGGAAATAAATGTAAAGGAGAAAAAAGGATCAGGAGTACCAAGGAAAATCCTGAAAGTTGAGGAGGTGGAGGGATAGCAAAGTAAGTGCAAAAAGACTTAATGTAGGATAATAAGTCTTTTCAACTGATATAGGAACAAACTGCTAAATGAGCACAGAGGATGGAACATGTTTGTAAGCAATCTGAAGATCCCTGGAAATTTCCGTTATAGAGCTTGGAAATTGCTACTTTTTAAAAAACTTATTTTTAAAATAGGGAGAAAATCATATTAGGATTATTTTCCTATGCTTCTGTCTGAAGTAGTGTAGTAACACATCCAAAGCACAACTTTGTGTTTTTTTTTTTTTTTTTTTTTAGGGCTGCAGGTGTGGCATATGGAAGTTCCCAGGCTAGGGGTTGAATTGGAGCTGCACCTGCTGGCCTGCACCATGGCCATAGCAATGCCAGATCTGCGACCTACACCACAGCTCGAGGCAACACCAGATCCTTAACCTGCTGAGTAGGGCCAGGGATCAAACCCATATCCTCACAGATACCAGTCGAATTCATTTCTGCTGATCTACAATGGGAACTCCCAAAGTACAACATTTAAATAGCTAATTTGAGTGGTTATCTTTATGTTTCATTTTTTATTCAAAATTCTCATATGCTTTGAAATACATTATTCAGTGCTGGTTTCTACAAAACATAATTAGGAAAAGTGAGCATTTCTGAAAGATCAGACAATAAATTTTGGATCCTTAGGTCTCCTGGAACAGAGAAGTCTCTTACCTTCTGTGGGGGATGTAAGCTGAGGGTGAAAGGGAGGAATTGCTTATTTACTCCATGCTCTTTGTTCTCTTCTGGGGGAGAAGTATTTCCTTTTCTGTCTATGGAGATTTGAGAAATAGAGATAAATAAATCCCACAGAGCAGAATGGCTAGAGCAAGGTAAAACTAGATAAGTGATTGAAGTTTCTGGAAATTGAACTTCTGAATGTGTGGGTGACACATTTTAGTTTTAATAAAGCAACAAAGACATTTAGTGTAAGAGTACTTTTTTAGGGGTTCCCATAGTGGCTCAGCAGTAATGAACTCGATTAGGATCCTTGAGGATGTGGATTTGATCCCTGGCCTTGCTCAGTGGGCTAAGCATCTGGCATTGTTGTGAACTGTGGTATAGGTCACAGATGAAGCTTGGATCTGGCATTGTGGTGGCTGTGGTCTAGATTGGCAGGTGCAGCCCTGATTCGACTCCTAGCTAGGAACTTTCGTATGCTGAAAAAAGGCAAAAAACAGTATCATTGATAAATAAAGACTAGCTGTGGTAAGGAGTTCCTTCATGTCTCAGTGGTTATGGATCCTGAGTTGTCACTGCTGTGGCTCTGGTTACAGCTTGTAGCAGGAGTTCTATCTCTGGCCCAGTAATTTCTGCATGACCCAGGCATGCCCTCCAACCCTCCTGGAGAAGACTAACTGTGATCAACAAAACTACAGTTTTATTAAAATAATAAAATTCTTTGGAGGAGATAAAAAATGGGGAGCAAGATCACACAATGTTTACCTGGGAAAATTAAATAGAAATCCAAAACTGTAAGCTCCAGTGCTTATGTTGAATATGAAAACACCTGCTTGCATTATTTAAAAGCTTTGCCTTTTTAATTGTTTTGTTCTTATGTCAAGACTTAAGATGTCAATTCTTAAAGAACTTATTCTCTAAAACTTTAGAATTTTCAGATTCTCTTTTATTTTAATACCAGAAAGTTCTAGTATGAAAGTGAATTTTGATCATCTTAATGTTCACTTACTAAATACATGTTTGTTTATATATGTATATGCAGTGTAGTATTAGTTTTCTATTGATGCCTTGACAAATTACCACACAGTTTGTGGCTTAAAACAACACACATTTCTTATCTCCTGATTCTGTAGGTTAGGAGGTAAACAGGGTCTCGCTGGGCTAAAATCAAGGTGTCAGTAGAACTACATTCTATATGGGATAATCTACTTCAAGTCTCTGTCAGGTTCTTGGTGGAACTCAGTTCCCTGCAGCTGTAGGACTGAGGCCCCCATTTCCTTACCGCCTTTTGACCAAGAATCCCTTTCAGCTTCTGGATATAGACTCATTACCTTCATCTGCAAAGCTAGCAAAGGTGAGCCAGATCATTTACACTTTTCTCAGACCTCCTCTTCAGCATCATCTTGCTGGTTTCTTTCACAGTTCTTTGATTTCATCTGGAAAAAGTTCTCTGCTTTTAAAGGCTCATGTGGTTGGACACACCGGGATAGTCTAGGATATGAAGATCTACTCCCTATTTTAAGGTCCTTAACCTTAATTACATCTGCAAAGGCCCTTTGCCATGTAACATTATTATATATTTATAGGTGCCAGAGATTAGGGTGTAAAAGTCTTTGCGGAACCATTATTCTGCCACCACAAGTAGATATTCTCATATAGATAATTGTTTGAGTTTTTGGAGTATCCATGAGTCTGAGAAGTTTTTTGCTGGTAAACAATTAAGAAAAATATATTACATATGTACTGCATTTTTGTAAGGAAATTTGTAAATCATACTTATGTTGGCTAACATTGTTTTATATTTTAAATTACTATCAAATTACGTATGTTTGATAACTCTCTTTGAAGTAAATGAGCAACATTTATTCTCAATAAGGCCTCCATTTTAACTAGGCACATTAAATATCATTAGCACAAATTCATTATAAATTACATTCCAGATTTCATACAGGGTTTATTTACCCAGCACTTGTTATATATGAAAAGTTAACTAAGATAATATTAATATTAGTTTTAGTAAATGCCCTGAAGTTAACTAGAATCTACTTAATATGAGAAGCAATTCTTGCTTTCTTTTGTAATATTCACAATGGACAAATATCAAATTCAAGTTTAGTTAACACTTATTAATCTAACCATTTGGACTATTTTTTTTTTTCTAATGGTATATGTACATTCAGAAGTGTAATTTAAAATACATGGACTTTAAATTTAAAACCGGTATTTTAAGTCATTAATTATGTTAAAAGGTACATAAATTCTCTATAATTACCCAGCTTATCACTATTTTAATGTAACATGGTCTTTAAAAAAAATGTAATTTGGATTTTTGGCATTAGTCCTTAATTCATATTTTATCCAAGCGCCACAGTCTTGGATATCCCCTGCAGAGATGGATCTATTCCTAACAAGGGTCTTTTTTGGGAACTTCTAATGATTATAATACAGATGACAATCCCTGTCACTCTTTTTAGGCTGTAGCTTTTAGAGGTAGAATGATGCTCCCTGATCCTTCTTAAGCCCCTGTTTAAATGTAAATCAGAAAAGACCAATTTACATTAACTTATTCCAGGCGTCCATATGCAACACCAGATTGCAAAAAAAAAAAATTTTTTTTTTAAGAAGCTATCCCTATATTTATATTATGGCACTCATCACTCTGACACTTTAGTGCTTGAGCTGCCAAACCAGAATCATTTCAATTATCTACCTGAGGGAAAAACCATTCAAAACAGACAGACCTTTGTGTCTTTCAGAGCTGAATTGAGTCAATGGAGAGCAAGTGACTTTTTAGTGCTCTTGGTCTAATTAGATAGCCATTTGGTCAAAGAGGTTATTTGCATCTTTTCCTGAATGAAAGAGATTAAATGCCCTTAACTGGATTTTGAAAGGCAGAAGGGGACCTTAGATGGCCTAAAATCACCTTTTCCACTGCAGATTTTAATTTTAAAAAAGTTCCATCTTTAGGTGAATGAGGGGACAGTATCATAGACTGAAGGCAATTACTAGTAGCATTCAAGGGCAGAGAAGAGAGAAAAGTAGCAAGACCCTCCCCTTAGCCTTTTAATGGAGGGTTAAAGAAAGTTTTTTTTAAAAAAAGGGAAGGATAAAAGGAAAATAACATTACCTATGAAAGGAAGAACTTCCTTTCTCTATATTTTCATTGAGTTTTCCACTAAATATAACTTTGGAGATTTCGTGTCCTATTAATTTAGAATTGGACTGTGGGCATTTTTTTCTCATAAGCGGAAGTGTAATGATTATCAACAAATTTCTCGTCATTTGCAAATAAAGAGGCTAGGAAAACAGAACACTCTCCTTGTAGGTATTTAATAAATAAAGTCTCATTGATGTCATTTATATAAAGTGTCACCTAAAACTCTTCTGGACTGGAATCTTTCTTCATTCCCATTTATACTCTGAGATTTTAGTTCCCTGAGCTTAATTATTCTCAATTGCAAAAGTGGGTCAATATTACTCATTTATTGGTTTGTTTTAATGACTAATTGAGATATGCTTGTGACAGCTTTTGCATATGTTTATTATTTAAGATGCTATTATTTTTATTATACTATCTACTTCACTTGATGCTCATAACATCTGCGAAATAGGCAAGAAAGCATTATTATTATTATTGTTTCACAGTTAAAGAAACAGATTTAGAATTGGTTGGAGAGGTTTTTGTATGCGATAGAATGTCCATGGTGATTTCTACTGCTCGTTGCTGCTTTGCAGCCATGCAATCATCCATTTAGACATGAAGGAGATGTAACTTAGAGTTATCTTCTTAATTTGAAGATGTTTGATCACCTATCATCCTCGCAGCACACTGCAAAGGACACTAGAAAACAGAGAAGCATAATTGTTCTATGCACTGCCTAGTCAGTAGACATGAAGTCTGCTCTCCTGCTTGGTTCCTGGTTCTTCTGTGGCTAGAAGTATTGACTCTAAACCATACTCAGGAAGTCATCATAATTATAATGCTCCTGATGACATATGTTCTTTTAGATACTAAGAAGTTGGTGTTAAAGCTGGTTTCCTCCTCTGATCTTTAGGACAAAATCATCACTTCTTTTTAAATTTTTTTTTTTGGCTTTTTCGGGGTGCACCCATGGCATATGGAAATTCCCAGGCTAGAGATCAGATTGGAGCTGCAGCTGCTGGCCTAGACCACAACCATAGTAATGCAGGATCTGAGCCACGTCTGTGAACTACACCAAAGCTCATGGTATTGTTGGATCCTTAACCCACTGAGCAAGGACAGGGATCGAACCTGAGTCCTCATGGATACTAGTTGGGTTGGGTTCGTTACCACTGAGCCAAGATGGGAACTCCAAAATAATCACTTCTTATCGTCTATTATCCCTCCTTTTTTCTCACTGAACACACTTTCATTGGAAGATAAACAGTTAAGCCTGAATTCTGTAGTAGATAAATGTATTATTTCCTCAGTGTGTTTATTTTAGTAACTCTGAAAAACTCTGATAATAAGCCTTGAAAGTGGACGTTTAGATTTTTTTTTTTCCATCTCAGCACTAAAATTGTAATTGAGTAGGTCCCTTTGGGGCTCCAAGGCACAAAAGCCTTTCTGTGTCCCCCATTTCTTATTTTTAGGAAATGGGCCTCATTCTCCATGGCCTTCCCTGAGTTCCAAGGGGCAGGTTTAGACAGTTGCTGACCAGGGAAGGGAGGGGATGCAAAGACAAGGGAGGAACAGTCAAGCAACAATAGTGCAGCCTTAGGGCAGGATCCTGGTTCCCTCTCTAGGGATACACATAATGACGTAGGCATCTTTAACACCTAAGGGAAAAGCTATATTCCTTATGCTTCTTTTAGAAATGAATACTTTAAAATTGAACAGCTTCAAGTCTTTCATTGTGCTTCTCCCTGGCTTAATTGCACCCTAAACACAATCACCCATAAGCTAAAGATTAGGCACCCTGAGAACAATTACCTGTGGGTTAAAGATTATTAGCACATGGTGTTTTTCAGGAACTTTCCTAGTTTATTCTAATCTCAGATCAGTATGCCCTTTTTGTAAGTACTGTTATTCTAGGCAGTAACCCGGAACACTACCACTGTGATCATGCCAAGATCCCCTGATGCCAGCTTTGATGGCTAGGATTCCCCCCAAAAAAGAAGAATGCATGTCTGCCCCAATCCTGATTCCTATCTGAAAACCTGTTTTTCTCCTTTTAACCATAAAACTCCCTGCAGTTCTTCCCAGTGGAGGGCACAGTGTTTAAGGCATTAGCCTGCTGTGCCCTCCTTTGCCTGGCAGAGCAATAAAAGCTATCTTTTTCTCCCTTGCCCAAAACTCTGTCTCCACATTTCTATTTGGTACCGGTGGACAGAGGTTGAGTTTCAGCAACAGAAATATCCGTCATTGAGTATTTAGTTAAAATGTCAATAAGATATTTGCATTTTTCTTTCTTGATATAGAGATTAGCCAGTATTGGTCAAAGGAAATATTATTTTAAAAAATAATAATGGATTAAATTAAGGGGATTATAGGTGATTTTCTATGAAGTTTTTCCTCTGTAGCTTTTATAACACTTAAAAAGAGCTAGCAATATCTTTTGAGTGACAAAGGAGATAGCTGATGTTCCCTACAACTGAGTATGTTGTCTTGTATCACATAACATGAAGGTAGAATGAATTAAATATTTGTATTATGTAGGATGTGTGTGTGAGAAAGAAAGAGATGGAGTGGGAATTAAGTGAATTAGAGCAGGAGGCAATTACAGGTGGGAAAGAGAATAAAATCGAGATAAAGTGGCACACAGAAAGAATCCAAATGCTCCAAAATCTTAACCCTGATTTTGATCAGCATCCAAAGGAACACACCCTTTTTATGTTTCTTGCTGTATTTTTTTCTGCCCCTGCTTCCATTCCCTTTCCATTCCATTATATCTCTTTAAAATCTGTTGAGTAATAAGACTACTTAGTGAGATATTTTTTCCTTTTGTTTAATTTCAATATGAGGTCTGTATACTTGGGAAGATCTGTTTGGAGGCAAATAGCATGACCCACAGCATTAGAATATTTCTGAATATAGAGAATCAGATTTGTTATAGCAGATTCCAAAAGCCATCTTTCTCATAGCTCCGTCTTAAAACATGCAAGTCCATCTTGTGAAGGAGACAGGGCTAGTTGTCTTTCTCTCTCTCAATGAAATTATATAGGTAGGAGGCAGGAAATACCCACTCACCATGTAATTTGGAACAAATAAAATATTGAGATGTACATCTGCAAATTGTGAAAACCACACGAGCTGGTCTTTATTCCTATTCTAGATACCCATAATATTTGAGGATCCAAAATTTAATCTGACAGAGCAGAATGAACTACTTTTTCAAGATATTTTTATGGGATTGTAGGGAATATTTTTCTCTCATGATAAACTCACCATATATCTAGATTTTAGAACTAGGAGGTGTTTCAAGCTAGAAATTAGGAGCTAGGGGGATTTTAGAACTAGGGGGTTAAATGTTTAACCCCCATTTAGTAGATATGTTAACTGAATTATATAGGGAAACATCAACTTTCCTAATTTTGTATAGCAATTTAGTGAAAAGTTTGGAATAATGACATATTTAAGTTTCCAGGGAATTTTATATATTAGAGATACCTAAGAAATTCTGAGAAAAAAATGATTAAAAAATCCTAAAATTATTGTTAAATGAACAAGATGTTCTAATTTGAATCATTTGACAATAGGAACAATCTAACCACTCTTTTCAAATCTAAGTAATGTGTGGCTTCCTGATATTCCAGTTCTTTCAGCTCTATGTGCCTAACATGCCTCTCTATGGTGAATGTCACCTCACAGCTGAAGCAAGTTTATGGGGCACTGCAGTTCCCCGGGTGCTCTTTGTTCAGTGGAGAACCAGAGAACTTCAGTCTCGGGAACTGTGAATCCACCAGCTTTCATCAGTCTGAAATGCATTTTAAATCAATGTCAGGCTGGCTGCAAAATTTATGTCACCAGCTTCATAGTAACTCCAGCTGTCCCTCAGCCCTGTGAGTACCTTAACCGATTATATATGATAAAACATAAGAAGTGAGCAGAAACAATGATTTTTTTGCTATGTTTGAGAAAAGAGATGAAAATACAGAATCAAAAACAATAATTCTAGTCAGTGTCACAGGGGAAAAAAAAAAGTTCTCGGTGTATTACCATGGATGTAAAGAAAATATATACACATAGAATCTCCATGTTGCTGCACATGCCAAAGCAAAACTATTAAATTTTGGTATCTTCTCTGGAGAATGCTGAAAATTTTTTATTTTCTTTTATTTTTTTATTTCTGAAGCCATCTTTTCTCACATCTGAGTTTGGTTAGTTACTATTTCAAACATAGTTGTACTGAAAACATTATTATACTAAAAATTCAAATAAAACGATTTTGCCTTTGGTCTCAGTTTCTACACAGAATTCTTTAATTATTAGTAAAGAAGGTTTGAATTTTTCCATATTGAAACCAGTTTCTTTAGTGCTTCAGGACTAGGACTCAAATATTTTTGGTTTTAATTTTGTGTCACTAATGTCAGCAGAGATGGTGTATTTTGTTCTTCATTATTTCCCTGATTGGTGATTCCTGACCAGGAATGGAAAGTACTGCATGAAGCATTGCTTATCAGCCATCTGGCTCCATGTACAATTTTGCTGACTATGGTGTTGCTGCATTGACAAATTTGAACACAACTTAATGGTCTGATAATGTCCTTTGCCTTATTGCTGTTGCTGGGAAAGTTGTAGACAATTTGGTTGTGTTTGGGATGGAAATGCTATAAAATTTTGTTGGGATGATTGTTGTAAAAAAAAGTATTGTCCAAATGAGAGAGAGAATTAAATGCTGGTTGTAACCAGAAAAGGGAATAAAGGGACAGTAAAAAATAAATAAATCAGGAAAAACAAGAAAAGGTGACTGAGAAAGCAAGTGGAAGCCAACTTACATGCCTCTCTGTCCCTTGCTTGCAAGGCAGAGAGGGAAAGTAGGGAATAGGGTTTTATTTAATATATCAATAGACAACAGGGGGTATTGGCTACATATACAGGTGTGGAGCCAGAATATCTGGGCCTAAAGCTTCTCTGTAACAATTCCTTCCATGAGAACAATGACAAACTTCTTAAGTCTCAGTTACCTAGCTCTGAATAATAGTACCTACCTCATAGATCCATTGGGAAGATTCCATGAGATAAATCGTATTTTGATTTTTGGTCCAGGGCATGACCTTCTATGAATGTTGGCTGTTAGTAGTATTAAATCTCAAGAATGTGTTATGGTTATGACTGCAGGAGGTCTAAGGAAAACTGTAAAGCCAGAGCAAAAAATGTAAAATTATTTTTGTTGATAAAAGGGATTTGATACAACAAATGCATGCTACCATGGCTACAATGTAAACTTGCTGGAAATAGCTTTCAAAGAGTGTGGAATTGCAAGTCAGTTTTAAGTTGGAAGAAAAGTTGAGTTATTATTTTTTTAGGTCCAAGTAGATTGTCTAATGGATTCCATACATAATGTAACACTGTATGCCTGACTTACTCTCCCTGGCTCCGTTTGAAGGGAGAAAATAAGAGATCTAGTAGAAGGTGACCTGGCATTTGGAGCAGCACGGTTTTATACTCATTGTCTCTGGAGACTCTGGTGAGACAAGGAGCTATGAAAGTTGCTGGAAAAGGGACATGAATTTCTATCTATTCTTCTTAGGTTAGCAAAATCTTGAGGCCATGACCATCACCAAACTAGGCTTAACCTAAAGGGACTTCCTGCTTTGGTGGTTAAACTGTTTGGTGGAAACTAAGTGGTAATAATGTACAGGTACACTTATGATGGGGATAGATGGGCAGGTTTCCTTATGGGTTGGCAGTTTCTGTATTTTAAAAATTATTTTAAACATCTTTCTCGCTGACAAGTTATAAGAATTAAAAAAAAATATCATTTATAAAAAAAAAACTACTTTGCACACTGTTTGGTACATAGTAGTTGTGCTACAGCTGTTAATTCCCATTCATGCACCTATTTGTTTAGAATTTCTTCCACTATTGGTGTTCCTGCTATGGTGCTATGCAGCTATGGCTCAGATCTGATCCCTGGCTCAGGACCTCCACATGTCACAGAGTGGCCAAAAAAAAGAAAAAAAAATTTTCTCTTCCACTATTCTTTTCGTTGCTTTCTTGCTTATATTCGATTGTGACATCCACTTGAAAGCATGGTATTTCTGATTCATTTTTTTTTTTTTGCCTACTTAGTTGATAACCTATTTCTTTTTGTTGGGCATTGTGTAATTCCTTTGTCTACTTCCTCAGTCCTCGGATCTTCTTTTCAGTTCCTTTCTGTGCTCAATATCTTCCTTTGGCTTCTCTAGATTCATTTGCCCCCACACACTCAGCTCAGTTCTGCTCTAATAATGGACTGTATCAGCGGTCCCTGTGCTTTCTAGCTTCTGATAGGGCTTGACAAATAGATCATAAGAAGACAGTAAGTATCCTTACCTCCCTTCCTATGGGGTCTCTAGTACTGGCTGCATCTGGTTAGAGAGTTTTCTCCATATGGCTCTGTCTCCTCATCCAGATAAATACCAGCTCTCCATTTCCCATGAGACGTGAAGGTAGTTTCTCCTGTTACTCTGTCAAGATCTGTATAAATATCTCCCTTTCCAACGCTTCTCCAATTGCCCAATTTGAAGGTGCTCTCTCTTTCCAGCTGGGATGCGTAGAAGGATATACTGCCTCTGCACTGGGATTCTGCCACTCTTGATCTTATTTCTCTATGTTCATATGAGCACCTGTCTTACATCTAGAATGTTTGAAAGTTATAAAGAAATCAAAGCACATTTAAATAATACATATATCAGTATAGAGCACTCTGGTTTCCAGGTTTTACTAGTCTAATTATTTGATAGCTGAGTGGGTGAGTTTCTAATCTGTAAATACATTTTTTTGTGTCTTAATATGTAAACTGGAACCTGGCTAATGATATAACATACATTTTGGAATTTAATATACATGGGTTTCCTTTCAAGATCTCTTGTTTAGAAGATAGTGATTAATCGCCAAAGGCCTTTATAAATAAGATGCTCTCAAATATGGCCATACAGGATAGATTTATAAGGAGGTTTCACGCTCTGAGTGTATTTGTTTAATTATACATTTGTATCACTAACCCAAACATTAGATAAAAGGATAGGTTATTTTAGTAAATTCTAAAGGAAATTTGCCACTGTTTTTATTTTTTATCACTTAAAATCCCAAAGATCTGAAATCAACACCTGAGTAGAAATGTATTCAAGAACATAAAACATACAAAGAAAAGAGGTTTATTAGAAATTAAATGCCTTCTTTAATTAGATCTGGTATTCACATCTGAGCAAAATCAAATGGCCTTTAGCAAACACTTTACAAGCATGGTTTTTGTATAAGGAATGGTAGGTGACATAATGATCAATTACGAGACTGACATACTATTTTCTTTTATCTTTGGCTACTCTGCTAAAATTCAAAGTAGTGTGTTATATTGCAGCTTATCTTTTAGCACCTCTAGTAGATATATATTTTATTTGCTGATTAATGTTTGTAGTTCCTCAATTTGTAGCCGATAGGGCACTAGACGTTGCATCAGAAAGATATTTGACATTCACTGACATGTACTATAAAAAACCAAAAATAAAATGTATTATATTTTATATTTTTATAAAGCGTTTTCGAAAAGATTTCCTTTGATTCCTATGTGTTTTCTGGGAAAGATAAATATTAAGACAGGATTTGACGTTCTGGTGTCAAAGAACTGTGTATCCTTTCTTGTATGATATCAAATAACTTCGATATAACAATCTTAGGAAAAAACAGGTTGTCCAAATGCTGTCTTTTTCCAAGTATAGTATTACACATGTAATATGACATTTGTTTTAATAAGTTATATACTAAATTAGCATAACATGAAATATGTGACGTGTTATACACACATGTCCCATTTATTGATTTATTCGGCAAATACTTACTGAGAATCTCTGATGTTCTGGGCAGTAGAGCTACAGTAGTGACCTCAACATGGTCTTTGCCTTCAGGAACATTGCATATAATTGTTTGCTATAGATACACGCAAACATCTCCATCAAGAATACAACCATTTAGGGCAATTTAAAGATAGAAATAGAAAAATAAATTTAAAAACACTATAGTTAATCAAGCCTTCTTCTAAACAGTGGTTTGCCTCTTAGCTAATCCCAAATAAATTTAAATACCAGGTCTCAGGGTTTCTTTTTCTTACTCCTATTTTGAATCAATATGGTTTTCTTTTGTCAACCAAAGTTAAACTGCTCCCTTTCTCAGATCCTTAGTTTATAATTTTAAAAATAGATTTCAGTTGTGCTGTTAGTATTACCACCTACAATGTCATATAGTTTGACCCTATTTAGATGTCATTACATAATATGCTACACATATCTTTATTTTTTCTAGGCATGCTTGCCTTTTTATGTTGCTGGGAAAAATGTTTTCATTTTCTAAACACCATTACCCAATTGGTAGACTTATATATTCTGTACAATTTACAGAAAACAACAACAAAAAACAATGAATTGACTGAGTAAACCTATTGTCCACGGTTATATGGTCAGGAGATGCTCAGATAAGACCCAGGCAAGGTATGCATAGTGACAAATTTGCAGAGGACAATTCGGGAACCTTACTGACCTCTCAAGACAGTGTCAAAGATTTTACAACCAATATAAAAAGAAATAAGAAAACAATAATGGAAATATAGCAATAATTATAATGTGATAATAAAATAGAAGAAAATAAATTATTAATGGCACAATAAAATGAAAGTATGGTAGAAAAATGCAGTATAACTAGAAATGCTATAACCCATAACCATACATTTAAAAAAGCATTAAATTGTGACTGTTCCCAGCATGGTCACTCAAAGTTGAATATCATGAAATGGCTAATGGTTCACTTGATACTTCCCAAAGTTTAGAGAGCAGCAGGGGTAGAAAAATTCATTTGTCATTTGAGCCCTCATGAATGACTAAGAGAATTCCATTCTCCTCCACATTCACCAGGCAGTGGCAGGAAGAGTGGGAGGCAAATCGTAGAGCTCCGTGACATCTATCAGAACTGAAAGATGTACAGCTGTTGGTGAAGGAAGGAAATGCTCTCTGTTAGTGTGGGTGGAGAAATAGTATCTTCTGGAGAGGAAAGTGGGATTCTGCCAGGAAGGAATTTCGGATCACATAATTGAAATCAATGATCCTGAAAATAGTACAGAAGTAGCCTTGAGTCTTCACAGAGTCTGTTCTGCAGTAAGCAGCCTCGCAGTGGTTCTTGCCATCTTCCATGGATTTGTTTGTAAAACGACAGTGCCACCAGTAGAATTTGGTTATCAAATAGGGCTGTTCATTCAGAGGGAAAGAAGAACAGACCTCCTCGAAAATAATTTTGCTTCATTAACCTGGAGGATTGTTTGGAAAAAAACAACAACTCAAAGTTAAAAAACAATCTAAGAAAATAATTGATGAAAACTTTAACAGAATTTTCATCAAGCCTTCAAATGATTAAATTGTAATAGAAAGAGATTGAAAGTAATGTTAGGGATTAAAAACTTCTTATTGAGGAAAAAACAAAGAATAAGAATCTGTGGGCCATTTTCTGTATGATGAAAGGTATGTGAATACCCTGCAGATTTTACTGTGAATGGATTGCTTCAGTATGTTTATGATCTATGGAGAGGGAATGGGAAGCACAGTGGGAAGAGGAGGGATAAATTGCTAGAGATCTATTAGTAATACAGTTATTTAGGTTAAGGATTGATAAGCACCCAGAACCAAATTTCAGATTTTAAAAGTATTTTTGAAATTCTTAAAATATAATGAGGAGTTTAAAAATCCTTGAGAGTGTATTCACGTAAGAGTAATTTTATTGTGTTATCCTCATTCGGGAGTTATTACATTCAATCTCAAATAGGCCAGCATTTTAGTCACTGGCCAAGAAATTTCTATAAAATTTGTGACGTGCAGAAATCCTTCAGATGTATCTTACTGGGTGCTTCAAATGTAATATATAAAGCATTAGTGATGAGAAATTTAAAAAATTATAACCCTATAACCCTTTCAATTTTAAAATGAGTTATCTGTATATTAAGTACTAATGATGTAAGTTAAAAGTATGTAGGGAGAGCTTAAATATATGAGTGGGGTACAAAATGAGTACCCTTATTTTCCATTTTCTCTGGCTACTTTCAGGCATAAAACAGATCAATTATCTTTCTAATCCATTAATAAGGATGGTTTCTTACCTGAATGTACTCAAATGAAAGTCTAAAAATATCTCAGTTCAAACTACAGTCCTTTTTTACTTTGCCTCTTTGCTTCAACTCACAATTTATTGCTGGAATCAAGCCATATTGTATCTAGTAGTACCCCTCGTGTTGTTTATTCAAGGGTTGTAACCTTTTAATGTCTTGGGGAAAAAGGTTTTTTTTTTTTTTTTGTGATTGTATTCCTTGTGACATAGGTGAATTTTTCCAGAAAATTTATAATAAAAAAGGTACTGGAAGGGTACTGGACATTTGAAGGAGACATGGGGCAACACAGAATGTTGCATGTGCTGGAATGTAGAAGAATTACTTGAATCTGAGTCCTGCAATATGCACCTCATGCCAGAGCTAACCTCTGGGAATGACATACTTATATTCATTAGAAAAACAAAGTAGGTGATAATGGACTAAAATCATGGAGTCTTCAAATTAAATGAATTAAACGGTTTTAGTATGAGCAAATGATGAAAGAATTCTCTAAAGTGAAACTGTTTCTGCCAGCTCTCATAGAAGAGAAATTTGTAGAAATCATCTGACACTTTGAAAAAATATAAATAAGTTTTAAAGAAGGAAAAAAAAAAGGAGAAGAAAGGAGAAAAATAAAGCAGGGAACTAGAACTTTTTTAAGTTTAGGAGCTAAGACTTGTTGGTTTTTATTGGTTAATAAGATTGAGGAAATAGGTGTCAAGTATAGATGGCAAAAAGACTATATTCTCGATACATCCTGGACACCCTTCAAAGTATATATGTTCTTCACAGAATCCCTTTTTTCTTACTTGACACTATCTCAGAGGATTTAGTCCACTGTTCCAACTTTAACTTGTACCTTCCACCTGATGACATTTAAATAAATGTCTCCAACCTCAGTATCTCTCAGAAGCTCCAGATCTGAATTTTTAGGTGTTTACTGGACATACATACCCAGGCATCTCAAACCTAACCTGTTTGTTGTTTCCCCATTCCTTTTATTTCATTATCTTAATTAATGCACCACCAGCTACACAATTATCCAAGTTAGAAATATCAAAGTCAGACCTAGCTTCTCTCCCTTTGTGGTGCTTTACATCTAATCCACCAGCACATTTTCCTTAATTGTATCTTCATAAAAATTAAGCCAAGCCCACTTCTCTTTTTTCTGACAACATTGCTCTAGAGACCTTTATCATGTATTTTCTAGATGATTTCCATAGTTTCCACTGAAGTGTATTGAGTCTCTCTCTTTTTCCAGCCTGTGTTCCATACAACTCCATTAATATTCCTCCCTCCCTTTCTCTCTTGCTCTCTTCCTTTCTTCCTTTATTTCTTCTTTCTTTTTGGGCTGAACCTATGGCATATGAAAGTTCCCAGGCTAGGGGTCACATCCGAGCTGCAGCAGCAGACCTACACCACAGCCACAGCAATGCAGGATCCAAGCCATGTCTGCCATCTACACCATGGCTCATGGCAATGCCAGATTCTTAACCCACTGAACAAGACCAGGGATCAAACCCAAGTCCTCATGGATGCTTGTCAGATTCCTAACCTGCTAAGCCACCATGGACCTCCAATATTTCTTAAATGGATACATAAATCTCTCTACCCATTCTTTACAAAAAATATTTATGTTTCCCAAGTTTCTAAGAAAGGGGGCCAAATTCTTTAGCTTGTACTATCCCCTCCAGAAAAGTTGGATGCAGTGGTTATTACATGGGAAACCCTGATTTTGTGACTCATTACTTGCTCTATAAATACCCTTTGCTTAGATTTATCTTCTGTCCAATCTCTTCTTATGGATTATAAAACCTTTGGTTATCTTTCAACTCTTAAATCAAATACCACCTCTTTTTTCCGATTCTCTATTGCAGAGTTACTTATTCAGCATTTGTTCAATTTGTTTAATACTTCCATTAAAACATGAAACAAATTGTATTAGAGGTTGTTTTTATTTGATTGATTCTATTATATACTTCTCTGTTCCATTATTTCTATTTGACTTATTGTTTTAATCCTACAATTCCTTTTACAAGATTATGAGATCCTTAAATTCAAGGACCTTTGCATAACTAGTGCGAAGCAGAGAATTAAACATGTAGCAGGACCTCAGTAAAGGTATAATGAGTGAACCAAATGAGTGGGAGACATAAAAATAAGAGTGGGAGAGAACTGAGCAGCCATCGTGGACTATGGAAAAACAAAGTTGTTGAATAGGAATAAGTAAAATAATTTCTGAATGATATGGAAGTTTGGCTAAGATTGAAAACCTTCATGATAAGTCTGATCATCAGGTGTAGTGCTGGTGTAAGTGGGGCAGAAAAACAAGGGAGAAAAGAAAATTTAAGCTCATGGAAACATTGATGTAGTCGAAGTGGTTATTCAAGGGGCCCTGGAGTACTCAGATAAGTGAATCAAGATGAACCAATTGATCAAAATAAGCCTAAGACCAAGAGCACTCTCCACCTGCATGCATTTCTGGAGAAGTGGCACCATCATGGGAATCTAGTTTTCATGTAAGGTGAGGGGTAGAGTTTATGTTCCAGGAAAAGATTTACATGACTTCCAGGTGTTCTGGGAAACAAATGGGGGTGTTAGTAAAATCGGCAGCTAAAAAGCCAGAGGAAAAATATGGACCTGTATTTTTGATGATTGGGCTGAGTGAATTAATTGGTAGACAGGAGATTCAGGAAAAGTATAATTCAAGGGGAAAGGAAGGGCTCCAGAATCCAACTCTGAGTAAAATTACTGCCCTCCTCCTGTGCCAGTTTTTCTCTAAAAAACTTTTCTCACTAGCATAAAAATATTTTTCCCAATAAAAAACTCTCTTTAGTTGCTTAACTCTCCATGTGCCACCCTTTACTGTTGCTAACTTTTATAGCAAAACTCCTTTAAAAATTATATTCATTTGCTCTAATTCTTCTTTTCCACTGTCTCTTGATCCCAAGATTTTGTTCCCATGACTCTACCGAAACTCGTTTTTTGTTGTTTGTTTTTTCAAGATCACCAAAGATCTCCAAGTTACTAAATCTGATTCATAATTCTTGGTCTTATTTTCAGCTAAGGTGTTTAACAAAGTTAATCACTTGACAAAGTTGATTACTTGCACTTTTCCATTCTTCCACTTGATTTCCAGTACACCACATTCCGTTGGATTTCCTTCAACTTCACAAACTTCTCCTTCCCAGTCTTCCCTGTCTGTTGCTGGTTACTGTTGCAAAACTTTGCACACTCTAGGTACTCAGTCCTTGCATGTGTGTTTTTTCTCTCTGTCTCATTATACTATGTTCACTTACTAGATTATTTTATGCAGTATTATGGCTCTAATTACTGTCTCTCACTGATAACTCTCAAGTGTATATTTTCACTTCATGTATCCAAAACCACATTTCCTGGTCTTCCTCTTCAGCCTACTCTTCTTGTAATAGTTTTTCTCATCTCGTTTAAAGGTAATTTTATTTTCCAGTTGCTTAGGCTAAAGTTATTCAATAATCCTTGTTTTTTTTCTCTCACACCCTACATTTAATCTGAGAGCAAAGTCTAGTTGATTCTATTTCAAAATATATCTCAATTCTGACTACTTTTAACCATCCCACCACTCCTTTTCTGGTCAAACCCACAAACATCTTTCATCTGATGTGTTGCAATGACCTCATAAATGGTTTCTTCTCTTATTTCAAACTATTGTCAGAGTCCTAGACAGAACAAAGCTGTGTAAATAACAATCAAAACCCTGAAATTCCTGTGCCCCAAAATCTTCAATAGTACTTTAACCTATCTTTCTCATTCCCCCTCTGATTTTGTCTAATATGACACTCACTCTGTCATTGTGCTTTAGCCTAGCCACAGTGACCTCCTTAATTCCTGAAAGACACCAGGAAAACTCTTGCCTCAGTGCTTTTGCCTTTCAGGTTCCTTTGTCTAAAGTGTTCTTCTTTAGGATATCAAAATAATTTGCTGTCTGACTTCTTTCAGCTCTCTGCCCATATGTCGCTGTCACAGCAAGTCATTCCCCTGGCTACCTGATCTGCAATTCTAAAACCTCTCATCTCTCTTCCCTGTTTTATTGTTTCCCTTAGCATTTATCTGTATAACAGGCACTTAGGCAGGACTTGCTATGAACGAGACACTGAAGAAATATTAGCTTATTTAATGCTTAAAACAATGCTTTGAGCTTGACAACATCATTAGTCCCATTTTTACAGATGAGAAAAATGAATCCTGATTGGTTAAGTGATTTGCCCACTATCAAGATGGATTCAAACTCTGGCCACCTGGTTTCGTGGACTATGCTCTTAACCTACCATATTAGATATATTCTCACCATGCAAACGTTTTATTCACATTAATTACTTAGATTTTCTGTCTCCCTGACTAGACTTTAAGCTCCACAAAAGCAGAATTTGTTTTAATTTTACTTTGTCCTACAATCCTAACACCTAGAATAATGTCTGGTTTATACTAAGGACTCAATAAATACCAGTTGTGAGAATGAGAGAGCTCAGAAATACATCCAAGCATATATAATCAACTAACTTTCAACAAGAGTGCTAAGAATACTTAATTGAGAAAGGATAGTCTCTTCAATAAATGGTCTTGGGAAAATTGGATATCCATATGCATAAGAATGAAATGGGACTCATCTTACACTTTACATAAAAATCAACTCCATATGGATTAAAGACGTAAATCTAAGAGCCAGAACTGTAGAACTTCTAGGGGAAAAAACAAACAAACAAACAACAACAACAACAACAAAAACCACAGGGAAAATCCTCCTCAAAGTGATGGATGCAACTTCCAAGCTGACTCCAAAATGAAAACAAAAGGAAACATAAAATCCCTGCATATTACTTAATACTTTATCTTTTTCTCACCTATTAGCCAGAACATGGAGTATCTAGTAAAGAATTCCTAGCCACCTTGGTGGGACCATTGTATAAATAATCCAAAAGTTTATGGGTTGTCGTTCTATGAATAACACAGGAATCATGCATACAGAAGGGGTAGCTGGAGATAGTGATGGTTGATTTAAATCATTGGAAGACTCAGAAGGAAGTCTGAAGAATAAAGAACTAAGGGCAGAGTCCTGAGAAACACAACTGAGGGATGTATGAGATAGAAAAGCCCACCAAAGAATCAACAGTAGGAAAAAATTTAAGGTGGCTTATCATTCTTGAAATCAAAGCAGAACAGAATCTTCAGAAAGGAATGGGTCAAGATCAGTCAGAAAGTACAAGAAAGAGATTCCTGCTAAGTTAATGGAAAATAATCAGTAGAAGTTCATCTAAAACGAGAGCAACCTGAGCCTTTTTTGAAGACGCGTTAAGAGCCAATATGGAGAAACTAAGGAAGAGGGCTATGGGATTAAATTATTACAGGAGTAAAAAGGAATAATTTTTATAGTACAGGTGAATGGAGTAAATTAAGAGAGGAAGAGAGAAATTTTCTTTGAAGGCAACAGAGGACAATACTGACACAAAACGTGTTTTATGTTTCATTTCTGCAAAGAAGTATTCTGGCTGAATCTGGGAATGGGAAAAAACAACAACAAAAAAAAACAAAACCCACATTGGTTAGTATAGATTGGAGCTATGCTGTAAAAGAATCATGAGATGATTCTAAAATCTTCATGATGTGACCCCTGGCAGCTTCCAATTACAAATGAAAATGTAGAATCCAGCAAAAAGAAAAATGTACATGTCCCGTAATGTATTTGGGGGCCATTTAAAACACATCCATCACTTCCAGTGCTAATTAGGCAACTAATTTGACTTGGGGAGTGATATTGGTGTGAAACATTGTGAATAAATAGCACAAAAGACATTTTCTCTTTTATAAAGTGAAATGTCCAACAAATGACAATGATAATAAAGCAGTTCTTAATCTAATGTCCTCTTATGCAAGCACAGTAAGTTAGTGCACAAAAACCATGTTCATAGTTTAGTGTTCTGTTTTCCTTCTTAAAAGACATTTAATAGATTGCTCGTAAAATCAGGAAAAATTTCTTAGTAAAAGAAAGGTAAAATCAGTCACTCTCTGGGCCTTAGTTCACTACATGCAGATTCACTAATCACCAAAATCAATTGAAGTGATAAAAAATTCTAATTCTAAAGCTATAGCACTTTTCATTGATTCAAATTGTAGAAAAGATTACTCAATCAGATGAAAATAGATAAGCAGTTAACCATTTTTTGATATTAGATGAAATAGGTATAGTCTTTTTCTAGACTAAGATAAACATGAGCATTGGTAAAAACCCCTTTCTCCTCTATTCTTACAGACAAGGACGAAAGGCTACTTTCTTCACATCTTACAATGCTTAGCAACAACCTAAATGCTAATCCCAATTCTGAAAATGTTATTATTCTGTTTCTTTGGTTAATACTGAATGGCATTTTAAAAAATGCTGTAGAGGGGACAGATACAAGTTCTTTGTTGACTAGAATCAGTGTGATAAATGCTGTCACATTTGTTTTCCTAAGTAACCCCTGCAGTGGCTTGAATGATTACATAATTTATGGAAACTTGAGAACTAATAGTATAGGTATATGATACAGCACAATGTCTACTTAAAGGCTAATAGAATTTCCAGTAATATTTTGGATGGCATAAGGACTGGCTAAGAAACTGATTCCTCCTTTGCTCCTAAACTAACTATGTCAAATCCAAGACTTATGTATGTTGATATCAACATATATCTTAGCATGAACTAGAATTCTAATTGTAATCCGTTGACATAACTGTGGCAGTGCAATTAAGAAAGATATTACTTAACCTAAATAACGGAGCATTTTGTTAAATTCTGTAACAATCGGCAGTCGTAACTCTGTAATTTATTAAATAGAATCTTACATGATTCAGCTTAGTGATAAAAAGTGTGTCAAGTCAGGGAAAACTGCAAAGGGGGTGACTTCAGCCTTGATCACCTTATTTTATTCTTTTTGTGGTTTTGAGAAATTGAAATAAACCCTGGTAGGGAGCAGATCAAAAGGTTAGAGAGAAGAGATAGCATCATTTTCTTTCCTGATTAGTCTATGAGGGCAATTAGATGAGAGCTATAAAGCAGAATTTTTCTTTTTCTCTTTTTTTGGGGGGGAAAAGTATGGCATATTATATAATCACAATCCTTTTGAATGCTATTTTACATGTTGAGATGCCTAAGGTCTCTTACTAATTGGGGTACTTTTGCATGGGACTCTGTTGGGATGGCATATCATGCTGAGGGGACCATGTGGGGTATGAGATAGGCAGTAAGATACTTTTTATACTTTTATAATTTCTCTGTGCATTTTAAGTTTTATATAAGTCAATCAACTCCTCCACGTATTGCTAAGCATTGGCTGGACCTGCTTCTCTTTGTTAATCAGGCTTAATATATGACATTATGGATCATGTAAAGGGTGGTGGCTGGCTGTCTAATTCTCGGGTCCATCTTTTGGACTGGTACTATGGGCCAGGCGTCTACATGGGTAGGACATGGGAATTTTTTATTCAGCTGAAAAAGACTAAATCTAGCTATGGAAAGTAACCACCACTGTTTCAGGCCTGAGTGGTTCTATAGAAATGTTATAATGTAAAAAACATTGGATTTAGAAGACCTAGATTAAACTCTTAGCTCCAGTATATAAGAGCCAGGCAAGTCACTTAATCTGCCTGTGCCACGATTTTCTCACTTATAAAATAAGGATCTATTCTATAGAATTGTTCTGAAGGTTAAAGGAGTAAATGTATAGGAATTTATTTAATATTGACCTCTCACCCCGAAGATGCTCAGTCTGGATCCTGAGGATGTTCAGAGTGAACTTCCATTTTTTTAGAGACTGAGTAGAGATCTGGCTTTGCTGAGGAAAGGCAAAGTTAGGGAGCCATCAGGGGACCTGTTTGTAGGCTAGAGAAATGGATAGGAATGGCTGAAGCCAAATGGAAGCCATACGCAGATTTTAGAGCCTAACTAGGTAGGTTTTATTCAGTGAGAAAAAGCTCAGGTCAGGCAGGAGGGCGTAGTTAAGAGTATTTTGACTAGGTACACATAATCGGCACCTGTTTGGTAGATCTACAAATGTGAGATATCACTGATTGAAGATAGGGCTTTTTGAACCTTTTGAACAGCTCCCCTGGCATGGGGAGGCTAAAGATGATTGGGTTCATGCTGTACAGAAAGAGAGGTGGGGTCCTGCCACCACCAATAATAGCAGGAAAGGGCAGTGTATGCCGAGTGGTTTTCCCAGTTCACACAGGCTCTGCTTGGCTCTCCAGATTTTCGTGGGATCTTATTAGAGTGGATTAATTCTGAATTATGAAGCAAGTGACTCCTGGGATGCTCTCACTGGAACTTCCTCTTTTCCCTGGTGTTAAGTGGCGATTCGCACATCTCAGGAAACAGTTTGGCATGAAGCTTAAACATACATGTGGGTGATGGAGGCAGATAAAGCTGATTTCAAGTCCAGGATCTACCACCTATCAGCTATAACCCTGGTTTATTTGGATCTTAACAGTAAAGTGGGGAGATTGATCCTAATATTGTTATTTGCTTGTGATGTTTCTGTTATTTAACATGTATCAGTAAGTATTAACTATTACAATCCAGGAAGAAGAACAAACATATAAGGAAAAATGACCATCCACTTAAATATCATCTCTTCTTTGGATTCTACAGATTGTGTCCAAGAGAGGAACATGATTTCCCAGTTGTTCAGTGTTTATTATTTAATGATGCTGATAATATATAATCTCAACTGCATTTCCAGTTGCCTTTGATGATTCTGTCCACCAAATATAAACACATTTATAGAGATAAATTGTACTTACAAAAGTTATTCAAATACCTTTTTCAATGCAGTTAATATTGTTTCTTAATGAAAAGACGGATTGGTAATAATGATAAGGGTGAGTTTTACTGACACATTTGCTCTCTTCTGTTCCTTTCTTCTTCAGAAGTTTCTTAGGCATTCCTATCAGCATGAAGCAGGTAAGGATCCCACTGGGCACAGGGTAATCCTTGTGGATAAATGGTCCGTATCAAAAAATCTGTTGACTTATCATCTAGTGACAGCTGTCTAACTACGTTTCTCCCTACTGTGAGAGTCAGGCTGAATCATCAGAAGCTGATTAATAGTAAAAAAAAAAAAAAGTCTTCCAGAATGTAGAAAATAGGCACTATCATATACACTGCAGCTGAGAATGAAATTGGTACAACTTTTTTTCTGGAGGGGAGTTTTGTGTATATATATGTTAACAATCTTAAAATACGGTTAGTCTTTAACCTAGCAATTTCATATTTATGAAATTATTTTAAAGAAACAATCAAGTAACTATGCAAATAGCTATGCACAAGGATGTTCATTGCGGCATTGTTTATAATAATTAAAAATTGGAAACTAAGTGGTCAACAAAAGGTGATGATACTTTTATTTGACATACATATGCTTTTTTAAAGGTTATAAAAATTGCATAAAGATACAGGAAAATACTCATAAACTAATGTCAAGTGAATAAAAGCAAGTTTGAAAAACATGTTTGGGTAACATTTGTTTTTGTAAGAAAATATTTATGTCACATACTTAGAAGAAACTGCAGGAATGTGTATCAGAAACCACAAGAGTTGCATTAGTGAAGTTATAGCTGATTTCATTTTCTTCTTGTGCTTTTCTATCACACCATAAACATGCTTAAATTTGGAATCACTGAAGGTAATTTATTGAAAGCGTGGCTTTTTTCTACAATTCTGAATGCCATCAGCAGGGATTTTTTTTTTTTAATCTCTCTTGTTCATTGCTGTATGCCCAACTCTTTAGAAGGATATCTGACCTTAGTAGGGACTCAGTGAGCATCTGCTTCATGAATGCTCCGGTTTATAATCTCAAATACTACCAGCGATCTAGCTGGCAGATCTAGAATGTCCCAAGAATTTGATCTCGATTTCTCTTATCAGCCATTTCTAAGCAAGATTTTGATTAGGGGATATGTTGCCAGAAGAAGGTAGCACAGTGTAGAATTCATTTTTCTGCTGAGGGTTACTAGAGGATCACTGGTATTATGTGGGTTTCAGTAGTGCTCCTTTGGGATCAACATAGGCAGGAAAACCTGGGGTTCCCAACAGGAGTGGAAAACTGTCTTGTTAGTATTTTTTTTTTTCGTTGTAATTTCATATTGTTCTGGTTGAGTAGCCTCCAATGATTCTTTGGCCTTCACAAAGATTCTGTGAATTGCCTAATATGATCCAACAGTGTGTTTTCCCTACTAAGAGGAATAGAGCCCCCAGTGCAGCATTTCTTACCATCTAGTCTTCTATCTCAATCCCACAGTCATGCCAAACACTCTGCTACCACCAAACTCCAGTTTCAAGTGTCCCATTCCTTAACTTCTGTTTTTTCCTCCAGGATGCAAATTCAGGTTTTCTTGCCTCAATAATTCTTTGAACCCTTGGGTCTACCCTTTTCACTGTCCATTGTTTCTATTCCTGTCCTGACTTCCTTCCTTAGTCGGTTACTCCATGATCCATTATTATAATAATTATTTTGCACATGTTAATTCTGACCAACCTCATTTTACATTCAACACTCAGAAGATCAAAAAGCCCATTAGTGTTACCCACCTGGCCTAATGCGTCTATCTGTATTCAGTCAGTTACCTCTAACATATGTGAAACGATTTCTTACCATGTCCTTCTCTCTTCTCCCCATCTGTAGGATGCCCAAGAGACTGGCCCTATAGTTGTACCACCAAACCTACCATCCCACTTGTGTTTGCAGCCAAGCAATCTGCATTGGTTGGCTGTGGTCCTTGGACTGTCCCTGGTCTGCAAAAACCACCCCATATTTTTGCATTCTGAATCTTACCACCTCAGCTACTAAAGGACCTGGTGATTAGCTCCTCTCAGTTTGAATTATCAACATTTCCTTTCTTTCCTGGATTGTTCCCATCAGTGTAACATATACTGTAACATATCCAAGTAATAATTATACATTGATCTCAGTACATTCTCCAGTGAATCAAACATTTCTCTGCTCTCTTCTGTAGCAAACTTCCTGAAATGATTTGTCAATGTTCATAGTTTTTACCTTCCTGCATCTGTAGTCACCCAGGACAAGCTGCCACCACCAGTTTTGACCTGGACCACTGCAGTAGCCTCTTCTACATCTCCTTGCCTCCTCACTGACAGACCTGTACTGTACTTAGAGCAGCTATAATCAGCTTATATATAAACAGTTCTTTTGGCCATGCCCAGGGGCATGCAGAAATTCCCAGGACATTGATCTAACCTGCACCACAGCAGTGACAATGCCAGACCCTTAACCACTAGGCCACCAGGAAACTCCTCAAATGAGCTTTTAGAAATAAAAGTAAGGTCAAGTCCCATCTTGCTCATAACTTTTATCTTACTAAGATAAAAGCCATAAGTCTTTGCCAGAACCTATTAAAGCCCAAGTTAGCATCAGGCTACATTTCTGACCTCATCTCCCATTCCTCCTACCTTTCACTCTCTCTGCTCTCCTCTTTTCTTTAAACATCTCCAAGTTGGTGAATTTGCTGTTCCCTCTTCCCCTAAATGTTGTCGTTTCCCTCACTTAATTCAGAATTTTGCTCAAATGTTACCCTTCCCTGGAGGATTTTTCTCCCTACCCTATCTGCAATAGCTGCCTTCCACCCCAGTTGCTCTTTGCTTAGCTTGATTTGTTTTTCTTCAAATAACTTATTTGCGCTGCCAAATATTATGTGTTTATTTGTTTATTGTCTACTTACTCCCACTAGAATATTGTCTCCATTTTGATCATTGCTATATCTCCAGTGCTTAGAGGTGCTGAATAAACATTTGTTGAATGAATGCCTGGGGTCCTACAAGAGCAAAGAAGAGTGAGTGTCATACTCTTCCTAAGAAGCTCTTCTCAGAGGAAGTGACTCTGGAACACGTAATGAGTAATGGGTCATATGTCAGGCAACAAGTGAAGAGGACAGGAGAGAATATTGTGAGAGAAGGGATGATATGTTCAGAAGCATAGAGAAATAGACATTTTAATTCTAGAGAGAAGAGTACTTCCTTTATAGATAGAGCTTGGGAGTGGATGGGGCCGGGGATAGGATGGAGTTTTCAGAGATGAACCCAGAATGGTAGACACTGTGATAAATGTGTTAGGTTTGCTCTTCCAAAGTTTAGCAATATAACTTTATGAATACTGTATGTACCATTCCAAATATTTTTTCCTACATTTTTCATATGCTTATTTTATTGGTATTGGAAGGAATATTAAGCCACTCTATATTGCTGTGAATGAAATGATGCAGAACTAAAAATCCAATTGCCTAATTTATATCTTCCTTTTTGAAAAACACATCTACTGCTTCTTGTATTTTCTATCCTCCACCAAGTGGTATAGCTTTATATATAAATTATATTCATGCACTTTCTTATAGGAAGTGATAAATCCGAGATCAAATCTTTTTTTTTTTTTTGTCTTTTTGCCATTTCTTGGACCACTCCTGCAGCATATGGAGGTTCCCAGGCTAGGAGTCCGATTGGAGCTGTAGCCACCGGCCTACACCAGAGCCGCAGCAATGTGGGATCTGAACCTCGTCTGCAACCTACACCACAGCTCACGGTAATGCTGGATCCTTAACCCACTGAGCAAGGCCAGGGATCGAACCCGCAACCTCATGGTTCCTAGTCGGATTCGTTAACCACGGAGCCACGAAGGAACTCCAAATTATTCTTTATTTGAATGAACATGTTGGTTTGTGTCAATCTGATTAAAGAATAGTAAAGGAAGAGGATTCTTTTTATCCTACACAGTGGTTCTTGATCCTTTGAGACTGATAAAAGCTGTAGATAGTCTAACCAGAAAAAATACACTAAACAAACATAAGTGATTTTGAATAAAATTTTTGAAGGCGTCAGATGCCACACTGAGGCCATTTGTACGTCACTAAATATCCAATGGCTTAGTTAGTATACCCCTTTCTAATACATTTACTCTATTGCATATGTGATGCCTAGTAAGTGAAAAAGTATGAAATGAGTCAACTTTTTAAAATTAAATACTTTGAGAGATTATTAACATATGCTATATATGCCCATCTGTATGCCAGTCACCGTTAAGGAGAATGACGTATCCTTAATAGTGTTAAATTGTTCAGGATTTGCTCCTGGGCCAAAATTTTATATTATATAGATACATTTACTTTGGGCCACTGTACATCCACCAGAGGAGATATATATATATATATGTATTTTGTTAAGCTTTGTCAGTGTTTTGGGGGGAAGGGGGTTGTTTTTGATTGGTTATTTGCTTTTGGCTAGCCTAAACTTCACCTCAGAACTACTGAATGGTAATCTCTAAGATAGGGCCTGGTTATACATATTTGGAAAATCTTCATATTGGAAGACACAACTTTTTGTATATAATATATAATATCAATAATATAATACATCATATTATGTATAATGAAGTAGAAAATTATATTTTCTGAGGTATAGGCACATGGATAAAATGAGCAAAAGGAAGGGAAAATTGTGGATAGACAACTCTCTGTCCCTCTTTTAAGAGCTGAAAAAAATAATGACAGAAAAACATTTTCTCGGCAAAATAGGGTCATTTAGAGAGTATGTCTATAACATTGAATTCAGTAGATAATAGTAGAGGAAAAATGTCATGAGATCATTAGCTTCATAGAAGTTAAATAACATGCTTTTGAATATAAATTGAAGCAATCATGGTTTTATCAGATATATTTGTTAATATTTGAAAGATATTGTGCCAGGATTACATTGGGTAAGCCATTTAACCCTCTTTGAGACCAATTTCCTCATTTGTAAAATGTGGATAAAGCAACTTGCCCAGTCTACCTCATAAACTTCATTTGGAAGCCAATATTACTATATATGTAAAGGTAACAATAAAATATAACTCAAAAGTTGTTACTTAACAAGAGGAGGAAGCTATGCAGTGAAATTCATGAATCAAAAAAGAGTTGTTCCAAATACATCTGACACATTTTCCCAAAAGTTACATAAATTCATGTGATATTTCTGTTTAGAGTCTGTTTCTCTCAGATTTCAGAGCACTTGACCTAAATGATCTTTATATTAAATTGCTGTCCATGAGGTAGTTTACGAGTGCTATTATATTAACTGTTTAGAAATAAAGCCATTTAGAGATCTCGATTTGCACGGGAACAGTGTATAGGTAATGAAGCTAGAAGTAGAATCATTGTCTCAGTATCTGGCTCAGTTTTCTTCTGAGTCATAATATCTAAAGTAGGGCCTGGGTATGCATGTTTGGAAAATCCTCGCAATTTAGAACACAACTTTTTATATTTTGAGGGGAGTAATTGCATCTAATATTATTGAATTGTACTGTACTGTATGCATCCATCAAACTCAACGGTATCAAATTAAACTTAGCCATCTCCAAACAAACTCATCCAGCCTGACCTCCCTCTCCCTTCGGTGTCCTCACCCCCGTATATACATGTCTTTTTTTTTTGTAACAGTTTCTGAGTTCTACATTTCTACCCCAATGAAAGGCATCACTGTATACTCAGCAGTGAGCTAGTCTCTCTTTTACTCAACTCTTCTCTGCAAATGAATTAATTAGCATTACTCATTACTTCTGCTTTCACTGTCCTTTGCTTTACTTCAAAATTGCCTCAGTCTTTACCTAGTGTATTGCATAATCCCTGTTAGTGGGTTTCCTTGTCCATCCTTATTATCTTCAAATTACCTTTGATGTTCTAAATCAGAGGGATCCCAGCGTCCTTGCTTAAAGCTCTTCAATGACTCTTTATCAGTAGGATAAATTTGGAACTATTTTGGGCAGCAAAGAGCAAGTTCTTTATGACCAGGCTTCTATTTACTTCTCCCATTGTAATTACTGCAGCTCCACTTCATGTCTGTTTTCACTTTATCGCATGTCCATATGACCATGCTTTTCATGCTTCTGTAGCATTGTGCATACCTGGACGACTACAGAGATCCTTCATTTGACCCTTGGTTCTGGTCTTTTCTTCTTTCGATCCATATTCTGCACACCTGTAGAAGTTGGGGATATACACCTGTGTTCTAATTCTGTCTCTGTTATTTAATCTTTTCTGTGATCTTAGGCAAGTTACCTCCCTGTACCTTAGTTTGCCCCTGTGACTTGCAGGGATGTTACAAGGTTTAGACTTAATACATGGAAACTTTACAGCACAATTTCTGGACATCTACACAGGTATTTTCTAGTCCTTGATTTTATGAATCCCTGTTTATGAGGTTAACCTAGGTGTTTTATATAGCAAAATTCACACGTTAAAATTAGTTGGCTTTGAACAACTGATGTGTTATCTAAATATACAAACTTCATTCTGTGTGGGTTTATCATCTTTATACTTTTTGATAGATTTGGAGGTAAAAAGTAAATAAACTCTTGGCACTTATAATCTATGCTTTTTTGTCATCAGTGTCACAAACTCTAAAACTTTTTTTAGGCATGTATATATATCTGATAATGATAATGAATTTTGTAAAATATTTTATAGCATCATATCTTTTTTCTTTCCTTCTTTCTTGAGAGTGGCCTCAAAGTCAACAACCTGAAAACTGGCTTAACTTTTGTAAAAAAGCAGTAAAATGCTTTTAAAGGACCATGAATTGATCAATCTAGAGAGGTAATGTTACAAACTATAGCATTAACTTCACTCAAAATTTAAAAAAATCCGTAATGATCTATAAAAGAGAGTAAATAGCACTTTAATGAAATCTGAAAACAGTACCAATATTTGCAAGAAAAGAGGAATCCTAAAAATGGACCATACTGTCTTGGAACAGAAACAGGGCTTATAGCTAAGTAAGATTTAAGCGTAAAGTGGGACAAATTAATCCGAAAAATACATGCTCTATAGGCAGAAATGGCTGCTAGTGTGAGGCATGCGAGCTGCAGGGGCTCATGGGCAATTCTCCCTAGTTGGAGAGTGCCAGAAGAAGAGTGGCTGAGGAGAGGCATTTCCTTTTGCAAAGATCTTCTGAACATTATCCTAATCTCATCCTCTCGGGAAAATGGTAAACACAAAACAGTTGGCCTGATGGGTGATATATATTTCCTAGGGGCGACCTCTCAGGAAAAAAGGAGAACCAGTCACTGGATTTATTTTAGATAAGTAATAGAAACCAGAGAATCATCCAAGGAATATCAGAATAGTATGAATGTCAAACAGCAGAGTTCATTTTTATACAACATCCCGGGAATTAAAATGAGAAGAAAGGGTGAGAAAATTAGTGAAGTCAAAATTTACTTCTGGTGTTGGGGAAAAACAGCCTGTGTCCAAGAACTCTACTCTTCAGAAGTAAACTGCTCCGAAGTGGTTGAAAACTATGACACAGAGCACACACTAATTTCCACATGACAAAACCCAAGATGTATTGCTCCAGACCGATCTTCTGACAGAGCAAGATTGAATGGATAACCTGTTTGGTCTTTTCCGTCTCCAGCTCTTTTTCATTTCCACTTCCATTATTCTATGAATATACAAGAAAGGTAAATGTGATATTGTTAAAGCTCACGTATGATCTATTGACTCCCTGTATCTTTAAGATAACACGTGTACATTGTGTTTTTATACCTGATAGTGCATTTTTTTTTAATGAATAGGCATGAATAGAGTAAACAGACTCATAAAGCCTGTGTAAAGTGTCAGTGTGTAAGTTACTGCCTGTGGTGTCTTGGGGCTGCATTAACTTATACACGTAATATTTTTCCTTCCTCTCCCGTCTCTCCTCCCCTTTTTAATTAATAGATTTTCTTACTCATGAGCATTTAGCATTGCCTTGTTTGCTTGATGTAGTTCCCTTTGGGGTTTCCCCTGTGGATGTAATAGAAGGACATGGGGAAACAGTTTGATGAATCACAATTTGTTGAAGGCAGTTATGGTAGCAGCGATAGAAAAATGGAATATTTGCAAAATGCCAGAGGTGAAGAAATAGGACACACATGATTAAAGTTGCCATAAAATCAAAGCTGTCAAAGCAACAAAAGCCATAAAAAAGAAATATTCTGGCAGCGTCACTCTCCCCCCACAACCAGGGGTGCCATGAAGCATATTACTGAAGAAAGTCCATTAGGAGCCTCGGAAGAATTTTTTCCCATTGACTATGAAAACATGTGCTGAGCTATAAATGTTCTCTACCCCAGGAATTTTAGCTTGAGACACCTGGGAACTGCAACCTTAAAGCACCATTCAGAGCACAAACACTGGCAGCCCTGTTTGAAAGCTCTGCAGGAAAAAAGAGGGAAAGGAGGAGGAGGTAGGAAGAGTGAATTAAGGAGGGAGATTCAAAGGCTGAGGCTGACTTTGAGGGACCCTGGTAGAGGATCTGGAATCTTGCACTGAAAAACACCTGCATTGTCCTTTCATAAATATTGTATTACCGGAGAGCCAGAAGTTGAGAAAAATGTCCCATTTCCTTCCCAGAATCCACAGTTACAAGGCAGGTGGAATCTGCTGAGTGACATGTGAAGTGTGTGTTTAGAGAACAAAATGGTAATTATTCTTTAGCTGATGAAATCCACCTAATTTCACCAGAAGGGGCTGGATAGAGAAAGAGTTTGTAAACTTCATAGAGTAACCGGAACACCTAGGGAGGTATCAGGAAGGGACCACCATGACTGCGTTTGCTGCCCTCCATGGAAAACTCTGGCTGATTGCAAGACAGATTGCTAACTTTAGAGATAGGTTCTGCAGTTGTGATCAGGGTTTGAGTGGGAGAGTAGAGAACACTTGGGGGCTAACCAAAGAACAGAGTTAGTATTTGATTAGAACAGAAACAAACTGTATTATACAGCTTCCATATGGAACATACATACACAACTTTAAAAAATCGGTTGTATTTTTCTGTCCAGCTACTAGTACCATAGCTTAAAATACTTGTGCTCCCATGCAAATGTATTCATGGATGCTTGGGGTGAAGTTAGTTGCATTCAAATGACCTGACACCAAGAATCCATGACCAGCTTCTGATGAAGAGCTCATTTTCCTTTCCCCCAAGCTTTTTTTTTTTTTTTTTGACATCTCTAGTAGTGGCAGTGAAGAGGTTAAAAAAAAAAAAGAGAGAAAGAGTAAAGATGCAAAGCTGGAGGAAATTGAAAACCCACATGTAGAGGTACTCTCCTACAGGAGGGACATCCCAGAAGACTGAAAAGCAGAGTACACTGTGCTGTCAATGAGGTAGGAGGGCCAGCAGATAGATAGAGCCCCTGTTTTTGTTGTTGTTATTGTTCATTGGTGACTAGACTTCCCAGGAAGGCTCTTTTGGCTGACAACCTGGGCTACTTGGGACCACTTGATTACTTTCTACTCATAAATAGTGATCAAAGACATCATAAAAATCACCTTTTCTGAGACTGACTTTATTTCTTGTCAGGAGCTCATGCCTCAGTAGAGCATGGGTACCTTCATAGCTCTGTCTATACAGCAGTCAGGGAGAGGTTTAGCACTTACCACGTGATGGGTCATCTGCAGCAAATCTTTCACTTGCCAAGCAGAGGAACTGGTAAGAGACATTTCTATAATGCCTCTTCTAGATGAAAAACTGAGCCATTTTAAGAAAGTTGACTTCTCTAAGTCTGTTTTCCTATCTGCAAAATGGAGACATGAATATTTATTTATTTATTTTTTTGTCTTTTTTAGGGCCGTGCCCATGGCATATGGAGGTTCCCAGGCTATGGGTCTAATGGAGCTGTAGCCACCAGCCTACACCAGAGCCACAGCAATGCAGGATCTGTGCCGCATCTGCAACCTACACCACAGCTGACAGCAATGCCGGATCCTTAACCCACTGAGCAAGGCCAGGGATCGAACCCGCAACCTCATGGTTCCTTGGATTCGTTAACCACTGAGCCATGATGGGAACTCTGAGACGTGAATATTACTCTTTATTCCCAGGGTTGTTGTAACCTACCTGTTGCAAATTTTATAATGTATATAAGGACTCATTGTCATCATCATTATATCTTTGTTTTTAGTATTTTCCTTTGTAAACATGAAAAGTTCCATATAGGAACCTCTTCAGTTTCTTTGAATGGATTAAAATAAGAAAAAATACATATTTTTAAACACTTTTTGTAATATATTGCTTTAATTTATTCTTTAAAAAATATCTTAACTTGCAGTAAAATATGTACTCATGTGATTGTAGTCATTTCCATGGTAGTGGACTGGGGGTCAGAACCAAAGGTCTGAGACTTGACTGCAGGTTCAAGCAGCAGGAGAAACTGGTTTGGGACCAAATAAGCTCTTATTCAAGTAAAACTGTCGAAAAACACTGCCAGGGGAATACAGAAAATAAGTGGGGAAGGAAATTGCTTTTGGAATAAATGTTCTGCTCTTTCAAGTTTTCTCTGGTAGAAAAGTGCCCCTTTGAAGAGACTTAATAGAACCATTAGAAGGACCAAACATGGAATATCTCATGAAATCTTAAAAGGTTTATTTTATAACCATTTTTCCTAAAGGTGATATGGAAGAAAAAGAAACCAAGGAGATGAAATTTTCATTCTTGTACAAATGCACAAGGCTGTTCGATGTAGAACAATTACTTATATCTAAATCTATTCCAAATATGCTATTATCTAATCTGTGCTTTGCCACATTTTTTCTTATTGTTTATGAATCCTGTTTACCCATATGCTTGGACATCAAACAGAAGTGCTTGATTTTCCCTTGACTTACTCATTTACTGACTTTTGCAGTTACACCTAACTTTAATTATAGCTAATTAAAGTTATCCTCAATTTTGGTGAAAGTTTTTAACATAACTTGCCTTTCTTTTACTTATCAGTTATTGAGTACCTAGTGTGTATTAGGTACTGCTCATTCATTTGTTCAACACATATGACTTGAGTGCCTATCCCCAGGTCCTGGGGATAAAAGAATGTATAAAATACATTCCCTGCTCACAAATAATTTGTTGTTAGGTGTCACTTAAACTCTAGACCATTTAAATACAATAATAAGAGGCCACGATGTCATCTAAGAGGAGCAACGAATCCACTAATCCAGTGTTGCCTAGAGGAGGAGGCAATATTATTAGATGTAGTAATAGTTTTGCTGAGGCTTGAAAGATCATCAGGAATTAGCCTGGCCATTGTGTGGAGTCCTGAGGGGATGCAGTTGGCGGGGAGGGAACAAGGTATTTCTAGGCTCAGAATAGAAGGAGGGTATATTGCTCTGCTATGATGGCCATAATAAAATACCACACACTGATTAGCCTAAACAATAGAAACTTATTTTTCATAGCTCTTTAAGGCTGGACCTCCAAGATCGAAATGCCCTCAAGTTGGTTTCCATGAGGCCTCTTTCTTTGTCTTGCAAACAGCTGCCTTCTTGATGGGTCTTCCCCATGACCTTACCTCTCTGTGAATGCACTTTTGTCATCTCCTCCTTTTCTTGTAAGGACAGCAGTCCTCCTGGGTTAGGACCCCACCCTCATGACCTCATTTTATCCTAATTATCTCCTTAAGGCATTTTGTGGGTTAGAGCTTCAACGTAATGATTTTCGGGGGACACGGTTCCAGTTTACAGCATAAACTAATGGACTGAATTTTAGCAGTGTAGCATCACTTAAGTTTAGTCAATGAGAGGAATGGGAAAAGAATGGGAATGGGAGAGATCATAAAATGCTGGAATGTTAGACTGTGCATCTATGTTAATAAATCTTGGGGTGCTGGGAAGCCATCGAAGGATTCTATCTGATGGGCTATAGTGATAAGATTTATTCTTTGCAAGGATCATCTGTCTTCAGGGTGAAGGATAAATGCAGAGGCAAGATCACATGCAGAAAGACTGTCTAACAGAGTATGGCAATTGGACAGGCCAAGGACAGACAATGGTGACCTGCACCTGAAGTGAATAAATTAGGGAGAACTTTGGGAGATAGAATTAATAAGAGTTGATGATTAGTTGTGTATAGAAAGGAAGGATAAATTGTTGATGTTGACTTGGCACTATTTGGGGAAACTAAGTAAATAAGGAGATGAGTAATATAAGTACTCTCATACTCTCTTTCTCTCATACTAAGAAAGAAAGAGAAAGACAAATACCATATGATGTCACTTATATGTGGACTCTAGTATGTGGCACAAATGAACCTATCTACAGAAAATAAATTCATGGACATAGAGAACAGGCTTGTGGTTTCGAAGGGGGAGGGGGAAGGAGTGGGATGAACTGGGAGTTTGGAATTAGTAGATGCAAACTATTACATTTGGAGTGGATAAGCAATGAGATCCTGCTGTATATATAGCACAGAGAACTATATGTAGTCAGTTGTGATGGAACATGATGGAGGATAATGTGAGGAAAAGAATGTTTATGTATGTGTGACTGGGTAACTTTGCTGAACAGCAGAAATTGACAGACCATTGTAAATATCTTCAGAAAAAAGTACTAGGATTTGGGGTCAGGTATGTGATGATGTAATCAGCTTTAACGTAGTAAGTTTAAGGGCTGTAGAACATCCAGATGAAAAGGTGTCTAGATAGATATGTAATCCCAAATCTCAGGAAAGTGGTCTTAGTTCAGTTTGAATTTTGGGGGAATTAGGGCAAGTTAAATGTTAGAATTGTGAGAGTAAATGAAATTACCTAGATTAATGTAGAATGAGAAGAGAGCAAAAAATATGCAGTGCAAATATAAAGGTAGAAAGCACTGCCATTTAAGTTACAAATAGAAGAAGCAAGACCTTCCTTCTTATTGGAAAGCATAAGAAATATAATTCGAAAAATACCCTAATTGCGAACTTGACTCACTGCTCCAGATAAATAGCAAATCATGTCTATATTGTGATTTACCACATAAATTGCATTACAAAGACTTATTTTTGCTGTACATAAATATTTTTATTATCTTTAATTGAAATTTTAATCTATGACTTGATTTTTTAGCTTACGCTCTTTAAAAAATCTAATCATTATGTTGGTTGCAGTGATTTTCCAAGGCTTCCAATTAGTGCTAAGATTAAAACCTAAATCCCTGTTAACTAGTGATGGAGCTTTAAAATTTTGAATAACTCTAACAATACACTCGAATATGGGAGAATTTAACTTTACAGACATTACATTGCTCTGTGCTTTTGATTTTAAGATACGTAACTTTAATAGATGAATCTTAAAGCACTATCTGTAAAATGCTAGTTTTCCTGTTCCTGTGTGGGCTGTTCATCACTGCGGTGTCATATTCAAACTACTCACACTTACACACAAACACACACACACAGAAGTATATCTACCTGAGGATGTTTGCTATGATTGTGGAGGGGAGAAAAATAGAAAAATATGCCACCCAAAAATATGCCACTTTGACATATTGATTATCTTGAATTAAGATTACTTAAAAAACAGCTGGTGCAAGAAGGACACTCTGAACTTCCTTTATTCTCCGGAAAGCTGGAAATAAATCTCCCAAGGGAAAGGAACCCTCTCTGTATTTGGGGTAGAGAGATATCCTATCACAAGCAACAGGGAATTCAGGGCCAGGGAGACTGTATAAACAAACCTTGTTATTTCTTCACTAATTAGCTACTCCCACCCAAACCCCTTTGTATTGTCAGTTCTTTGCAATATTGTTTCTTTGTCTAAAAGGTATAAATGCTATCTGCTTTGGTCACTTCTTTGAGTTTCATATTTTTGGGAGCTCTGTACCTACATTTTTTTTTTTACCTTTTAATCTGTTTTATATCAATTAAATTATTAGGCCAAGCCAAAGAACCTAGAAGGGAAGAAAGAGTTTTCCGCCCCTCCAATTGTGTGGTTGGCTTCAGGAAGTTGATGAGACTACCAGAGGAAGGAAGAGATCCAAACAACTAGTTACAGTGATTTTTGAGCTTTGGCCCATTCATTCTTTGAGCATCTTTTTATTGCTTCAGGCACTGTGTTAGGTGCAGTGAATACAGAAAATAGCAGGGAATAGAATTTTCATGGATCATGTACTCTCAGAATTTACGGCATGTCTACCGTGTGAATGTGCCTAAAAATACTGCTATACAAATTATTAAAGTCTGAGACTGGGATGCTATAACGCTTTTACTTGCAGCTGTCCTTGGAGCTGGCCATTGCAACTGGGCTTTTTAACTACATTCTCTGCAGGAAGGCTTGTTGAAGGCAGCTAGCTATTTTATGCTCCAGAGCTTGTTTCACAATGGTTTGGACCAAGATCGGTAGCGAAGAAATCATGTTAATAATCACTGTGCTGCACCCAACAGTGTAAGAATTGAGATAGTCCTAGGGCTCTTTTTGAATCATCATTGCTTCTAAATCACATCTCCAGTCTTGAATAGTCAAGAATATGGGGGTTTAGTTGAAGCGGGAAGCAGAGTTGAGATTTGTTTTAGTTAGTACAAAGTGATGACCCTTGGAACCATATTAATTGTGGTAAGAATTCCAAGACATCTGCTTCATTTCCACAGATTTTGGCATCATTGTTTTAAAAAATCAGACTAACTTAAGGTAAGCAACACCGTTGTATGTGATCTAGTTTATATACTTTAAGGAAATGTAATATGGTTGACACATGAAATAGAAAAAAACCTTCTAAAATACATGTTTAAAATATGTGTTTAATGCTATTGTTAAGCACATTTATTGTGCCTCCACTTAGAATATTTGGATTAAAAATGCCTAAAATTTTTCATATTAGTTTTCTTTCCTAAGATGTGAAAAGAGAGAACTGTTAAGCAAACATACAATCATTTTAATGAGAGGATACTTCCAAGTATAAAATGAATGAATATTTTCATTGTCTATTTTTTTCGTATTTGCCAAGCAATAGACTGAAAAAATACTATTAGAAGATTTAGAAATACTCAAACCTGAAAATACATATTGTTATTTTACTGACCTAAGAATGTCATGATTTTTCCTCAGGAGCTTGCTATCACACTTCAGTACCTTGATAGATCATAGAGGTTAGGTTATTATCAAATGCTGACAGAAAAGGCTGTGATTTGAAAGCTTCCTTAGGAATTCTATCTATAATTTCTCTTAACATTTGACAGAGTTTCATGACATTAGAACAACCAACTTCATTGAAATTCAACATTGGTGAGTTTCTTGCATATGCTTCTCATTTAGAGATAACACTTCTGTTTCCTGACACAGAGATTCAAAGTGAGTATCTCAGAAAGGAGGAAAAAACAAAACAGAAATTACAAAAAAAAATTCATTTCAAAATAAAATCAAATGCACCAGAACAAGTACCATATTGGGAAACATTTTAAGGGGAGTTGGGGGTGGGGGAGGGTTAGGAGGAACAGGTTTAATTGATAGAAAATAGACTTTTGTACTCAAGTTCAAACAACTCGTCTTTTCTGTCCTGTCAAGGTGGTACCAAATAAATGTAGAAAGTAAATAGTAGTAACTCAGTTGCCCTAGGGCTGTTTTGTCAATCTCAGTAGTTATAGAATTTATGATTAAAACTGTAACTATCTCACAAATATTAACCTTTCAATAGCTTTTGCAACTTATTTTAAGGTATGTATGTCCAGGAATTTTTCCTTTCTTTTTCTTTCATATAATGATTTTTATTTTTTTCCATTATAGCTGGTTTACAGTGTTCTGTCAGTTTTCTACTGTACAGCATGGTGACCCAGGAATTTTTCAATCTATTGACTTTTTTCACCTTTCTATCCCTATGTGGACATATTTATTCAATTTATATAGGTAGCCACTTTAAGATAAACTGGGGAAGTTGATTCAGTTTGACAACTCTTAAATATGATTTTATGTACATTCAATATCAGGCTGAAAAATAATCAAGAAACTTTCCTTCCATCCCCACGGGATTTTCAGGAGAAAAGAGAAAGAAAAATATTTGTAGATACTGCAGCTTCTAAATGGGTCGTATGACTAGAAAATGGCACACAAATTCACTGGACCAAGATAAGAAGTAGATATTCAATGTGCTTGCTGATTTTTAAGAATTACATTTTGTCAAACAAAGATGGGCAACATTATCCAAAAAACTAGACAGATTTTTATTTGGTGGCGCTTATAAAGAACAAGACATTAATAGTTAACTTGTTAATAGTTAACTTGTTAACTCTTTATGAGATTCTACCCATTAAAATTTCTCAAAACATATAGAACATTTTAATCAGTAACATTATTTTTATACTTCCTAAAAATCACAGGATTTTCTCTGTTGGGGAGACATTAAAATTTATACAATGGATACATATTGCATGCCTAGTATGTGTCAGATATGCTGTTTTTCTAAATAAAAATAAAAAAGGGACAGTTTGACACTGGATCTTTGTGCATTTTCCATAGTCTTGCAATTTTCTGTATATGCCCTGCAATCTCCAACCTCCAAATAGACCATAAATAATAAGTTAATGAAATTTCAGTTTACAGTAGTGATAGTGTATTATGAATGTCAAACATGAAATTTCCAGGATGAAATGAGAGTTTATGCTATAGAAACAAAAGGCTAGAAGCATTTGCAACTGTGACTGTTCTACACAAACTGAAATTTATAAACCCAATTCCTATGAGCAACCAGGAAGGCCCTTTAAATAAGTGTGTGTGTGTATGTGTGTGTGTGTGTGTGTGTGTGTGTGTGTTGGGGGAGGGTATGTGGGTGCGCGCACATGTATGCCTGTGCCTATGCCCATGTGTACACTCAGTGAGCACACACACCCCTTTATGTATGTTAGAACTGTAACAAAAAGTGTACTGCACCTTTGAAACATCTCTTGAAAGAGCCTAGTTTCTGGTTTCTGTTTTGCACCTCTAGATCCTTTGGAATGACTTGTCTACAATGGCTGTGCCATTTTTGCAGCTTAATCTGTGCCTTTCTTGCAACTTTATTTCTAATTAGTTGTTGCCTTCTTAGAGATGAAAGCCCTTTTGCACCTTGAAGGGCAATGTGAACTTAATGAAAATATGCTGATACAAGTTAAAGATGTTTCTTTATGCGTAAGGGCATTGAAGGTTAACCCTGACCTTCTCAGGAAAATTCCTGTACTGTGTTTCAGTTAAAATCATGTATTACCATATTTCTTTCAGCTAAACCAGACACATAATTTCAGGGTGAAAGGAGCTGTTTTCTTTAGAGTTACCTAAACAAAAGTTGGTTTAAATGGATAGCTGCAATAATAAATCTTTGGCAGTAATAACAATACTAGGAGGGAATGTGGTGTGTTATCAAGAGTCACATCGGTGCAGAAGATCTGCCTTCCCATTTGTTTTTCTTTGGCTGGGAAAAAAATGCCCCTCTGGCAGTAACTTCTGAAGTTACTTGATGTATCTGGAAGTATCCATAGTGGACATTGTAAAGTGCTGCCCAGATGCCCCTGTCAGTATCCTTCTGCTTAGAGTGCTGTAGACAAGGTTTTTAGGAATCTCCTTTCAGTATTATTGCCTTCACTGGAGAGGGTCCTTATCCAACATCCAGGCTTTTCCAGGGCAGCTCCCTTCAGGTGAATGAAAATGTGAGTTGGAGAGCTGTAAAGGTCTGGTCCCCTTGCCCTAGCTTGGGGTAATTTTGAAGGACCCTTCTAGTCTTAGGGTTGCCTGAGAAAAGATGAAAGAAAAATACAATGAACAGTCATAGAAGTTCAGCCATTTACCACACTGGCTTCATTTTGTGTAAATTGCTAATCTTTTAGAAGTATGTTTCAGGAATTATGATGCATTGCCCTGAAGTACATCAACATTTATTTTCCATAAATGAAGACATTCTACTGTATAATTATAATAATATTGTTACTCCTGAAGGATAATACATTGGTACTAGGCAGTCATTTGACCTACAATCCATATTCTAATTTTCCTGGTGTCCTAATAATGTCATAATTTTCCCCACTGAAAATCCATCAGGGATCACCATTGCATTATTTGTCTCTTTAGTCTTTAATCTACACCAGTTTTTCCACTTCCTTTTTTTTAAATCATATGATAGTGACTTTTTTTTTAATAGTTCAGAAAAATTGTAGAATGTCACAGTCTGGGTTTGTCTGAGTGTTTCCTCATGAGTAAGTTCATATTTAGTTTTTTTGAAACTAATACTATATGTAATGCCGTGTCCTCTTTAGTGCATTGAATCAGGAGGCACATAAGGTCATTTTACCCCTTTCTAGGTAATGTTAAGTTGATGACTTAGTTTAGGAAGTGCCTGTCAGGCTTATTTACTATGTAGGTTTCTATTACCCTTGATAATTAATATGTAACTTCCAGGGAACTCTGTTTCAACAAAACTTTAAGATTTTGTGTTTCTTGTTTTCAATAACCTTCTCTAATGGATTTAGCATCTATTGGAAATTCTTAAAAATAGTGATTTTCTATTTTTCCTTCTACATTTATTAGCTGGAATTCTTTCCTTTTCCTTCCTGTGCTTTTTTTGGGGGGAGGGGGAAGGTGAGAACTCATGAATTAAAAAAAAAAATTAATGAAAATCCTTAATTCCTTTAATGGTTTTTGGATACTTCTCTACCTTCAGGCACAAAAGGATATTCTGTTTCTTTGCCCACATTTGTGATCAGCTATTTCTCCAAATCATATTTACAAACCAAGACCTGGTGCCACTCTGCCTGTTGCTTCTGATGTTACATTTCTAGGCTTTTTGGGGGAGACAGATCCAGGAAATAAACAAAAAACAAAAATCATGTTTTCTTACAGAGATCTCAGGTTTTATATGTTCTTCTCTCATTGTGAACTCAGAGTCCTAAGTAGCAGTCTGTTTAGTCACTGGCACTATCATCCATCTGTCTACCTATCCATCATCTATCATCCATCTTCTCTGCTTTCTCCTCCTCCACATCTTCCTCTGTCATCATCATCATTATTGTCTACCTAATAATTGAAAGACTTAGATAAAATTCTCCAAACCACACCTCTACTGTGTAAAGATCGATCTATTTTTTGCTGCTTTTGTAGTTAGAGTATATCCAGGACATATGACTGGCTGAAATACTCTAGGCAAATATATTTAAATTAATTCTGTTATTCCCAAGTAATTATGTTATCCATTTGATATATCCATTTGCTTCTGTGTGTAGTTAATTTTATTGGTTGTAGTCTATCCTTGCTGATTTATTTTCGAATATATAAAATGTTTTCATTGTTCAAAATTTATTTTTTCTTATTTCCGCCTCATGTCATTATTTTATGTAAGAATTGTTGGTGGTTCATTTTCAGTTTGCTTACATGACGTTTGACTGTGATTGCCTGTGAGGAGTAATGAGCATTGTCCATTAATATGTGTCTGTACAACCAGGACTTTGTGTTTCCCCTTTTTGGGGGGGAGAAGAAGAGAGTATTTTATATATGCATGAAGGAAAGGTAGATACAGTTCTCATACATTTTAACAAATTTGTGAAATTGTATTTTTATGCTATTATGTAGAATTTCACCTATATGTAGAAAAGTGTGTATGGCTGTTTAGTAGCCAAAACTACTGTGTTGGCTAATAATCTATTGGTTCCCAGCTCCCAACCCCACTTCCATATTCTTTTCTATGATGCTGGCAGCCTGAACTGTATTTCACTCTTATCAAGTAGTCCTGTTAGGTTCTCCCACTGGGTGCCCTAGGAGACGGGAGAAAAGGAGGAAGGAGAAAAGAATTTCTGCATGTTTCTTTGTTGTCCTTTTCTGAATTTCTTCAGTGACAATCATTTATCCAGACAGTGAGAGATCTCTCTGGGAACCCTTGTTTACAGCTTCTATTTTCTTCTAGTACTTTTAGCCAGAAAGAACCTTATTCTCGGTGGTCTGAGCCCCAGCTTCACAACACTTCTCCTCAGAGCTCCTGAGCTTCTAGCACAACCAAAGAGTCAGCCGCCTGTCTTTAGAGAAATGTATTCCCAGTTGGCAGAGTCCCTCCTACAGTGTCCTTTGCTTTCCTAGCCTTTGGGGTGGGAGCTGCTTGGGCAGTTAAGATCTCTGCTACCTCAGTGTGCCATGTTTGCCTTTTATTCTTCCAGCATTAATGTAGACAAGCTCCTAAATTATCTTGTCAAAGTAATTTGTGTCATTTCTGTTTTCCTGACTGGATGCTAACACATAAGGTATATTGAGAATATTTTTAGTCATTACCTAGCCTTTCTATATCCACACACACCTGTACATAACCAGTTTATTATATTTTGGTTTATCCTTCCTATATTTTATTTTGAAAAAATAAAGATATTTATCTATATTTATAAATAAATCTAAACTGGCACGTAAGAAATGACAACATCTCATGAGGATTTTTTTAAATAATTATCTGTAGAGTACTCTGTCTTGTGAGTTATGACAGTTTTTCAGTCATTCTATAATTGGGTGTTTGGGTTATTTCCAACATCCTTCATGACAAATAATGCTGATGTGAAAACTCTTTTAGTATTTTTCTCCGATTTTTGGAGCTATACCTTCGAGACAAATTTCTAAAAGTGAGATTACTAAATTAAAAGGTAAATATATATATATAGTATAGTTAGATATTACCAAATTCCTTTTTAAAGTGATCATCTCATTTTGCATACTTATGAACAGTGTAAAGAGACTCTGTTTCCCTAGAGCTTGTGGAAATAGCATGTTCTCAAGGTTTTCTTTTTTAAAAAAACGATTTATTTATTTATTTATTTATTTATTTTTCAGGGCTTCACCTGGGACATATGGAAGTTCCCAGGCTAGGAATCAGGAATCTGAGCTGCAACTACCAGCCTACGTCACAGCCACAGCAACACTAGATCCTTGCTGCATCTGCAACCTACATTGAAACTCATGGCAATGCTAGATCCTTAACTTACTGAGTGAAGTCAGGGATCGAACCCATTCCTCATGGATACTAGTATGGTTGGTAACCCACTGAGCCACAGTGCAAACTTTCATCAAAGTTTTGAATGTTTTTTAAAAATCTGACAGATGAGGAGTTCCCATTGTGGTGCAGTGGAAACAAATCTGACTAGGAACCATGAGGTTGCTTGCGGGTTCGATCCCTGGCCTTGCTCAGTGGGTTAAGGATCCAGTGTTGCCGTGAGCTGTGGTGCAGGTAACAGTCTTGGCTCAGATCTGGCGTTGCTGTGGCTGTGGTGTTGGCTGGCAGCAGCAGCTCAGATTTGACCCCTACACCACAGCTCATGGCAACGCTGGATCATTAACCCACTGAGTGAGGCCAGGGATTGAACCCACAACGTCATGGTTCCTAGTCAGATTCATTTCCATTGCACCATGATGGGAACTCCCTGTTTATCTTTTGATGATGGACACTTGGACTATTTCCAGGTTTTGGCTATTTTGCATTAGCTGTTAAGAATGCTGTTGAATAACTATTTGGTGAACTTATGTTATCATTTCTCTTGAGTAAATACCTAGAAGTAAAATTTAGGTGGCATGGAGTAGATTAATGTTAGTTGTATAAGAACAGCCATTCTTTTGTCTAATGTATGGGAATTCAAGTTGCTAAACTTTTGACGCTGTCAGATTTTAAAATCGTAGGTAATCTAGTGGAAATACAGCAGCAGTGGGGCTATTTGTTAGTTTTTTTGTGTGTGTTTTGTTTTGTTTTTTGTCTTTTTAGAGCTGCACCCATGGTATATGGAAATTTCCAGGCTAGGCGTCAAATCGAAGCTGCAGCCTTTGGCCTACACCACAGCCACAGCAATGCCAGATCCAAGCTGCATCTGTGACCTATGTTGCAGCTTACAACAGTGCCAGATCCTTAACCCACTGAGCAAGGCCAGGGATGGAGCCCACATCCTCATGGATACTAGTCGGATTCTTAACCCACTGAGCCACAGTAGGAACTCCTGTTAGGTTTTATTTTTCAGTTTTTCTTGCATTTTTCCGTGAATGAACATTAGAATAATCTTGTCCATCTCCAAAATAATAATTGTTAATATATTTGTGAGATCATTTAAAGTCTATATTATTTGAGGAAAATTAATTTTCCTAGATATATTCTTTAATAGTGGTGAGAAATGCTGTCCATTTGTTCAAGTCTGCTTTTGTGTTATTTGGGGTATATTTAAAATTTATTTTTTTTTCTTCCCACATTTATTTTTTTGTTAATTTTTTTCATTTAATAAATTTTTTAATATTTTTAATTGTACAAACATCATCACCACCTGATTTTAGAACATTTCCATCCCAAGCCCTCAGTCAATCCCTCCCAACACAACCTGTCTCCCTTGGTAACCATAAGTTTGTCAAAGTCTATAAGTCTGTTTCTGTTCTTCAAAGAATTTCATTTTATCCTTTCTTTTAGCTTCCATATATAAGTGATAGTGTATGATGTTTATGTCTCACTAACTTTCACTTAGCATGATAATTTCTGGATCCATCCATGTTGCTGCAAGTGCCATTATTTAATTCTTTTTTATAACTGAGTCCTATTCCATTGCATTGGGGTACATGTATCTTTTGGAGCCATGGTTTTCTCTGGATAAATGACCAGGAGTGGGATTACTGGATCATAAGGTAATTCTATTTTTTAGTTTTTTGAGGAATCTCCATGAAGTTCTCCATAGTGGTTGTACCAATTTACATTCCCACCAAAACTGTAAGAGGATATTCTTTTCTCTACACCCTCTTCAGCATTTACTGTTTGTAGACTCTTTGATGATGGCCATTCTGGCTGGTGTAAGGTGATACCTCACAGTAGTTTTGATTTGTATTTCTCTAATAATGAGTGATGTTGAACATTTTTTCATGTGTTCTTTGAACATCTGTATGTCTTTGGAGAATTGTCTGTTCGGATCTTCTGTGAATTTTTCGATGGGGTTGTTTGTTTTTTTTATATTGAACTGCAAGAGGTGTTTATATATTTTGGAGATTAATCCCTTGTCAGTCGCTTCATTTGCAAATATTTTCTTCCATTCTGTGGGTTGTCTTTTCATTTTGTTTAGGGTTTCCTTTGCTGTGCAAAAACTTTTAACTTTAGGTCTCCTTTATTTATTTTTGTTTTTATTGTCATTACCTAGGAGGTGAATCTGAGAAGAGATTGACAAGGTTTATGTCAGAGAGTGTTCAGGCTATTTTTTTTCTCTCAGAGTTTTACAGTATCCAGTTTTATATTCAGGTCTTTAATCCATTTTGAGTTTATTTTTTTGTGTATGGTGTTAGAGAGTGTTCTAATTTCATTCTTTTACATGTAGGCTGTCCAGTTTTCCCAGCACCACTTATCGAAGGGACTGTCTTTTCTCCATTGTATATTCTTGCCTTCTTTGTCATAGATTAGTTGACTGTAGGTGCATGGGTTTAATTCTGGCTTTTTATCCTGTTCCACTGATCTATATTTCTGTTTTTGTGTCAGTACTGTACTCTTTTGATGACTATAGCTTTGTAGTATAATCTAAAGTCAGGGAGCCTGACCCCTCCAGCTCCACTTTTCTTTCCCAGGATGTCTTTGGCTCTTCTGGGTCTTTCATGCTTCCAAACAAACTTTAAAATATTTTGTTCTAGTTCTGTGAAAAATGTCATTGGTAATTTGATGGGGATTGCATTGCATCTGTAGATTGTCTTGGTTAGTATAGTCATTGTGACAATACTGATTCTTCCAATCCAAGAGCATGGTTTCTTTCCATCTGTTTGTGTCATCTTTGATTTCTTTCATTACAGAATTTTCAGAGTACAGGTCTTTTGTCTCTTTAAGCAGGTTTATTACTAGGTATTTTATTTTTTTGATGCAATGGTAATTGGGATGGTTGCCCTAATTTCTCTTTCCAATCTCTCATTTTTAGTATATTGCAATGCAATTGATGTCTATGAATTCATTGATGAGATCTAACAGTTTTCTGATAGATTCTTTAGGATTTTCTAGGTGTTGTATCATGTCATCTGCAAACAGTGATAGTTTTACTTCTTCCTTTCCAGTTTGCTTTCTTTCTGTTTCTTTTTCTTCTCTGATTGCCATGGCTAGAACTTCTAAAACTATTTTGACTACAAGTGGTGAGAGGAGACATCCTTTTTGTGTTCCTGATCTTAGCAGGAATTCTTTCAGCTTTCCACCATTGAGAATGGTGATAACTGTGTGTTTGTCAAATATGGCCTTTACTATGTTGAGGTAGGTTCCCTTTAAGTTCACTTTCTGGAATTTTTTTTTTTTTTTTAATCAGAAATGGGTGCTGGGTTTTGTCAAAAGCTTTTTCTGCATATATTGAGAGGATCGTATGGTTTTTATTCTTCAGTTTGTTAATGTGGTGTATCACACATTGATTTGTGGGTATTGAAAAAATCCTTGAATCCCTGCGGTAAATCCCACTTGATCATAGTGTATGATCCTTTTAATGTATTTGGATTCAATTTGCTAGTATTTTGTTGAGGATTTTTGCATCTGTGTTCATCAGTGATATTGGCCTGTAATTTTCTTTTTTGTTCTATCTTTGTCTTATTTTGGTATCAGGGTGATGGTGGCCTAATAGAATAAGCTTGGGAGTGTTCCTTCCTCTGCAATTTTTTGGAGTAGTTTCAGAAGGATAGGTGCCAGCTCTTCTCTAAATTTTTTTTTTTTTTGTGTGTGTGGTCTTTTTGCCTTTTCTAGGGCTGCACCCACGGCATATGGAGGTTCCCAGGCTAGGGGGTCTAATTGGAGCTATAGCTGCTGTCCTCTGCCACAGCCACAGCAACACCAGATCTGAGCCGGATCTTGACCTACACCACAGCTCACGGCAACGCTGGATCCTTAACCCACTGAGCAAGACCAGGGATCAAACCTGCAAGCAACCTCATGGTTCCTAGTGGGACTTGTTAACCCTTGAGCCATGAGGGAACTCCTCTTCTCTAAATTTTTGATAGAATTCACCTGTGAAGCCAACTGATTGTAGCCTTTTGTTTACTGGAAGGTTTTAATCCCAGTTTCAATTTTAGTACTTGTGACTGGTTCGTTCATATTTTCTATTTCATCTTGATTTAATCTTGGAAGATTGTACTTTTCTAAGAATTTGTCCATTCTTTCTAGGTTGTACATTTTATTGGCATATAGTTGGATGTTGTAGTCTCTTATGATCCTTTGAATTTCTGTGATGTCCATTGTAACTTCTTTTTCCTTTCTAATTTTATTGATTTGAGTCTTCTCTCTCTTAATGGGTCTAGCTAAGGGTTTATCCATTTTGTTGATCTTTTCAAAGAACCAATTTGTAGTTTCATTGATCTTTTCTATGGTTTTCTTCATTTCTTTTTCATTTATTTCTGCTCTGTTCTTTATGATTTCTTTCCTACTGCTGACTTTAGGTCTTGTCTGTTCTTTCTCTAGTTGCTCTAGGTGTAAAGTTAGGTTGTTTATTTGAGATTTTTCTTGTTTCCTGAGATAGGCTTGTATTGCTATAAACATCCCTCTTAGAACTGCTTTTGATGCATTCCATAGGTTTTGGATTGTTGTGTCTTTGTTGTCATTTGCTTCTAGGTATTTTTTTTAATTTCCTCTTTGATTTCTACAATGATCCATTGGTTGCTTAGTAGCATGTTATTTAGTCTCCACGTGTTTGTGTTTTTTGCAGTTTTTTCCTTGCTGTCAATTTCTAGTCTTATAGTGTTATGGTAGAAAAAGATGCTCAGTGTGATTTCAACTTTCTTAAATTTCTGAGGCTTGATTTGTGAATGTGACCTATCCTAGAGAATGTTCTGTGTGCACTTGAGAAGAATGTGTATTCTGCTGCTTTTGGATGGAATATTCTATAAATATATATTAATCCCATCTGGTCTAATATATCATTTGAAGCTTATGTTTCCTTGTTGCTTTTCTGTCTGAATAATTTGTCCATTGCTGGAAGAGGGGTGTTAAAGTCCCCAACTATTATTGTTGATTTCTCCTTTTAAAGCTGTTAGCAGATACCTTATATATTGAGATGATCCTATGTTGGGTGCAAATATATTTACAACTGTTATATCTTCTTGGATTGATTCTTTGATCATTATGTAATGTCTTTCTTATTTCATTTTTTATTGTAAGATCCATTTTGTCTTATATGACTATTGCTACTCATGCCTTCTTTTGATTTCCATTTTTATGGAATATTTTCTTCCATCCTCTCACTTTCAGTTTAAGTGTGTCCCTAGAACTGAAGTGGTCTCTTGAAGACATAATGTATATGGGTCTTGTTCTTGTATTCATTCAGCCAGTCTATGCCTTTTGTTTGGAGCATTTAGTCCCTTTACATTTAAGGTAATTATTGATATGTATGCTCTTATTGCCATTATGTTAATTATTTTGGATTTGTTTTTGATGGTCTTTTTTCTTCCCTTCTCTTGTTTTCTTGTGGTTTGATGACTATCTTTAATGTTGTGTTTGGATTGCTTTTCTTTATTTAGGTGTGTATCTATTGTAGATTTTTGGTTTGCAGTTACCATGAGGTTTTGATATATGAGTCTCTATATAAACAAGATTGTTTTAAATTTCTAGTCTCTTAATTACAAATGCATCTCCAGTAGCTTGCATTTGTACCCTCCTCTTCTCACAATTTCTGGTTTTGGTAGCATATTTGTGTTGGATGATTTCCTACATTTACTATATTTATGTCTTTACCAGTGAGCCTTGTCATTTGTAATTATTTTGTTTCTAATTGTGGTCTTTTGTTTTTTTTTCCTCTAGAGAAGTTCCTATAGTATTTGTAAAGCTGGTTTAGTGGTGCTGAATTCTCTTAGCTTTTGCTTGTCTATAAAGTTTTTGATTTCTCCTTCAAATCTGAATGAAAGCCTTACTGGATAGAGTAATCTTGGTTGGAGGTTTTTTCTTTCAGCACTTTAAGAATATTGTGCCACTCCCTTCTGACATGAAAAGTTTGAGCTGAAAAATCAGGGTTTCCGTGTATGTTTTTTGTTTCTTTTCTCTAGCTGCTTTCAATGTTTTCTCTTTGTCTTTAATTTTGGTCAGTTTGATTAATATGTGTCTCAAGGTGTTCCTCCTTGGGTTTATTTTATATGGTATTTATTGTGCTTCCCGGTTTTAGTGATGATTCCTTTCCCATGTTAGGGAAGTTTTCAGCTGTTATCTCTTCAGATATTTTCTCTACCCCTTTCTCTCTCTTTTCTCCTTCTGACACCCCTATAATGCAGATATTGCTGTGTTTAAAGTTGTTCCAGAGTTCTCTTATTCTGTCTTCATTTCTTTTCAATCTGTTTTCTCTTTTCAGTTCTGTGTCAGTGATTTCCATCAGTGTGTTTTTCACTTTGCTAATTCGTACTTCCGTCTCCTGTATTCTGCTATTGCTTCCTTCTAGTGTATTTTTTCTTTCAGTCATTGTATTTTGTACCTATGCTTGCTTAATCTTCAAAATCTTCTATTTCTCTGTTCAGTGTTTCTTGTAATATATCAATCTTTATCTCCAGGTTATTTCCAAGACCTTTAATCATCTTTACTATCATTAGTCTAAAGTCTCTTTCATGGAAGTTGCTAATCTCCAGATCATTTAGCTTTTTTTCTGGGATTTTTTTCTTGTTCCTTCATGTGGGTCATAATTCTCTCTGCCTTTTCATTTGGTATAGATTTTCTTGTTTGTTTGGTTTTTTTTTTTTTTTTGCCTTTTCTAGAGCCGCTCCTGTGGCAAATGGAGGTTCCCAGGCTAGGGGTTGACTCCAAGCTGTGGCTGCTGGCCTACACCAGAGCCACAGCAATGTGGGATCTGAGCAGTGTCTGCGACCTACACCACAGCTCACAACAACGCTGGATCCTTAACCCACTGAGCAAGGCCAGGGATCGAACCTGCAAACTCATCGTTCCTAGTCAGATTCGTTAACCACTGAACCATGATGGGAACTCCTGGTATAGATTTTTTTGTGTGGTCTTCCTTTGTAGGCAATAGAGCTTTAGCCTCTCTTGCATCTGATGTCTGCCCCCTTGTGGCTGAAATTGGGGCTTGCTGCAGCCTTCTTGATGTGAGGGACTGCTGCCTGCCATCTGGGTGGGGCTTTGTCTGGGTGAATTAGAGGCGGCTGTACTCCTGGCATGTCTTTAGGCCAACTTGTTTGCTGATGTGTGGGGCTGTGTTCCTATCTGCTTTGTCGTTTGGCCTGGGGCTTCTCAGCCCTGCTGGGTGGGGCCAGATTCTTTTAAAATGTCCACATCCAGGGGAGTTCACACTGATGATTATTCCCAAGACTCTTGCCTCCAATGTCCTTCCTCTACAATAAGCCACAGTTGCCCCCCACCCCCAATTCCATATTCCCAGGAGATCCTCCAAGATATTCAGGTAGGTCAGATTCTTATGGAGTCTCTGCTTTGCCCTGCTTCCCAGTGCACATGAAAGCCTGTGTGTGCCCTTTGAGTGGAATCTATTTTCCCCCCAGTCCTCCTGTACAGGCCCTGCTCACCTTCCATGCCAAATGCTCCAGAGGCTGCTCCTCCCAGTGCTAGACTTCCAGGTGTGGGCACCTGATGTGGGGCTTGGAACTCTCTCTTGTGGGTGAGCCTTTCCAGTTTGTGGGTTGCCCACCCAGTGGGTGTGGGATTGCTTATATTGTGTAGGTGCCCCCCCCCCCACCATCTTGATGTAGCTTCTTCTTTGTCTTTTGGTGTAGAATATTTTCTTTGGAAGTTTTCAATCTATTTGGTTGATGGTTGTTCAACAGTTGGTTTTAATTTTGTCATTTTCATGTGAGAAGCTGAGCTCCAATCCTTCTGCTCTGCTATCTTTTCCCCATCTTCCCCCACATTTATTAAGTTTGCTCCAAAATATTTAATCTTTGTGTTGTTATTATAACATTATTATAAATGGGTTTCCTTTTCAATTTTATCTTATTTTATAACAGTTTACTTTTATATATTAATATATATAAATAAACATGCATATTAATATATATTTACAAACTAATTTTAATCCTGTCACCTTAAAGAAGTCTTTTCCTATGTGAGCTGTTTTATCATTAATTCGCTTTAGTTTTCTAGGTATACTATCATACCATTTGTAAATAGATATACTTTTTTCTTCTCTCACATCTTATGATTCCTAATAGTGTTCAGTTTTCTGATTACACTGGTTCTTTTTTTTTTTTTTTTTGCCCTAAATGTAACCTTGTCTGGTATTAAGATTGCTAACCCTGCCTTCTTTTTCTTTGCATTTACCTTGTGTGTCTTTCCCTATTATGTTATTTTCGGTCTTTTTGAGACACTTAGTTTTGGGTTTGCATTTTTTATAAGCTTTGTTCAACCTGAGACTCCTTTTCTTTTTATAGGAGTGCTTAGCCTATTTGTATTTATTGAAGTGACAGATTTGTTTCGGGTTATTTCTTTCATAGTCCTTTATATTATGCTTTCACTTTTTATGGCTTTTTTTTTGGTATTATAATATAGTTTTTTTCCCTTCACTTTGTCCGTGTGTAGATTCTTTCTGATAAACTGTAAATTGTACCTTTATTGTCATTTCTTTTAGTGTTACATTCACACCATAATTTTATATATTACTTTTATTACTCTGCATCTTAAGGCAGTTACCTATTGAATTCCCATTTTGTGCAATAACAAAATTGTTACAATTTCCAAATGTCTTCTCTGTGTTTCCACTTTGAAATTATAGATAAACATAATCTTTTTCTTAGTTTGTCTACTATGTACCTTTACATATTTAAATACAATTGTATTTCTACTACATTTATGTCAGTTTAAAAATGTATTTTAATCTCTACCAGTTAAAGTTGAAGAAATAAAGTACTTATATTTGTTTTCATCTTTATTTTTTCCTGACTTTTGCCTTCAATTTGTAGTTACTATATTTTTGCTTAATTTTTGTGGTTTAGGACATTTTATTCTGATTTTATAGTCTGTATTAACCTTTTCATTGTCTCCACTTTTCACGTTAAGAAGGCCTCATGGGAATTAGAATTCCTGTACATGTAAAAAAGCTTATTTTCTGCTTTTGTTTACATCTACAGTTTCCTGATTGTAAAGTTTTTGTGTTGCACTTTCTTTCCTTGAAAACATTGTAGGCACTTGCCAATATCTTTTATCACCAAAGAAGACTGATCAGAAGACTCCAAAGCTATTCTGAATCTTCACTCTGTCAGTGAATTTACCTTTTTGAATAAAGGTCCAAGGGAGTTTTTTGTTTGCATTTGTGTAGAAGATCAACAACTATATGAGTCTTTATTTCAGTGTTGATCACTCTGAATCCATTTTTTCCCCTGGAAAGTGTATGTATGTTTACTCTATAGGTTAGTCTTATATTTCTAGAAAATATTCTTGAATTACATATTTGAATGCTTTTCCATTCTAATTTTTGTTAGTTTTTAAAAACTCACTATTTCTGTATATATTGTTAATTTAAAAAAATCTTGACCTCCACTTTCTTGTTTTGTCTTTTTAGAAGAATGTTTTCCTTTGCAGTGCGATCAGTAACGTTTAAATAATTGTTTTGTTTTTCAACAATTGTTTTGCTCAGCTTCTTTCCTAAGCACTCTTTGCTCCTATTTCTCTGTACCAATCATGTATTTTCCTTAAGCTCTTTGTATTTGCTTTGAACTCTTTGGTTATTTTATTAACTAAAAATTTATTTGGCATTTGTCATTGTTTTGGTTTTTTTTTTTTTTTTGGTTGTTTGTAGCCTGTATTTATTACTTTCTAGTATTTTGGAGAAGGTCCAATACTGGTTCACTCTGATTGTTTGAATAAGGTAAGTTCTTAGTTTGGCTTTCTGCAGTAAGTTTGTGTGAGAAAAGGATCATGGTAGTCCTTTGAGCTAGTAGGAATTCACCTTGATACACAAAGAAACCCCAGATGTCGTGTTGGCGGTATGAGAGATTTATTTTAATCATGACTTTTCCAGAGCCAATAAAGATCAACAGCTATACTAGGCTCCGAAACCCCATGTTTGTCTCCTCCAATCTGTCTTCATTTTCTCCAGGCATGCTAACCATGTTTGTGTGTTTCCATGAGGAATTCCTGGTACACCTTGGTACCATATGGCATTTTCCCACAAGCCTAGGTGTTCCATTTTCTTCATTTTAAAACAAATATATTAAACAAAAAGGTTATTGCTTTTGCTCCTTGGATGTAGTCTCTACTTAACGATAACTATGCTCTGCTGACTTTGTTTGAGATTTGTAGGCTTTCTCATTTAATCTTTGCCCATACCTGTCTACTCTTTCTCTACATTTGGAAGTTTTTTGGAGAATATTGAGGTTTAGGGTTAAAGTGTCCTATAGTTCTGCAAAGATAAAATATTTTTTCTTCATTTTGCACATCATTTTTCAGTGATTTTTAAGGGGAGGTAGAAACAGGGCTTGCTACTCTGTTCCCTGACTTCTTAATACTAGAGGACGGCTGTAAATGTTATTAATTTTAACTAACATAAAGAACCCATAACAAGGATGCTGCTGAGACCCTAAAGTATTTGTAGCTTGTGAAACTACTCTCAGACTCAGAGCTGCTTAAGGTATGTAGCATAGACTTTGAGGAATAAACTCAATCTTGGCATTCTTTGAGTGAAGTATAATTTGTATAGAAGAAGATTCACCAGGTTCTACTTGTATTTTTGCTCTTCATAATTTTTCTTTATAACTATTTTCTCATAGTCATCATTCACTTTTAACTTACTATCATGTGCTATATCAAATAGGAATTTTTGGCCTCAAGAAACAGAAAACCCAACTCAAAATGACTTAAGCCAGTGATTCTCAAACTTAAGGGGCCATCAAGATCACTCGTCCAGAGTTTCTAGTTTAGTTAGGTTTGGGGTGGTATCTAGGAATTTACATTTCTGACAAGTTCCCAGGTGATGTGGATGCTGCTGACCTGGGGACCATATTTTGCGAATCACTGGGTTAAACAAATAGAAGATGTATGTATCCTGCAGTAAAGGATGGTAGGATACCTCAATGGCTGATTAATGTCATAGTTCAACAATAGTATTATTTTTTTCTTCTCAGAAGTGTAGGGAGTTCCTGTTGTGGCACAGTGGAAATGAATCTGACTAGTATCCCTGAGGGTGCGGGTTTGATCCCTGGCCTCGCTCAGTGGGTTGGGGATCTGGCAGTGCAGGGTAGGTCGTAGATGAGGCTCGTGTCCTGTGTTGCTGTGTTTGTGGCATAGGCCAGCAATGTAGTTCTGATTCAGCCCCTAGCCTGGAAACTTCCATGTGCCATGGGTACAGCCCTAAAAAGCAAAAACTTAAACATAAATAAAAAATAAAAATGTAGATTGTCTCTCTTCATGGAATAAGTTGGTCATAGCACCTCAGGGCACAACAGAGTTCAAAGTTATGGGGGAAAATAAAAGGCTAATCTTCCCTCTTTCAGAGCTACCTTTCCCTGAAGCACTCTCATTGGTAAATACTAGGCAAGACAGTCTTTTCTATTCCTACTTACTAACAAGGAGGCTGAGCCAATCAAGACTGACCTCCTGGATCTGGCCACAGTCTCCATAGCTAAATGAAAAAGGCTGGGGCTGAAACACAAGGAGGTTCAGTTGCCTAGATGGGGGAAGTTGCAGCACTATAAATTACTGTATGTACAGATTTCCTAAGGCCTTTTTACAGTTTGGGCCCCGTCTTTCCCAGTTTATTTTCATCTGTTCAGTAGTTAAAATCTAAGTGTTAAATGGCACATTAACACTTCCTTGTTAATTAGCAAGAGTAACAATGTCTCAATTGATTTTTTTTTTTTTTAAATTCACAAGTTCTGTTCTTCCTGTCTTTTAGGAGAATCAAACTCTGCCCAGCATGTATGTTATAGTTGTACAGAAAGTCTTCAATAGTTGCCTGAGTTTTGATTTTTCTTCTGTTTCTGTAACGAATATATGTATATTTCTGATTCTGGAATAAATTTGGAATAACCTTTCTCCAGCTGAAATTCTGAGCTGCTGTTTTTGTTATTATTTTTGATATTTCACCACTTTGTTTCTTCATCATTAATTTACAATGACCTATTCCCTTCAGGTAATTACAACTTGTTTGTTTTATAATAAAGAGACCAGAGAATTTTGTAATGGGAATTGAACTTATATGAAATACCTATTATATCTAATGTTATTATTTTATGAAAATTTGTTAAAGAACACACAAAAAGTAATTACATTGATAAAAATGGACATTTAAATCACCAATCAGCTGAATAAATTGAACATTATATGAGTCCTGAAAGCCCCTCATATATGACTTTCTCACTAACATCCCCTCTTCTACACCACAGATAAAGTAGATTCATTTTGTCTATTTTTTTAACATAATATAAATGGAATCATGTATGTAGTATGAGCTGTTTTGTGTTGTGTTCTTCAATCTTATGTGTAAGATTGATTCCTATTTTTTCATATGGTAAAGTGGTTGTACAAAATTATCCTTGCAGTAATATATGGAAGTTCCATGAGATTCATATCAGGGCAACACATAATTTTCTGTTGTGAAACCTGAGCGTTTCTGATGGGTGTGTCTAGAGCTAATATGAATTTTTTTTTTTTTTTGCTTTTCTCTAGTGACTAATGAGACAAAGTTTTTCATTCCATTTTTCATTTGTTTTTGCTTTTTAGGGCCAACCTGTGGCATATGGAAGTTCCCAGCCTAGGGGTCAAATTGGAGCTGCTGTTGCTGGCCTATGCCACAGGCACAGCAAAACCAGATCCAAGCAAGCCACATCTGCGACCTACACCACAGCTCATGACAATGCCTAATCTTTAACCCATGATCAAACCTGCATCCTCATGGATACTAGTCAGGTTTCTTACTGCTGAGCCACAATGGGAACTCCCCATTTTTAATAGATATAAGACTATTCAGATTTCTGTTTTTTTCTCATCAGTTTTGCTAAGTTATGTTTTTAGAGATATATGTCTTTTAATCCAAATTTTCATATAGGTTTACTTATGGTTGATTATAATAACTTGCTATTATCTTTTAATATGTAAGTTTTATATCAGTGTCTTTTTCATTTCTAATATTTATTATTTTTGTTTATCTACTTATATTTTTTGCTCCTTTATTTTGCTAGAGTTTTGCTGCTTTTATTTGTCCTTTCAAAGAACATAATTCGGCTTAATTGGATTCCTCTTTTGAGATTGTTTCTTCTATTTGGTGAATTTCCACTTTTTTCTCCTTATTTCTTTCTTTTTACTATCTTTGTGTTTAATAAGGTGCTTTTCCCCTAAATTCTTGAGATGTGTTCATTTCTAATTTATTAGCAATCTTTTTTTCTCTTTCTATATATATATTAAGATTTAAATTAGTTTTAAACATATTTAAACTAACATTTAATTTCAAGTTAATTTAAGTTCAAAATATTTCTTATTTTTATGAAATGTCTTCTTTATTCATGAATTATTTAGAAGTGAGTACTAAGACATTTGAAGATTTTCTAGTTATACCTGTTATTGATCGACATAATGCCATTGTATTCCAAAAAACAAATGACCTGTATTTTCAACCCTCCGAAATTTGTTGAACTTGTTTTATGTCCCTGCTTGTGGTCAATTTTGGAAATGCTTAATAGTTGTAAGATGCAGTGTTCCTTATACAACATTTGGATCTTTTGTGAGTCATGTTGTGCAGATTTCTACATTTTCACTGATTTTGTTTGTTTATGTTATCAAATTTTGAGAAAAGTATGTTAAAATCAATTATGATCTTTATTGTTTCTTCTCATTGTAGCCTCAAATGGTCTTTCCTCTGTGTGCATGTATTCCTGACCCTTTTTTGTGTCCAAATTTCCACTTATAAGGAGATCAGTCAGATTGGATTAGGGCTCCTGTTAATGGATTATTTAACATAATTAAATTCTTAAAGGCCCTATCTCCAAATATAGTCACATTCTGAGGTACTGGGGGATAGAGTGTTAACATAAGAATTTGGAGGGAGCACAGTTTAGCCCACAGAAATGTCATCCACTACTTAAATTAGTAGAAATAAATGTTATTACATACTTTCTTATTATATTTCTTATAATCTGGTTTATATGATATCCTTTCTTATGTAATACTTTTGCGCAATTAAGAAATTTCCTTCTGAAAGTTCCCTTGTGGCATAATAGGTTAAGGATCTGGTATTGTCACTGCAGTTGCTTGGATCACTGCTGTGGTGTGGGTTTGATCCCTGGCTCTGGAACTTCCACATGCTGTAGGCATGGCCAAATAATAATAATAATGACATAATAAAATAAAATATAAAGAAAAAAGAAATTTCCTTCTTTACTTCAGGTACATTTTAAAATTTTATAATATCTTAATCTGTTTTTATACCTCATGATTCTTGCTCTTTAAATATTTCACATTAAATGTTCCTTCAGTAATTAACATGTGAAATTCACAAATAGAATATCAGTATTTGGGAAAGGTTATGTATAATACAATGAAACTGTGAAATAATTCCCTGTATCAAGGTATTCAGACAGACATACATAATTTGAATATTTCTTAAATTTTAGATAGTTTAAAATTCAGTTAATCACCCATCCTGATACAGGTCTACTTGATTAAAAAAATAATGAAAACTTTAGTGTTTTCTCTTGAGGTGGATAAGTTAATTCTAAATAGAAATGATACAGTAAATACTAACATAAACATCAGTCTTCATCTTTCTTCCTGACATTATTATATTTATCAAAAGTTTAGTGCTATAAATTCCAGCCTGAACAAACGTCTTAGATAATATGGCAGATTACTATGAGCTTGTTAAAAATAAAATATTTGTCTTTCTTCCTTGCTTCTCTTTCAATTGGATAAGGCCCATGTGATTGAATTCTGGCCAGTTGAGTTTAAACAGAAATGTAGACACAACTTCTGGGCCTGACCAATTAAAATCTCCTGTGGTCATCCTCCTCTATTTCTTTTTCTGTCCTTTTTTTGAGTAGAGAGTGCCCTATGGGTCCAGAGGAAGACAAAACTGTAAGAGAGGAGTCTGGCTCCATGACCAGCAATATGGAAGGCTGTTCACTGAACAGGTACACATAATTTATGTGAATAAAAAGTAAACTTTATTGTACTAAGCCACTAATATTTGAGGTCTTGCTTGTCACAGCAGCAAGCATTTTCTTAACAGGTGTAAATTGTCAAAGTGCAACTTGATATAACTTGTGTAATTTTCATTGTTGAAAAGCATTAAAAAAAAAATTATTGTCTTGGAGTTCCTGTTGTGGTTTGGTAGGTTAAGGACCCAGCATTGTCTCTGTGAGGATGTGGGTTCAATCCCAGGCCTCACTCAATGGGTTAAGGATCTGGTGTTGCTGCAAGCTGTGGCATAGGTCACAGATGTGGCTCAGATTTGGTGTTGCTGTGGCTATGGCATATGCCGAAGCTGCAGCTCCTATTCAGCCCTTTGTCTGAGAACTTCCATATGCCACATGTGCAGCTATAAAAAGAAAAAAAAATGTCTTATTATAAAGCATATAAGAGCACTTTAAAAGCATTTGTTCTACTTGATTAAATTTCCATATATATTGCATGTGATGTTCATGGAAAAATAAAAATTTTTCCAGCTGCCCATTCTACAATCTTAACAGTCTCTACTCTCTTTCATATTATTGTGCCTCTAGTCTGACTCCTTTTTCATTTATTTTTCCTCAAACATTCAAATAATTTTCTGCTTCACACACTTGCTTTTCTGATAGATCTTTTCGCATATGCTTAGGCTCTGCATTATCTGTGAAGCCTTTGTTGTTGTCCTAATCCTCAGTGAATTCTTGTGAAACTTATTTTATGAATCACTATTTTGGCACTTATCAAATTGATGTATGGAGTTAAAAGGACACTAGTCTTTATCACTAACATCTAATATATACCAACTGTTATAAATATATTTAATGCCTACAGTTAATTGAGTGCTCACCATGTGCCAGATGCCTCATGAACAAATTCTCATTTAATCATTATAATAACCTTATGAGACAGTTTTTTTTTTTCCTCCCATTTTATGGAGGAAAAAACTGAGGGATTATAGAGGTGAAGAGATTTACAATGTAGTTGGAATTTAACTTCAAATATCAAGCTTGTCCCACTATACCCCATGATGCTTACCCTTCATAATCAGTTTGTTTCTTTAATTAAGCTTAAAACATATCTTTTGTTAGTGTGTTTCTGTAGACAGAATGTGTGTTTTGCACTAAAGTTGGTCAGCAAATATTTGGTGATTAATATCCATACTTGAGTCCATTTCAGAGCAGATCTGCATTTCAGGAAAGTGTTAATTAAGCACATGTGGCCTGTGCTTAACCTCTGGGTCTACTAAAGTCAGTCTTGGTGTTCAAGTGCACAATGCTGTGATTCTTTAGTCTGAAGTCTGGGACTCCAACCAGGAATCTCCTTAGATTATAACCCAAATTCCAGGACAGACACTGAAAAAACTCCCAATTTCATGGGATTCTTCCATTTTTGAAGTAAAAGGATCAGTGAACACCCATGGCAAATCTCATCCGGGGACGACACTGTTAACATTTGTTGAAGTTCAGAGTTCACATGTGCATCTGCAGGAATCTATCTAGATATTCCATCCTCTGTAAAGTAATAAGCACCCAGAGCTTGCCTGGTTAGTTAGAGCCTTATACCACTTTCTAGTCTATGTTTCTCTGTAAAAGGGAATTAGAAGATGTTTAAATGAAGATCGAAATGAGAAAAGTCTAATTAGGGCGGCATTCAATTACAATCCTACTTTACTTATTTAACATTATTTGAAAGCTCATCTCATATATTTCTGTCGCTGAAAAATACTGAATTATTTTAATTCTTAATAATATCCTTATATTCTGGTTTCAGGTTTTCATGAATTTTACATATATTTATTATTTTATGACAACTTATATATTTTATGCACTCCTGTTTTCAGAAGAAAAATGAGTTGTAAATAAAGTAGGATAATTGCTAATATATATTCCATGACTTTAATGGCCTTTCCTTCCCTGTGGACCATTATTAGTTTTCTCCTAAAACCCTTTTAATTAATCAAAAGAAAATGGGAGATTTTCATTAATATCTGAGCATCTTTTTACTTTAATTTATTCTGAAATGCATATGTGTCATAAATTGTGAGTCCCTGGACAGATAAGGAAAAAAAAAAGAACCTCCATGTTTCCTTACATAGGTAAAAGACAGCACTTCATGATCTGATAGATTATAATGGTGCTATTGGCCTTTCTTGTGGTAAAATATGTTTATCCACCCTTCTTTGCTCTTTCTGTTTGACAGTCCCTGGGAACAGGCTGTTCATAAATATGACAATATCAGATTCACTGACAGATTTTTCAAAATTATCTAAACCAAAGTTCTGTCATATGAAACTTTCATGTGGGTGTAAGGAAGAAAGTAAGCATGCATCACCAAGAACTTCACTTTACAGTGTGTACTCAGCCAGCAGAACTACAAATAATAAGAAATAGATATCATTAACTTGGGGATTTCAGAAAAAGAAAACAGTAAGCTGTCTCTGGGGATTTTGTTCGTGGGAAGGATGCTTTATTTAAAATTAAATCCCTCTCCTGATGCCAGGAATTCCAAAAAGTATATAAAGATATAAGAAATATTTTGAGATATTTGAGAATATTGAAGACCCAAATGAAACATCCATACATACTTTCTTATTCTTTTTGATTTTACATTGTATAGTTCCCAAGATATGACCGAGGTTATCACTTAAAAACATGTGTCAGGTAGAGTAAAATCTCAAATGAGAGGAGGTTATGGAAACATCAGGAGAGCAGAGTCCATCATCACTGGGTATTGTGCAAACCACAAATGAAATTACCACTAACATGTCTTATATCCCAGACTGAATTCACTGGAATAGCAGAAGACAAGTCATAGCCTTTCTGATTTCCTGACTGGAAAGATGAGTGTAAGTCTGTACCTGGAATCTAATTACAGGCAAGCCACTAATAAAACCATGAGATACTTGACAATATGAGAGGGAAAGTTGTACAAACAGAAAATTTATGACACTGATCCACAGCACTGCTGCAATAAAGGAATCTAGTTTGAGTGACACTTCCTGAATAGTAATAAAAAATTAGAAGCCCATTCAACCACCCGGGATATTATCAATATTTACTTCTTCTTTGGTTGTCAGTTTCATGTCATGCCCCCAAACCTCCTTTAAGGGAAAGGAAAGAAATGTAGGTTTTCCTCCCTACATAAATTTAAAGCATAAATCTTCAGCCTTTCGGACTTTTTTATTTTTCTGCAGGCAAAGCAAGGGATTCGCTTCTGTCACTCTTGAGAAAAGCTTCTCTGTAGTTAAGAACACAATTTTAAAGCCACACAGGCAAAGAATTTGACTCCAGTTTTTCCATGTGCTAGAAGAATGTGCTCTTACCTTTTACATATTGATTTTCTAATTTTTACAAGGAGGATGATGATAATTACCTGAAGAGGTACTGTGAAAATTAAAGATACATATTATGTTAACTGTGAAGTGCAATGTCTTACAAACAGTAAACACTCAATACAAAAAGAGAGAGAAAGATACAGAGAGAGAGAGAATAATTTAATTCTGGTTCTGTGGCAGCTTTTCAAACAGACAATCCAAGCATTATTCAAAAGATCTGGTCTATTAAAAGCAGGAAAAAAAAAAAGCAGCAAAGAGGTTTTCATTAGAACATATGTTCCTGACCCTGATTAGTTAATGTTAAAGAAACTAATTTTAAGAGTTTTAGATGTATCCATATTTTGGTGAGCATTTGCAAGTTCTTGTATAGGTAAATTATGCTAATTAGTAAGTGGGTCCATTTCTATATAATAGACATGACATGTGAACAGTAAAAGTGGTTAATGTCAATCCATGGGAAAAAGATATCACTACAGTGACAAACCAGAGTTCTATTTTTACTTGTATTTCTAAGGGCAATATGTGTAAAAAGGGTCTTTGCTTTTTTTCAGTGTCATTCACAAGTGACAGTGCCCATTCAAAAACAAACTTTTACTTACAGATGATTTAGTAATGGTATAAAAAAAAAGCAGACAAAGCCTCTTAGGAGAGAAGTCCTCAAAATCTTACTTGAGAGGATTTGCTTTGATTAAGCCTAATATACACGGATGTAGAAGTTAAATTAGATATGGTCCATGAATTTGATAATTATTCAGATCATCTGCCTAACTCTAATATAGCACAGATATAGTCATAGGCAGCATCTATCATATATGATAGGTAAGGGATCAGAATTTGTAGCCCTAAAATATGTCTCTTTGGCTTATTGATTATTTTAAGCTTTTGTTTTTTCTTATTTTTTTTTTTGCTGAGAAACAGCAGACTAGGGGAAGGACTCTAAAAATCAAGTAGGACTTGCACTTTTGTGAGAGATATTTTACATTCATAAGGTAAATCTCCATTTTTAAGAATGTCTTCCTCTCTGTACCTGGAAGTGGAGGATGACTTCCACTTTTAGAAACTTTTAGGCCTGGAGAAGGCATTGACTTAAATTTGCATCACAATCATCTTGGTTTACTGTACTTTTCTTTGTAAATTCCCATGAAGGACTCCCCAGCCTCAACATCCTCTTTGGTCTTTAGCCAAAGGTGGTGGGTTTTCTGTCCTTTTGGCGAGTGATTCAGTTTTTCTAGGTCTTCCATGTGTACATGTTATTAACTTTTGCTTGATTTTCTCCTGTTAATCTGTCTCATGTCAACTTAATTCTTATTGCAGCCAGAGGAATCTAAAAGGATAGATGAAATTTCTTCCTTCCTGACTGATACATGAATATAGATAATACTGAAGATGCGTTTCTAAATCTTTTCCAATTCAAGATATAAGAACTCAAGGTTTTGGTCTTTTCTCTATTTATAAAATAATATTTGGGAAGTCTCTAGGGTAAAGCAACAGAAAATGGAAACATGCTATCCTCCTATTTCAAAGAATAGCAGATTAAATTGTTCTAAGAAAAGCTCTCTACAGCCTGATTCAAACTGATTTAGGCAGATTGATTCAAGCAGTTCAAGAGTACAATGATGAAAAAAGGTGCCCTGACATTTTGTTTTCTTAAGAAGTAATAAAGATTGGGACCATTTTTCCCACATCAACAACTTTTTGAAAAAAAGTGACATTTTGAAGAAACATAGCCTGGTGCCAGATTTGTAAAACTCACCAGTGGATTTCAAGGAGGTGAATGCAAAAATTTGAAGAGAAAAGAGGAGCAACAAAAGGATTTCTACTGGGAAAACTCCCTTGTTGAGGATTCTGACAGAATCTGAAGGTTCTCCTCTAAGTGTGAGGCCAATGATTACCAGTCCATTCAATCACACCTTAATCTGCCTCTGCTGGGTTGGACCTAGAGCAACATAGATTTTTCTGTACCCCCTGCCAAGAGTCTAATAATCCACATCCTTTCTTTTGAAGGGTAGAAATCTCAATAGGATTGGAAACAAGTCACGGAAAAGGTGCCAGCGGGGGGCTTGTTTCATTATAATAACAAACCAGCTCCTGTTCAAAGAGAAATCACTCCGAATTCCTTGCTGTCTTGTCCTAGTTGATTCTTTTTTTATCCTAAATATTTACCTTAATCTCTTTAAACCAAGTCCCTCTCAAAGGACTAACTGCACTTCTTTCTGTATCAGGAGAGTACTCTCTTTTGTGGGGTTCCTTTAGTTGTTTCTATGAGTTTAGTCTCTCTAGAGAGGGCTTTGTTGCTTCTTTACTTCCTGGCTCTACATTTTATTTCCATTCTAACCTGTTAACTTGAACTTTCTTTTTCATGTGGACTTTTTTTTTTTTTTTTTGCTTTTTTAGGGCTGCACTTGCAGCATGTCGAAGTTCCTAGTCTAGGGGTCTAATCAGAGCTGTAGTTGCTTGCCTACAGGACAGGCACAGCAAGGCAGGATCCAAGCCATGTCTGAAACCTATACCACAGCTCACGGCAATGCTGTATCCTTAACCTACTGAGTGAGGCCAGGTATCAAACCCGCATCCTTATGGTTTCTAGTCATGTTCATTAACCACTGAGCCAAGTAGGGAACTCCTCATGTGGACTTTTTAAAGACCTGAATATAGAGTCCTTCAGGAATGGACATTCTGAGAGAGCTGAGTTGGGTAAATATCTATATTTTCTATGTAGATTATGGTCAAACCTATAGAGAGAATAAAATATTCATAGTGGGCTTACAAGCATCCTTGATTTAGCTATAAATCTTTGTCATCCTGGTGTCTATCAAGTAGCAAATGATTCTAGCAGCTTTGCATATTCCTTTGGGAATAGCATTCCTTGGGAATTCTGCCTAGACCAAATAGACCTTCTCTGAAGGTGAAATGGATTCTGGTCTTGTCATACTGGCCCCAGTTGAATTTATTATTCATCTGACCCAGGCTGAACAATCAGATTTGATTGCAAAGACATTTGGGATTGTATTCAGAATACTAGTTAGGCTCTAGTAGTAATTGAACTGAGTGTGAATGTTACAGGAAGGGCCTGCAACATTCTACAGCCTGAGAATGGGGTCTTGTCTAACACTCAGAAATGGATTATCTGAGGGGACACACATGCTGACAAAGCAAAAGTCTTCCTTGGGAAGGGGCACCTGGGTAGAAGGGGAACCCAGGGGAACTCCTCTGCCACGTGGCTCTCAGTTTCAGGTTTTAATGGGAATGGGGTTAGTTTCTGGGTTGTCTCTGGCCAATCATCTTGCTCAGCTCAAACCTGGTCTGGTTCAGGGTCCTTTTTGGTGGCCCACACATCTCTCAGACAAGATAGATTCCAGTGCCAAGGATCCTGGGAGGTTGGTCATCTCCTCCCTCCTACTGGCCCCCCTCCCAAATTTTCAGTTAGTCTTTAGGGCAGCACATGTTCCTTATCAGGACCTCTTATTGTGAGAAAATTCATGCAGGTGGCTATTACGGTGCCTGGCAGGTGGGCAGTTTCAGTCAGTGGTCTTCCAACATGAAGGCTGCCCCTCTGGTCAGCCATGTTCTTTGTCTAGCAAAGCAGGGAGAATTCACCTGAAAGAAAAGAAAAATAAGGCTAACATTTAGAGACTAACAGGCATAAAAATCTAAGGACTCCAGAGAAACACAGAAGAAATCAATTATAACCTTGTTATAGTCTCAGCTGATAATCTTAGTTCCTGGTGAGGCCCCTTGTACTTTTTTACCTTGGGATCAGTACGATATCCCTGTGCCCCTACATGTAATGAATCTACCTTTTTGATTAAACTTGCTTGATTGGGTTTCTGTTATGTGACATAAAAAGACCTATGCATAAGACATAGCCTGGGATCGTGCTGTTAGTCAGACAGAACTATAGATACCTAATTCAACTCAATCATTTTCCACATGAGAAAACTGGGGCCTCTGCGTAGAGTAATCTGCTTATGGTTAAAAAAGATAATTAATGGCAAAACCAGTACTAAAATTACAGATGAGTGGTAAGTAAGCCTGGCAGTCTCCAGCATACACTGAAAAGTGTGATGGGGCAGAGCTCTGAAGCTGAAGTCAGAACAGGTGAACACTAATCCATTCTTAGACTCACTAACTGTGCAACCTGGAAAATGTTTCTGGAGCCTTGGGATCTTTAATGATGAGGCTTAGATAAATATTCTATCTGGTCCTTTCTAACTCTAAAATCATGTGATTCTAAGCCATGTTTCCAAACTGGGTATCAGAAGTAATTATCTAGAAAATTTGAATATGAATATGGGTGCTTGGGGAGAAAAGAAACCAGTTCACAGACAGTAAATGTCCAAGGGTTAAAGTGGAAGCTTCCTATCGAAGTCAATTGGGGGGGGGGTCCCCAAAGTGTTAGTTTTACTTTGTGCCTTTCTCCTATCAAATCAGGTAGTAAACTGATTATGTGTGCAGATGGTAGGTTTGTATTGAGAATCTGCCTGGAAAGCATCCAGAATCAGATGTGTGCCAAAACAGCATATCTTCTTCCAGAGAGTAGGAAAATTGAAAGGTTAACTGTAATTGATTTGGGCTCTTTGCTCCTTGAAGAAATAGAATGAACTGAAATAAACCAGTCTCTCTGGCTCTGTCCCTCCCTGCCTTCCTTCATTCTTTGTCTCCCCTTACCCCCCGCAAATGATATGTTTGTGGAATAAATGAATGTGAATATGAGAGCTTTTCTCATTTTTCCTTATAAAAAGAAGAAGACAAAGAGATTGTCAATGGAATGAGAAGTTTCCATCTTCCAAACTAAGCTCCTCACGACACATAAGATAAATGCTCATCATCATATACATGACCTGGGACAGCATAAAATTCCTTCCATAATACCCATCACATGTCATCAGATTCCCTCTGCATGCATATAGAGATAATTTCCCAGTGGGATACGTTCTATCTGATTTCCTTTCCCTTCCTCTTCCTGAGGCCCTTTGCCTCTTTTTCTTGCTTTGACTATTCTACTTAATTTCTTGCTTTTCAGTCAATAATAAATATGTGAATTACCGCATTCAGTAACCTTTTCTAAGGTCATAGTCTCCTCATCACTTTCACTGGTTGGGTAGATTTGCAAATTTTCCTTCTTGGAGCTCTTTACCTTAGTTTATACCTAATAGCAGTTTCATAGTCGTGCTAATCCTGACTAGTCATCCTTTCTGTTTTCATTGAATCTCCCTCTTTTCTCCTCCTAAATATGGACATCCATAAAAGTTTGCCTTGTTATTTTCCCCCTCTATTAAGTTCTTTTGGTGTTTCATCAACTTCTATAATTTATATTAAACTATCACTCCATGAAGTGTGAAGAAGACTGGGAGTGTATGGGGAAAAGACTAGTGAAAGAGACTTGGGAGGTAGACTACTGAACGTGTTTGTAAGTTGTTTGATTTGGGATAGCTGATATAAATTCAACTCTAATATTCCCTATGGTACCTTGAATGAAGATAAATGACTCAGTAGTCCATATTATCCATTTTTTTGTTCGTTGGTTTAATTTTTTCCTTAATGAAATTGAACAAGATTTACATTTCAACATCTAGGTAAATATCCTGTAGCTCTGCTAGTACATTTGGAAACCAAAGACCAGAGCAAGTGTGCCTCTTAATATGTAAAGTCTCCAGAGAATTTTCACACATCTTTTAAAGGCTTTAGACTTCCCCAGGAAGTGTAAGGATATTAGTTGCTTGAGCAAAACCTATCCAGGTGTAAATGGCCAAGGCAACTTAACTGATATCTCAGTCCCATGTATAAATCTAAAGTCATTATCCTCTCTTCACCTCTCAAATATTTCTCCTCTAGGATTATACATTTCTCTCCATAGTTTTATTCATTTTCCAGTCTTCTAGTGGCACTCCACAGACTGAGCGAAGTGTGTAGATCCAAAGAAGCTCAAAATCAATGGCAAGTGAAGGGTGAAGCTGGTCAAATTTGTGTTATATATTTCCCTCAAAGAAAAAATCTAAAAGTAGATGTAAGAAATCCAAAGATGGGAGTTCCCATTGTGGCGCAGCAGAAATGAATCCAACTAGTAATCATGAGGTTGCTGCATCGATCCCTGGTCTTTCTCAGGGGGTTAAGGATCTGGTGTTGCCAAGAGCTATGGTGTAGGTTGCCAGTGTGTCTCAGACCCTGCATTGCTGTGGCTGTGGTGTAGGCTGGCAGCTATAGCTCCTATTAGAGCCCTAGCCTGAGTACCTCCATATGCCGCGAGTGTGGCCCTGAAAAGCAAAACAAAAAAGAAAAGAAATCCAAGCATGAACAGTAATGGGATGTATTGCAGAAAAAAACAGGAGTAAAATTGGAAGAGAGAATTGGGATGTGAAGTATAGATAAAGCCCAGAAAAACACAAACAAAACAAACAGCAGCAACAAGAACAAAACAAAGCAAAAATTTGTATCTCAAAACCTAAAGTTCCGCCAACTTAGATACTGTTCAAGATGGCTTTTAATTTCTGTTGATTCTATGTGTTATCACTCATTGGAGTTCCCTATAAATATTGATAGTGGCATGACCACTATAAAATTTGTTTTATTTTTCCTTCTTGTTTCCTTTTTTCATTTATACGCAATTGAGTCTTCACCCAGTTTTCTCAATTCACTTCTTTTCACTTTTTCTACCAGGGAAAAGAAGTGAATTGAGATACTGTTCTTGTTCAGATATTGACCACCTTATTTTAATATTTGGAATAACTTCTCTGTGGATAAATTGTCTGTGTTCTCTGTTTTGGGTCCCCACTCCAGATAGTCCATCAAGCATACCTCACAGCTTATATGGTTATGTTATAATGGCTTGGTCTTGACACTTGGCTCAAAAATATTTGGAAATCTCTCATTGACTATGGCCAAAATAATCTGATTTCTCACTTTTGAACTTAAAGTCCTTCAAAATCTTTCTTTACCTACCTTTAAATCCTACCTCTTATTGCCAATCACTTATTCCTTGTTTTAGAAATTTTACCACATTTATTTATTCCGCTAATATGTTGCACATTTTTGGAGTTCCCTCTGTGGTGCAGCTCATTAAAGATCTGGCATTGCCACAGCTGTGGCATAGGTCATAGCTACAGCTCGGATTCAATCCCTGGCCTGGGAACTTTCATGTGCCATGAGTGTGACCACATAGAAAAAAAGAAGTCATAACATTTTTATATGAATTCTCCTTTCTTGGAATCCCATCTCTGTCATCTCTTATAAAAGTCTTAGTCATTTCTAAAGCTCCAATTAAAAGAGATTTAAAATTCAATCTACAAACTTTTTTTTTTTAATGCTTAACATGTTTCCGACTTTAGCATGTTGAGAGAGCAAACAAATGTCATTGTCTCTTACTAAATTAGAAATATACACTATATCATGTATAATACAAATAGTTATATACTATAATATATTATGATAAGGAACTACAGTAGCACACATCCTAACCTAGCCTGGGGTGGGCCCTCTGCAAAGCTTACTCTTAAATCGCGTACTGAAGGAGAAGGAAAAGTCTACCAGGTTAAAGAAAAAAAAGCAACTAAGGGTTGAGGATTTTTTCATTCAAAGAGACAGGAAGTCTATTAAAACACATGAGTTGTATGAGAGAGTACAGAATTCTGAGAGTATATTAAGCAGTTTGCTCTAGGCAGAAATAATCTTTTCCCTCTCCAAAGTATTATTCATACTACACAGAAGGCATTCTTAATGTGCTCCTTGCATTTTGGTGTTGTCTGTTTCTTTCTAACTCTCATAAAAGGTAGGGATTGTGTCATATGTCATGCATGTTTTTCTTCCCAGCACAGGCGAGTACACTTAGTAGATGTTCAATGTGCAATAAATATTAGTTGAATGAATAAAAGGTACTCTTGCCTGAGTGTGTTAGTTCTCGTTCACAGGTTCAGTTTTCTCCCTAGTCCCCTACACTGAGGCAACACAACACAACAAAACAGAAAAAAAACTGACCTTTCTGGGGGCACTGTGTCACTCAAAAAAAAAAAAAAAAAGTATGAAACTACAAGCAAACTTCATAAAAAGAAAGGTGGAAGTTTTTGATGGTTTTTCTTTTTTTTTTTTTTAGTTAAACAAAAGGGCAGATCAGAGTCCTGTTCTGTGTATTTTCACATGGAGCTTTTGATTTTTCAGTACAGGAAATTTAAAAGTTATGCAGAAACTTGAATGTTATTGTGACTGGCATCTTGAAAGAGCATGACGCATTCAGGATTCTCTTAAATGTGGGAATGCTTTAGTAGCATTTCTATTACTGGAATGCTGTAGTTTTAAACTCCTGACGTTCTAAAGGTTAGGAAACTCATAGGGAAGGCTCACTGAGCACCTTAGTTCTGCCTGCTTGGCCACTGTGAGTAGATCTGTGGATTGCTTATACCCCACCTTTGGCTACATCAGTGCCTGTGGAGCTCGTTTTTGTGTATTATGAAAGCAAACTGAAGTCCTTCTGATACATTGCTTTGTTAGGTGTCTGACATGTTCTTGTCAGACCAGAGAAATAAAATATGGTGAAAGTAGGACAAAAATGGCCGTTTTATTATGTTCACGTTTCCCTTAATTCTGCCAGTGACCTTCTGCACCACCACCCCATTGAATCTAAGGTTAACCCAGGCCAACTGCATGAGATCACAGCCTAACTGGAAGCAGAACAATGTCACATCACCACCACCGGTCTGACTTACTCCTGCACTGGCTATGTTTTGATCCTTCAGTTCCTTCCATCTTCTTTACTAATATGTCTCTGCCAACTAACTCCCAACTTATCAAATCTGCTCAACACTCTCTTCTCCAAATCTTATTTCTCTATAAAATGTCTTTATCTCTCTTAATGATACCTCTATCTTCCCACTACCTAGACTAGAAAATATGGACTATGATTTAGAATGCATGCATGTGCTCCATCTTCAAAGTCTGGCAAGTTTAACCCTTTCTTTTCATTTCTTTGTTTTCTATTTTGGTTGGACTACCTAGCCTTTACTCACCTGGGTCACTGTGATACTTCCCTAACTGATCTTCTGCTACTTGTTTTCTACATTTTTCCATTTGGCATATTCTTTGCAGATTGGATCAAAACATATTTTGCAATTCAGCGTCCTTCATTAGCTCCCTATTTCTTCACAAATTATGTGGACATTCTTTTCCCAGGCAGCCAAGGCCATCTATATAGTATGACTTTTGTCCTGCTTCTTGGACAGTATAGATATATTAAGATATGGCCCTTGTAGAGAGATATGTGGATTCAAGTTCTGACTCTGCCTCTTACTAATTGAGTGACTTGAACAAGTTACTGAACCTGGAATTGCTTCAATTTCCACATCTATAAAACAGGGCTAAGGGTACATAGCACAGAGACTTGCTGTGAAAATTAAATGACTTAGGGTGAAGTACATTGAACAAGGCCTCAAGATGGTAAGCGATAATTGTTAGACATCATTATTAATATCTTTCATTGTTACTTCTCTTACAATACTTAAGTTGTGGAATCAAAATGTTTCAATTATAGGAAAAACCTGGAGTTCCTGTTGTGGCTCAATGGTTAACGAATCCGACTAGGAATTTTGAGGTTGCAGGTTTGATCCCTGGGTTAAGTATTTGGCGTTGCTGTGAGCTGTGGTGTAGGTTGCAGACGCGGCTTGGATCCCGCGTTGCTGTGGCTCTGGCATAGGCCATTGGCTGCAGCTCCGATTCGACCCCCAGCCTGGGAACCTCCATATGCTGCGGATGTGGCCCACAAAAGACAAAAGGCAAAAAAAATAAACAAAAAACATACCCTTAAGGTTTTCATTTTCACTGATGATAAAAGTGAAGTCCAAAGAAGTTAAGTAATGTTGAGGCCACACAACAACTTAATGACAGGACAAGGACCGTACCCTTGTCTTCTGACCAGTGTTTTTCTTTTCTTTTCTTTCTTTCTTTTTTATTTTTTGATTTTTAGGGCCACACCACAGCAGATGGAAGTTCCCAGGCCAGGAGTGAATCAGAACTATAGCTGCTGGCCTACGCCACAGCCACAGCAACAGGGGATCTGAGCTGCATCTGCAACCTACAATCCAGGTCACAGCAAGGCTGGACCCCCAACCCACTGAGCAAGGCCAGAGATTGAACCCGCATCCTCATGGACACCAGTCAGATTGTTTCTGCTGTGCCACAATGGGAATTAACTCACTGTACCAGTGTTTTGAAGGCCTTGAAGGCCCTAAGGGCCCCAGTTACTGGTAATTAGCGGCAACTAACCATGAAATCAGTAATTTGTTTCAGAGAGGAAATATAAATTGAACATTGATGAACCCATGAATTGGTAGACTAAAAACCAAAGAGGGAAGAAGGATACAAATGGAAATCAGATTGTGTAAATGATAATTTTACACTATTTTTCTCATATACATATGGAATGAACAATTAGTAATATGTCTGTCTCAGATTTTAAATCTGAGGATGGAGAGTGTAAGACTCTGAGGATGTGTAATGCTCTTAGAGTGTATCTGCTTTTCAAAATTACATCGCAAGTTTTAATGTCATTTATTTTAAAAATATTATCTACACATTTCTTATTCCACATTCGCAGTTAATCTTGAGTTCACTCTATTGGATTTTTGGTTGTTCATTAAAAATTTCTCTCCCGTGGCAGAAATTAAGAGCAGTGCGTGCAGATATGTCAGTTTTATTGTATCTTATTTGTATGCCAAATCTAAGCACGCACTGATCAACTGCCATTACTGTTTACTTTCTCTACTAGGCTAAGTTATCAAATTGCTACCATATGCTATTCCATGACTCATATTCTACCAAATGCTCTGATTATCCAAGAGTTAAATTTAAGGTACAGTGTCTGGCAGGAGGGCCCTATCCTTTCCATTCCAGGTTGCTAGACCATGGGGATTCTAACGGTTGAGCTTACGGTCCCCAAATGTTTGGCATATTACATTTCTCTGTGTTATTTTATAAATTCATCCTCAATATTCACATTGGAATTTTTCTTATAGTATTATCCATAATTGTGGCTGGAATGTAAAAATAATCTATTTTCTTTCATAATAATCTATGAAAGAAAAAAAGAAAGGAAAGAAAGCCCCCCAAGTAACTGATAGAGTAAATTTATAAAAGTTTATAGAGAATAATATCCATTATTTCTCAAAAGACAATAGAAACAATAATATACCTTGCCAGTGTTTACTGTGTGTCATCTGTGTCATCTCTAATCCTTGTAGCAATCCTGTGAGTTCAAGGATTATCACCACTCTTCAGGAGACAAGGCGCTTAGGCTGAGAGGTTAGTGCTTTGCAAGTTGCTAGGGCATAGCGCTGCCGGTGTATGCCAGGGTCTCAATTTATTCCCAGGAATGCCTAACTCCAAATTTTGTTCTCTCTCCATCATGGCATACAACCTCCACATACACCATAGTTTGTCAAAAAGACCTTAGAGTTTAGGTCTGCCCTACCCCACCAAGTTGGGCTCTGTGTTAGGGACATGTTAATTATGCACATTTGTTTCTACTACTTGTATCATTAACATTAACAAACACACAAATTTTAAAACTTTCTCATTTATTTGGACTTCCTCTTCTCTCTTTTTAGAGTATTCAACAGTTCCAAATTAAAAACAACAACAAATTTTGCAGAAACGCAGCTTGGAATTTGATTTGATGAGTGTGTGGCAAGGCAAGCCCTCCCCAGGCTCTGAGAAATTATTACAAAAAGGATCAAATAATTTTTAAAAACATTATGAACACAAAAGCATACCCCTGAAGATGGCATAAAATCATGGACAAAGTTAAATTTTGCAGTATGAAGAAAGTTGAAAAATAATAGGTATTGGAGTAATACACAGGCAATGAAAATAGCCACGTACTAAAGTAAGAATAACTAGACCTAAAACACTATAATCTTGATTCTAGGTATTCAACACCTATATCTGTATAATCATTTTGAATAATGTTTTGCAACCACTGTAGTAAATAAATAATTATCTCTAAATTTCTTAAATTGAATTTTTTATTAATACAGCAAATACTGCTGGGAAGGAAGAAATAAGAAAGGAATTGAAACTCTGTCCTATGACTTACCTTGGATTTAGTAAAATGCATCACAAAACTCTGTATAAGGGAACCAGGCTAGGTCTGTTATGTTTAGAGATCTAAGTCAAGATTTTGACAGCATAAAATTATTGAGGGAACAGTTCAACTTGCCTCGATCACATTTCTTTCTCCTAATCAGATGTTTTTTCATCTATACCTTTGGGGGATCAGAAGAATTTCATGGCACACTCAAGAAATGACATCAACTATATTCAGTAGCAAGGGATTTTGAGTTAAAGAAGTAAAAAGTTACTGAAATTATTCTCTCTTGTCTGAGTCAGCACAGTGCCCAGTGACAGAGCAGGTAGTCCGTAAATACAGACTGCCTTAATGAATGAATAATGAACATACAATCACAGATTCTCTCTGTTCTAAGAATTGAAACAAGGAGTTCCCTGGTGGCCTAGCAGTTAAGAACTAGGCGTTGTCACTGCTGTGGCTTAGGTTGCATCCCTGGTCTGGGAACTTCTCATTCTGTGGGCACAGCCATAAATAAATAAATAAATAAATAAATAAATAAATAAATAAATAAGAATTCAAACAAATGAGAAAGTTACTGACTTCAAAGAATAAATAGTCCACTCTAGGGAATACTAACAATAAACCATAAAACATAATACAAACAGGAATTTGAGGAGCTCCTGTTATGGCTCAGCAAGTTAAGAACCCAGCTGGTATCTATGAGGATGTGGGTTTGATCCCTGGCCTTGCTCAGTGAGCATCATACAGGGGTGATTCTTATGGCCTTTCACGGTGTATGAATTCAGAACTAGAGAGAGGGAGACTTTGAAAACAAGCTGAGGGGAAACTCATGTGAGTCTTCTGTACTAAGGCAGTGGCAAAACATAAAGAAGTGCTAGATTTATCCCTATAAGGAACATGAAGGTCTTTATGTTATCAGTAATCCAGATTTTGGTGATAGTTTGTAACCCAGTTTAAACTAGCACAAACTGAATGCTTCAGAAATTGGTATGAGGTGTGCGGTGATATGGCAACAAATAAAAAAGTATGTGGGATTAACTTGATGGGGGAGACAGGTTTCAGGTTTCAAGGAGACTGGTATTGGACCTAGAAGAAAGGACATTCAGTTGGGCAATGATGGAACTTTGCTGAGACTTGCTTGGGATAACAAGGAAGGAGGACAATATACCTAAGGAGTTTGCAGCTTAAAGAGGCAAAAAGAGATGTTAGAATGTTAGTAGGATACAATGACTGCTTTTGGCGGCATGTTACAAGACAATATGAGACAAGCTTAGATGATAACTGGTCAGTTTGCAAGCAGGAATGAAAGAGTGCATATAGCGTGCATAAATTAAGGGGCAGCTCTTTCTAAACTCTACACAGTAAAAGCTAAAACTGGACTATGTTTGAAGCTACAAAGACTTCTTAAAGTTCAACCTAGAAACAAGGATAAAATCAAGACCATGGTTGTCACACCTATTGTTAAGAAGTGCCCAATAATTTTTTTTCATTTGGAAGAAAAATGGCTCAGGGAAAGGAGAATAAGAATATGGCTCTAGAATTTCCCGTTGTGGCTCAGCATTAACAAACCTGAATAGTATCCATGAGGTTGCAGGTTCCATCTCTGCCCTCGCTCAGTGGGTTAAATATCCTGTGTTGCCATGAGCTGTGGTGAAGTTTGTGGATATGGCTTTGCAGATACAGATCCTGTGTTGCTGTGGCTGTGGTGTAGGCCAGCAGCTGCAGCTGCAATTTGACCCCTAACCAGGGAACCTCCATATGTTGCAAGTGTGGCCCTGAAGCAAAAAAAAAGAAGAAAGAAAAAAAAGAGTATGGCTCTATCGCTGAAGCCATATTGCCTCCAGATGGGTACAACTAAGTCAAGAAGGACTGCTGAGAGAAAAGTCTTGAAGAGAATTTTTGGCGCAGTTGTTGGAAAAGGATGCTGTTGAACAAAAGAAAAAGGCATCAATGAAGAAGAAACCGGAGGCTCAGTGGGTTAAGGCTCCATTGTCGTCACTGCTGTGGTCTGGTTACAGCGGCGGCACAGGTTTGGAGTGTCCACCTGTGGAGCCAAAAAAAGAAGGTGGGGGAGGGGGAGGACGAGGAGGACAACAACAGCCTGGATTAACAGGTAAGGAAGTGAACTAAAGGAAGTTGCTCAGCCCACAAGCATGACCTGTTCCTTCATGCTCACTTTAAAATGGCCAGAGGGTACAAAGGTCAAATCTAAGGGTCACAGAGAACACTGGACTAGGGAAGCTTTCCCAGAGAATAGAATAGAATTTCTAATCAAGAAAAACACCCCTATTCCAGGGCAGGGGTCTTCATATCAATGTCATTGTGAGTCTTTCTCCTCTTCCCTTTCTTTCTTTCTTTCCTTTTTTTTTTCTTTCTTTTTTTGCTTTTTAGGGCCACACCTGTGGCGCATGGATGTTCCCAAGCTACTGGTCGAATCGGAAATACAGCTGCTGTTCTATGCCACAGCCACAGCAATGTGGGATCTGAGCCACGTCTGTGACCCACAGCTCATGGCAATACCAGATCCTTCACCTCCTGTGAGGCCAGGGATTGAACCTACATCCTCGTGAATACTCACCAGGTTCATTACCACTGAGCCACAACAGGAACTCCTCATTCCCCCCTTTTCTGAATGGGAGTGCATATTGCAGTTACGTTGTTCCTGTTCCACCATTTCATACTGGTGGTATAAGAAGGAGGTAGCTTGTCTTTTTTGTTGATAGTTCTCCAGATAAACCGAAGGCCCACCTAGATATGTACATACTATTGCCCATAACCGAAATGTAGAAGCTGCCATGTAGAGCCCAGAACTTGATGCTATGGCTGTGTGGAATTATGCAGAAAGGAGGAAGAACCAAATATTTGGTGACCCAGAGGGCAAGGGACATGGATGGCATTTGGTGAATATCTTGGATTCTCTTTCTTTCCTAGTACCTCCTGTCTCCCTTGTGGTTGCATTAGGCTGTGTGACTAATCCTGGCCAGTCAGCCGTGAATGAAAGTCATATATCATTTGAAGAGTGGAGACCCTTCTGAACACGTTTGCCTTCTGACTCAGTGAATAGGAATGTTCAAGACAGTTTCAATTTTGTCAGCCTGGATCCCAGATTGAAGAGATACAGAGCAGAGCTCCCAGTCATGGTAGAATTTAGCACAAATGTAAAATAAATCTTTATTTTTCTAAGTCATTGAGATTTGGGGATTCTTTGATGCTGTAGCATACTAGCCTATCATTCCTGGATGGTGAGTACATGGACATTGATTACACCGAGAATATAGAAAGGATCCAACAAATGTTTCTTTGAAAGAGTAAAAGAACGCTGACACAGTTGCTTTGTTATTTAGTTTAATTAAAGCATTTTGTATTTTCTCTTGACCTATGTTTCATATTTTAGGGTTTTTAAAAAGGGAATGTTTCATTTGGTAATTCCTCTTTAAAGATAGGAATATGAGCAGTCAGTATTTAAGGTAATATTTGACACTGTGTTGTCCATTGAATAAATTATTGTTCTCTGTTTTCCTTCTCTTCATTCACTAGTACATCTGACTGATAACTATGACATATGTAGAACACTGGCTGAAATGGAACAGGAAGTGCAATTTTAGCTGGCTCAGTAAGGAAGGTACATCAAAGTGAGGCTGCAGCAACAGTCAAGCCACTCCGTCCGTGACAATGTCTAAAGGCACAGGGTAAAAGAACACATTGTGACTGAGAATTGGGCAGCTCCAGATAAGGGCGGGCAACGGAACACTTATGGGAAGAAATAGAGAAATAACAGGGATCACATTATGGGCTAAGGAGATTCATATGGATCTTGAGGGCTGCTAGAGTCACTAAAGGGCTTTTAGTGGGGGTGGAGAGGTGTGGCTTGTTTCAGATTTGCAATTTAGAAAGATCATGCTTACAGTATTTTGCATTTTTAGCACTTCCTTTACCTTCCACGTCCCACTTTCTCAATTCTATTTAACACTATTAACTAGGTACAGACCTCCTGGAAAAGGCATAAAAAGGATTTGCCCCGAATCTGCTTCATCAGTGACAATAGCCATTAAAAGTGATACTGAAAGTCTAGATCTGGATTTTAATGGTAGCTCTACCCCGAGTCAGAGTCACAGTTCAACAACTTGAGATTTTATTATTTCCTCTAATTTGTCAGAAGGTGAGGCATCTCTGCTATCTGCAGCAAGCCCTTGCAAACAAAATTGCTCCTTTGTTTTGTGTAGTCGTGACACTGATTCTGACAGTTAGGACTCGCTTATGTGAAAAACAGATCCCAAGGGGCAGGGTCAGCGATGTCTCAATTGTGTGCTGCTTCTTTCTCTTCTTACGATGTGGAGGCAGAATAGTCTAACCTCATTGCAAAGCTTACATTCTTGGACTGACTTGTTATGGGTCATTCAGAAATTTAAAATTCAAGGTTTTGGTTGGCGTTCTATAAAATGCAAAACTTGTCAGAAACCTCTTCTACGTGGCAAGTTCATTTGACAAAATGTATTTAAAAAGCAACTGAGAGAATCTAGACTAAGCCATCTGAAGCTTCGTTCGTAGAAATAAAGAAATTTTTTTTTTTGCGGGGGGTGGGGGGCACACCCATGGCACATGGAGGTTCCCAGGCTAGGTGTCCAATCAGAGCTATAGCTGCCGGCCTAGCCACAGCCACAGCAACACAGGATCCGAGCTGCGTCTGCGACCTTTACCCATGGCTCACAGCAAAGCTGGATCCTTAACCTACTGAGCGAGGCCAGGGATTGAACCCGCAGCCTTGTGGTTCCTAGTTGGATTTGTTTCCATTGCACCAGGACTGGAACTCCTCTTCCTAGAAACAAAATTTAAATAGAATGCCAACAGTTTTGGGGTGGTGGTTCCTGGCCTATAGAATCTTTGGCTTGGTGCCTTTTGAACCCAACCCCAAGCAAAATGTAGTGTAGTGGACTGAACGTGTGTGTCCCGCCAAATTCATATACTGAAACCTAATCCCCGTTGGAAGGTGATTAGATCATGCCCTTATAAAGAGACCCTGGGGCTTCCTCACCCTTTCTGTAATGTGAGGACCCAGCCACATATCACAAAACCCTCTAGGAACACAGGAAGTAGGTTCTCACCAGAAATCACATCTCCCTGCCCTTGATCTTGCATGTCCAGCCTTCAGAACTGTGAGAAATGAATGCCTCTTGTTTCTAAGCCAGCCACCTATGGTAATTTGTTACAGCAGCTGAAGGGACTAAGAAAGTGTTTATTATAGTTCCTCGTAAACAGTGCTAGAAAGAAAGAACGGAGGGAGGGAAGACAGGTGTATTCATGTTTTGTGGTGCAGTGATATAAAGAAATGTTACATATCAGAATGAATGTGAGGAAATGTGAGTTTGGGGCAGGCTTGAAGAATTGAGTGTATCTGGGGAGCAAAACTATTTTGAGAAATATTGTGCATATGCTGTTGAAAAGCCTGTTTACTAATAAGAATATGCAATTTTTACAAACTGGTGTCTGGGGAATTCTTGTTATCAATTTAACCTAATACAAGTTTGCTGGGTGAGTTCAGGAAAGGCCCAATTATGACCTAAATTTCTTAGATGTCCGATGCAGGTATTAGAGTTTCTGCTGTAATCTAAAGGGCCCTTGGCCAAGAGATAGGACCCATACTCTATTATTGGCTCTGTTTGTATAGTGTATACATCCGATCAAAACTTAAACTATACAGGACACCAGGGTGTCAGTCTGGACTCTTTAGTTCCTCTTCTAGCCATTTCCTCATTCTTTCTTGTTCATATTTTGCAAAGGAGCTGGGCATAAAGGCTCTCAGCAGAGGTTAGCATGGTAAGTATGAGCAAATCATCTTTTTTTCTTATGATTAAAGTCCTGACCTTAGGCACGTCTTTGCACTGACTTTTCTCTTAGGCTGACATATCCGGGACTCTGCACAGAGTGGCTTAAGATATCCACTGTGTCTCTTCCTATTCCACTTAGTGCTGTCAGCACAGAAGTCCAGGTCTGGCTGTCCCTCACACAGTTGCCGGCCTGATGAGCACGGCATACTGTACAGATTACAAGTTCCTGTTCTGCTCCAAGTGTCAGTGATTTAATCAGCCACTTCGGGTGAAAAGCAAAACCACAAATTCGGTGGCAGATGGTGTTGGTGGGAGAAACGCACCCATTGATTTCCACCTAGAAAAGTAGTTTTCTTGGGAGATGACTCCTTAATTGCCCTTTGCCTGTGTCTAGTAGGCCAGCTTCCTCATGACAGATTAAATTTACCACATTCTGTTTCCAAACCAAGTGCAAATTTTGGAGTCATTTTGATTTACTTTCTCCTTCTTTCTGCTGTGGCCCTTCATCATCCCCCATGGCCTTTCCTCTGCTGTGTTTGCAGGTGCTTAAACTTTGTTTTCCTACAGTTTTCATTTATACTCCTACTTTGTTGTTGTTGTGGTTCCTGATGGAGAGATAAAGATGTTGCCCAGTAATTTACAAATAAAGGGCAAAATAGAAAAAAAAACTCATTGAAATAATTTCTTCCCCAAATATTTAAAGTTTACAAATCCAAACTATCCTAGTACAACTTTTTAAAGTTGAAGAAATAAAAGTTGACACAGAGCTGGTAGGTAGCTGAAGAGTAAGTTAACACCTACTTAATTGGAGAAAGGAGAGCTTTAGAAAAAATACTTTTTTTAAGTGAATATTAAATAAACTGAAAGCTGGGAAACCAGCTCCTCTCTACTTACCATCTCCTTTCCATTTCTCTTTCCCATTTGGACTGAACAGAACACAAGGCAACTTCTGGCTCTGTCCCAGGTGGAACTTTGGAAGGTTGTTAAACCAAAGGTCCTCTTTTCCCAGTTTAGAGATTGAGAAAGTTGGGACAAGCTATTTCTTGCATGTCTCACAACAAAAATATTCTGTAATTCTGTGAAATCTCTGGACTTGAAAGATTGCCCGAATCACAGATATGGTTTGCCCTAATGAGCCCCCAGTAGGCCATGGCATGGAAAGCATTTTTTTTTCTTTTTTTAATGGCCACACCCATGGCATATGCAAGTTCCCTGGGCCAGATATTGAATCTGAGCCACAGCTGTGACCTGTGCCATATTTGAGGCAATGCTGGATCCTTAACCCACTGCGATGGGTTGGGGATTGAACCACCACCTCTGCAGTGACCTGAGCCACTGCAATTGGATTCTTAACCCATTGCACCACAGTAGGAACTCCTAAAAGTAATTCTTTTTAACAGCAAAGTAGCAAAAGTATGTGAGGTTTTAATAATACTTTTTCCTTCTTTAATTCAGTGAACTATATGCTAAATAACTCTTGAATTGTTTCTTGTTTCATTCCACTTTCATGCAACAGCAGGCTCATAGTAAATTTCACATTATTTGACTTGCTCTCACAGTAATTTATCACATTAGGGAAAACTGCATCTAGCCACAACAAATTAAAGCCAAATCTGATTTAATCATTTTCATTTTAACAGAAGCCATTAGCATCGCAGGATTAAGAATAAATTCTTTGTTTTGATTACTTGTGTTGAATAAATTTGTTGGATTCCTTACCAAATTACTCTTTATATTCTCTTGCTGCTCTGGCCCTGATTTGTTTATTAATGATTGAGGTCACTACCTGATTTATGAACAAAAGCGTCTGTCCTATTCACAATACCTCTCACGAAAATTCCTGGTCTTTATTGCCTTGCAATGAAAGCATTGATGGCGATCAGTGTTAGATAAGCCTCTAAATATTTATAGATTTGATTCATAAAAGTATCCAAAGTGTGGTTGAGCTCTTGTAAGTGTGGTAGTTGTGTTTGATCTATTGTTTGATGCCTAGAATGCAGTTGAGGCATATTGGATGTTGGAATGGATCTGGACTGGATGTAAATACTTAACATTCATTGAGCACTTATTATGTGCCACGAGTTGTTCTAAATGCTATAGGTTTGTTTATGTATTGGGTCATCACAGTATATACATGTACGTATATACATCCCACGAGGTATATATTTCTCTTAAGCCTAATATATAAATGAGGAAACTGAAACCCAGGTAGATTAACTTGCCCAAGTTCTGTGGTCAGTAAATCAAGAGCCTGAATGCGACGGCAGGAAATCTGGTAGCAGAGCCATCACTCTTTACCATTCTACTCTGCTGTCTCTGACCTAGATAACCCTAGCTGCACCATTATAACTCCTGATATGTGTCAGGTACTCTTCAAAGTGTTTTGCAAATATCACCACACTTAATCATGACCACAACCCTATAAGGAGGTACTATTATTCTCTCTATTCTACATATAAAAGAATCCCGTGAGGCACAGAAAGCTTTATTAACTAGTTAAAGGTGGCAAAGCAAGCAGTGGAGTAAGAATTGGATGCATCTAGTTCATATTCTGAACCTGTGCTCTTAAATATTAAGGATATAAATGCTTTACTAGTTGTATGTAATCTTGAAAAGTATTTTGTATGTAATCTTGAAAAGTATTTTACTAGTTTGTATATAATCCCAAAAAGTATTTTATCACATATGAATAGTTGTAAAATACTTGTTTCCCAAGGCTGCTATGAAGATTATTAAATCAGCACTGATATATTAAATGATTTTGAAAAGTACAGAATAAGAATGTAGTCTCCGAGATGTCTTTGCTCCAGTCTTGGCACCCCGTTTTTCCTAATTAGGTGACCATGATGAGCATCTAGTCAACTAGTCAAACTTTTTAGGCCTTAGGGTTTTTTTTTGCTTTTTTGGTTTTTTTATTTTTTATTTTTTTGGTCTTTTTAGGGCCTCGCCTGTGGCACATGGAGGTTCCCAGCCTAGGGGTTGAATCAGAGCTACAGCTGCCAGCCTACACCACAGCTCATGGCAACGCCAAATCCTTAACCCACTGAGTGAGGGCAGGGATTGAACCTGCGTCCTCATGGATTCTTTTCTGCTGAGCCATGATAGGAACTCCTGTTTTTGTTTTTGTTTTTTTTTTCCCTAGTGATAGTGCTTATTTTATGGACATTTCTCTGTCTTCTCCAGTCCCATGATTTTAAATGAATCTTAATGTATAATTTTTGCCTGGACTTTTCTCCTGAACTTCAGCACAGATTTAAAGCTGCAACTCAACATCTCTGCTTACATGCTTAATGATCATCTCAAACTGAACACTTCCGATAGTAGCTTTTGATCACATGTGCCTTATTCACAATTCATTGCCTCTCCCTACCACCATCTAACACCTGGTCCTTTCCCAGACTTCATTTAATGAGCGGTATTTCCACTTATTCAGTTGTTTAGGCAAAAACACCCTGAAAAATCATACTTGACTCCTCTTTTTCCCTCATCACCAGGTACTGATGTGCAGAATCTCTTCAACTTACCTTCAGCATGCACAGTGTACTCAAAAACCATCATCTCCAGTATTACTCTTTTTGTCCAAGCCACCATCCTCTCACATCAAGGCTTTCTAGGTATTTAGTCTTTCTGTGTGACTATTGGCCTTTTGGAAATGCTGATTGAGGATATCATGTTTTAACTCAAACTTGGTCCAAACTCCTTACCTGCATAACTGTACATGACCTGAACCCTCTCTTTGACTTCATTTATGACTCCCTGTCTTGCTCACTCTGCTCTGGCTACACAGGTCTTGTTTTTGCTCAAACATGAAATTTTCTGTTTATTTTTCATGAGATTTCTGTTTTTTTTTAAATAGTTATTTCCCTAATACAATTTTCTACTATACAGCATGGTGACCCAGTTACACATACCTGTATACATTCTATTTTCGCACATGATCATGCTCCATCATAAGTAACTAGGCATAGTTCCCAGTGCTACACAGCAGGATCTCATTGCTAATCCATTCCGAAGGCAATAGTTTGTATCTATTAACCCCAAGCTCCCAAACCACCCCACTACGTTCCCCTCCCCCTTGGCAAGCACAAGTCTGTTCTCCAAGTCCATGATTTTCTTTTCTGTAGGAAGGTTAATTTGTGCCTTACAGTAGATTCCAGTTATAAGTGGTATCATATGGTATTTGTCTTTCTCTTTCTGACTTACTTCACTCATAATGAGAATCTCTAGTTCCATCCATGTTGCTGCAAATGGCATTATTTCTTTCTTTTTATGGCTGAGTAGTATTCCATTGTGTATATATACCACATCTTCATAATCCAGTCATCTGTTGATGGACATTTGGGTTGTTTCCTTGTATTGGCTATTGTGAATAGAGCTACAATGAACATGAGGGTGCATGCGTCTTTTTTAAGGAAAGTTTTGTCCGGATATATGCCTAGGAGTGGGATTTCTGGGTCATATGGTAGTTCTATGTATGGATTTCTAAGGTACCTCCATATTGATCTCCATAGTGGCTGTACCAGCTTACATTCCCACCAACAGGGCAGGAGGGTTCCCTTTTCTCCACACCTCCTCCAGCATTTATTATTTGTGGACTTACTAATGATGGCCATTCTGACTGGTGTGAGGTGGTATTTCGTGGTAGTTTTGATTTGCATTTCTCTAATAATCAGGGATGTTGAGGATTTTTTCATGTGCTTGTTGTCCATCTGTACATCTTCCTTGGAAAAATGTCTCTTCAGGTCTTTTGCCCATTTTTCCATTGGGTGGTTGGCTTTTTTGCTGTTGAGTGTATAAGTTGTTTGTATATTCCAGAGATTAAGCCCTTGTCAGTTGAATCATTTGAAACTATTTTCTCCTATTCTGTAAGTTGTCTTTTTGTTTTCTTTTTGGTTTCCTTTGCCATGCAAAAGCTTGTTAGTTTGATTAGGTCCCCTTGGTTTATTTTTGCTCTTATTTCTGTTGCTTTGGGAGAATGACCTGAAAACATATTCATGATGTTGATGTCAGAGAGTGTTTTGCCTATGTTCTCTTCCAGGAGTTTGATGGTGTCTTGTCTTATTTAAGTCTTTCAGCCATTTTGAGTTTATTTTTGTGCATGGCGTGAGGGTGTGTTCTAGTTTCATTGATTTACATGCAGCTGTCCAGGTTTCCCAGCAATAGTTGCTGAAAAGACTGTCTTTTTCCCATTTTATGTTCTTGCCTCCTTTGTCAAAGATTAATTGCCCGTAGGTGTCTGGGTTTCTTTCTGGGTTCTCTATTCTGTTCCATTGGTCTGTCTGTCTGTTTTGGTACCAGTACCACTCTGTCTTGATGGCTGTGGCTTTGTAAGATTACCTGAAGTCTGGGAGAGTGATGCCTCCTGCTTGGTTTTTGTTCCTCAGAATTGCTTTGGCAATTCTGGGTCTTTTGTGGTACCATATAAATTTTTGGATTGCTTGTTCTAGTTCTGTGAAAAATGTCATGGGTCATTTGATAGGGATTGCATTGAATTTGTAGATTGCTTTGGGTAGTTTGGCCATTTTTACAATATTAATTTTTCCAACCAAAGAGCATGGAATATCTTTCCATTTCTTTACATCTTCTTTAATTTCCTTGATTAATGTTTTCTAGTTCTCAGCATATAAGTCCTTTACCTCCTCGGTCAGGTGTATTCCCAGTTATTTGATTTTGGGGTGCAATTTTAAAAGGTATTATATTTTTGTATTCCTTTTCTAATATTTCATTGTTAGTGTATAGAAATGCAACTGGTTTCTGAATGTTACTCTTATATCCTGCTATGTTGCTGAATTTGTTGATCAGTTCAAGTAGTTTTTAGGTTGAGTCCTTAGGGTTTCCTATATATATAATATAATGTCATCTGCTTACAGTGACAGTTTTACCTCTTCTATTCCTATTTGGATGCCTTTTATTTCTTTTGTTTGTCTGATTGCTGTGGCTAGGACTTTCAGGACTATGTGGAATAATAGTGGTGAGATTGGACATCCATGTCTTGTTCCAGATTTTAGTGGGAAGGCTTTCAGCTTTTCTCCATTGAGTATTATATTTGCTGTTGGTTTGTCATAGTAGGAGACTTCAACACACCACTCACACCAATGGACAGATCCTCTAAATAGAAAATCAATAAGGCAACAGAGAGTCTAAGGGACACAATAGAAAAGTTAAACTTAATTGACATTTTCAGGACATTACATCCAAAAAAAATCAGAATATAAATTATTCTCAAGTGCACATGGAATATTCTCAAGAACTGATCACATTCTGGGGCACAAAGCTAACCTCAGCAAATTTAAGAATATAGAAATTATTTCAAGGATCTTCTCTGACCACAATGGCATGAAACTAGAAATCAACCACAGGAAAAGAAATGAGAAAAAACTTACTACATGGAGACTGAACAACTTGCTACCAAAAAAACCAATGAGTCAACGAGGAAATCAAGAAGGAAATTTAAAAATACCTCGAGACAAATGATAATGAAGACACAACCACTCAAAATCTATGGGATGCCACAAAATCAGTGCTCAGAGCGAGATTCATAGCAATACAGGCCTTCCTCAAAAAAGAAGAAAGATCTCAAGTCGACAACTTAACCCACCATCTAAATGAATTAGAAAAAGAAGAACAAACAAAACCTAAAGTCAGCAGAAGGAAGGAAATCAGAAAGATCAAAGAGGAAATCAATGAAACAGAGATTCAAAAAACAACAGAAGAAATCAATAAAACCAAGAGCTGGTTCTTTGAAAAGGTAAACAAAATTGACCAACCTCTGGCTAGACTCACCAAGAAGAAGAGAGAAAAAACCCAAATAAACAAAATCAGAAATGAAAAAGGAGAAGTCACAACGGATACTACAGAAATACAAAAAACCATGAGAGAATACTATGAACAATTGCATGCCAACAAATTTGACAACCTGGAAGAAATGGACAACTTTCTCGAGACTTACAGTCTGCCAAAACTGAATCAAGAAGAACTAGATCCACTGAACAGACTAATCACTAAAAATGAGTATGTCATAAAAGCACTCCCTACAAATAAAAGTCCAGGACCAGATGGCTTCTCAGGTGAATTCTACCAAACATACACAGAGGAACTTATACCCATCCTCCTTAAACTTTTTCAAAAAGTTAAAGAAGAAGGAACACTCCCAACGACATTCTATGATGCCACCAAAAAAGAAAACTATAGGCCAATATCCTTGATGAATATAGATGCAAAAATTCTCAAAAAATTTTAGCCATCCGAATCCAACAACATTTGAAAAAGATCATACACCACGACCAGTTGGTATTCATCCCAGGTTCCCAAGGATTGTTCAACACATGCAAATCAATCAATGTCATACACCACATTAACAAAAGTAAAGTCAAAAACCACGTGATCATCTCAATAGATGCAGAAAAAACATTTCACAAAGTCCAACATCCATTCATGATAAAAACTCTTACCAAAGTAGGTATAGAGGCAACATACCTTAACATAAACCCACAGCAAATATTTTTCATGAGATTTCACCTTTTGTTCTCTTTCCCTTGAAATTCACAGAACTAGTTTCTTAATTTCATTCCTATCTATGCTCAAATGTCTCTACCTCAGAGAAATTCTTCCTGAAATTCTCTCTCTCAAAGGCCCTAAGGTGCTCATCCATCATTGTCAAGTTTTCTTCTTAGTGCCTACGAGCACTGGACATTATTTTATATGTTTATTTTTATTTTATCTGTCTCCTATGCCAGAACATAAGCCTTTTGAGTTCAGAATCGTTGTCTCGTTCATTGCTGTATGCATATCACCAAGAACACAGGCAATTAGGAGATACTTGTTAATTTGTATGAATTCCTTTTAGGGTCTGGTATAATAGCTCAGTGTATTTGGCTCCTGGTGATTGCATGATACATAGGCTATCTGGAAAAAAATGCCATTCAGTATGTCCAAAAGCACTCTTTTGCTCACTTTTACCTATTTTGTAACCTCATTTCTGATCGGTAATGTTGTTTTCAGTGGGGATTGGCTATCTTTCTGACTTCCAATTTCTGGCTCTCTCTTCTAACTTCCATTCCTATCTGTCCATTTGTCTATGGCATCTATATGGCTGATAAAGACCTCTCTATTGAATGTGGCTCCAGACTGCCTACTTAGAGTATTGATTCCTCTTACAGGCAGCTCCTGCCAAGAATTGTCTGGCCTTCTGAATATCTTGAATTGCTAATCATTTGACTTCTAATATACACAGAGTACAGTAAATCTTAGTCTTACTTTTTTTTTTTTCTTGATAGGAAAAAATTTGAAGTGTTTTTCTAAGGGATGTATAAAAATGGCATTCGTTATTTGCTTCCTGTCTGATGTTTCTTTTTGCTTGAATTCTTTCCCCTAATCAATCTTTGCATTGTAAAAATAAAGTATGGTATTTTATTTGGATCTTTAATCCGAAAAGCATGTGTATTCTGGAATTAGTCTGTTAGCTTTCACTGATATCCAAGATAATTGTCTTTATTGCTATTCCTAAGTGTATGTGATCTTAGGCAGATGACTTAATTTCAGTTTTCTTATCTACAAAATGAAAGATATTTATAAAGGTCATGGGCTGTGAAGTCAAAAAGACTCAGGTTTAATGTAAGCTCAGCCTCTTTCTAGCTGTATGATTAGCTAATATTTAGTTTTATAAGGATGCTAATGGCCATTGCCCATATATTGTGAGAACTGAATAAGAAAATTTGTATATAGCACCAGCATGATCATCAGACTTTAGCTTTCACCCCATATGCCCATGTTCTGCCCCTATTTCTGATTTTCATTCTGCTCCCCTGGGAAATCTCCCCAAACAACTTGCTAGACCCTTGCCATTCTTCTTTCCAGAAAGTTAGATTTTGTTTATCTATCTCCAGCCAATTCTTTGGATCTTTTTAAAATTCAGTCATCCTAGGCCGTCTCACAACTGAGGAAAAATTTTATTTGTCTTTAAATCCCTGCTTTTGACTCCCTTCACAGCACTGAACTTATATGTCATTCTTCACTCAGTTCATTCTGAAGTTAGCTATGTCTCTTGAACTTTGTGGTTTTAGATATTCCCCACCTTTCTCCCTGGCCATAAGCAAAATGTCACGAATCAAGTTCTTTCATGACAGCAGTGAAGTCTGGCATGTCACATGGATGTAACCTACAGGAGGCATAATTATAGCCAGATATTCAGAAGATATCCAGGATAAGTATAAAAGGAGCCATTTTGGTTTTAATTTTGTTGAATTTATTGTCCCTTTTGCATTAATCCATAACATTTTAAAATTGTGCCCACATACATTTGAGAATAGAGTTTTTCTCTGACATTGTAAAGGGAACCTCTTGGTAGATTTACCCCTTTGGGTACAAGACTTGAGACAATTATCTAGCTAATCACTTTGTTTTAAAAATCTAAGGTTTTATTAATCATGCACTTCCCTACACTGGAGCAAGAAACCAAAGAGCTGCCTCAGAAAACCACCCCATGGATGCTTACTTTTCACACCTGGTTTTACTAAGTTAATACCTTTTTGTGGCTGAAAGATGAAATTGTTTAAAAATAACGTCACTATTATTATATACAAAACTTATTGTGGTAAGTTTGTAGAAAAGGAATTGATGACTATGAAAATGCAATGTTTATATATAAACATTTTAAATTAAAAGAACTCCTGGAAGATGTTTCAGCTCTTGAGGATGAGGCAATTAAATCAGCTGCTTTGGAGGTTTAGAAGCATAAGTAAAAGCTTAAGCTTTCTCTGAAGACATATTTCCTCCTTGCCTTCCTTTTTTCCTTCCTCCCTCCATCTCTCTTTCTCTTTTAGTACCTGTTACTTTCAGTTAGTTGGCAGAAACTATTGCTTAAGACACAGACTTAAAAGTATTTGAAAACTTTAGTGTATTTCTAAGACAAATTGTAGAGAGAATTTTATTTGTGTTTGTGTATTTAAATTACCACTTTCATAATTTGTTCTAATCCTAAACTCAGTGCTCAATTCGAGGGTATAGCTTGAAAAAAGCAAATGTTTGCAACTTACTTGTGAAAAATGTCTTAAAGTAATATCAAATTGGATAAAATTTGCTCAGAATCAATGATTTTGAGATTATAATCTTATTGGTGCTCTTTACCAAAAAACAATACGAGTCTAAATCTTGTGTGGAAGATCTATCATGTTTTGATTCAATAGGTTCAGGAACTAAATTTTTTACAAACTAAAAGGATTAGATATGCAGTTATCTACAGTTATCTCAAAACAATGTTATGTTTGTTTTGTGGACCGCATTTTAAGCATTTAAAAAAATTAATGAGCAGTGCTTTTAAAATTCCCATGGGAACTATAAATGATAGTGAATTTTTTTTTGGGGACACTGCTATCATTAAAGAATTGCAAAGATAGTATCATCTATCTTGCAGAAGAGATAATAAATGAAATAAAATAATACCTGTCTTAATGAATAAGTTGGTCAAATTAGCTTCGTGCAATTATAAAAATCTTCTTAAATGTCTTTTTTCCTTTGACCATAGTTTTCTAGTGCTACTCACTTTCAGAAGTAGATAATCTTTTCTTCCTAATGATGAGTAGATTGTTTTGCACTTAACGTCATTCCTTTCAACTGAACATCTTTAAGTCAGTCTAATTATCCCATTTTACAGATGGAGAATCAAACTTTTTTAAAGTTTAAATGACTTGCCCAGGCTCACAGACAGTCAGCTGAAGAATCAAGAATGTCTGGAAATTTGTTGCATTGGTCGAAACACAAGACATTGCTATCATTCCCAATTCAATTCCTTGAAAGTTGTGTACTATACTTAATAGGGCAAGATGACCCATTGTGTTTGATAAACTGCTGTGCACATATAATCAGTATTCATTCACAAGAATTATTGGGTTGTCAGTGGAATGCTGTTCTGTTTACATCTGCCAGACCCACAGCTGTAACATATGTATGAAACAATTAAGACTTGAATCAAGCTATATCTCAGAGGACTACAGATCCAGTATTATTTAGGTGGACAAAAAAGTAGAAAAAGGAGCACATATTTTTTTAGGGCTAAAATGCACCCACTATAAGTCCTGGAAATTCTCTGTAATCTCAGGTTAGTTAAAGTCACAGTCTAATCGGCAACCGTGTTTCCTGTTCTTAGGAGGAATCCCTATGTGTTCATATCACCTCAGATCAATGGCTATTTGGTGGCAATTTATCCTATTCTTCATAAAATTTATTATGAAATCTTTAAATATTAATTTTAAAGGACTAAAAGAAATATTATTGTGTGGGTAAAGAATAGTGATAATGAAAATAAAGGCCACATATAAATACCTTGTAGTTTTCAGTTGATATCATTATAAAAGCCTAAAAGATTACCACTTGCATGGTAAAGTTTCCAGTTTAGTGGAAGCACTGTTGTGTCCCCTGGTGGAAATATGCCACTCTTGGAAACTAAGACTTCTAAACCAAACAGAGGTGACAGTTGCAAGAATAAAAAGTACAGAATTCATCAACAGATAATTAAGATTAATAGTAGAAAGAGCAGAGGTTCTTGCTGTGGCACAGCAGGTTAAGAGTCCAGCATTATCTCTGAGGCAGGGTGGGTTTGACCCTCTGCCTAGAGCAGTGGGTTAAGGATCCAGCATTTTTACTGCTGTGTCATGGGTTGTAGCTGCAGCCTGGGTTCAATCCCTGGCCTGGGAACTTCCGTATGCCATAGGTACAACTGAAGAAAAAAAATGGAAGAGCTACTCCAAATTTTTATTCTTCGATTTCAGACATGTGAATCTCAGGTAGCAGAAAAATTCATACTTTGATTATTGATGCAGTGTATAGACCACATCCTGGAGAACGGTTATCCTAGCTCTGCAAGATGTTGTCATCCATTTGGTGCTAATAACTATTTATTCAAGTGGCCATTTCATCATTCTGTCAGGTTAGCTGCTTCACAGTGATGGGAAACATGGCAAAAACAGTGGATTCCACGAGCCCATTGCCATACTTCATTTGCTAAAAAATGAGTTCCCTGTTGAGATTCAGTTCTGGGTAGAATACCCAGAACACCCAGATGGCGAATAAAACATTCTGTAAGTCCATGGTGGTGGTCTTGGCAAAAGCATTGTGGGCAGAGAAATGCGAATCTGTATCCAGAGTTAAGTATCTATTTCAGTGAGCACAAAGTTCTGTCCCTTCTTTGAAGGAGGTGGTCAAATCATAATCAGTGGTCAGATTACATAATCAGACTGACCCTAGATAAGTAGCTTGAAGATCTCTACCATATGGGGAATGCTGCCCTGTGGGGTGTTAGGATTGGTCTCTGCTATTGGCCAGGTAGACATTTGGTAATGGTTGTAGCCAGAGTGACCTTGATAAGTGAAAGTCCATGTTTCTGAGCCCATGTGTAGTCTCCCCCCTTGTCATCATGGGTTCTTTGCTCATAGTTCTGTTGGTCGAAAGCAGTAGTGAGTGGAGAAGACAAATGACTGATATTCAAATAGGCCCTCCTCTGCTAAGATGCTTTTTGATAAGTCTTCCCATGAGGCATAAATATCTTTCTAGTCTGTGGCCAACCAGAGATATCTATCTTTCCCTCAAAGACTTCTTGCCATGAATTTTCCAGTTGTTTCCTTTACGTCCCTAACCACTCAGCCATTACTCAAAAATCAGTGTGGATCCATACCTCTTGCCATCTCTATTTTTCCAGCAAAATTAACAACCAGGCATACTGCTGAAGTTCTGTTGATTGGTCGATTTTTTTTCACCGCTCTCCTTCAAATATGCCCTTCAGTAGGGCTATAGTGCTGTGCTCATCCACTTTAAGGTAATGCCAGCATGTGATGCAAAACCACATGTTAACCAGGCCTGATCTTTTCTTTTCTTTTCTTTTCTTTTTTTTTTTTTTGTCATTTGGTTATAAGAAACTCTCTATAAAGTCATAGTTATAGGTTGAAAGTGGAGAAGCAATGTAGTATGTAGGGACTGTGAAAATCTGAGCCACTTGTTTATATAGTTTTTTTTTTTTTAATGAATTAGGAAATTTTCTCAAGTTCAGCTTTTCTATAGCATTTCTAGTTGGTGATGGGGTGCTTGCTCAAATAGCTGAGTTTTTAAGACAACAAACTTGAGACAACATTGAGTTTGTAAGGGAAAACTCAGTTTGCACTGTAACTTGGTATCCCATAGCTGAAGTGTTGAGTTTCTAAGTCTCAGTAGAAAACCAGAAGCTGTTTCTCAAAGGAGAATAAATATGTGTGTAGCATAACTTTGCTCCAAAATTCTCAATTTGGGAACTGTGATCACCTATACCATATCACTATCTGCCACAGATACTTCATATACCATCAGATCTATTAGATTAGACGTAGGATTCAGGGGCATGTACAAAAGCCCAAGCTAGCCTGTGGAAAGAGCCACTTGGAGAGAGACAGAGAAATAAGGGAGAGACAGAGAGAGAGAGAGGGTGGGAAATCTCACTTTTCCATTCATTTCAAAGCACTGGACACATAGTGAATCCATCTAAGTCCTATCCCCAGCCACTGGCTGACTACAACCTCTTGAGAGACCTCAGCTAATACCATGTGAAACGAAAGAACTGCCCAGGGGAACCTTACCTGAATTCCTGACTTATAGAATTGTGAGAAAATAAGGGTCGTTGTTTTGAGCTACTAAGTGGTATTGTAAAATTAAAGGCCTTTATTTTAGTTAAGTCACTTTTTGGCATGTTGATAGATCCCATATCTATATAACAAAACTTTTGTTAAAAATTTTACTCATATGGAATTCCCGTTGTGGTGCAGTGGAAACGAATCCGACTAGGAACCATGGGGTTGCAGGTTTGATCCCTGGCCTCGCTCAGTGGGTTAAGGATCCTGTGTTGCCGTGAGCTGTGGTGTGGGTTGCAGAGGCGGCTCGGATCTGGTGTTGCTATGGCTGTGGTGTAGGCTGGCAGCTATAGCTCCAATTAGACTCCTAGCCTGGGAATCTCCATATACTGCAGGTGTGGCCCTTTAAAGACAAAAGACACCCCCCCCCAAAAAAAAAAATTTTTTACTCATATGGTGTCAATCAAATTCTAACTTTTCCTATTTAGTCTGCCTTTTAAATAGTCTCATTGTACATTATGTCAGACTGTCAGCCTGACTATGGTTCTTTCAGGATATATGCTCCTCCTCAAGTCTAGTCTTGAATAACTTAGTAAGATAGAAAAATATAGTTTGTTAGCTAATCAAGTTACAGTGGAATTGACAAAAATTGTTCAAAGTATTATAGTTTTGTTTAAAGCAAATAGAATAATATGACTATTCAAAATTCAATTCATGATAATTTTTTAAGTACATAGGGGAAAAAATATCACTCCCATTCTCCTTGTTTTGACATAATTTCAGCAGAAAATTCAAAGACCTTTATTTCCTCCCTCATTTTTACCCAACCAGGTGTCCAACAATAAGTATAAATTATTTTCAAGCAAAACTTAGGATCAGATATACTAAGTTTTTTGAAGTATATAATTTATATGAAAACAGTTAAATAAGACTCCAGCTAAGCAGATTTACGCATTCAATAAAATTAACTTTATCAAGAGTATTATTATGAAAAATGGCCTGTTCACGTATAAATGAATGTGTGGAGAATTTACTCATGTTCAAGACATAGAGACTCCACCAGTATCCTCTGTGGCACCCAGATATAGTCTTTTTTTAAAAAATAGAATGCTAATAGTATTAGTGTTTTTTCTACTGTAACAGTAGTGTTTTTTTTCTACTGTAGAATTATGCATGTTTATGATAAAAAATAAATATTTGTAAATAAATTAAAAATCATGTACATTCTTTTCAGGGAGAGATAACTACTGGTGATACATTTATAAACCTCCTTTTTTAAAATCTATCTTTGTGCACATGGAATGAATGCACGCACGTGTGCACACACAGTTTTACAAAATGTAAATGCTGTTCTTACGTGGAAATTTATTAAGAATCTGTTTCTTTGTCAGTGATTAAAACTACGTTTTCATTTTAATTGCTAAAGAGTATTGTGCTGATTAACTATGTTTTTAATTGATTCCTTACAAGTGATATTTAGAATGTTTTCAGTTTTTTCTGTTATGAAGTCTGTTTCAGTGAACATTAATACAAACATGTGCACATGCCTGTGTACATATGCAGATATATGTGTGCATTTTCCCTATTATCATCTCAGGATATATTTCAAGAAAAGATACTAGTTGGTTATATACATTTAAACATGGAAACATTACCAAATTCCTTGTGCTAATGTATGGCTCATGGAAATTTCTTGAGAATGGTGTTCCTTTTAGAGTGGCACGTTTATTTAAATTGAAAGGCTACTAAAATGGAAGGCTTTTCAAATCTTTTAGGAACTGAATTGTTTGCTCAGCTTCCTATTTTCTTTTAAATTAAGACTTTCTTTTAAATGTGGAAAGATAATAAATAGTCATTCTCTAAATGGCTTTGATATGTGGCTGTAACTGGGGTAGATTCAGCATGTTTCAGACATTTGATTTTTTATATTTTTCTATTTTTTTGGCACGCTATAGGGATTAACAAAACTTTTTAAAAAATATAATTGATAGACTTCTTTTCTTGGAGAAAGAATTATACTCCAATTTTCTGGTAAATATCTGAAGCTTATCCATCTATTCCACATCATTTAGTAATACTCAGAGGCACTCTTATCCATAGATATGATGGAATTGGATTTCTAAGTCAGCAATAGGCAACTTTTGAGATAAACTTCTTTTCCTAGAGATGAAACCTGAAAAAAAATGCCTACAATTGTGAAGGTATATACTTTTTATGGAAGGAAATAAGTATATCCAGAAAATAAAACCAAAAGGAAGAAGTATCCTAAAACTGTCAAGAATGAGTAACAAGGAAGAAGATTAAGAAAAAAGTCACCTTTCAAACTAATGCACAAGTTGGCATAATATAACAGTGAGTTTACCTGAAGTTGTACTTATAGAAATGAATATGTTTTTCTGGACAAAGGTAAAGACTACATGTTTTTCAAATTTGTGATTATTTTTTATTTTTGACCAATTCCTATTGTTACAATCTCTATGTTTTTTTTTATTCCTCCTATGATTTTACAGAAATAAAATAATATGCTCCAACTATTGGTTACTTAAGAGAATTTGGGAGGTTACTTTTAGCTTAAAAGACCCTTGTTTTAACAACAATACCTTATATTGGCAAAAATGGATCCCATCTTGCAGTAGTCTTGGCCAACAAAGTTTTTAATTTCCCCAGCCTCTTCTTGCTGAGGTTTCATCTCCTGAGAACCCAAATATCTCTCTGTATGCCAAGAAGAGACCACCAAGACTAATGTTCAGAGAATGAGATGCTAGGCGCCTTGATAAGTGCAATACAATTCTCTTTATTTTTTTAGATCGGTTTTATACTTTCTAGAAGGCTGCCCCTCCAAATGGCATTCTTTTGAAGGTACTTGAACTCAAGCACAGATAACTGGAAAGAAGTTGGATGAGGAAGCAGAGTCAAGAAGCAAGATAACTCTGGCAAGGACTGCAGGGCTTCTTGTTTCTTTTCATCTCTGTCGTTCTGTCATTCTTTTTTTGGTAATTTGACTTCCTCTCATTTTTAACCATCTCATTTTTTCTTCCAATTCTGTTTGCTTCTCCAGTTTTGACTCTATGGTAAACTTTAATCTCTAGTGCTTATAAGAACATAGTATTTGCAGCGGTACATTAATTTTTCTCAAGAAAGGAATCTGATTGGGCTGACTTCCAAAGTAGAAACTTCCCTGTTGCTGAAGGAATTCAAGCAGAGACAGGTTGGTCATCAGTCAGTGTAGTAGTGAGAGTTCTAGTTTAGACATGGAAGATGAACCAGATGACCCCTAATTCCCTTCAGCTCTAGAATTCCAGTAATATATTTTTCCTTAAAATCCTCCCGCTAGAAGATATCTTCCAAAATAAACATCTACATCATTATTTTTTCTTCAGTCTCTGTCAGAAGATTTGCTACTGTCATCATTGAAAAATGATATAGAACATTCCAGAAATTTCAGTTCCTCAAAATTCCAGATGTTATAGTATTAATCATATATACATATACATATATAATACATATATATGTGTTTACACATGTGTAGTATGAGATATGCATGCTCAATGATACTAGATAAATTCTTTCAAAGAAAGAACTTTCTAGTGTGAAACATTCCTATTATAAACTAGTAAAATTCTGCGAGTAGTCCACAAGTAATAATCTGGGCAATTTAGCACTCTGTCTTTGTGTGGCTGCTCTCATAAATTTGAGCTGAGTGCTTAGTACATATGAGTAGCATTGCTAGGGAAACCATTCCCTTGGTATCCATATGTGTTTAGCAAGCTTTTTCTTACTTTTGTATCTGATTTAAAGATACTATATAGTTAAGATAGGACTAACATGATATATTTAAAAAAAAACCCTCAAACTTCAAATACCTTCATTTTCAATTAACTCTTCTTTGAAATATAGATCAGTATAAAGTTTATGCAAAAAATTAAATAAGATTGGGTCTGTGTTTCAAGCTTCTGTCCCTTTTCCTATAATCACTGCACACTGATTAGACTTGGTCTGTTTTGTTTCAGAGAAAAGCAATTCTACTATTTTTGTTCCACAGTCTCTCTAGAGGTAAAGGGATGATGTCAAGCCGTGTGCCATTCTCTCTGGGGGAAAAAACCAGCACCCTCTTCAGAGTCCCCCTCTCTTTCTTTCTAATCCAAGACTTTGCAAACTGCTGCTGTAAGGCAGTAGCAGTAAAATGTGTCTTCTAGAAGCTATTGTGCCTCATTCTTTTTTTTTTTTTTAATTAAGGGTTAATTCACAAACAATGAAATAGAGACCTTAAGAGTTTCAGGTTGATGCATTTTGACAATTGTATATTTAACACTCATACTGGCATCCAAACAAGATATAGCACATTTCCTTCATTCTTGAAGGTTGCTTTATGTCTCTTCTAAACAGTTCACTCCTGTTATTTCTCCAAAGCAATCACCTTTTTGGTTTATATCATTGTAAAGTCGTTTGGCTTATTCCTGGACTTCATATAAATCTAATCATTCAGTATGTGTTCTATTTCTGGTTTCCCTCACATGTTTTTGAGAGTCATCCACATTGTTTTATATTGTTTAGTGATACTCCACATTACAGAGTATTATTATCCACGTGTTTGAGCCATCTCTTGTAGATAGACATTTGGGTCTTCCTAGCTACTGGCTAATTCTGAATGAGGCTGCCGTGGATATTTGTGTACTGATCTTTTGGACTTTGTGTTTCATTTCTTTGGGGCATAAACCTGGAAGTGGTGTTGCTAGTTTAGAGATTAGTGGGTACTTAATTTTTAAGAAACTGCCTAACAGCTTTCCATGTGATTTTACCAGTCTTCTCTTCCACCAGCAATGCAGGAGACTACCAATTGTTTCACATACTCACTAGCTTTTGGTGTTGTCAGCTTTTTTGACCTTGGCTTTTCTAATGGGTACACAGTGGTTTCTCATTGCAGTTTTAATATGTGTTTCTTTTATTTGTTTACTCTTCTCTTTTTAAGGCCACAGGCTAGGGGTCTAATTGGAGCTGTAGCCACCAGCCTATACCACAGCCACAGCAACGCCAGTTCTGAGCCTCGTCTGCGACCTACACCACAGCTCACGGCAACGCCGGATCCTCAATCCACTGAGCAAGGCCAGGGATCGAACCTACAACCTCATGGTTCCTAGTCGGATTTGTTTCCACTGCACCATGATGGAAACTCCCTGTGTTTTCCACCATTTTATTTGCTTTTTGGTTATCCCATATATCTTCTTTTGTGTAGTATCTGGTTTATTTTGCCTGTTTTCACTATATTATTTCTCTTTTTAGTTGTTGATTTAACATAATTCTTTATATATTTTGATGATTTCTTTGTCAAAAAGAATATTTGTGACATTTTTTTTCCCAAGCTGTGACTTGATTATTAATTTTCTTTCTTCCTCTATCCCCTCCTTCTTTCCTTCCTTGTTTCTTTCCTTCCTCCCTCCCTTCTGTCTTTTTTTCTTTCTTTCTTGGCCATACCTGTGGTATATGGAAGTTCCTAGGCTAGCAGTTGAACTGGAGCTGCAGCTGAGGGCTACACCACAGCCATGCCAAGCCTGGATCTGAGCCACATCTGCCTATGCAGCAGCTTATGGCAGTGCTGGATCCTTAACCCACTGAATGAGGCCAAGGATCAAAATCTGCATCCTCATGGACATTATGTTGTGTTCTCTCTTTTTTTTTTTCTGTCTTTTTGCCATTTCTGGGGCTGCTCCCGCCATATGGAGGTTCCCAGGCTAGGGGTGGAATTGGAGCTGTAGCCGCTGGCCTATGCCACAGCCACTGCAACGCGGGATCCGAGCTGTGTCTGTGACCTACACCACAGCTCACGGCAACACCGGATCGTTAACCCACTGAGGAAGGGCAGGGATTGAACCCACAACCTCATGGTTCCTAGTCGGATTCGTTAACCACTGTGCCACGACAGGAACTCCTATGTTGTTTTCCTAACCTGCTGAACCACAACTGGAATTCCTAATTATTAATTTTCTTAGCAATGTCTGTGGTAGTTAATTTTATATGTCAATTTGACTAGACTATAGTACCCTGTTAAATCAGTCACTAATCTAGGTATTTTTTTGTGAATACAAATACGTACCTGTATATATCTGTGTAGTAATTTGTAGATATGGTCAACATTTATAATCAGTTGACTTTACCCTTGTTAATGTGGATGGCTTTTGTTCAATCAGTTGAAGGTCTTGAGAGCAAAAAACTGAGATTTCCTGTAAAGAAATTTTGTCTCTAGACTGCAACATAAAGGAATTCCCTTGTGGCCCAGTAGGTTAAGAATCTGGCATTGTTCCTGCTGTGGCTTTGGTTGCTGCAAGGGTATGGGTTTGATTCTTGGCCTGGGAACTTCAGTGAACTGGGGGCAAAAAAAAACAACAAAAAACTGCAGCATAGAAACACTACAGCACAGAGTTCTCTGCTGCCCTACATTTTTTTTTAATGTTTTATAAATTTAAAAATTTTATGGTTAGTGCTTTTGTGACTTTTCTTACGTATCTTTGTCTAACCTATGGTTGCAAAATTTTTCTTCTGTATTTCTTCTAAAAGATGATGGTGCTGGCTCAGCAGTGCTTTGTAGATTTTAGTCACGTACATATTCTATTAGATTTATTTCTAAGTATTTGTTTTTTTAATATGTTCTTTTCAGTAGTTTATTTTTTAAAAAATGTTTCCCTAATTGGCCATTGCTAGTATATGGAAATATAATCATTTGTTATGTATTGATCTTTTATTATGGGACCTTGCTAAAATTAGTATTAATTTTCTCTTGATGCTGTAACAAATTATCACATCTTTGTGACTTAAAACAATATAAATTTATTCTCTTAGTTTGAGGGTTAGAGGTCTTAAAATGGGTCGTCAGGGTTGCATTGGGGAAGATCTAGGGGATGATCTCTTTTCTTGCCGTTTCTAGTTTGTAGAGGCCATCATTCTTTGATCTACATTCCTTGGGAGCCCTATTTCCCATCTTAAAATCCAGAAGCCTAGCATCTTTCAATTTCTCTCTGTTCCTCTGCTTTCTTTGTCAGAGCGATTTTTGTATGACTTTTACCCTCTTCCTTTACTATGACTTTTACCCAATTCCCTTGTAACTCTATTAAGACCACTAGATAATTCAAGAAATTTCCCGAATCTCGAGATTCACAATCACATCTGCAAAATTCTTTCTTCCCTACAAGGTAACATTCATAGATTCCAGGAATTAAGACATTGTGGCGTGCGTGTATGCATGTGTGCGTGTGTGTGTCTGTCGAAGGGGGGGCATTATTCTCTACCACATTTTCTTAATTCTGGTAAGTTTTATTTTGTTTTTAATATAACCACAGCAGCTGTCTTATAATAAATGCTTGCATGTTATATCTTTCCTCACTCTGCATTTTCAACCTACCTTGTCTTTTTGTATTAATTGGATCACTTGCAAACAGCGTATAGAGGGGTTTTGCCTTTAAAGTTTCTGTCATTAATTGGAGGGTCCATTCCATTCACATTTATTGCAATTATTAACATTATTAGATTTAAGTCAAAACTATAAAAAATTATTTTCTATTCCTCTCATCTGTTCTTTGTTCCTGTTATTCATTTTCTGCCTTTGTTTTAGAAAATCTAGCATTTTTTAGTATTTTATTTTTCTGCTGTATTGATTTTTGTAATGCCTATCTGTGTTATTTTTAATGTTTTTCTAGAGATTCAAATATGTACCTTATCATAGCATGGAGTACCTTCAAATTATTCTTTCACAAAAAAAAATGTAAGAACTTCTTATCTACATAGTTTCTTTTTCCCCCCTTTACCGTATTTTCCCTCTGTTGTCATATGTTTTATTTATATACACATTGTTATTATTTTTACTTGAACTGGTCAATAGCTTATAAGCAAAAGTTGTATATCTTCATATATTCAGTCCTTCTGTTGCTTTTATACAGTCTTTCCTTTAGTGTCTCTTTCCTTCACCCTGAAAAACTTCTTTAGCACTTCTTGTAGGGCATTTCTGCTGGGAATTAATTCTCTCAGCTGCTTTCTAAATAATTAAAAATATTTCTATTTTACTTTTATAGTTGATGGATTTTTTTATCGGGTATATAATTTAAGGATAATTTTTTTCCTTTTATTTTTAATATATGTTTACTCACCTTCCTTTTGACCTCATTTTTTTTTCCACTGGTAATAAATTAGTCTTTTCTCTTCTTCTTTTTTCTTTTCTTTTCTTTTCTTTTTTTTTGGGGGGGGGCCGCTCCCACAGCATATGGAGGTTCCCAGGCTAGGGGTCTAATCGGAGCTATAGCTGCCGGCCTACGCCAGAGCCACAGCAATGCCAGAACCAAGACGCATCTGCAACCTACACCACAGCTCACAGCAATGCAGGATCCTTAACCCACTGAGCAAGGCCAGGGCTTGAACCCGCAACCTTATGGTTCCTAGTCAGATTTGTTTCTGCTGTGCCACGATGGGAACTCCATCATCTCTCTTCTTGTTTCTTGGTATATATGGTATTTATCTTTCTACTTTTGCTAAATTTTTTGTTTTCTCTTTTCCTTTGATTTTCAGAAGTTTGATGAAATGCCTAAGCATGGTTTTCTTCAAATTTATTCTGCTTGGTGTTCACTTTGCTTTTTGAGTCCTAGGATTGATACATTTAATTAATTTTAGAAAACTCCCAGTAATTTCTTTCTCAGTCAAATATTCTTCTACTCTGTTTTATCTCCCCTTTCTATCTTAGATTTCATTACTCATATATTATATCATTTAATAATTTAATATTGTTTCACAGATCTTGTACACCTAGTTCTGATTTTTTTCATTTATATTTCCCCTTTGTATTCCAGTAAGTTCTCCTGACCTGTGTTCAAGTTCACTGATTATTTTCACCATTGTTTCTAGTCTTATTTTAGCTCACTGGATATTTTATTTCTGATAATGTCTTTTATATTCCTCTTTGATTCTTTTGTGTTGTTCCTCTCTGCTCAAATTCCCCAGCTGTTTATGTGTGTTGTGCACCTTTCCCTCATGGTTCTCTAACATATTGAAATATGAGAACATCAGATTTTAAATCACTGTTTCATAATTCCAACATCTGTGCTATTTCTGAGTTCACTTATATTGTGTCCTCTGTTAATTGTAGGTGACATTTTCTCAATCCTTTCCATGTCTCATGATTTTTAATTATATGCTGCACATTGTGTGTATGTAAAAAAAACCACTAGAGACTAAAGTAAATAATATCTATTTCCCAGAAAAAGACATGTTCTCTTCTGTCAGGCTGCTGGAGTGTCCAGTGGTTTCAACCTAATCAGTAAACTGAGTTCGGTTTGGGCTTTGTTACAACTTTAGTTACTCGCACATCACCACTAGCTTCAACTGTTTGAGGAATTCCAGTGATTTCTTTATAGTTTAGAGTCCTCCTGCTCACTTTTCAAATTGTGGGTGACCTCCCCCTCCTTTACATGCAGCTGCTTATTTTATTAGTCACTAAAGAGTCCTTCCAGTTTTACCCTTGCTTTGTCCTCTCTCCACTCAGATTTTCTCAGCTAACTCCTGGAAGATCTCTGCACTGCACTGAGCCAAAGCTCAAAGTGTCTTGTAAGAATTTTTTTCAGTTCTTTGAACTTTTTGGGAATCTTTGACAGTCAGTGACTTCTCTTGATAAAGGCATTGAATGTGCCCCAGACAGACTTCCCTCTGCTCGCTACGGAGCCTTGCCCCGACTTACACTAGGGGAAGATTCTACAAACCCCAAGAGGTAGGAGCCCTCAGAATTCTTGTACTGTCCCAGCCTTTGGCATATTAGACCTTTGTGTTGGCTGAAAGTTCTTTGGAAAGAGTTGGCAAGTAGGTGCAGACTCATTCTATGGCTTTTAGTGATTCTAATCAATTACCAGTCTCCATGTGGTCACTACAATTTGTAAAAAGTTTGGCTGGTTTACCCTCCCCAACTCCTTTGCCACTCTAACAGTACTAGAAGCAGTTGTGCTTCTCTGCCATAGAATTTATTTTTGTTTCCTCAGCTCTCATATTGGTTTAAAATTTTGTCACTTACCTGGCTTACTGTTGGGTTGGAAAGATTGTACCTTGCAACTTTCTATATCCTAACCTAAGTTGAAAGTTCTCACTTGGTCCTTTCTCAATGTCATTCTAAAAACCAGAATAGTTATTTGAAACTATAAGGGACCATGATACTTACAGTGTAATTTTATTACTTCTCTTCATGCCCTAGCTATAAAGAGTTTTAAAGCTCAAATAACATATAGTTAGGTGATCAGATGCCATCTGTGATCTGTGTACATCGATTCATGAATGTTCAGCATATAAAATGTGTTTCTATACAGCAACACAAACCAAAAAACTTTCAAAACATAGCAAATACACCTGATGAGCATGGAGTAATTCCTAAGAAAACAAAATAAGCTGTCATCCTGGGGTGTTTGTCCCCAGTGACTCCTGTTCTTTGTCAGATGTTGTCACCTCTGCTATAATCCGCGACATATGAATAAGATATTCTTGCTTGAATAATGGCAACTGCTCTCCTAGAAACAGTCTCGCTAGTGAAATAAGGTTTCATAACAACTCTAGAATGGCCCTCTCTGAGGAATATCTTATCTTTATGTGAATTAAGGAAAACGGAGAACATAGGATGAAGATATATGAGTAATAATAGCACCTAAAATCTATGATTAAAAAAAATAAAAAAAGACAACAAACCACTAATATTTTAGACTGAAAAGATAGGGAAGCAGAAAGAAGAGTTGAGTCACAAACAAGTGCTGTGTTGGTACATAGCAATCAATAGACGTGGTACTTCTTAGGCTGAGTAGGAGCCTGCAGAGCTTTGCATGTGTAGAGGAGTGTATAGAGCATGGGTCATTTCTTAGAGGCAGAGTTTTTGGGAGCTCGGAGATGATCTCCTTCAGAAGAAAAGGGGCTAAAATTTCCAAGAGCAAATGGCATAAATCAGTGAGCAAAAACTGTGTAGAGAGCCCATGGTAACAAGGAATGGCTTACGTCAGAGAATATGCTCGAATCACATGAGATGCTTGAAGATTTTTAACTATAGCAGTGTTAGCAAGGCCTCTATACTACTTAAGACATAGAACAAATTATAACAATATCCTTAAGATTACCCCACAAGTAATAGTGCTATATAAAAACTCATAAAGATGAGATGTATAGCTACAATAACCATATTAAAACAACTACAGTTTTCTCTTAAATAACCATATAACCCAGGCTTGGAGAATATTATACTGTTTAGTGATTAAGCTCAAGATGCAATGTTTTCTAGTCATTTGAGACCAAAGAAGGAAACAATAGGCCAATTTCTTCCTTTTCCCTGGGTGCAGGGTGATAATGACCTCAATTAGAGAGTAGAAGGAATTGGGCAGGGGGTGCGGGCAGGAACATGATGGAAGAATAAACTTCTCTTTGAAACTTTTTTCTAAAAATAAGAAAGAATGATACTTTCATTGAAAACCGTAAACACACACACACACAAACCAGTAGAGCTATTTAAATGTATGAACAAGAAGACTTATTTTTAAGGAAGTGTACAGTGAAAGGAATGAATAATTACAAAGCCCAACAAATGTATATCATTTACTTAGTGTTTAATCTCCTTTCTTTCTCTGCTCTTTTCTGATTTGCTATTGGTGTAGAAAATTGGATTTTTAAAATAAAGATATTTCAGTGCTTGTGGCAGAGAAAGTAAGCAAAAATAAACATATATGATAGTCGTTGGCAAGCATGGCTCAAAGATATTGCATAATAATTGCATTAATTTGCATTTGTAGAGGATGCTGGAGGTTTGAGGAAAGCCGTTAATAATGTACCTCTTCCCTACGGAGTTTGAAACCATATGAAAAATAAATACAAAAATCAGTGAGGTGGGAGGAAAATTAAGAGTTTTGTTACTGATGAAAGCTGAATTGAGGACATGGAATATATGTGTGCCACAGTGGGTTTGCCAATACTTTACCTTCTAATTAGACAAACAAACTTCCCAGTCATGGCATGGCTGGGTAGTGGCAGGCCTCTGCCCACTGGGGTCTGTCTGCTCCTTAAGCTCACAGCATAGAGTAGCAGAAAATATGGGCATCCCTTAAGTGGCTGCTTTCAAGAAAGAAAGAGGAAGGGATTGAGCAGAACGTGAGCACTTCTTTCTCTGGAACACCAAACTAGGTAATGGATGAAAGAGTGGAAGAGAAACCAGCAGCATTATTATGGCAAAAGTCCCTTCTCATGGAAGTAGGTAGGTTCCCATGAACACAGAGCATTTAGTACTTGAGTACCTTATGAGCAAAATTTTATCATATGGTAAACATGAAGAAACTAAGGTCAAAAGACACAAACTGACTGGCCAGATTAGAAGAGCCAGTAAGATATAGAACTTAAATTTGCATTGAGATATTCTCCTTCTAGGCTCTAGAGAAAACAGTGGTTTTTGACTTGTCTCCAAAGAGATGTATGGATCTTGATGGCCTAACCTCAGTTTCCAAAATATTCTTATTTCTCAATTTTAAAATTGATGTTTTGTTTTTCCACCTTTAGGACACATCGTTTGTCTTTACAGATAGATGCCTTTTCATTTTATACTGCATGTCAAATTGAGGTGTGGATATCACAGATTAGGGAAAATTTACCTTATTTTCTCTGATGTCAGTAAATAAAGGATTTTTGTGCATTTTGGTAACTTTCTCTAGTAAGGTGATGGTATAATGGAGTCTAGAAAGCATGACCTCTTTGCAGGCTCCGTAGTGATTCCTGTGTCTCTTAGATTAGCTACACTTTCACAAGCAGATCTGAAGACCTCTCCACGTAGTGGCCTGGCCCTCTTAAAACTTGTGTGGGAGAGCAAAGCACGTGCATCTGGTGAGTCGTCTCTCAAAAGATGAAAGAGGAAGAGTTAGACAGAGCTGGTCTAGTTTATTACTTTATCAGCTTCACCATGAGATAAGTTATATCTCCTCTATTCCGAAAAATGAGTGAAGGAGCCATGAGAGGCCAGCAGTTTTATGTTAGGGGACTTCCTCAACAAAGAAACCATCATCAGTTATGTGTAATGAAGCATAGCTCTGATCACACAATGTCCCTACACAAAATAAAGTTCCGTTGGTTCACAAGTTGAATTTATTATCTTCTGTTATCCACATTTCTCCCAGTCTGATTTTTCAGGTTTCTATTACAAGGAGCCATTGGTAAACTCAAGACTGTGTATCTCATTGTCCATTAAACATTTCCTGTGTTTTCTCATGCTTGTGAGCGTGCCCTCATTAACAGATATTTACTGTGTACCTAACATGTGCCAGGCACTGATTTAGGCAGTTAGGATACATCAGTGAACAAGCAAAACATGCAAAAATCCATGCCATTATTTTCTAGCAGGGGATGATTAAGAAATAGTACATAATCAGAAAAAGTAAACCTACAGTATTTTAGAAAATGATATCTGCTGTAAAAATAGAACAGAATAGACAAAACCAGAAGTATCAAGGGCATTGCACACAGAAGACTTTTTTTTTTGTCTCTTTTTAGGGCTGCACCCATAGCATGTGGAGGATCCCAGGCTACGTAGGGGTCCAACTGGAGCTGTAGCTGCTGGCCTACACCACAGCCACAGCAATGTGGGATCTGAGCCGTGTCTGTGATCTACACCAGAGCTTATGGCAATGTGAGATTCTTAACCCACTGAGTTAGGCTAGGGATAGAACCTGCATCCTCTTGGATGGCAGTTGGGTTTGCTAACTGCTGAGCCATAACAGGAACT